>NW_026606167.1:4115000-4715000 GCF_029834395.1 Sorex fumeus | reverse complement strand
GGGGAATGCCATTCTAAATACCCTCTCATCACTTAGCTCAGCAACCTGGCTTGTTCCGCAGGGTACCCTGGTGGTTTTAACTCAAGACACTTTCCAGTCAATGAGCAAGAGCCAGTTCCATTCCTGAAATTCTGCTCACTTAAGATTCAGCTGTCTCAATTCATTAATTTGCTTAATCAGCCCTCATCAATAACACTTCTCTCCACCGCATTCCTCTAACTGGAAGGAAAAGCAAGCTCTGAATACTCAAAAGTACGAATCTATAAAGAAACGAGAAGTGCAGAAAGGAAATACCTGCAGGAGGCCTTTGGGGGATGAAGGTGCCCTAACCGTTGTCAGTGCGGTCCTCAGCAGTCAAGGCTGAAAGACTTTGTCACTGTGCTGATAGTGTCATCACAGGAAACGCTGGAAGGAAAAGGCTGCAACCTCCAGTGATGAGCCCATGACAATGGCGTGGAGGTAGGGAAGGCACACAGATGCCACCCAGGGCCCTGTGTCTCCATCCGAGCTTTTGCAGGCATCACATAAAAGCCTCACATTTGGGAAACCTGCCAGTCCGTCTTCATTAACGCACCTGACCCCGTGTGAGCCACTGTCGGGAGGACGGTCGGGTTTTCTGGAGAGCAGATGGCCAAGAGTGAAAGGAATTATCATCTCTGGGTCAATACCACCCAGAGCCAGGGCGAAAGGATCATAAAACACCTCTCCCCACTTGTGAGGGCCGGGAAGCAGAGAAGTGTGCCTAGAATCTTGAGAAGGAAAAGACCATAAAAACCAATAACCAATCACAATCAATGGGAGCCATGAAAACCCATTATACTCAGAAGACTTGGCTATGAAAAGGAGTCGTCAAGCGCTCGCCTGAGAGAGGAATTAGCTTCTGTCTTTCCACAATTTTTTAAGGTGGAACAAAGAAACCATTATCTGTTTTCTCTTCCCAGCTGCATGAATGACCCCCACATTGCCTGGCTTGGACTGGGTCAGGTACCACATGATCTGAATATGTTCTCATCTGTTGTTCTACTTTGGGGGCTGTTTGGGTGGGGAAGGATTTGGGTTTCTGGGCCACATCTGGTGGTTCTGAGGGGCCTGTGCTCAGGGGTCACTCCTGGTGGTGCTCCAGGATCATACTCAGTGCTAGAGACCAAACCAGGGTCAGCCACATGCCCAGTTAGTGCTTTAATTCCTGCACTATCTCTGGCCTTTGAAATCTCGTTCTGATTTAAAACACTTTCCTGGGGCTGGAGTGATAGCACAGTGGGCAGGGCGTTTGCCTTGCATGTGGCCGACCCGGGTTCAATCCCCGGCATTCCATAGGGTTCCCCAAGCACCACTAGGAGTCATTCCTGAGTGCAGAGTCAGGAGTAACCCCTGTGCATCACTGGGTATGACCCCAAAAGCAAAAAATAAATAAATAAAACACTTTCCTTCCAGAACTGCAGGAGCCATGTATCTCAGTAAGAGGCGACAGTGATGTCGATGCCTTGGGGCGAGATGGAGGCCTGTCTTTCCCAAGCCAGATGGAGCATCTTATCTGTTCTTTCCAGAGGAGAATGTCACAGCGCTCGCTGTGGGGTCCCCTAGGCCTTCCACGAAGCACAGAACAGAAACCTACCAGCAAACTCAAATGAACTGCAAGTTGGGTTGCACGAGGCTAGCCCAGACTTGGCACCAGGCCCTCCCTGAACAGGGTGCTGCCAACTTTTTACAGATGGGGAGCACTGGGCTGCTCAACCCCGATTCATGACATATCATGATGTGGCTGAAGTCACCCTTGGTGGGCCCTGAGCTGCAGTCACACATGTCTAAGGAACATGAACATGTCCGCATACAAACACAACTTCAAGAAACGCGCTTTCTTCTTTTATCTTCTTTTTAATTTTTTATTTTATAAGGTAGTTCACAATATTTGATTACATGTAATATTCAAACACCAATCCCACCACCAGGACACCTTCCTACCAGCATAATTGGGATGTTTCCATCCCAACTCCTAACCCCTGTCCCAAAGCACAACCGAAAGAATACACTTGGTATTGTTTGTTACAAAAAACCGCTGAAAATGCTACAAAAAAGCATCCATAGAGGAAACAGTGTGAAGATTGTTCTATTTTGGCAGGGGCTATTAAGACCTTCTTTAGGATGTCACTAACATGTTGTTAAAGGTTGAGTGATATGAACTTTCATATATATATATATCTGAAAAAAATATATATGCACATATATATTTCCTGAGAAAAAGGAAATATAAACAGCCTCGTTCCTGACACCCCATTCACTCTCAATGGAACGACCATCTCCAAATGCAACAGCTATGTGTACCTAGGTCGAGAGGTCAACATGAGAAATGACCTGGCACCCGAGCTGCGCAGGAGGAAGAGAGCGGCTTGGAATGCCTTCAAGAACGTCGAAGAAATAGCTAAGAGGACGAAGAACCTCCGGCTCCGGGCACATCTCTTTGATTCCACTGTTCTTCCTGCATTAACATATGCCTCAGAGACCTGGGCCCTACGCAAACAGGATGAGAACGCTATTCAGGTCTCCCAAAGAAGAATAGAAAGAGCTATGCTTGGAATATCACGTTTCACTCAAATGAGAGAACGAATCCGGAGTTCTGACATCCGTCGATGATCAAGGATCAGGGACGCTGTCTCATTTGCCAAGGTGTCGAAAATCAGATGGGCTGGTCACGTAATGAGATTTAAAGACGACCACTGGACTAGAGCTGTTACCGACTGGATTCCACGGGATGTCAAAAGACCGCGTGGCCGCCCACCTACCAGATGGTCAGACTTCTTCATCAAGATCATGAACGATCGGTTTGAGGCCCTTCATGTTCCCGGAGCGAACAGATGCCATTGGGCTACACTAGCACGCGACGGGGACAAATGGAGACGTTACTGGCGCCCGCTCGAGCAAATGGACGACTAACGGGAAGTTAAGTGATTAAGTGATATATATTTCCCTCTGTTATTGGTTACCTACTATTTGAACCCATCAAATGTGGTGTGGTACTCTTGAAGAATGGGTAGTGAGTGTCTTATGATGTGACCGCAACCAAGAGGTCCAGGAATATGTTCACCCATGTGTGAGGCTCGGCCCAAGCATGTAGGGAGCTGCTGTGAGCATGGTGGTGATTGAGTTGTGGAGGTTTTTGGCTGCTGGGGCTGGGTCCCTTGGAGTGGGGAGGGCTCTCACCCACCCCCCCTCTGGGGCGCCCCGAGTGAAACAGCCTGGCACAGGGTCCGATGGCATGTCTAGGTGTCCTGTTGCTTCCTTCTGGGAGAGAAAGCCATGTGATCTAGAAACACGCCTTCTACCTTTGCCTGGGAGCCACAGGCTCTCCCTCTGGCCTTCCGCCTCAACCTGATAAGGCGACCCTCGAGGAGGGAGAGAGCAAAAGCCGGAGTCCAGTCTCCCGTCAGAACCACTCCCCTTTCCCCCCAAGAGCTGAGATAAAAATCTCATCCTTCCAAGCGTGCTCACTCAGGCTTCAGACCTTGAGCCAGAATCGCACAATAATCAGGCTTGTCCCGTTGTTTCTGGTTGGTTGGACCAAAGCCACCCGAAGCTGCAAGTCTGCGGCTGGCTCTTGGCATGAAGGCGTGAGACGAGAGAATAGCCTTTTCTTCCCCATGAATTGGTTTGGCATCTCCCTCTGAAGTCCTCCTGACCTAAGAAACACCGGGGCTGTCTGCACGCTTCAAAACAAAATCAAATCAATGCACGGAATTCTATGGGCTAGGCTCATTAGCCGGGGACCTGACAGGTTGCTAAATGGTGAGTCGGAATGAAGAGCTACAAACATAGTATAATTAATTACCAAAACAGGCACTGCTTGGGCTAGTGCTGGGGCCAAAAAGTGCTGACAGAACAGAATTCACATCCCACTGCCCGCCCTGCCTCTCCCAATTTACAGGAGAATGGGAAGTCATGAACGACTGATGCACTCCGTTAGCTGCTATCACGGAGAGTAACTTTCCATGTTGCCTTAGGGGTATCTTACACAGTTTAACACTGAAAATAAAAGGTAATGTTCTTGGCAAAGAGCTAGGGGGATTAAATTTGGGAGGCTTGAAGCAGCATTGAATTGTAGTCAATAAAAAAAGGACCAAATAGTAATTTCGTAATTTAACTGTGCTGGTTATGCCCAGTGAGCTAGGCGCTTGTGAAATAAAGCATGTCAATAGAGAAAAAGGCTTAACTCTTTGTGTCTGCACGCGTGGAGTGGCTTTCTAAGCCTTCCACAGAGGGAGGGCTCAGACGCCAGCCGGATCATGGGATTATTTAGATACAACCATCACGTCTCTTAAAAGAGGCCTCAAGTCGAGGTGTGTGAACTTTGGGGGATTCTTCCTGCTGAGATATTTTTGTCTGAAAGATGAAGAGATCAGGGAGGCCATCGGAATGGAGGAATCTTGGTCTCTGCGACTGTTTACAAAGGGGAGGTCCCCACCGACAGGATCTGGAAGGCCCCAATGGCACCTATACCTGCCCCTAACCAGAGGCCTGTGGAGTCAGGGGTCTGGCAGTGGCCGCCTCACCGACAGGATACAGAAGACATCTGGTCAACACACAGAGGCTCATGGGTTGCAGCGACTATCAAAGACACAGTCCCAAAGACACGTGACGTCCAGTGACTTTACACGCCCCCCTCATGTCCTTCCTCTTCTTTCATTTCTTTCCTTCTTTTTCTTTTCCTTTTCTGTTCTTTCTTTGGGGGGGGCATTTTGCAGCTGGATTAAGGTTCTCCAAATTGACTAATTCATGAATCTGTCCATTAGTGAATTGAGTGAGGACCAAGCTGTGCAGAGCAGAAAGCGTGGCATGCACCTTGGGAATCCCTATGAGTGGTGACTTTGGGCAAGTGGCTCACTCTGACTCACAGATTCGGGATCTGCTGCTGAACTCGCTTCCTTTCCTCCCTTCTCTCTTCTGGGGCATGGTGACCCCTCAAGCACTGATCCTCCACTTAGGTTGCCTTGGGCCCCTGGCCACCATGCCATGGTCATGGCAACTGTCTTATTATCCAACCTCAGGAGGCTCCCCTAACCACAAGCCAGACAAGAAAAGGACAGTTCTCCTTGGTAGCATGAAGTGGAGATAAGAGATTTCGGAGGTGGGGGTGGAGGATGGCCAGTGACCAGGGAAGGCACCTAGTCTGGGAAAGGTGAGGGGATCTGAGGGTCTCGAAGCTTTCTAGTTCCTGTGGTTGGCCCCAGGGCTCTGAAGAAACCCTTGGTTCGCAACAGCTGGACTTCCCTGATTGTGCCATAGTCAGAGGAGAAATTCCTGACCTATGGGGGCTCTTCATAAAGAAGTCTCAGGGCCAGGGAGATAGTACAGTGGGTAGCACACTTTCCCTGGGCATAGTCAAGCTGCATTCTATCCCCGGCATCCCACATGGCCCCCTGGAACATCACCGGGAGTAATTACTGAGTGCAGAGCCAGGAGTGACCCCCAAGCATTGCTGGGTGTGGTCCCCAAACAAAATGAAACAAAAGTGAAGATGATTCCTTGACATAGGGCCACCCATTTGTGCCCGATGACAGCCTAAAGCAGGCGTACTGACCACCCCTCCAGCCTCCTTCCTGCCGCACCGCCATGCTAACGGCACCTGTCTCTCCTTATGCAAACGGAACCCAGAGCAGAGGAAGAAGATGAACAGCAGGAGGAGGGGGAACTATGAGCACTGACTGAACCCCGGAAACCAGTACAGAAATAAGCCTCAAGCCCTTCGACCTGGAGGGGTGTGTGTGTGTGTGTGTGTGTGTGTGTGTGTGTGTGTGTGTGAGGCACAGAGCCGCAGTTTTTGGTCAGAAAAACCGTTATTGCCTTTGACTTCATATATATGTGGGTTTCTGGAAGGAACAAAGCCCTGACTGCCGGAGGATTTCCCTTTCTTCCTTTCTGGCCGGCAGACTAATGCTCATTATCAAGAAGACTGTCTGGGAAAATAAAAGTTACCTAGACACGCAGGCCACTGCCCAGGAAAAGCTAATTATTTGCATAAATCATGTAGATCCTGCCCTAGCCAGCTTCACCAACCGGGGGGTAGATCATTTCTCATCGGGCATGATGCCAGCGTTGGAAGGGAGAAAATGACCCGGCAGCGTTTCACGTGGGGTCAGGGTCTCAGCACCTCTGCGGGAACAGCCAGCCACCTCGGCCCAACAAAGCCTCTTCTGGTCTACCAATCTAACCAGAGCAATAAATTCCCACTGCTTTGCAAGCAGGCCTTGGTACAGGCTGAGAGCACTTGCCACTGGCCCTCAAAGGTGGGTTCAGTTGCTTCCTAGAGACGCTGCCAGCAGA
This sequence comes from Sorex fumeus, assembly GCF_029834395.1. Classification (NCBI taxonomy): domain Eukaryota; kingdom Metazoa; phylum Chordata; class Mammalia; order Eulipotyphla; family Soricidae; genus Sorex; species Sorex fumeus. The sequence continues at coordinate 4,708,685 of NW_026606167.1, read as the reverse complement.
GTGCCCAGTCCTTCAGCCCTGGGGCACCCCCACAGGGGGTCCTTCTGGTTGGGACAGGCCTCCCGAAGGAGCCTTCAGGAGGACCGTTTGTTTTCGGAGCCCAGGAGCCCTGTGCTTAAGGGAAGAACAGCAGAAGAGGCACCAGAAAGGACCTCTCTCAGGACCAAAATTCCACGTGGGAGAATGAGATGCTGGGGGGACCAAATGCCTCCAGGAACAGGACTGTACCCCCCAGCACAGCCGTCACCATCACCCCAACCTCCACCAGGGATGTTCCACCCAATGTTTACTTTGCACAGACGGAATGGGAAAGATTATTTACCCAATACCCATTTGATAAGGAGTTCACGGTCACGGTCCTCCCGTTGTTCATCAATTTGCTTGAGCGGGCCCAGTAACGTCTCCATCATGAGACTTATTGTTACTGTGTTTGTCATATCGAGTACATCACGGGTAGCTTGCCAGGCTCTGCCGTGCGGGCGAAATACTCTCGGTAGCTGGTCAGGCTCTCCGAGAGGGGTGGAGGAATCGAACTCGAGTCGACCATGTGATAAGGAGTTAATGTCTAAGATATATAAGGCACCAGTATAACTTTACCAGAAAAAGACATCTAAGCTCCATGGCTTGGAAGTTGGCCTCACCTACTGGGGAAAAAGGAAGCTTAGATAGAGAAGGAACAACCAAGTAAATGATGCTTGGAGGGCTCGCTCGGGATGGCAGATGCGTGCTGAAAGTAGACTACGGACTGAACATGATGGCCACTTAGTACCCATATTGCGAACCATAACACCCAAAAGGGAGAGTAAGAGGGAATGTGCCTGCCACAGAGGCAGGTGGGGGCTGGGGGTGGTGGTGGGAGGGGTACTGGAAACATTGGTGGTGATGAATGGGCACTGGTGGAGGGATGGGTACTCGATCATTTTATGACTGAAGCACAATCACGGAAGTTTGTAGATCTGTATCTGACGATGATTCATTAAAAAAAAAATTTTTAATGGGGAGAGGAAATGAACAGAATCTTCCTCAAAAAAGAAATACAAATAACCAAAAGACCCATGAAAAAATGTTTGACATCACTAATCATCAGGGAGATGCAAATCAAAACAACAATGAGATATCATCTCACACCACAGAGACTGGCACACATCCAAAAGAACAAGAGCAACCAGTTGCTGGCACAGATACCAGGAGGAAGGGGCTCTCTTTTCACTGTTAGTGGGAATGCCGAGTGGTCCAGCCTTTTTGGAAAACAATATGGACATTCCTCAAAAAAACTAGAAATTGAGCTCCCATTTGACCCAGCAATACCCCTTCTGGGAATATACCCTGCGGGGACCCCCAAAACACTCCGTAGAAAAGCCATCTGCATTTATGTTCACTGCAGCACTATTCTCCATTGCCAGAATCTGGAAACAACCAGATTGCCCGAGAACCGACAATGGGATAAGGAAATGATGGTACCTCTACACTATGGAATACTATGGAGCCACCAGGAAAAATAAAGTCATGAGATTTGCTTCCAAATGGATGGACCTGGAGAGTATCGTGCTGAGTGAAATGAGACGGAGGAGAGGGACAGACATAGAATAACCGCACTCACGATATGCCGGTTACTGTGAGAATTTAAAGACGTGTCTACATCGTTCATTATCAGGGACATGCAAGTCAAAACAACAATGAGAAATCATCTCACACCACAGAGACTGGCACACGTCCGAAAAAACAAGAACACCCAGTGTGGGTGCAGATGCGGGGAGAAAGGGGCTCACCCTCATTGCTGGGTGGGAATGCCTGAGGAACGAAAGTCCCCCTGGGCCCCTAGGCTTGGATCTTCCCATTATTCCCCTCTGAAAACAGGCAACCCCTTAACCTACTTGCCCCCAGAGGCAGCAACATCTTGCAATGTGGTTGGTCCATGTCAAGGTCAGGAGAGTGACCCTGAGACTGTCAAGAGGTGGACAGTCCCTCGACTCAAGGTCCTTTGTATCATCTTTTGATGGCACCTGCTACCACCTCCCTCTCTAATTCTCTCCCCATTCCCTAACCATGCCACCCACTCACCCTGCCTCCATTCACCTCATTTTACAGTTTCTGGAATGTCATATATGTGTGACCCCATGGACATGATCTTCTTGTTTCTTCTTGTTAGGCTAAGTCCTGCTCACCCCTTGAAGGGCATCTGAGCTGTGTCTTATTTGGTCGTGACTTCAAATAAAGCAGCTGTGAAGATTTGGGGCCCTATTTTTGCCGCCCCCCCCCCGCCTCCCCACCACCAACAACACCCTTTTCTTGGGATAAACCCATGCCCAAGAGCTGAACAGCTGAATGGTGTGGCTGTTGCCTGTTTAATTTTACAAGAAAATGTCAAATCATTTCCCTAATGCCTGGGCCACATTAAATTCCCACCAGCCACATCGAAGGGGTCCTTGCCAGCATTTGGTGTACCTGATCTCTTTTATTTTAACCAACAGATGGAAGCAGATATGCCCGTCTGCTAATGCCAGGGAAGGTGGGGACGTGAAGATGCTGTGACAGTCGCTGTGGGAACCAGAGCACCTTCCTGCCAGTGGCTGGGCATCTGCAAGCCATAGGCGAATAGTGGGCTCAGAGGCCCAGCCTAGTCCACATTCAGGGAGAGTCCCCTGCATGCTCAGAACTGTCCCAAAGGTCCTCCGTCCCACTGGGGGTGCCTGACGTGTCTCCTCCAAGGACACTTAGATCAGACGGGAAAAGAAGACCCTGAGGAAGCTCGAGGACTCGGGGCAGCAGCTCCTTCTGCACCTATGGGCCCGAGGGGGGCCTCAGTGGCGGGGCAGCCTTAAAATGCCCTGGCAGAGCGGGGAGTTGCTTGCCATCCCCGCTCATCTGTGTCCACTTCCTCCACGGCTACAGGACCTGGACCTGTGAGCTGCAGGCACTGTCTCTGATGCCCAATTCTGACCCTCTCTTTCCCCAGTCTAGAACTTTCTCTTTAAACACAACGATGAAGGATCTTCTACTTTGCAATGTGCTTATCGCGTGTTATTCCATACTGCAGGGTCTGGGCGCTCTCTCTCTCTCTCTCTCTCTCTCTCTCTCTCTCTCTCTCTCTCGTAACGAGACCCTGAACCAGATGAACGCTGACCAACTTGTCTTTCGTAGATTAAGAATGTGAGGAATAGGTCTAGATAGCCTTTTTAGATCCTCTTTACAGGAACCCGCATTGCAAAATAACTTGTTTTTCTGCCCCTGAGCAAGGAACTCGGATACAGGTGCCCCAAGTTGCAAGTCATGAGAAGGGAGGGGGTCAGACCAGATAACCAGATGTCTCTCACAAGGCCCATGCCACAAGAACCAAGGCTGCCCTAAAAACCAGGACGTTCCTAAGCACAGACGCAAAATGCTTATCTTTAAACTATAGGCTAAGGAGTGATGTACTTTTAAATGGATTGGTTAGGAAAGAATGTGTTATTACAAATCTATTGTCTGTGAAGTGCACGGGCTCTTCTGTAATGGCCGGTGAAGGCCTGTATAAGATCTCCTTTGGAGAAGCTCGGGGTTTTGCCCAACCTGCTGGACCTGCATGTCCGCGTAGGCGGCTTGACCCTGGTTAGCCAGTCTTACAATAAACCCTGCTTGCTGTTTGCAGCCTTTGGAGTCTCTTTGTCTTTAAAGGGAGATTTCGATCCGTGCCCTAACTCTCTCTCTCTCTCTCTCTCATACACACACACACATACACACACAATCTCTCACTCTCTCTCACTCTCACTCTATCTCTTGTTCTCTTTCCCTCTCTCCTTGATTTCTCTCTCCTCTCCCTCTTGCTCCTGTCTCTCCTCTCTCTCCTTTCCCTGCCTCCTCTCTTTTTCTCCTTCTAAAAAATTCTCCCCCTAATCTGCTGTCTCAAAATTAGCTTTGAAAACTGAGTTATCACAATGGGGGATGGAGGAGGGGGAGGGGGAAAGGGCTGGGTCACAGAAACAAGAAGAATGAAAGAATTTCCTACCCAGGCTGCCGCCACTCTGCCCTAAGCTGTATCTATTATTTCAACACTGTTGGTCAAACCTGATAATAGAAGAGAGACGAAGATGGTAGGGAAGGAGGAGAGGAGTGGAGGCGAGGAGAAGGGAGGTGAGGTGAGGGGAGTGGAAGAGATGGAAAGGAGGGGAAGGGAGGGGATGGGGAGGAGAGGAGAAGAGGGAAAGGGACAAGAGAGGAGGGGAGGGGTGAGAAGGGGAGGGGAGGGGAATAGAAGGGAGGGGAAGGGAAAGGGGAGGGGAGGGGAGATATTGGGGGGAGAGAGGGGGAGGGACCTAGTTTGCAGTTGGCAATGGAGGTGTCTGTCCCAAACCCAGAAAGGCAAGGGGGGAGCAGCCCTTCCTGGAAATGTGGGAGACGTGGCTGGCCATCCCCCCCTCTTTTCCTGGGGATAATTTTGAGGCAGCCTTTCCTTCTGTAATTTTCCTCCACGCTTTACTAGAACTTATGAGCTCGCTGTCCAGGATCGCGCTGGCTTATTAAAGCAGCCGCTTACAAATGAATAAATAAAAAACAGAGAAGTGGCCATCTCCTCTCAAAGAGAAATGACCTAATTTTGCGAGCGGATTGCGGTGTAAGGTCAGCCTCCTGCTCCCGGATATGGCCCAACATTACCATTCATGAAATTTTATTGGTTCTTTGACGTCTGTGTATGTTCAACTGTTTTGCCGATACATGATTCATAGGGGCAAAGGTTCTGGAGCATTTCCATGGAGGAACCCCAATCTTGCATCCGACAGCACTTGGAACAGCCCCCCTGGCTCCCAGCCCACCTCCAGCCTCGTGCATCACCCCTTCTAAATCCCGCTGGCCAGAGCTGGTTTTTCTCCCCCTGATTGTGACCCAGCAGGAAGGACAGACTGCAGGCAGCACGGCTGTTCTTGGGGGCCACTTGGAAAGCTCGCACCTCCCAGACACCCACTTTTACGGACCCCACAGAACGGGACTCATCGGTCTATTCAACCATCAGGAGGGAGAGAAAGAGAACCCCGCAGACTCCCAAAGGAAGCAAATTCAACATCAAAAATGAGCAAAAACACGCACTCTGGTCTCCCTTCCTCAGGTCTGCACCCACTAAGGGAGGAGGAGGCGCTGGGCAAGGCAGTGAATCTGGCTCACATGCACAGAATGTGGGTTTTGCCTTCTGGGCGCCACCGGCCAATGCTTTCGTGGGAGACAGAGAAAAGTGAGGGGAGCGTCCTGCTGAGGGTGGGGAGGAGGGTAAGGGAGGGTCACCTGAGGAGGAAAGGAGGCATTGAGGTAGTTCTCCCCGACAAAGACAGAATGATGGTAAGGTTCAGAGCAGGCTAAGGAGCACACAGGCGATGCCGGGGCGGGGGTGGTGGTGGTGGAGTGGTGGGTGGCACCAGTGCAGGTGATGTAGGCAGGCAGGCAGATAGGGAAGCCCCCTCCCAAGGCAATGGCTAAAGCAGATCGTGCAGAAAACAGAAAAAAACCAGAAACTAAGGTCTGATAAGAGCCTCACCTATAACAAAAGGCCAGAAAAGGAACTTCAAAGAAGACAATCACCTCTCCCAACCCCCCTGATAACCTCTTTAGCAACAGACTTTGACCTAGGTAGAAGCCCCACTGGAGGAACCCTATAAAGGCCACCTTGGACAAGGGAAGGGCGCATATGCTGCCTGAGCCCCTGTGCTGCTTTCACCCACGTGGCTAAGCACATGTGGCACCCGAGCTTGCCCGCATCTCCTCTCTTGAGATGTGGACTTTCATGCTTTCATGTCTAATGCTGGAATGTGTGTAGGGGCTCTCTCCACCCTTGGAGAAGCCCAGGTTCTCGAGCACGTTACACTCCACTCTCTCCCATTTTCTCTCCCTCCTTCCCTTCAAAACCTCCAAATAAAATCTGTTTTACTTCACTGCTCGAGCGGGCCCAGTAACATCTCCATTGGAGACTTTGTTGTTACTGTGTTTGGCATATCAAATATGTCACGGGGAGCTTGCCAGGCTCTGCCGTGCGGGCAAGATACTCTCGGTAGCTTGCTGGGCTCTCCGAGAGCGATAGCACAGCGGTAGGGCATTTGCCTTGCACGCAGCCAACATGGCCTACCCGAGTTCGATTCCTTGGCCCCTCTCGGAGAGCCCGGCAAGCTACCGAGAGTATCTCGCCCGCACGGCAGAGCCTGGCAAGCTCCCCGTGACGTATTCGATATGCCAAACACAGTAACAACAAAGTCTCCAATGGAGACGTTACTGGGCCCGCTTGAGCAAATCGATGATCAACGGGAGGGCCTTTACCTTTACCTTTACTTCACTGCTCGTCTACTCCTGAAATTCTTTTCTACAAGGTGAGACAAGAACCCAGTAAGCCTGGGTCCCAGGTGGCAGAGGCTGATGGGGAGAAAGTGATCGTCTTTCTCCTCCCCACTTCACATAAGTCGCCCGTGGGGCCAACTGACATCACAGGCGACAGGGAGGCACCAAGAGTCCCAACTAGAAAAGCACTTTCCTTGTTGGGCAATCTCAGAAAGGTGTGGGGGGGGCAGGGAGGGTGTTGGGGGGTGAGGCTTGCAGAAGCAGAAGGAGTTACAGGGGGAAGGGTAGGGAGTAGGAGCAGAGCAGAGGAGGGAAGTGGGGCACTTGAAAGTTCCTGCACACAACGAGAAGCCAGGGAAGAGATGGAAACCCTCAAGGGAGCTGGCTCCATTCCAGGCTGCAGAAAGAACAGTAGATGGGGCCTATGCAGGCCAGAAGGCGGCACAGGGAGATGGGTGGCCTGGGACAGGCTGAACGGAAGGAGGGATGGGTGAATGTGTCCTTTGTCAACGGGGAGCCAGGACATCACAACCCAAGCAAACTTAGTGATTTACAGAAGGAATGTGAGCACCTGGGGGACTTTCCCCTCTCAGGAGACATAAGGAGACACCTGGGAGCGTCAAGGTAGGAATGAATTGGACAGTGTGGGGCATACAATCCTGCTTCTGCTCCTGCTGTGTAGACAGAAGAGACGAGACCTCCCCAGCCCCATGCAGTAGCCAGTTAGCTTAGAGACGAGATCTCCCCAGCCCCAATGCAGTAGACATTTAGCTTAGAGATGAGACCTTCCCAGCCCCAATGCAGTACCCAGTTAGCTTAGAGATGAGACCTCCCCAGCCCCAATGCAGTACCCATTTAGCTTAGAGACGAGACCTCCCCAGCCCCACTGCAGTATCTGGTTAGCTTGGAGACGAAACCTTCCCAGCCCCAATGCAGTACCAGGTTAGCTTGGAGACAAAACCTTACAAGAACCCATTTAGCTTAGAGATGAGACCACCCCAGGCCCAACAAACCCATTTAGCTTGGCTTCTTCTGAGGATGGGCTCACAGCTTAATTCTCTGCAAATAGTAGAGGGTCACCTCCCAAAGTTAGAATACTCTTATATCCTCTGGAGACGAGGATGACTGTGCTCTGGCCCATGGCCATGATGTCTCCACGCTGAGTGGAGACCGCTCTCCCTGGGCAGCTGGATTCTTCCTTCACATGAGAAAGGGAAGGATTTTTCACCCATTACTTAAATAAATCCAAGTAAGACCATTTGCTTATAATGTGTTTTTTTTAAAAAAAAAAAAAACTAAATTAGAGATATAACCTGATTAATGGTCTGGCCACACCAGGGTACACTGGAAGTCACACTGAGAGGTATAATTGTTTGCCCAGTTGACCAGGGCAGAAAAGAAGCATGATGCAGTTTCTTTCTAAACACACACACACACACACACACACACACACACACACACCTGTACCCATGTAGAACAAGGAGCTCAAGTGGCTCTAAGCTGTCAACACTCCAGGAGGTCACAAATCGTTTGGTTGCTCTTGGCAGGAAGTATTTGTCTTGGCAAAGACGGGCAAGGGGATATTTCTCTGATCAGAAGAAGAATAGATGATATATACTTTGGGGATCCCTCAAAAGAAAATCAGAGTCCACAGACACTTTACTTCTGAAGATGATTTAAATCATTAACATCCAGATGTCATTTTTTCAAAGGCAGCGAGCAATAGATGGGACAGTCAGAAGCATCAGGGGTTTGGCTGTGGGGCTGCCTCCTCCCTGGGTGGCAGGGGAGAGACCCGTGAAGTCCCTGCACTCTTCCTGGGAGTTTGGGCCCTTCTGTTCACTGCATCATTCCCCGAAGCACTGTGATGCGCTCTCCAACCCAAGCATCAGCAGAAACCGAGAGTCTTGGTGAGAGTTTTGAGAGTAAAACTGTAAAATGAGTGCCCGAGCAGTGGGTGGACAGATCGCAGGAGTGGAGGCCGCTCCAGCTTGTCTCATTAGCCCCAGGTTAGACAGCTTGGAAAAGCAGCCACAACTGCAGAATCCCTGACTCCACAATTCCGCAGACTCCAGGAGGGGCTCCCTCCGGGCTGGCACGGGTAGGGGGAGAAGGGAGGCGGAGGAGCGGGATGTCAATTAAAACGCCTGATGGTTGCATTTGGGCCCCTTTCAAAACTATTTCAAGGAAATATATGACACTCTTTTGAAGGATAACACACAACTGGGCTCTAAAACCAGGAGACTGTCAAACTCCGTCTAATGCCATCCTTGACTTGAGAAGTTATTCTCGACAGAATGCCCATGTGAGGTTCGGGACGGAACCCTTAAACACTGTAATGAAACATTAGATGATGATCAAATGATGTCTCAATGAGGCTGGGATTTGACCCGGTATTTCAAGAAGCAATGGAGGCATAAAGGGAGGAATTTGTGGGTACAGGAACCAAGGGGCGAGTGACTGAGGAAATATTACAGACGGAAATATTCATTCATACTACCCTCTTATTATTAGGGGAACTTTAACTCACATTCCATATGACCAAAGTTGAATGTTCTACTTTAAAGAAGAAAACAAAGAATATGGTTGAACCCTGTATTGCCGATGATTTGTGGCACTTTTGTGCAAGTTAACTGACATCCGGGAGCTTGATTGTTTTCATAAAAAAAAAAAAGAACTTGCCAGGAGCTCCTTGTCATTGCAGGAGTTTTGATAGATGTTTTAATTTTTGAGTCAGGTTCATGGATTCTGGTTTTACTTGGCTTTCCAATGTCCTTATTTGTTACATGTATTCTCTTGTGCATGTGACATATTGCTGCATTTCAAAAAAGAAGAACTGAGATAATAGCTGACCCCACGTTAAAGCAAATGCTCACAGCCACAGACTATGAGGGTCCAGTTTCCCAAGAATCTGGAAAGAACCCAAAAATATGGGGTGACATCACCAGCCCCCTTTCAGAGATCCAAATGTTTTCCCAGCTGAATATTCTCTTCCATAGTTCGCATATTACAAGCAGAAATCGTGTGCTTTCCAAGGTCCCCGTGAACGGCAGCTTAATTAAAAAGAGGCGAGTTTGCAGGGACACGGACTTACGTCACCCAGCTAATTGAAATCGCTCCAAAGGCCCCAAAAAGACAAGTTCAATTCCAGCAGGGTTGGCATTTCAGCATTGTAGATATCCTCCTTGTCTGTCTGATTAAAATTTCACTTGGCCTTTCTGTCCATAATAAAAGAATCCCATTTGTGCCTGGAGCCACTCAGAAAGCAGCGGGTGCAAGCTGAACTTCAGGGCCTTTATTGAGCGGGTGATGTGTTGGCAGAGCAGCATCTGACGGAGGCGGACACGCTGGCACTTTCTTCAGGAATGAGGTGTGTCACCCATGGTTCTCAGACCGTGCCCACTGGGTTGAGGATGAGGGACACCCCCCCAATGAGAGATCCACTCCATGTGGCTTCTTTCTAATAGAAAATACACAGATGGAACTTTCTGCCACAGCAATGGAGAATAAACACGCTGGGAGAGTCCTCAGGGCCCGTGTCAGAGGTCGATGGGGGTATTTGGGAAAAAACAAACTCGGGCTGTTGAGGTGTTCCTGCTCCAGGTGCATCTGCCTGTGAGTCTCTACAGAGAGTGCCTGGGGCTCAGAGCAAATGCCCTGTGGTCACTATCACTCTGCCACCTCCTCCTGAGAACTGCATTGTAACAAGGAGCCCAACGTTCAACTGCATTGTGACTAGGAGCTCAGTGTTAGGTACCAACAGGCATGGGAAGAGAACTTGCCAATGAGTTTTCGAATGCCCAGGCCCAGTGACCAGCATGGGATGCAACTCCAGTGACCAGATTCCTGTTAGCAATAAGACTTGCCACAGATGCCTCCGCGCAGAGTGTCATGTCCAGCCACGTGTCTACACTCGGACCTCGTCTGAGTGGGCCGTCTCCTCAAGAAGTCTTGACTCAGGGGCTGAAGTGGTAGCACAGTGGGTAGGGCATTTGCCTTTCACGAGGCTGACCCGGGTTCGATTCCCAGCATCCCATGTGGTCCCCCGAGCACCGCCAGGAATAATTCCTGAGTGCATGAGCCAGGAATAAACCCTGTGCATCGCCGGGTGTGATCTCCCCCCAAACAAGAAGTCTCCACCGATTCCAGCTGTGGCCAGCAGCCCAGGAGCAGCTGGCCCTGCAGAATGAAGCCTGGAGCAGACCCCGCCTGACTCCCTCTCCATGTCAGCTTGAGGGGGGAGGGATATTTTCAAGGGGGTAGCTACTGTGGATGCTCGCGACCTAGCGAAGACAGTAGCTGCCCACTCATCTCACAGAGCAATTGTTCTGGAACTGCTGAGAGGGATGGCGTGTCACTGTCCAGTGCCGCCTGACCAGACTTCATGGTTCTTTAGACTCAGAAGACCAAGGACTTCAAAGCCAGTTGTTTGCAAACTACAGAATTCCGATCTCATGCTGCCTGGGCGGAAGCTCACAGTCCAGACCACTCATCCTTGGCCTGGCCCGTGAAGACTCTGAGAAAAGCTCACATAGGAGGGCTCGTCTGTTTGGCTCAGGGGTCACCCGGCCATCCGCCTCGCCCCTTCTCTCCACGCCTGGCCGGGGGCAGTTGGCAACTGTGCTGTTAAACTTTCTGCTTAGCAACAGGGAATCAACCACCCAGGGTCCAGGGACACAGTCTCTGCCCCCAGCCCACTCTCGAGCCGGTGACAGAGACAAATGGGGCTCGGCACGAGCTCTGCATGGCGAGACGCTTGCTGCCTGGCTTCCACTGGCTCTTTACAAACTCTAATTTCTAAGTGTTCTGAAATGAAGGGCTGTTTCCCCGAGAACAGCCATCACAAAGCCTACCCGATGAGCTCATCGGGGTCAGAAGAAAGAGTGTGTTTGCTCCAAACCAGGGAAGGAAAAGTCCAGGAGGGATGATGTGGAGAAACCAATCTTCTCTGGCATGCAGGGCTTGTGTTTGGGGGGGAGGGGGGTTCCACTCTGCTCCCACCCCAAGACTAAGACAAGGAAGAGATGAAGAACTATAGAAGTCAGATGAATTCTGAAACGAGCTGAGCAGACCTCCGCATTCCTGAGTTTTTCTTGGGATAAGAGGCAAAGATTCCACCGTGGCCGACTCCCTGTTCATCTCTGGGGCTGTCTGTTGGAGTCTCCAACGTCTGATTAAATCTGATTTCTTTTGCAGTTCAATTCAATGGGGAGGATGAAATCCTTAACCACCCCAGAGTTTGTGAAGCAGTGCCAGGACACAAGTTCCAATCGGTAAGAACATGTTAGGAATCTCTTACACGAGAGCTTAATGGCTCCAGGGTGAGACACAATAATCTTCACACTCTTTTTACCAAGGAAACATTTCTGGATCATTTTTAGCAGATTATTCATAATAAGCAATGCAAAATAAATCATTTCAGGTCAGTTTTTTTGGAGCAGGCTTGGGCAGTGGTGGGAAAATTCGAAATAATGGTGGTGGAAAGGTGTCATAGTGGTGGAATTGGTGTTGGAATACTGAATGTAATAAATGATTGTGATCAACTTATAAAAATAAAAGAAAAATATTTAGATAATAATAATAATAATAATAATAATAAAGAATCCATTTCTACCACCAAAAAAGCAACAAAACAACCCAAAAACCCAGTGCTAGGAGCACATGGTAAGGTGGTTGGACCATGAAACAAATTCTTGCCTTCCTGCTTTCCAGAATGAACAAGAAAAAAGAATGTGCCTGCCATAGCCCACCTCCCCTGCAGTATCTGACCTGGTGCCAGCAGACGGCCACAGCAACTGGGCAGTGCCAAGGGCCAGAGGCATTCGCTGCTGGTCTCATGCCTCCAAGGCAGGCATTGGGTGGCAGAGTTGAACGAGCTTTTTATTATTTTTTTTAGGGGAGGTCACACCTGGCGATACACAGATGTTACTCTTGGGCCTGCTCTCAGGAATTACTCCTGGCGGTGCTTGGGGGGCTCTATGGGATGCTGGGAATCGAACCCGTTGGCCACGTGCAAGGCAAATACCCTACCAACTGTGCTATCACTCCAGCCCCCTGGTTGAGCTTTTGAACTGAACTATGGCTCAGAATGAAGGGTCAGTGACTCACAGGCACGATCCTGACCCTCCAGCTGCTACTCCTGGTCCTCTGTGTGAGGGTTAAAGCCTGGACATGAGAGTCTTCAATGGACAGGACAGCGGCAGACAGAGACGCAGTCAGGATCCAGTAAGAACCTGACACAACTCTGGGATGTTCGGGCTCCAGTCTGGGTAGGAGTCAACGGGAGTCTCAGAGGCAAGCGCGCCCAGTAAGGGAGAAGGTAGATGGCAGGTAAAGTCCTCAGTGAGGTGGGTACATGTGGCAGTGGGAAGGCAGGGCACAGGCAAAGAGGCAGACATTTGGGAAAGTCCCCCCACCCCCATCTGTTAGAGGCTGTGAGCACCCCAACCTCTGAGACCTGGGACACTGATACTGAAGCAAGAGGCGTAAAATGAGGAGGCCACACCACACAATGCCCAACAGACCTTACATTTCATTTCAGTCAACCACTGCTGGGTCTTGGCAGCATTTTCATTGCAAATATGAGTGATGCGGACCCCTTAGTCACTATTAAGTAGCAATCTGGGGAAATCATCCACTTCCAATAATCCATTCCTCTAATTTAGAACTCTGAATCCACATAATGAATAATACTGTCGCCAACTCTCGGTAATGACATATAACATATGTCGGCAATTGCTCTTTTCAAGATAAATCCCACTGTGTTGTTCCCTCAGAAACTCCTCCTTATTCATTCACTGGGGTTCCTCGTGCACAACTACAAGCTATGCATTTCTGAAGATGAATTTCAAAAGGAAACCGGATCCCTGGATTTCAAACATCGAAACATCAAGAGAAAGTTCTCTCCTCACAAATTCCATCGCATTATGTTTTATCTACAAATAGTTTATCACTATGCCATTATATCCTTCCACACAGGCTGTCGATGAATTTCAACAGGCCTGATTTAATTAGCGACACCATCCAGGATATTCCCACGAGCGGGATCTTCCCACTTCGCCGCAGAACTCCCAGTCCACTCTCCAGAGAATGTGCCCAGTTCTCTGCTGTATAAATGAAGCTCTCTTGGAATTCACAGTTTGGGGAAGAATTATAAAAAAGCTTCAACTCCAGCCCTGCTCTCCCTCTGTCCCTTCTCCCCAAAGGTGTGCAAATGGAATGAAAACATTGCCCCAAGAACCAAATCCTTCCATACCCAAGAGATGGGCAAAGCAGAGGGAAGTTATCAGAACGGAACTGAGTGTTGCTGGTTATCATCGCTGCACTCAAGCAAGCTCAATATTCTTCCGTTTAAAGACCCCAAGTCTGGGGAAAAGCTGATTTCCCTGAGTTACTCAGATAATTGCATCAAATGCTCACTTCCCAATCTGGATGTGATCATTTGAAGGAGAAATCTCTTGTTATCATTAAGGGAAGTAGAGTAGGCTAGGCAAGAGGGATATAATCACAGTCATTTAGCTAGAGAGCTTTGAGAAGGTTATCCTGTAGATGGCTAAACGTGCTTGGGGCATTTCTATCGCATGCTTGGATAAAAGAACTGGAGGGTGGGATTCAGTGAGCTGTGGAAAACAGTCGCCCAGGAAGACGGGCAGAAACAACGGAATCCAAGGAAGGGATGGTTCCAAATGTTCACATCTTGGTTGACAAGACACAGGGGAGCCGAGAATGCAGTGATGTTCAGAGAAAGGTGAGTTCACATCAGCAGCAAGACTGGATGGTACCCCCACTGTCCCCCGTACCCTGGGCCAATGCTCATGGGCTTAAGAGAAAGATATCTCTTGCCACCGAAGTGAGGCTTTGTGTGGAGTCCCGTGGACTGCCCAGCTTGACCTGGAGTTGGGCTGTGAGGTGACCCAGACTGGAGATGAAATGCAGGGAGGAGGCAGTAAGGAGTGTCCCCATTTGGAGAGAGTAAGGGGCGTCCCCATTTGGAGATGGTGACACTGCAAGCCAGCCAAACCCAACGTGCTACCTGGCCCATCTCCCTCACTGCCTGGCTAGGATGGCTCTGGCCAGTGGCCTGCATGCCCAGCAGACAAGGCAACGTTTCCCAATTTTGCTTTTTCTTGATTTTGCAGAGCCCCTGGTCTTCATGGCGGAGAAACCCTACTCCAATTCCCCAGAGGAGGGAGGGGAGGCAGCCCACTGGCTTCCCCTAAGCCAGGCTGACTTTCTGTCTCGGCTTCTTCCTACAGGAGGGGCTCTGCTGAGCACTGTCTACGTCCAGAGCCCATCTTCACCTCGACCCACTGGGTGCTGCTATCACCTGCCCCACAGCACAGTGTGACAACGATGCCCCTGCTGGATGCGGAATTGTCCCCACTGAGAACTGTTAGCCCAGAGGATGGTTTCAGGCATTGTCACATCGTTCCCTGCTTTTCCTTCCAGGGCAACTTCTTCACTGATTCGTTATTATTTCTGCATTCACGGTTGAACTTTGCAGAAACAGGGGAAAAGGAGTTCGGGTGCCCAGCCATCACCTCCACTTCTAGGAATAGCGGGTGTGCATCGCTGCACATTCCCCTAGTGTGTCTATTATCACAATCTCCTCTCTGCTGGAGTGCATGCAAGGAGGCTGCAGAGGCACATGTGAGAACACGTGTGGAATGCCATGCACAGAATCAGGCAAATATCTGTTTCCAGGGAACACACAGAACACACACTGCTGTGCCAGCACCCATAGATTCCCCTGACTCCTTTTAAAGGCAGAGTAGTATTTCACCATTCGGGTGGACCACCCCATCCTGTGGCACCCTGCAATCTGCTGACTCTATTATGTCTACTGAATCGATTACAATCTATTGAATCCATTGCAATCTATCAAATCTCTTATCATCACCTCAGCCTGGCAGCTTCATTATAAGACATCCTACATCCTTGCTTCCTCTTATGCTCTGGTGGCCTGTGTATGTGTACATATATCACGGACTTCTCGGGGTTCATTCAATGCATATTTTTCCCCTCTGACATTTCATTCATTTCCTTTCAGTGGGTTCCCCTGTAGGGTCAGATGGCACCCCTGGATTTATTCGGGATGTTGAATCTTCCCACCACCAGTCCTTGACAACCACATCGGGGTAGAAGGGGGACCTAAGGCACCTGTCAGACGTTGCCTGGGGGTCGCTAACCTTCCCCAGGAGCCATGTTTCTCCCCGGCTCCAGCCCCAGGTCCCTCTGCCCAGCCTTTAGAGCCATCTGACTCAGTGACCTGAGCACCTTTCCCCAAAGAACTACAGTAAGTCTGGATGGAGCTGAGTGCTGGCGAGCAAGGGATGAGCCCAGCCCAGACACGCTCCATCCCTGCAGAGCACTCCCAGACCGGGAAAAGGGGAGTCATCAAAGGGGCTTAGCAAGACACAGGTGCAGCCCCCAGGAGGGAGCCCCAGCTCTGGCAGGGGACAAAGGATGTCGGGCAGACGGAGAGGACAGGGGCAGGCATTGGGGAAGAAACAGGGGCTGACTGGGGAGCCAGTGCAGAGAGTGAGGGAGTAGCAGAAGGAAGAGCTGGGGAAGGAGGTGGTCTGGGGGTCCACAGGGCATCTCCATGCAGATGCAGGGGGTGGGGTGGGGTGGAGTGCAGGATGAGTGCTCAGGATATGCGGGACCTGCTGGCTGTGAAACAGTTTGGGCTCTGCCAGGCACAGGGAGAAGGTCACTTGGCTGAGGTGAGGGAGGAAGAGGCAGAAGGTCACCCAGCAGCCAACTATCCCATCCATCCGTCTGTCCTTCCCTCTGAGACTGGGTCCCACCAGGAGCCTCGGGCATTCTGGGGTCAGGGAGATGCTTCAGGGGGTCAGAGGTACCTCCAGAACTCTGCTGAGGTGGTTCTTGTGGCCCCTGGCACAGTGAGAGCCCATGCAGTCCTCTAGGACCAGCCTCTAGTGCCCACCGTCCTGGCCCCTGAAGCTCTGGCCCTCTGCATTGGGCTCACAGCCCCTTCCCTACCTCAAGAGAAGCACACTTTCCCCATCTCTCCCTCAGAGGGTCAACCCTCTTCCTCGAGGACACCCACTTCCTGTCTCCTGACACCCACTTCCTGTCTCCCTTGCTTTCCACTTTCAGCTTCTTACAGATCAAGGGGGAAGGGAAAGGAACCAAGAAGGTGGGACAGAGCTCCTGTTGTTTTTGCTTTGTTTTCTAATCAACCTCTTAGCAGGTAATTGATGAATTTTAAAACGCTAGGAAAGAGCAGTCTTCTTCCCAGCACTGGAGCCCAGAAATCTCCACGTTTATCTACTTCATTCTGCACCACCACCCCCTGCTACTTCCTCCCCAACTCCAAAGCTGGTGCCCGGCCCTGCTCACCCACGCAGTGCAATCACGTTTCCACCTTATCAAATATCCCCACATATTTCTTCCACTCACTCCAAAACGGAACATCAGAGATTTAGATTTTATTTGGAAAATTCCTTAATCATCCTACGGAAACACATTCAATTGCATTCGAGGAATTCAATTTAAAACTAATTTATCTTATATGAATGTTTAAATTCATGAGATTCCACATAAACTCGTTCTGGTGGTGCAATAAATTTGGAGTCAATATGATAATTATTAAAACAGAAACGACTGCGAGAAAATAAACCGTACAGTCTTAGGGTTAGTTCTGTCCTGTCTGATCTCTGAGGCGTGAGGGGGAGGGAGGGAAGGAGAGAGAGAGAGACAGAGAGACAGAGAGACAGAGACAGAAGGACGGAGGGAGAGAGAGAGGGCGGGAGAGAGAGAAAGAGAGGGAGAGAGAGACAGAGAGAGGGGGACAGAGAAGGACAGAGAGAGGGAGAGAGAGAGAAAGACAGAGACAGAGACAGAGGAACGGAGGGAGAGAGAGAGAAAGACAGAGACAGAGACAGAGGGACGGAGGGAGAGAGAGAGGGAGGGAGAGAGAGAGAAAGAGAGGGAGAGAAAGACAGAGAGAGGGGGACAGAGAAGGACAGAGAGAGGGAGAGAGAAAAGAGAGAGAGGTGGGAGAGAGATGGTGAGAAAGAAGGCTGAGAGGGAGCCTAGCTCACCTTGAAGTGTCTATGAGAGGCTGACTGTGTGCCTGGAGGTGTCTATGGGAGGCTGACTGTGTGCCGGGCACTGGGCTGAGCACTTTGTGCCAACCTTCAGCGGAAGCTGAGCAGGTGTGTCCCTCAGGGGGATCTGCCCCCTGAGCCCAGCGAGCACCTGTGGGGGGCAGGTGGGGTGCTGAGGAGAGCTGAGGAGAGCTGAGGAGAGCTGAGCTGGGCGACAGAATCCAACAAGATCCAGTTGGACAATGCAACAGGAAAGGATGGGGGAGCCAGAGCCGCCCGCCAGGCCTGGCTCTTGGAGCTGAACCCACCGTGTGTGAGGAAACGAGGGACTGGGGACAGAGGGGGAGGTGGAGTGCAGCTCCCCAGACACCCCATGTGCCATTCCCACATGGGGCAGCAGTGAGGTGGGATGCCCCCAAGTACAGTGAGTTCATGTGTGAGCAAAGCAAGTGCTGTGTGGGGAGCCTGTGAGCAAGCTGTGCCCGGACGCCCCAGCAGAGCCACGGCTACCACCACAGAAGAGGAATGAGCACGTTGACATATGCACACGCATGCACACGCACATTCACACACCACACACACACGTGCAGACACACATGCCACACACGCACACACGTACGCACCCACTCATACCACACATGCAGATACATGTGCGTGTACAAACTCATGCATGCACACATACACTCACACGCACATACACAACAAGAGCACGTGCACACGTGTGTACAAGCACATTCACACACCACACATGCACACACGTGTGTGCACACACATTCACACACCACACACACACGTGCAGACACACATGCCACACACGCACACACGTATGCACCCACTCATACCACACATGCAGATACATGTGTGTGTACAAACTCGTGCATGCACACATACACTCACACACACACAAGAGCACGTGCACACGTGCGTACATGCACATTCACACACCACACATGCACACATGTGTGTGCACATACATTCACACTCCACACACTCACACACACACACACACACGCTATCATTTGGGGCAGGTGCGCTGACTCAGTTTCTTGAGTTCGAATCAGGAACTGCATCCAGACCGAGCCTACTGGGGTCTTGCAGAGACCCGACTCTCACTCTCCTGGGAGCATCCAGGCGCACTGGGGATCAGACGGGCTGAGCAGGCCCTGGCCGTCCCCTCCCCCAGCGCCCACTGGGTCCCGGAGACCTCTGCATTCTCCTCACAACGCTGGCTGGAGTGCACTCCCCCCACCTCCCCATCTCCTACCACTCTCTCTCCTGCATGATGGATCGATCGAGGGCTCGCGCTTCTCTGCAGTGATACAGAGAACAAACCCCCGCTCACCAGCCACGCTACTGCAGCTTGGAAAGAGACGAGGGAAGCGGCAGTCAAAGATACCGCCTCTGCACGGGTCCCTGCAGCCCGGGGCCCACAGGGCAAGGTCCTGGTGGCCGGCTTCCTGCTGGCTCCAAGCACCTCAGAACAACTTTCCCTTCCAAAGCCGCTGCCACCCCCAGATCCCCACCACACCCCACATCTCTGGGTTCTCCACTGATGGGTCTTTTTCAGCCCGTATTTTCAAAGAGAGACTTTTTTTTTTTTTGCCCCAAGAAGAATCAAACCACCAAGCCTGGCGGTCATTTTTGGTTCCTGTAGCTAAGAGGGAAGGGTCCTCCCCTCCTGGGGCTAGCCGGAAGCTGGAGCTGGAGGGCTTGTTCTTACACACAGCACAGGGGGTCCACCCCGCAGCCCTGAGGCTGGCCACCCCTGCAGGGCCCTGCTCTGGCCTTGTTCCCTCCAGACCACACACGGCTTCTCCCTACAATCTACACGCAGTGTGTCCGCAGCCCTAGTCCAACATCCAAAGGAGCCTTCACTGCCTTATTTTGGCCTTGTCCCTTGGAAAACGATTTGAAAAGACAGACATTCCAGTGAGCTTTCTCCAGGCGGGGGAAGCAGGAGGGAGACCAGGACAGA
The DNA here is from genome assembly GCF_029834395.1 of Sorex fumeus. NCBI lineage: Eukaryota > Metazoa > Chordata > Mammalia > Eulipotyphla > Soricidae > Sorex > Sorex fumeus. The sequence goes on along the minus strand of NW_026606167.1, from coordinate 4,689,341 downwards.
TGGCTGCTGGGTGGAGGGGGTGGGCACGGGGTGGGGGGGGTGACTCGAGGAGGAAACGCCTTTGATGGGGAACCTGGTGGATGTCCCCTCCAGCTCACACACCTCGATGCCACTCATGAGGACAGTGATTGTGGAGGATGGCAGAGGCGCACGGGGCATGTGGGTCTGAGAGGAGAACGGCGGAAATTCCAACCCATCACCTCTTTGAGTTTCAAAGAGAGCGACATCCCTTCCCCATGCTTGCCTGCCTGGGAAGGCCACAGCGTGTGTTCTGGAACTTTCTCTGAATAACCCGCTGGCTTGCAAAAGGAAAATGCAGGCACAGATGTGGAAGTGGCATAAGAGATGGGCTTCCTCCATGATGCTGTGCATGCCCACAGGCTCCCTGACCTTCAGGACCAGTTCTCTGACCTTTAAGTCCACAAGTCACCTCTTCCAGGAAGCTCACTCTGATTTTCCTGATTTTCGGTGTGCCTTCAATAGGCTTCCCATGCTCAGCCTCCCACCTCCAATTTCCTCAATTTCCTGCCGCCAGCACAGAGCCCTGTTGTCTTCCCATCACCTGCCCCTGAAGGTCAGGACCCCCTGCTACCCTCCTTTGCGTGAGCAGCAGCGAGAGGTCAGGACACAACACAAACTTCACAGCGGTTCTGAACCTCAACCGAAAGGTTCATGATGGAGAAGGGAACGAACAAACACACAGCGACAGGATAAAAGGAAGGAAGAACGCCCCAGCGATCTCAAGGCATCAAGGCTGGGGAACTGCAGAGCAAGGGATGACGGGAGAGGACGGGGGGTGCAGGTGGCTGTTGGTCACGTCCTTCTGGGAGGAGGCCAGCGAGGGCCGTGTGCTGCTGTGCAGGCTCACAGGAGCACTGCCCCCTGAGCACCCTCATGCCCATGCCAGATGCTCTTCTACCAGCGTCTGAGGAAAGGGCCACTCCCTGAGGGGGCCCAGTGCCCCAGTGATGGAACAGGAAAAGCAGCAGCAGGAAAGGAGGCTGTTCCATGCCAGTGCCAGGAAAACACAGACAACGCCAGGCAAGGTTTCTCCACGGGAGGCCATTAGGACTGTGGCTTCCCGGCTCTGAATTCTAACGGTCCTGGGTACGATTCTCAGCGGCAGACAACACGCAGAGTTCAAATGGCCTTTCTACAACCGAGCCTCCCCTGCAGGCTTAAAGAGCTCCGGCCCCTCTGTCCGTGGGGGTCTCTGCCACCCTCCCCCCACCCCCATGTTGAGTTGCCAAAACGAGGAGACCCTGGACCTTTACAGACACCCCCAGGGTGCCAGCACGAGCTAGCAGGGGGGTTGCCTGACCTCCTGCCTCAGAGGAAGCTTCCTGTGCCGTAACATCGATGGTGACGGGGAAATAAACACCCGCACGATGGCTCAGTGTGGCCTGGGCCGGTGGGACCCACTTGATCTCCAGCGGCCTCCGCGGGGGTGGGGGCTGCGTTCCTGGAGCGAGACCCAGGCTGGTGCGGGGCTGTATCACCCTCTACGCCCCCTGCTCCTCCAAGCTCCAAGCCAGTGATGCGAGTTTGCAGGGGCTGTTACAAGACCTGCTGGCATCTTTCCGGGAAGCTGAACGCTTGCAAGGGACAGTAAGAGACTGCAGAATCAGTCCCAAGTCTACAGGCACTGAAGAAGTGTGTGCGCATGTGCGTGCATGTGTGTGCATGTGTGTGTTCATGTGTGTGTGTGTGTGCGCGCACGTGTGTTCATGCGTGCATGTGAGTGCATGTGTATGTGTGTATGTGTGAGAGAGAAGGGGGGGTCTCGACAGTGGGGTAGGAAGCAGAATGCAGACCCCAAGGCTTAGCCTTGCGGGCCAGCACTTCTGATCGCTTCCTCCTGCAGACTCCATCCTTAAACTCGGAGCATGAAAGGGCTCCTTTAACCATCTGTCTCTCCCTTTCCAGGGGTCAAAGCCCCCAGGAATGACCAGGGCACCAGGGCTGAGAGGCAATGACACTGAGTCACAAACAGCCCCCTCCTAAATGACTCCCACCAAAGGACTGACTGTCTCTACAGCACCTCCCTCCGCCCCCTACCCCCCCGCTCCTGCCATGCTCAGGGCTCACTGCTGGTTCTGGGTTCAAGGGTCACTCCTGGTGGCTCAGGAATCATTTGGAGTGTCAGGGATCAAACCTGGGTGGGCCTGTGCAAAGCAGATGCCCTACTGCTTTCCCCCTCTCTGGCTCCAAAGAATCAGCCCCTATTGCTCTGAAATCCCGGAAGTGAGAGTCGAGGGAAGTGTCCAAGTAATCCTCTCAAACCTTTCAAGACCCCTGGCAGAGGAAGAGGAGGCATAATGAGAGCAGACAGTTGCATCTTACGTGGTGCAACACTCTCCTTTCTCAAAATCTTCCAGAGGATGGTTAATATCTTAGAATATATTAAATATGATATTGAATATTGACTCAGACAATATATTGAATATATTAATATATTCAATCAGACAGCTGGATTCAAGTACTGCGCCTTTTATAAAGTCCTGGTATAAATCAGTCCACACACCGAGATCGATTTTCTTACTTATGACACCTTACAGCTCTGAGATTCCTGGATTGTCTTTTAGAGTTTAACCCCAAAAGCTCCTGTCAAGTCTTTCACATGCGTGTGTATGTAAAATTGACCCGCACGTATATCCATTTGACCAATAATTCACATCGAGGGAACTCCGTACACGGGCCAGGGAGAGCTGCAGGGGACCGTGACGGAGGACAGCGACCACAAGAGAAGGACATTTCTCTGCAGGAAACAGGTCAGGAACTCGAAACAGACCCAGGTCTGCTCTGAGAAGCCAAGTCATACTCAGAATAAGACAGGTTGGAAACCAGGTTCTGGGGGAGTTTTGATTCCAATTTGATAGGCTGGAGTTATTTGAAAAGCGCTGTTGGAAAGCTCTTCGCTACCTCATACCACATCTGTTCCTTCAGGGCCGACCCCCTCAAAGACCTCAGATGATGCCTCGGATGATGTTACAGCAGAGCCGTACCTACCGGAAAATTCCAGAGTTTCATTCTCTACCAGATAAGCTCCACAGTTTATCTTCTTTAAGAAGAAGAGAAGAACATCTCTCTTCCCCAACAGCTTGTTTTGTGCATTCCTAAGAGTCTGTCTCAATGGCTGCCCCGCCCCTCGCTGGACCAATCAAAGGGCCAGGGGGTGCGGGTGACCTGGGTCATAGGCATACCTGTCCCGGCATTAACCTGCCGGAGGAGCAGAGATGAGTAGGGCTGAGCTCCCTGGAGAAAGACTGAGATGTTCCCTCCAGAAGGGGCCATACACCTGAGTGTGGCAGTCCCCAGCTGCCAAGAGGCTAGATGACACCTGTCAGAGAGTCACAAAGAGGTGACGCAGTGAAACCATAGGAGGAGCAAAGGGCCTGGTTTGTAAGGCCACCACAAAGCCTCTGAAAGTCGCGAGACAATTCAAGAGCAAGCGTTGGTGTCCCTTGCTGTCGTGTCTGTGAGTGGCCAGGGCAGGGGGCATTGAGCTGGGGGTTTGCCCCCAGCTGTGGGGCTTCTCACGCATCTCTCTCTGAGGCCAGAGGAAACTCTGTTGAGCCCAGAGACTTTGATTCTCATGGAGATGAGGGCAGCATGAGCACGGGTAGGCGGGACTGCAGAAGCTTCTAAAGCATCAGCTTGGTTAAATGGAATCGCCAAGATACAGAAACGACCAGAATGTCCCACGACAGGCAGATGGGAGAAGGTTGCTGAGGTCGACCGACACGATGGAATAGTATGTAGCCGTGAAAAGAGATGAAATAGGCATGTCACTGCAACTCGGATGGAGTGTGAAGACCTCGTGCTAAACAGAATATGTTAGAGGGTACTGACAGGGTTCAGCCCTTTGCGGTAGATATAGCCCAGGAAGGGGCAGGGGCAGTATTCAGAGAGAACCAACTCTAGGATTTTGGCTACAGAGCTGAAGTGGCCAAGTGGCGAGGGAGAGAGGGAGAGAGAGAGAGAGAGAGAGAGAGAGAGAGAGAGAGAGAGAGAGAGAGGAAGAGGAATTAGAAATGACATGGGGAAAGGGTCTCGGGCATTTGGGTAATGGCAAAGGTACAAAAAGCACAGAGTAACAGTGCTGCCCCAACCACGATGACACAGATGAACACAGACTCTAGACCAGAGTGGGACATTTCCGTCCCGAGGTAGAGTCAGCACACAGGAGAGAGGAGACATCTGCCTGGTGTCCTCCTGGGAGGAACGGCGGTAAGAACCAGAGAAGGGGCGAGGGCACGACCCACACTGGCAATAAGGCACCACAGAGGGGTCTGTGCCTCCAGGATGGAAAAAGAGAAACGGATTCGAGCACTACTGTGCCAGCAACGACCTGCTTGGCTTAGAACCAGGTCCTGGGAGATCCTGGGCAGACGGTGCAGAGTTGGGGTACAGATCTCCCCTTTGTGGGGGCGGGGTATGCCTTCGAGACAGAAACGGGTCGGTGTCAGCAATTCTGCAGCCAGAGATGGACTGAGGCAAGCGGACACTTCCTCCCAGAGAAAGGGGCACACAGGCCCTGGTCTCAGAAGATTCTACTCCCAAGACGGCCTGAACATGGAAGATTCCCAGCCGAACACAGAAAAGAGAGCCCTTCCTCCCTGGCTCTGCTTATACTCCCCTAAGCCTCCTCTTATAGGAAGATGTGCTCTGGTCAGCCCGTTTGAACTAACGGCAGAAGGTCAGGGAGGCGTCCCCCATCTGGACAGGGAGCCACGGGTGTGGCTTGGCTCCCTCCTGCTTCGTCCCCACACCAGAGAGCCCAGGTGGAAACCAGCTCACCCACATATGCACAACTGCACGAAGGCAACTGGCCACCCCAAGCCCCAAGATCTGGCTCTGAGAAGAGGAGCCACAATCCTTTTGTAGGGACGGGACAGGAAAGGGAACGTCCTTCTCACGCTCCTCAGGCTTCCCGCTGTGTCCAGGTGATGCTCTTGTGGTCTTGGAGCGTCTTACGCCTAAAGGCTCCGCGTTATCCCCGGCAGGGGCCAAGTGGAGTCATTTGTCTAATTATACGCCCCGGGGCAGAGACAGAGTGTTGACAGATCTGGTGCAAATGGAATTATATTTTCCTCCAGAAGTAATTAATAAAGAGCAGAATATGAAGGAATTGGAATTAGAAGGATGGTTGCCTGCACACACCAGAAGTCATGGAGGCAGGAAACGGGCTAAAAGGGGGATCTGCAGGCCAGGGTACAGATCTGGGCTCTGACATGTCACAAGAGGTTACTGGGGGATGACCTTGACTGCCCCCTCCCCAGCTGCATGATATTCACTCCCCACAGAGCAGATCCAAGTCAGGTGGGAGTTGGGGCACCAGGAATAGGGGGCGGGACATCAGGACAGGGGGAAAGGCATCAGAAATGGGGGCGGGGCATCCGGAATAAGGGGCGGGGTATCTGGAATAAAGGGCGGGGCATCTGGAAAAGAGTCGGGGTGTCTGGAAATAGGGGGCAGGGCATCAGAATAGGGGGCAGACATCTGAAATAGAGGGAGGGGCATCAGGAATAAGGGGTAGGGCATCTGGAGGAGGGCATCTGGAATAGGGCGGGACATCTGAAATTAGGGGTGGGGGTCTGGAATAGGGGCGGGGCATCTTGAATAAGGGCAGGGCATCTCGGATAGGGGGCGGGGCATCTGGAATAGAGGGCACAAGGTTGGTGCAATGGCTTAGAAATGCAAACCAGAAAGGTAGTCATGGGCTTCCTCTCCCCTGCTGAGAGCCCTGAGTGGACATGAAGGCCCCTCACATCCCTCGCGCCTTCACACGGTAGATGGTGTCCTTCCCTCGCTCCCCTGCCTCCCTTCTCTGCTCCCAAGGTTCCTCCGACATAGACCAGACCCTGTTCATCCTTTATTTTATTTTACTTTGCTTTTTTGGGTCACACCTGGCGATGCACAGGGGTTACTCCCGGCTCTGCACTCAGGAATTACTCCTGGTGGTGCTCAGGGGGAACAGATGGGCTGCTGAGAATCGAACCCGGGTTGGCCACGTGCAAGGCAAATGGCCTCCCCACTGTACTATCGCTCCAGCCCCCGTGTTCATCCTTTAAACACCTGTCTTTGCAGCGGGAGTCCCTGCCTGTCTTGCCCTGCTTTCTACCCCAGGCGGCCTCACTGTGGAGGGAGGGGGTCCATCCACGGCACCCACTGATTTTTGCTGAGGCCTCTGGGACCCCTCACGGAGGCTGACTTCAGGGGCGCCCTAGAGAGAGACAATGAAGCTATCTTCTGCACAGCCCCCTCCAGGTGTCTCTCTCGTGGCACAAACCCTTCTGTTCTGGTGAGGAGGACCTTGAACGCTGAATCTCCAGCCACTTCCAAGTACACAGCTCAGTGTAACTGACTCAGGAATGCCCACGACCTGCAAGCATCTCAGGCCTCCTGCATTTGATGCCTCTGAGTGGTTTCCCTTGGGTCCCCTCTGCTCATTTCACCCACGCTGCCCTGTCTCCGCCGTCTGGCCACTCCTTCGGGTCTCTGCATAAGGGGGCTACTATTCTAGGTTGGGAACTGACTAAGTACCTGTGTATCACGCACAGGCCCTGGGTGTGAGTCCCTCATTCTACGGGCCCTGCTGCCTGGGACCCCCTACCAAAGATTGTGATTGCTGATCTACTAAGCTGACGGACGAATGCCCATCTCCCCCACATTAGCCTTGAAGCTCCAGAAAGCAAGAAACCAAATTTGTCTGTTCCCTGGATGCTCAGAGCACCTGGACCGGGCCTGGGTCATCGTCCACAGGAACTCTTGGCCATGGAACCAAGAGCCCGAGATCAAGGGCCCTGGAGAGGAACAAAACGCACACAGCACTCCCCTGGGGTCAGACGTCACTCCAGGCTTGCTCTGGGCCACACGAGCAGAACAGGACATTTGCGCGTCTCTGCAGGTGCTCCTCTGCACTCTGCTCTCTGAGATGATAACTATGAAGACATTATATTACATATTTATAACATTGTCAAGATAGCACCGTAGCACTGTCACACTGACCTCCTGTTGTTCATCAATTTGCTCGAGCAGGCACCAATAACGTCTCAATTGTGAGACCTGTTGTTACTGCTTTTGGCATACTGAATACACCACAGGGAGCTTGCCAGGCTCTTCCGTGTGGGTGGGATACTCTCTGTAGCTTGCTGGGCTCTCCGAGTGGGACAGAGGAATCAAACCCAGGTCGGCTGCATGCAAGGCAAACGCCCTACCCACTGTGCTATGGCTCGCAACATTCTAGAGATAGTAATAATAATTCTTTTCACAGTGATGAAGCCAGGAGATCTCTCTCCAGAGTGGCAGGGTGGGCCATTAAATAAAGGAGGGACGCATGAGAGAGGTCAGGAGACCTCTTTTCCTCCGGGACATGCTGCCGTGTTGGCTTCAATTTCATTGTCCTTTGTTTACATTGCAGAACAGAACCCGGAGACCACCAGGGCCAAGTGGGAGCATGAGCAGAGAGGCCGGGAACTTGGGTGGCATGTAGAAGCTGCAGGGGCTCCTCATCACCCCCATTTCACCCCCCTCGAGAGGGAGTTAGGCCTTGCTGAGAGTCACAGGGCTTACCTGCGTCTCCTTTTCCTCCCCCGCCCCCAGCTGGTCCCTGCCAGAGCCCCTTAGTGTCCTCAGAGGTCAGGCCTTGCCCAAGCAGCTCCAAGCTAGTCTGACAGGTATTGGGCCGCTGGGCTTTGATGTTTCCCTGGGTTCTTCCAGGGAATTCAGGTGCCTGTGGATAGAAGCATGGAGAAACAGACCTGGAGACTGACATCAGCCCAGAAAGGGGTCAGGCACCCTGAGTTTCTAAGGGGAACACCAGCAGTTTGGGGTCCCCAGACGTGAGTCACCTCCAGGGAAGTGGCCTCTGGGTATGGACAAAGGTGTTCACAGAGGGGAGGATGCCCTGGCTTCCAACAGAGCAGAGCAGGGCCAGGGTGGGGTGCTGGCCTGCACTTAATTTAGGGGCCTGCATTTTCCCCCCAGTCACACCTTGGGACTATGGGGCAATTTCAACCGTATTTTTTGGAGATGCAGGGGTGAGGCCCACACAGACGGTTTCAATATAATTTTCATGGGAGCTAAACACACACACACACACACACACACACACACACACACACACAAACTGGTTTTCTCTCCCTGGTGCCACATCAGGATGGGCCCTCTTTAATATCGGACTTCCTTTAAAAACCAAAGGGGGTGGACTGGAGCAATAGTACAGTGGGTAGGGCATTTGCCTTGTATGCGGCCGACCTGAGTTTAATCCCCAGCATCCCATATGGTCCCCTGAGCACCGCCAGGAGTGATTCCTGAGTGCAGAACCAGGAGGAACCCCTGAGCATTGCCAGGTGTGACCCAAAACGCAAATAAATAAATAAATAAATAAATAACAATAAAAAAATTAAAATCAAAGAGGAAAGAGAAATGAAAGCTTATAAGCCCACCTTCCTGCCATCTTTTGATGGACTTGAGAGAGAGAGAAAGAGAGAGAGAGAGAGGGAGAGAGAGAGAGAGAGAGAGAGAGAGAGAGAGAGAGAGAGAGAGAGGAGAGAAGCGACAACACTCAGCAACAGCTCAGGTGGGCCTGAAGAGCAAAGGGAGCTGGAGTTCCCCCATTCCTCCATGTTCAATCTCCCAGGAGCAAGAAACACCCAAACAGAAGGTCTGTTGTATGCACACACAGGCCCACCTCGGCCCTGCCATCTGCATGGGATCCTGCATTCTCCAACGCTCTTCAACAGAATCTGAGCCAAACACCCAGCACATAGAGAAAAAACTGAAAAACCAAAAGGTTTCTGCTGGGCTGCAGAGAGAAAAACCCCACCCATTCTGAGGGATTCCAGCACCAAGCAGGAAATTCAAAGAGCTTCTTCCTGCTTGCAGACCTTCCAACAGGAGGGAAATCATCTATCCCTTCGAAAGCCACAGATAAATTCCAAGAGACTTGGCTTTGACATAAACTCTCTCCCGAAGGTCACATCCTCCCGGGCCTGAGGGAACCGCCTGAGGTGGGTGCAGAGAACCACGATCCCACAGGCTGTCTCCAGATGTGCAGAAAAGAACCAATCCACAGAGGAGAAGTTCTCATTTTCAGTCCACCCACTTCAGCATTGTTCCTGGGTCCTATGCACGTAGTTCCCAAGTTGTCAATGTACCCTCCGCCCCCAAATGCCTGGCAAATTTTGGACTCCTTTGAGGACCAGCAACATAATCACTCACCCACGGTCTCCTAAAAGGAACCAGCAGGAAGCCAGTACTATTTGCGGAGAGCAAAGGTAGGCTGCATTAAGCAGTGAGTTAAAATATGGAATGATGCCTGACTAAAACCTGATCACATTACAAGAGGTGTTTTATCCAACACCGTTGATGACCTGGTATCAGTATCAATCTCCATCAGCGGGTCCCGCTCAACCACTGTGGCATCGAGTGATAATTCCCCTATCCCTTCCTTTCCCTCTTTCATTCTCTGAAGAGATATCTCGGGCACTTCCTGCTCCAAGTCAATTTCTGCAAAGTCAGGCCTGTGTGATTCCCTCTCTCTTTTTAAAGGCTGGCATCACTTTACTGCTTTTAAAACGGGGAAGCCTTCAGAATGACTCAGTTCTAAGCTTGTCTCTGGATTTAGGTATCTGAGTCATGGCATTCTAAAGAAGAGCCAGAATTGGTGTGTGTTGTTGCTTTGCCATCTTAAAATTTCCCCCGAAACAGTGTAGGTAGCTAGTATAAGAAAGCAGCATGGATTACTAGAAGTATGTCGGGCCCCAAAGTGAAGCATGAGCACAGAAATAAATATTGTTGCTTTGTTCGGACTCCTCCGGACTGGACTCCACAGGATGTCAAAAGAACGCCGGGCCAAACACCTACAAGATGCTTGGACTTCTTCTTCAAGACACGGAATGAATGGTTTGATGCTCTTCATGTTCCTGGAGCGAGTAGACACCGTTGGGCTGCACTAGCATGTGACAGGGACAAATGGAGACATTACTGGCATCTGCTCAAGCAAATTGATGAGCAATGGGATGACAAGTGATACAAGTGTTTGGACTCGGGATGTTCTGCAGTCAGAAGCATGTGCCCCTTCCTGTTTGCTGGACTTAGACAAGTGAGAGAAGGACACACAGAGCTGTCCAGGTGGCCCTCTGGGGACTTGCTCACCTCTCCGGACACAGTTCTTGGTGGGCATATCTGGTTTGTACTATATGGTAGGAAGGTGACTGATCCAACGAGAACAAAACGGATGGTTATTTTTTCAGCCGGCCGTAAACCAGAGCCAGTTCAGAATCTACTCCAAGTGGTGAAGACAAAGACACATAAACCAATGAGGGTGATTGATCCATGATCCTAATTATGCGCATGAAAGTCACATTTGCTGTTAATTACAATTAGTAGCAATTAATGCTGGTAAAGAAAAGAAAGTTCCAGGGAATCCCTCCCAGCCGACCTTATTCTATAATTAAAAAGAAAAAGTGAGGGGAATAATGATAGAAATGAGACAGGCAGAGAGAGAGAGAGAAAGAGAGAGAGAGAGATGCATGTAGAGAAACAGAGAGTCAACACATAAAGACACACACAGAGAGAGACAGAGAGATACACGCATGTAGAGAAACAGAGAGCCAACATATAAAACACACATACGCACATACAGAGTGCAGTACACACATGTAGAGAAACAGAGAGCCAACACATAAAGACACACACACACAGAGATATATACATGTACAGAAACAGTGAGTCGACACATACACACACAGAGACAGAGAGGTACATGCATGTAGAGAAACAGAGAGCAAACACATAAAACACAGAGAGAAAGAGCAATACACACATGTAGAGAAACAAAGAACCAATGCATAAAGATACACATACACACATAAACAGAGGGAGAGGGAGGGAGGGAAGGAGGGAGGGAGGGAGAGAGAGCGCAACAGAGAGAAGGGGTCCAGGAGGAGAACGTCTGGATGTCGGATCATATCAGGCTCAGCTCAGTATAACCCAGTCATCTCATCTCGGTGGTGTTTATTCATTTGGACAAAAGCAACTCTCTCCAATTTCACAACTTCCAGAAAGGCACTGGGCTGGTGAATTACACTTGGTACAACAGCACTCTTCCAGAGAGTTGGAATGAGATTTTTGGCAGCTAAAGTGTTTTTTAAAAGCCACTGCTTTCTATGATTGCCTCCATCTCGTAAATGACTCTGTCTCGGGGAATGACCAATTCAGAGACAATGCAAAACTCCTTTCCACAGCTCCGCAGAGCTCATCTCAACTTCCTGGCGCCCACTTTGTTCTGTGCTATGTTCCTAAGGACTTCTGATGGGGTAGCAATTCCCGACCAAGGTGACTGCCATTTTTGGTTTAAGGCTTTATACAGAAGAGTCTCAGTGCAGAGAAACTTGCTAAAGTCACAAGACAATAGAGAGAAGGATGGGTTTGAGGGTCGGAAGTTATGGGTACGCATGTTTCTTTCACTGTCTACTCTCCTAGCCTGCGCCCTCTTAAACGGCGCTCAGGGGACCATGTGTGGTGCTGGGGATCAAACTGGAATGAAGCACACGCCAGACAAGTGCTTCTACCCCTGAACCTCTCTCTCACCCACGTGTCCTCTTTCATGAAATAATCATGAGCTCACCAACCAAAGATTCTAAAAGAATCTTGCAAATTTTGGGGCTTGACATGAGTTTCTTTTCTTGTTTTGGGGTTGTCTGTACAGTCTTCTTCAAAGGTTTTTCATAACCAGGCACTTGATCGTCCACATACCACAGGGGATGGTGGCTTTGGACGTACTGGAAATCCCCAGTGTTGTGACTTAAAGTAGATGTGGGTTCAGAGTGTTTGCCCTTAAAAAGGGAAACAGAAATCCAAGGTGGCAGGCCTGGGGGAAGGCGTGTTCTTCAATGTGTGCCATCTCTGAGACTTTTGAAAAGAAACGTCTAGGTGTGGAAGAGCTATCTAAAGAAAAGCCAACAGCGGAAGCTTGGTTAAGGCAACGCCTGTCCCACCCTGGATAAACTTGACAGGCCTCTCCAGGAGGCAAACGCTCTGAGAATCTACCATGGCCATTCCCGAGAGTGTCCGAGAGAAAGCGTGCTTGCCATGCTTCCGGATGGCTGCTTAATCCCTGCGAAAATAGGGAATCTGCTTGTGAGGAGGGAGAGATAGAGTGTCTGTCTTGAAAGAAAAGAAATTTGCCCCCATAGCATTCCCAAGGCAGTCCTACTGGAGGAGAACGAAAAGCTGCTTCGGCGATGGCCGGTTCTTTACAAACCATGTTTCACAATGATGGTTCACTCAGGCGGTAGATGCATACAAATAGTTTTATTTACTTATCAGAATAGGCCCAGCGAAGAGTCTTTGCAAAATCATTTAACCTTTATTAGCTCAAGTGAGCATATGATTCAAAAAGAATGCAAATGTAATTTTTAGAACACTACTGTATTTCTGAGTTTTCCCTTCCGTACCGCATTTTTCATTTTACCCTTCAAAACAGACGATAAGAAATGAGATATTCCACCTCACCTGGGTAATATAAAGTTTCCTAATGTCTTTCAGGAAAGAAAAGTGCTTCATAAAAGTCTTTAAAAGAAGCCCAAGCCAGAGGACAGCATCCAGTTCATTAATTCCCTAATATTTCTCTTATATTGTGACTTGAGACAATTCTGTAGCCATTTCCTATTCTAATTAATTCTACCTTAAATCATCTAAATAATCCACCTGATTCTTGGAGGGGTCTTTGGGAACCAATCACTTCTCCAAGGTGCCAGGTGATATTGAACAGAGTGGCAATAGGGGCTATTATTGGTCTGTGAATATTCACAGCTTTCTCTTTCCCAGCCCATAAATATAATTTCTTCTTTCCCAGCTTGTCTTCTGGAGTTTTACTGCTCAGAGATGGCACTGGGGGTAAAAAAAAAAAGTGGAATAGGTGGAGAAAAAGCTGAAGATTCCTATTGGAAGGAGGTGAGTCACTCCCAGGAGAAAGGGCAAATGCAGAGAGTGGAAGAGCTTCCCATGGGGTTGGCCCTGGCGACTGAGAACTGCCAGGAGAGGTAAATGAAGAGTGCTGTGGGCAGTGCATGAGGAACACTGCGAGTGGGGAAGACGGGGCCCAGGGTTCTGGGGAGAAGTGGAGAGAGCTGAGCATCTCTCTCATGCTAGAGACCCAGGGTCCAGCACCAGCACCTCATGGGCCAGTGCATAGCCCCGACATAGGGCAGGGTGGGGCCCAAAACCAAATGACAGCGAGAGAGAATTTTAAAGATCCTTTGGGCCATCATCACTCATCACTGACTTTCCCCGGTGTCAACATCTTCTAGGAAACTTGAGAAAACTGCGTGACTTTGAATGTCTGTCTTTCTTCCAAAGTGACCAGGCTTGACAGCAGATGTCCTGGGGCTGGGTTTATGCTTTGCAGGTGAGCCTCACTGGTAAGGAGATAGATTCTTCTTAAGGGTGAAATGGACAGTGATGAGCATCATTCAGTTCCCATGCTTGACTCCTGAGGACTTGAGTCCCCAGCATGTATAGCTGACCAAAGGAAGGGGATGCTCCCACGCTCCTGTTGTCTCTTCGAGGGCCCTCCCAGAGAATGCACTGTGAACTCTGACATCTTGCCTCTCTCCAACCCACCTCAACTTCCAAAGCAGTAATGAGTCCAGTTAGGAGTGTTGAATCTTTGGGGGGTTATTTATATGTTCTGAGTGCTTTACAATGGATGTGGGGCATGAACCATCCAAATCCGAGAAAGTCAGAGAATGAAATAGTAATACTATTTCCCTGCAAAGAGTTTGGGTTAGAGGATGAAATAGTAATACTATTTCCCTGCAAAGAGTTTGGGGTAGAGGAGTTACGAGGGATCTAATTAGAGTTTAACCTCTAGGAAGGAAGAATGAGTATGCCCACATAGACACTTGCACAGGAAACTGTGATCCCTGAGGAATTAGGGTCCCTGATGGAGGTAAGTTGGATGAGACCGAATGGTTCTACTCTTTCACATTCTACTTTGCAGGCAGGAAAAATAAGCAGAGAGTTACTCAGGCAGCATCTCCACCCCAGCTCCGCAAATATCCCTGCCTGCCTTTTATATTCTAAACTGCTGGAAGATTCTAAGACCTGCTCCCAGTTGTGTGAGGAAGAAAAGCCTTCTTCCAGAACAAATACTTCCAGAAACAAAGGGATGAGGGAGGACAACCTGATACTTGGGACCGTAAAAAGTCTTCTCCTTGCAAAAGCTGGTGTGGCAGTACTTGGCTTTCAAACACAATAGGGAGCTGTAGCTTCATGCATGTACAAACGTATTTATACACACAAGATCATGTCTGAATGCGACGGAAATGAACGCCCCTTTTCCCTGGAGAAAATCAACTAAATCCCATTTAGAATGAGTTAGAAGAACCTTTTTTCATGGAAGACCCTGTCAATCGCCTGCAATAGGAAACGCCAAGGAACAGTTTCTAAAATTCTAGAATCCAACTCCCTGAAAAAGATCTGAAATCAAAGTTTCAATAGTTCTGATATCACTTAGCTGATCCCTGCAGCAATATGGAAAACACAGTTTATATCAAGGAAAAAAATATTATATAAAAGAGCATGTCCTAAAATTAAGTGTTAGCAATAAACATCAAATAACATGCAAACAATGAGATTCCCTGAAGGAATACAACAGAACTCTTTCCAGCTCAATTATCTGACTCAGTGGGGGACCCGCGTGTCTCACGGACCCTGCTAACCTCCACCCCATTATTTTTTTCACCTTAGTTGCACCCAAACCATTCAGGGCAAAAACTTTTACTTGCCTATGACAAGAGCTGTATGGAATCCTCACGAACTTAGTCAAGAAACCTATTATTGGCTGGCTATGAGGCTATAGGCCTCTGTGTGTGTGTGTGTGTGTGTGTGTGTGTGTGTGTGTGTGTGTGTGTGCATATTTATCTTGAGGTGGATACGTATGCAACAAAGTAAATATCAACCCAGTGCAATTTGATTGTCAATCGCACACGTTTAATGGTGACAGAGAACTGCGTGGTCCCTTTTGGGCCTCACTGATGTTCTGAATGTTGCCATCAGCACCACCTCCACCCCTGTCTGTCAGTCTCTTAACAGCCTGGCAAGATGCAAACAAAAGCACAGCCCTGCATTTCTCTTGCAGACCTGGCCCAGATTCTTGCTGCATAAAGCGAGACTGTGCCGCCAGCACATCCCCAGTGGAGGCTGACCATGCAGAGGACCACAAGAGTCTCCGTCCACGCTTGACCAGAATTAGCCCTTTCAACAATCGGCCATGGGATTCTTCTCTGGGTTCAAGACTGAGATGCTCAGCTTTCCTGAACCTGTCATTTTTTTTTTCTTTCAGGCATTCCACAAACAAGTCTTGATTTCCCTTACTGTGATCAGAAGACACACACACACACACACACACACACACACACGCACTGGTCAAGAGTGATTGTGAACTGTTTTCAAGATTTCCACTCAAAGTAAAATAACTTCCAACTTCATGGCGAAACCCGCCAGGAGAGAATGAAAAAGTTTTCCATTTCAGGTCCCATTGATACGAAATCAGTCACTCGGGGTTCCGCTTTAAAACCTCCTCTGTCATCTACCAGTTTCCAGAGACCCTGGTTTAGTCCTTCACCGAAAGACAAAGGGAAGTTCCTTTCACACTCTTGTGCCTGTTTGAAAGGAAAAATTCTGGGGCTGGAGAGACAGCACAGGAGTTGAGGCGCTTACCTTACATGTGGCCAACCCTGGTTTTATCTCCAGCACCACATATGGTCCCTGAGCACTTCCAGGGGTTCAGCAGAGAGCCAGGAATAACTCTTGAGCACCAGTGAATGTGGCACTATCAGCCAACAAAACAAAGTAAGATCTGGAGAGCTCGTACAGGGGGCGAGGTGCTTGTCTGGCACACAGCCGACCCCAGTTGAATCCCTGGTACCATACAGATTCCTAGAGCCCTAAGATGACTGAGCACTGAGTGCAAAGCCACACCTTGACCACCACTGGGCGTGACACCCAAAATAAAAAAAAAAAAAGCAAAAGTAAACAGAAAAGTCTTGGGAAAGATCTGGGCAGACATAGCATGGGCTGATAACCTGAATTCACCCTCACAAGTCAGCCAAGTTGTCACGACACCTGCCAGAAGCTCATTTATCCGGCGTGCTGCAGATAGTGGGGGAGCCTTTGTGTCCCCCGAAAGCCTGTTCGAAATAGAGTCCTGGGGTCCCAGAAGGATGAGGGAAAATAACACTGTGTATCTAAGGGGAGCTGGGGGGACCCCATGGAGGCTGCAGGGAGCAAACACTCCTTTGGGTCTAAGAAGCACTGGCACTTTTTTTTTCTGGTTGATTCCGTTCTTTTTATTTATTTTTTTAAATGAATCATCGTGAGATACAGTGACAGACTTGCAAACTTTCGTGATTACATTTCAGTCATACGATGATTGAGTACCCATCCCTCCACCAATGCCCATTCTCCACCATCAATGTTCCCAGTATCCCCCCCATCCGTTCCCCCACCCCACCCCCCGCCTCGGTGGCAGGCACATTCTCTCTTACTCTCTCTCTCCTTTGGGGTGTTACAGTTCACAATACGGGTACTAAGTGGTCATCATGTTCAGTCCATAGTCTACTTTTAGCCTGCATCTCCCATCCCGAGCAAGCCCTCCAAGCATCCTTGACTTTGTGGTCCCTTCTCTATCCCAGCTGCCTTTTCCCCCAGCATGTGAGGACACCAGCACTATTTATGAATGATGCTATGCGCCCCTCAGAAACCTAGGGGTCCAGCTTCTGAGTCCAGGAATAAAGCGTTTCCGGTACACTGCATGTCCAATGCTGGGAATGACAAGTGTGGTGAGCCCAGATGACCTGCAATGGTTCCTCATCTGGTCTTTCAGTTCCCAAACCAGGTCACAGCGCCCCCTGGGACCCCCCCACCCCACCTCGTTCCCATGCTGGGGCCCTCTAGGATGGCATCAAAGTCACTCCATGCTTCCCTTGCCTTAGAAAAGCCCCCTCCTGC
The DNA here is from genome assembly GCF_029834395.1 of Sorex fumeus. Lineage (NCBI taxonomy): Eukaryota > Metazoa > Chordata > Mammalia > Eulipotyphla > Soricidae > Sorex > Sorex fumeus. The sequence continues at coordinate 4,672,319 of NW_026606167.1, read as the reverse complement.
CCCCCAAACAGAACAAAGAGCCATTTTAAGAGAAACTTGAGATATTAAGAACGAGAATTCCATCCCCCCAAACCTCTACAGAAAAGAAAAGTCATCAGTTCAAACTGCAGATTGAATTACCGTCCCCAAAGCACACTAGGAAACACAATCTAATCACAGATGCTCAATAAACAATGTCGCTGTTAAATCTACTTTACTTTCACTCCATTTGTTCTGTTTATCATGGGTTATTTTTATTACCTTGGGCACATAAATATTTTAGTTCACATATACAATTTAATTAGTTAAAAGTGCAAAATTAAAGCCACACTAGCATTTGTTCTGGCCATGGAAACAAAAGGCACTCGTCAACCCCGAGCAGATAGATGTGTCTTTGAACGGGGACAGCTGTTGTCTTGGTTGGCTTGGCTGCAGTTAGAACGAGGGGTGTTATCTGGGCCTCCTCTTTAAACATCAGGGGTCTGGAGCTGTTGCTGCTCCCGAATTAGGCAACGTTTCAGCTCCCTGCCACTCTGAATTAAGGCACATATCGCTTCTCTGTTTCTCCCTCTCTTAAGCGGGACCACCCAGTGGTAGCCTCCACTCACCCGTCTCTTGATATTTCTTTCACCTTTCCCCCAGCTCATTAATTCTCAAGTTCTTGGAGTGCTGATCCAAAGTGCAGACTCCTCCATACCATCCAGAGATCCAGAAGACTGGACAGGGATCTGGGAGTCACCTCGGAAACAAGCCGTGCCAGGGACGCTGGGGCCATATGACCCTTAGAGAAGAAGCCTTACTTTGACAGGTGTGTCGGTTGCAATTGAGAGTAGTTACCACAGTTACCAAACACAGCCAAGGACGTGGCTACTGGTACCATTGTCACCCACCATCGCCATGTGGATTCTCCTTCCTTCCTTCCTTCCTTCCTTCCTTCCTTCCTTCCTTCCTCCCTCCCTTCCTTCCTCCCTTCCTTCCCTTCTTCCCTCTTATTCCCCCCTTTTTTCTTTCCATCCTTCCTTCCCTCCTACCTCCCTTCCTTCGTCCCCCTTTTCCCCTCTCTCCTTCCCTCTCTTCTTTCCGTCCTTCCTTCCTTCCTTCCTTCCTTCCTCCCTTCCTTCCCTCTCCTTTCCCCTTCTTTCTTTCCATCCTTCCTTCCTCCCTCCCTCCCTCCCTTCCTTCTGTCCCCCTTTTCCCCTCCCTCCTTCCCTTCCTTCCTTCCTTCCTTCCTTCCTTCCTTCCTCCCTTCTTTCCTTCCTCCCTCCTCTTCATCTTTCTTCCTTCCTCCCTCCCCTCCCTACCTCCATCCACCCTCTCTCCTCCCTCCCTCCTTTCCTTCCTCCCTCCCTCCCTCCCTCCCTTCTTTCCTTCCTCCCTTCTTTCCTTCCTTCCTTCCTTCCTTCCTTCCTTTCTTCCTTCCCCCCTTCCTTTTCCCCTTCCCTTCCCTTCCCTTCCCTTCCCTTCCCTTCCCCATCATTTCTGTTTTACAGTTGGGTATGGAAAGATTTAAGCGCCTTTCCAAGGTCAACTAAGTACAGAAAAATCAACCGGGGAGAATAGGCGGGGAGAGACAGAGCACACAGTGACCCAGGCTTCATCCCCAGCCTTGCAGAGGGTCCCTGAGCCCCGCCAGGAGTGATTCCTGGATGCAGAACCAGGAGTAAGCCCCGAGCACAGGCAACTTAGGTCTCCAAATAAACACCAGAAGACCAGACAGTGCTGAATGATGACAACTCTTGGTTTTGGATTCTAAATTGAAGATGGCCAAGCCAGGGCAGGGCAGAGAGGTGGGTTAGGGTATCAGGGTAGGGCCTGGGCACCTTGGCAGTGGGGAGGCGTGGGAAGCCTGTGTATAAAATTTACATATGTTGACATGGATGAGACATGCAACCGAAACCACTGTAACTTAGATTAATCCAAATCACAATAATTAAGATTAACCCAAATCAAAAGAGAGAGAGAGAGAGAGAGAGAGGCAAATGGTAAAAAAAAAAGAGGCAGGATGGGGTGCTGCTGAGGAGCTGACTTATTTTCCCAGGGGAGGGAAATGCTTTGGGCTGGTGGTTTCTTTGCTTTCTTTGGTGAGGTCTGGGGTCCGGCTTCTGGAGGGTGACGGGAAATCACTGAGCTAGAGACGAACTCCGGCCCCTTCGGAGGCAAGGCCGTTCATCCTGCAAATGCGGGGCCTGTGGGCGCCCGCAGGAAGGCCTCGAGCCACAAATTACACCCAGCCTGGAATGATGCCGGGAGCAGCCGGGCTGGGCTATGAATCAGCAGAGGCTGGCTTGCAGAAGAGGAAGGTGGATAAAATATACACAGGAGTAGAACCCCAATGTTGAAAGAGGGGCCACAGATCATCCAAAGTGGGCAGCCGGAAGACAGGGAATTAGGCGGCCGGCCGGGAGAGCAGGATTTAGCGTTCTGTCTGAAAACCGGTGATCTCGGAAAAATGATTTTGAATCCGAGGTCTCGGTTTGCTCATCTGTAAAACGAACGGGCTGGTCCAGAAGCCGCCTTTATGTCCCTCTTTTGTTCATAAAGGTGAGTGAAAGGGGGAGCTTGACAAATGCTTCGCACAGCACAGCTTGCACCCGATAAAATCCAGGCACCATCTGCTACCGAAAGGAAAAATTAAAACATGCTTCCCTCCATCCTCCACACATCCATTTGAAGAACCGGGCAGAAGCAGCCCGGATGATTTGCATGCAACATCCGGGCACCCAGACAACAGAGCAGGAACGATGGCTGGGTGGGGGTGGGGGGGCGGCAGGGGGGAGGGGGGAGCATGGTGCTTGCTCCCACCTGCCTGAGACGCCCGCAGAATGCTCTGTGATTTATTGATCTGGAGGTCACCAAACGAGAAGGAGGTGCTGCCGAACAGGCTATGCAAATGATCAGGCACCAATCGCTTAAAATAATTAGGAACTTATAAAATGACCATATGTCGCCATTAGGAATCATTCTATTAAGCTGCAAAGCTCTCTCTGCAGCCCCTCAGCCCCGCCCACCAAATCCTGAAGAAGCAAGCAGGCGATGAAATCCCAGGTGGTGGTGGTATGGGAGAGGGTTCAGTTTTGCCAAGCTCTTCCCTGCCATTGAGAATGCCTTGTGTTTGGATCAGCTGGTTAAAAGTCCTGAGGTGAAAAAGGGAAAAAAAAAAAACAAATCCACAGGGAGACACAAAGAACTTGGAGAAGGTCTGCGCTCCCGCAGCATCTTCTCGAATCAGCCCGGGGTCAACTTCTCAGGGGAGCCGAGGTGAGGTGGTGGGGGGGGGGCGCCTTTCCAATCCCGGAGTAATTTAACAGTTCACCTCATCCCATACTTCCCAAACTTGTAGTGGAGTCATTTCAAATATGCGTCGGCAGTGTGCAAACCCATGTTTGGTTGAAATTCTGAACATGCTTCATTACCTAGCCAATAAAGCAATCTCGGGAAGAGACTGAATCATACACTGCTTGCTGTATTACCGCTCTCTTGTTTTTATTTCTGTATGTGATTGCTCCCCTGGATGCATGTATGAGAGAGAGACAGAGAGAGAGAGAGAGAGAGAGTGTGTTCTATAGACTTTTCTTATTTCCACAAGCCATTCCTATCAGTTTACACAAGATCTTCGGTGGACTCTCCTAAACAAAGCAACTCCTTCTTCTAAACAAAGAAAATTGTGCCACTACATCAGAGCATGAAAGCCCAGGCTGGGGCCACGCAATTCGCCTCCCGTAGTCTGACGGCAGAGAGGAGCAGTTACCACCCCTAGCTGCCATTTCCCGCCGAGCACACTGCCTTGATTTCCTTGGGGCCGCGGAACCAATCTTCCATTTGGCTCTTATCAACCATCCTGCCAAGAGCTGGCAGAACCACAGCAGATCCACTGGCGAATGTCTGAACGGGCTCCAACAAGCAAACCCTCCAGGAAGCCAGCAGTGGACTCGGGGCTCGGGGCTAGTCCCCACACCCAACGGGGAGCACATGGACTCTGAGTGAGCTCAGGGTAAACAAAGCAAATTGGAGGGGGTGTTAGTGTGGAGTGTGTGTGTGTGTGTGTGAGAGAGTGAGAGAGAGAGAGAGAGAGAACGAGAGGAGAGAGAGAAAGAGAGAAAGAGAGAGAAGCCCATTTATCTGTCATCAAATTGCATTAGAAATTATAGTGGTGGGGCTGGAGCGATAGCACAGCAGGTAGGGCGTTTGCCTTGCATGCGGCCAACCCGGGTTCTATTCCCAGCATCCCATATGGTCCCCTGAGCACCGCCAGGAGTAATTCCTGAGTGCAGAGCCAGGAGTAATCCCTGTGCATCACTAGGTGTGACCCAAAAAGCAAAAAAAAAAATTATAATGGCACCTCAGACGCTGCAGATACACACGCTGGTCATTACTGATGCGTGTCTGCAGCTTACCTAGCGAACTGGCGTTCACGAAAACGTGACACATGGTGTTTAACAGGGAGACTCAAGTTCCACCCCTATTGCTCCGGGGGCGGGGAGGGGGAGAGTCCTTCAAAACATCCAACACTATTTGTGAGACACACAGTCACCTCTGACCTGCGGGATCCAAGCGTGTGTTTGGCCATCGGGGCTCCGGGGGGGGGGGAAGGCCGCGTCGTGTGTCCACCCAGGCCGCATCTGGTGAAGCTCCGTGAGAGCCGGCAGGCAGCTAGTGAGTGATTAACAGATGGTCTGCACCAATGCGCCCATAATCCCCCCCTCCCAGAATGGCCTGTTTGGACCCTGAAGAGCGTGGACGCAGCAGATGCAGCAATGGGCCTCAAGATGGAGGGACACCCAGTTGTCACAGAAAGCATCCCTACAGGACGCCTTTTCTGACCGGACGTAGTGTGGGTGGTGGGGGGACGGGTGGGGACACACGGCAGTGGTAAGTCTGCATGTAGGAGAGGAGGAGATGAGCCAGGAAGACAGCTCAACTCCCCAGGGGCTGAGGAGGTAGAAACAGGACGACCTGCTGAGGAGACACTTCAAACTCTCCCTCCTGTGGCCCAAGAGGCAGCCCGGGCTAAAGCGCTCGCCTCATGCAAACTGGTCAACCCCAGTTCACACCGCCAGGAGGGAGCCCTGAGCACTGCCAGGTGTGGCCCAAAAACCAAACCAGAAAACTAAAAATACATCTCCCTCCTTCCCCATCAGAAACACAGAGTCAGCCTGTTATATAAATATTGTGGCTCCATTACCATCGTGGAATTCTGGAACCTAGATTGTAGACAGAACGCAGATGATTACAGCACGAAACTAGAGAATCCTAAAATATATGAGGAGGTGAATGGGTCTTTCTGGGTAACCCTAAGCAAAGTTTTCCAAACTTCAGATGCTGTGGGGGGTGGGGGGGAAGGGGCAGGGAGGGTCTTTGTGTTTTTTGAACACACTCCAGTCTCATCGCAACACCTTTAATTGTGTGCTTAAAATTGATGTTGTTTTTCATTTCATTTCGATTACACAGTTTAATGGTATGTTCAGAAATAATATACATAATACACAGTTCCCCCGATCTTCATATTTTCTTTGTCTATCCTTCCTATTTCTAATAACAAATGCAAGATATCACGAACATGACAATTTGTGAAAACACGGTTCGAGGTAAAATCTTTAAGTTTTTATTTTTATTTATTTATTTATTTATTTATTTATTTTATCTTTCAGGCTGGAGCAATAGCACAGCAGTAGGGCGTTTGCCTTGCACGCAGCCAACATGGCCGACCCGAGTTCGATTCCTCCTCCCCTCTCGGAGAGCCCGGCAAGCTACCGAGAGTATCTCGCCCGCACGGCAGAGCCTGGCAAGCTCCCCGTGACGTTTTCGATATGCCAGACACAGGAACAACAAAGTCTCCAATGGGGACGTTACTGGGCCCGCCTGAGCAAATCGATGAACAACGGGAGGACAGTGACAGTGACAGTGATTTTATCTTTAAGTTTTTGAATAGAGACACAGAACTCCAGGGAGCCAAAAGCACTTTTTCCCAGTCACACTGTGAATTCTTAAAAGATTTGGGACCATGACTCGGGTCTCCTAAACCTCATCTCAATTCCTTTCCCCTGTGGTAACAGAGAAGCTACTCAGGGCATAGCTGACCCAAAGCTACTAACACCCGCCAAGTGGCTTCAGAAGAATCCTACCAAGGTGCTGATTTTCTTAATTGAATCACCAGGAGAGACGCGCTTACAGTTGTTCTTGACTGGGTTTTACAATCATACAATGTTCCGACACACAACCCTTTACCACTGTACATCTCCCAACACTAATGTCCCCAGTTCCCCCATAGCATGCCTCTATGGCAGATACCTCTCCCTCTCTCTCTCCCCGCCCTCCTTCCCCATTTACTTTTAGGCATTGTGCTTTAAAATGCAGGTACTAAAAGGTTACGATTTATATCACCTTACCTCCTTTTAAATTATTAATAGTTTCATCATTTTATTCATTAAGTTTTAGCTTGGGGGCTGGAGCGATAGCACAGTGGTAGGGCGTTCGCCTTACAAGCGGCCAACATGGCCGACCCGAGTTCGATTCCTCCGCCCCTCTCGGAGAGCCCGGCAAGCTACCGAGAGTATTCGATATGCCAAACACAGTAACAACAAAGTCTCCAATGGAGACGTTTCTGGGCCCGCTCGAGCAAATCGACGATCAACGGGAGGGCCTTTCGCTTGGGGGGGGTCACATGCAGTGATCCTCAGGGGTTATTCCTGGCTCAACACTCAGAAATTACTCCTGGCAATGCTCAGGGGACCCTATGGAGATGCTGGGAATTGAACCCGGGTTGGCCACATACAAGGCAAATGCCCTCCCTGCTGTGCTATCGCTTCAGCCCCACTTTTTCTCCCTCTAGCACTCAGTTCTTGTCCAGTGTGATCATTTCCAACTCTCCTTGTCAGAGTAGTCCATTCTCTGTCCTGACTGCCCCCCACTTGTCCTACCTATGTGTTTGCAACAGGCCCTGCACTTGGTAGGAGACCTTGTTTTCCATCTTAAAATCTTTTCCGATTTTGTTACAAGGGGGCCTGAATTTTCATTGTGCGCAGGGTTTCATGCATTATGTAGCTGGTCTTGCCTGAAGGGTGGAAAACAACACAAAAGTCATAATATGAATAATCAATAACCAACCATACATAAATGATGCATTAAGAAAGAAAAGCAACTTCCAAGTAGCTCAGGCAATGGCAGATGCTTAAATTGGCATCTTCCAGAACTTTCTTCAAGCTCTCTCAGATAAACATCCAGAAAGGAGCCATCCGTTTAGCATAATTTGAGGACTCAGAACATTACGACTTGAAGTTCTTGTTGATTTGAAAATACAGACTAACCTTCTACGGGACTCTTGCTTGGTACAAGCTAGAGCGTTTGCTTTGCATGTGGCCAACCCGGGTTCGAATCCCGGCCATCCTGAATTGTGGCCATTAATGAGGAGACTTGAGAACAAAATATGAACGAGAAGAAAGAAGTGACTAAACTAAATAAGTAAATAAACTAAAAGTAACCTGGAAAAAACACTTCCCTAAATGTGAAAATACTGAAAAAAATTGAACATGTTATTGAGAGCACTTGCCCAAGAAAGGAACATAGGCTTGGATTTGGAATGTGAGACGACAACATTTGGAAAGATAATGGTTTGGCAGACTGGATGACAATCAGGAAGGAGAACTAAGCTTTGAAAACTGTGAAAGAAACGAAAAACAAAGGCAGGGAATTAAGGTGCCAGGAATAAATCAAATCAAATCAAATCACATACCATTCCTTCTCCAGAATTTCCCTTTCCCCAGTAAGACCCAGCTAATCCTGAAAATATCTTTCATGGCACAAGGAGGGGTAAATTCAAAGATAATTCTGTGAATCAGCATTCTCATGAACTGTCCCCAACAACCAGCTTGAAAGCCCACCATGAGAACTCAAACAGGGTGAAGGAGAACCCTCCCCGCCAGCTCCACGTGATGCCACAGATCAGAACCACAGAACCACACTCCCTGCTGCATGGCGTGTCTTCAATTACTCTCAGATTTTTGGTCACCAATCTTCATGGAAACGAATCATGAGCTATGAGACATTCCGGCTGCACTGAGCTTCCTCTCTCAAGACTGATGAAGGGGACAGGAGTCCCGTGTGCATATATACCAGCTTTCTCCACCAGAACCTGAGCGTGCGTTCACCCTCCCAGCAATGACAGATGATGGGGTAAGAAGAAGGGTGTACAGACTCCTGAGAACCGACTCTCCCATCCAGAAAGGAGAGATTAGATCTAGGAAGTGGCACGGGATAGGCATGCATGCTTTGCCCATGGCAGCCCCAGCACCATCAAGGACTTCGGGTTTGAAAAATGGACAGGGCAAGAAGTTAGATGCTTAAAAATCCAAATATGGGCTTTAGCACTGAACCATGCGATCTGACTGTCGAATACTGAACAGATCGGCCTTTAGGGGTCTCTGAGCACTGGCTGAGAGTTTCTCTCACAAAAAGTTAATTCAAAAGGGCTGGAGTGATAGTACAGCAGCTAGAGCGTTTGCTTTGCATGCGGCCAACCTGGGTTCGAATCCCAACATCCCATATGGTCTCCTGAGCACCACCAGGAGTAATTCCTGAGTACAGAACCAGGAGTTACCTCTCTGCATCACCGGGTGTGACCCCAAAAGCAAAAAAAAAAAACCAGAAAAATAATGAATTCAAAACATAAAGATAAAATCGTCTTTAAAAAAATGAATCTTAAATAAATGGATCTTGAGGTGACTGTGCTAAATGAAGGAAGTCAGGATATGAAAGACTAAATATCAGGGTGCTTCAGGGTGGGTCCAGACTCGGCACTGAGCATCTCTGTCTCCCTCATGCTCTGCCCCCAGGACCCTGGGCTCAGAAGGGCTTCGCGGAGATGGCCAAGAAGAGGCAGCTGGGCTGGACCCTTCATGACTCTCAAATACTTGCACTGTGTGAGCTTGTAGGTGGGTAGAGCAAGCTCCAGATGGAGGGCTAGGGGTGAGATTCTCTAAAACAGCACCCCCTGTTCCCGTTTTCTCAGGAACAAACCACATCCTAGAGCTCTGAGCCAGGCGTGAAAGCAGTACCCCCCCCCCCCCGATAGCAAATACTTTTGGGGGGAACCAGGAGGATTCTAAAGTCACATCTTATATTTCATAACAGTAATATATTTTATGTGGAGTGCCCATATTTACTTCACTCAGAAGTGCAAAAAAAAAAAAATCAATGCCAATGGCAACAATAGTTTATCCCAGAAAGTAAAATCCTTCATCCAAGCTGTTAAAAAACATTGGTGGTGCTATTTTTCAAGCAACGGCAGAAGAGTACTGAGTGACAGAAACTGGAACACACCTGAATTCATGAACTCAGCCCCTGGGAAATTCTCTCAACTTTCAGCATTTTTGCTTAGGAAATGGAACGTGTGTGTGTGTGTGTGTGTGTGTGTGTGTGTGTGTGTGTCAATTACTGTCAAACTGTTGCCACCAATATTCATGGAAAAGAATAATGAGTATCACTAGTCCAACTGATGCTTTATCAGGATCATTCTTGACTTGGGAAAAACACAGAAAAGCAATTTACTATCATGATATTATGTTTTAAAATGACTCCGGAGGACAATTGGGTGACTTCAACCAAATAAACGGAAAGACAAGAAGCGAAAATTATTAGTGGTTGGGGGGATAGGTAAAAGAAATTTAGGCGTGTTCCTCATGCATCCATAGGCCTTATTTGGCTCTCCATCCAAGAGAGCCAAATCTGAGAAATATGTCCACTAATTGGAACTGGATATTTAACCCTCCTAGGAAATCAAAGTGAGCTTTACGGCAGGGATTTTAAGTGTGGGCATATTTAGAAAACAAACAGGCTCTTCTGTTCATTTCTGCTGAACTCCTGTAGCAGCACAATCTTCTGTAAGTTTTGTGTGTATGTGCGTATGTATGTATGTATGTATGTGTATGTGTGTATGTGTGTGTGAGTGTGTGTGAATGTGTATGTGTGTATGTGCGTGTGTGTGTATATAAGTGTATGTATGTGTGTGAGTGTGTATGTGTATGTGTGTATGTGTGTTTGTGTGTGTGTGTCCAAACATGTATCCAAGCTGCTCTGAGATCTATATCTACTGTTAGGGATGAAACAACTGATGGCCATTCTGGGATTTCAAATAAACCAGGAATGGGAAATAATACTAAAAAAAGGGGGGGGAGGGAGATAAAGTCATTGGTCATGAATTGACCGTATTGAAGACATAAAGATTCACTGTATTGTTTTTTTATTTTAATGTGTTTGCTGATTTCTATACTAGCACATTGAGTGGTTTGGGATAGGAAATAACTTTCTTTACTCACAATCAATGATGAGAGGGACAGGGCATGTGTGATCTTGGGAATTTAATTCTCGGGAAACCATCACTAGATAATTTTGCACTGTGGCTCCCTGGCCTGAACCTCCACAGAGCACCCCACATTCAATCTATCTGTTATTCCACTATGTTGAAATGACAAGATTGATCCCACACGTTATGCATTCACATGTGGAGTATAAAAGTATACATCTAGGACTATTAAACCGGTATCTATTGTTCCACTCACACACCTGTTATTACCACCTGCACTGACATTGGGATTGTGGAACCCTCAGAAGGTTTTGTTTCCACATGGGGCAAGTCAGCTCTGGGCAGTGTGGACACCTCGCAGGCCCTCTCTGGACAGAAAGTGAAAATGACATATTATCACCAGGTGTAACACACAAACCATCCTCAACTTCTTGGTTACAAATGGACCAAATGCACCAGCAAGGGACGAGCAAGCTCTATTGGAAGGCAAAGATTAGAACATCAAGGACGACAGGTTTAAGAAATTGTCAGGGCAAGAAACTGGATTCTTAAAAACTGAACATCCTGTGAATTTTCCATTCGTCTGGTTTCCCCCCTCTCCCTTCCCCTCCCTCCCTTAATCTGATCGGAATTGCAAACAGACCTACAAGGTCAAAATTGCCCCAGGGAACTGAATTACAAAATAGACAGAAGTACTCCTAATAAAATCACAAAATAAAAAAATAATAAGTTGAATTTACAGGACCCTGAGAGCTGACAGCTAGTTGGTGTTTGTTTATTTATTTATTTTTGGTTTGTTGTGTGTCCTCTGTCACCCCTCCCCATCACTCATCTCCAGGATCCATAAATAATATGAACTTAAAACACCATACCCATGGAAGACAGGAGGGGAATGGAGGAGAAAAATCACTCCCGAAAGCGCTCGTGTATGACTCAATTACCGTTTGTTTTCAAGCAAGGCCAGAAAATGTGTTAGAAATTCCTTGTTGTTTGGTAGTTAGCCCTGAGGACCGAGGCGCAGGGAAGTAGCCACTAGGGTGCAGAAGGCAGCTGGCATTTTACTAGGTACCAGGGCAGTTTGACCAACAATCGCATTCTTTTAGGGAACCCAGACTTGCATCCCTCTCATGACCAGCCCGTTGAGTGACATAAAGTAGTGTCCATCTTGGGAAGAATGCAGGAATGGCACCGAGATAGGCCCTATAGATGTCGGCAGGCAGGCAGGCAGGTAGGCAGGCAGGCAGGCAGGCAGGCAGGGAAGGCGCCTCCCCAGGCCATGGAGGTACATTTCTTGGGAAGTAATAGCTCTGAAGTTGAAAAGGCCAACCTTGCAGAAACAGGAACTAAGGCCTGATAAGACCCTCACCTGGCGCTAGCCACAGACCCAGAGAAGCTCCTACAGGAACAAAAGACCAGAAAAAGAATGGCAAAGAAGACCATCACTACTCCCAACACCCCTGGTAACCTTCTTCACAATGAACTTTGACCTAGGTAGAAGCCCCACTGGGGGCAGGTTGGAGAAACCCTATAAAGGCCACCTTGGACCAAGGAAGGGCGGGCATATGTGCTGCTTGAGCCTATGTGGCCGAGCACGTGTGATGCTGAGCACAGGTGTCGCCCACATCTCCCCTCTTGAGATGTGGACTTTCATGCTTTCCTGTCTAATGCTGGGACGGGTGTAGGGGCTCTCTCCACCCTTGGAGAAGCCCGGTCCTCTCTTGAGCACTTTACTCTCCACTCTCTCCCACTTTCTCTTCCTCCTTCCCTTCAAAACCTCCAAATAAAATGTTTCACTTCACTGTGTGTCTGCTCCTGAACTTCTTTACTGCAAGGCGAGACAAGAACCCAGTAAGTCTGGGTTCCGAGTGGCAGAGGAGGATCCGGAGAAGGTCTTTCTCTCCTCCCAACTCACGACTCATGTGAGCCACCTGTGAGGTCCACCATCATCACTATGAGCCTCCTTAAATACGAATAGTTGTTGAAACTCAAACTGACCATCTGCCTTGTTCATTCCAGGATGCTAGGGAGAGACACAGCAACCAGAGAAGCACCAACTTGTTCCAGGCATCAGCAAATCAGAGCTCCCTCCCATGCACCTAGGCAGCAAGGGTTTTGCATCTAGGGCAGCTGAGTCTCAGGAACCTTCTAATGCTCCTGCTTTGTCAGCAGAGACGGTGCTCAGCACACTGACATGGAGAAAGAAAGCCGCTTTCCCACAGCTGCCGTGTCTCCAAACGGGCAGACGCTAGAAGTCCTGGCTCTGTTTGGGTCAAGCCTTGCCACATCAGCAAGCTTGGCACTTTCGTTCTGGACCTTTGTAAGAGAAATTCCATCTGCAACTCCCCTGGGTAGATTCTCTCCTGGACTTCTTTATTTACTTCTTCCTCTCTCACTTTTTATTTCCTCCTGGAAGTGGTGATTGATTCATAATAACGTCAGCAAGAGAGGAGAGGCTGGCACCAGTCTGGAGACATGGTCCCTGGTCGACCGGCCCATCCCTCCTGGCGCCCAGGAGACTCGGAAGGCAGCCTGCAGACTCCGGCCCACCAGGAGGAGAGTCTGTGCGCTTTCCATCCTGAGAGATTTCTGGAGCGATAGCACAGCGGGTAGGGCGTTTGCCTTGCACGCGGCCTACCCAAGTTCGATTCCTGGCTCCCTTTATGGTCCCCCAAGCACCACCAGGAGTAATTCCTGAGTGCAGAGCCAGGAGGAACCCTCATTATCAATGGGTGTGACCCAAAACAAACAAACAAACAAAGAAAGCCAAAAAGAAAACCCTCAAGAGTTTGGTTTCAGAGATTTAAATCCATGCCATGACTCACTATGGTTGGCTGCTTGGAAAGCCGCTTAAATCTGTCCTGGAGATATGGATGCCTCCAACACAAACAGAATGGCAGAAATAGCCCCACGTGACCACTCCCCCATCTCTGCACCAAAAGACGGAGGGGCTATGTGGATGCAGGTCCAACCACAGTGCAATGGTTTTTTTGTGTGTTCAAGAGCTGGCTTCCCATCCTTGGCTTTAAGATGCGATTGGTTTCACTTAAATTTTTTTTTTTCTTTTTGGATCACAGCCGGCAATGTACAGGGGTTCCTCCTGGCTCAGCACTCAGGAATTACTCCTGGCGGTGCTTGAGGGACCCTATGGGATGCTGGGAATTGAACCCGGTTCAGCCTCATGAAAGGCAAACGCCCTACCAGCTGTGCTATCACTCTAGACCCTAAAAAATTTCTTTAAAGTAGGGGTCACACCCAACCATGAGGTTCAGGGAAGCTAAGTGAAGTGGTCTCACACATGTCAGGTCTCACACATGCTCACCTATTTGAGCCCACTGGCTCTCAGTTGCTTTGGAAAACCTTCCCTTGGGGAGGGATACGGCAAACTGAAGATGTTCGTGTTTGCCTTTCTAATCCCCAGCTGAGAGGCAGTGATGTTTGTGGTATATTTTAGAGGGTTCTTGACTACTTTTCAACATGTTCCGTGGCTCTGGTCAGGCGTCCAGTCCCATGGAGCAATGCATTCTGGTATGGTCGTGCCACTCACTGGGAGACTGGAGTTTGTCAGGCTTAACATAGACTCCTGCAAAAATCCAGCTACAGCTTTCACTGACCACATGCCCAGGGCTGGGTGGGCATGAGTGACCTCTGTCTGCACGTTTCATCCTGTGAAGGAAATCCTATTAGACCACGGCAGACACTGAGGCTCCCTCGTACTTAGTAAATGAGATTCTGGTTCTCCCAATTTTAAAAATAACCCTCCCACTGCTCATGGACAAACACGAGAGCCAGGACTCGGGGGATTCATTCAGGCCCTCTTCTTCTTGCTTGGGTTTGGAGACTCCTGCTTGCTTGGGCTCTGGCATCTACACTGAATGTGTTGGTTAGATTAGTTTGGTCTGCACTGACTCCAGCCAGTTGCAGAATGCGCCCTCCTTATCACTGCGTTGCTGGTCCTTTCCTAGACATCCAGGCAGCAGTGCCAGGGTGTCAGAGATCGGAGATGCGATAAACAAAATCGTTCTTCCAATGCTTCTTCGCCTGGGTCGGATGGAGGAAACCTCAGCATCCTCGGTGACTCTCCTCCGAGGGCCAGCATCATGGACCACTCTTGATCTTTTGACCAAAGCACAAGGTGGGCTGGTATAGAGCGAGGACGGGCACCAGGAATCACAAAAGCCAAACAAGCACTTGAGGGTAGAGGAAGTGTGAGGCCCGGGTCTCCCAGGGGCTCATTACAGGCTCCGCTGGAGGCGACGCCCGGGCGCACACATGCGTATCCGCACACGCGTGTGCAGGCACGGGCCTGTGTGTCTCGGGAGGGGCCGAGTGCTGCACGCCGACATCAATAAATCATGCGGACGGCTGCTGTGAGCCATCGACCGCTCCTCAGGACGCATGTCAGGCACTGCCGAGCCCGAGCCGGCCCAAGCCCTGGCTGGAGAGGAAATAGAGGTGGGAGGAAGCGCCCTGCCAGAGAGGGGGTCCAGCATCCATCACTCCCTCCACTCTGCCCAGCGCCCCCCCACCCCCCAGGGCTGCAGACTTGGCGAGTGAAGTGCATTGCAGGGAAGATGGGCTTTCAGGAGCCGGGCTAGGGGCTCAGGGGATGGACGTGCCAGGCTGGGCAACGGTTGTTGTTGGTGTGTGTGTGTGTGTGTGTGTGTGTGTGTGTGTGTAGTGAGGGGCTGTCCTGGTACTGGACAATGCAGCAAGCACTCCTAGGCTTTACCCACAGGACAGGAATGTCACATCCTCTCCTCCACTGGGGGCCACAGAGCACGTCTTCATCCGAGACCAGCCCTGACCCCAGCAGGCAGAACTGCTTCTCGGTGAGAACTGCTGGCCCATCACGGCCGAGCCCCTGCATGCGTGGCTAAAGTCCACCTCCCAGGAAGTCCATGAGAAGCCGCCACGTGGATGTGGGCATGTGGCTGCCCTCAGCGCCACCCTTCCACCGAGCTCCTGAACACACAGGAAGTAGCTTCCTCACGCACAGCTGAAGGCTGGCACTCCTGAGCTCTGGGCTCCCTCAGAGGCCTCTCTGCACGGTGGGCAGACGCCCCTGACCCTGCTGGACTTAGTGGACTCTCACGTCCTCTCCAGGAAAGCGCCCCATAGCAGCCACCCATACCCCAAAGGAATCATTTGCACTCCGTGGCCTGCTTCCAAGCCCTGCTCTCCGAAGACAGCCCCGAGGAACCGAGGGGATTAGGGGGATGGGGCTGGGTGCCTCCTCCTTCCTCCACATGCATCCCCTTTCAGGAGGATGAGAACTGACTCATGGTAAGGCGGGCACAGCACATGGCCAACCAGGTTTCAATTGCCAGCCACCCCCGTGTGCTCACCCCTAAGCCCTGCCAGGAGTGATCCTTGAGCACAGAGCCAGGAGTCAGCCCTGGGCACTGCTGGGTGTGGTCCCCTCCTAAAAAAGGGAAGAAGCGTCTGATCCTCCAGTATGCTCCGAGCCTCTGATCAGCGGGCTGCTTACTTCCATGAGGACTCCAATATGGAGCACCTTCAATTTTTTTTCTTTTTGGGTCACACCCAGCGATGCTCAGGGCTGACTCCTGGCTCTGCACTCAGGAATTACTTCTGGCATTGCTAAGGGGACCATATGGGATGCTGGGAATCAAATCCGGATCGGACACATGCAAGGCAAACGCCCTCCCCACTGTGCTAACGCTCCGGCCCTGGGAGCACCTTCAAGTCCACTTCCTGTGTGTTTTTGTCCTCCCCCCTGGGGAGTGGCTATCTTTCCCAAAGGACATTGCTGACACATGGGCAGCTGGATAAGAACCTCTGCCTGGGGGCCTGAGCAGGACCTGAGCAGGGCAGGGCAGCAAAGTGGAAGGGACACGAGGCAGAATGGTCCCAGTGGCTGCTGCTCTCGCTCATGCGGTCCAGGGGCCTCGACAAGAATATTTACACTAACACCCAGATGAAAGGGCGTCGGGAACTGGGTTTCGGGTCCCTGTTCCTTTCCCTTTCACAGGCCGCCTTGCCTCCAGCTCAGGTTTCTAATTTCTTTCCTCATTAAAAGTCCTGTCAACCTTCCCCAGAATAAAGTTGTTCCTTTAAAAATACCCATCTCATAAAAGGCCTCTGCCCGGAAGGCACGAGATAAATAAGAACGGTTCGCAAAATCCCCCTCCAAATAACGGGCTTATGAGAAATAAACCTGAACTTTGATTTCAAATCGCTCCAAACCCATCATCTTCACACTCAAGGAGCGTGTCTGCGGCAGATGGGAAACGCAGGACCTCAGAGGGGGGGTGTCCACTGGGGTGCTTGTGGGTCCCCCATCTGCAGGGGCAGAGTCCATGGAGGCAGGGACCAGACCAGACCAGTCTCCAGATGGGGAGGTGCCCAGAGGACTGTCCCTAGGAGGAGGCAGCGCCAACACACCAGGAGGCCCAAGAGGGTGACCAGCACTCGGGGCAGCAGGGGTGGGGTGGGGCAGCAGGGGTGGGGTCAACTCTTCAGACACATACAAGACTCACACAAGATGCACACACTCACACAAGATGCACAAGACACACACAAGATGCACATACTTGTTCACACATATATACACAATGTGGACACACATGTGCACACACGTGTATATACATTTGTGCATAACAGATACATATCTGGACCCGGATACATGTGGGCACTCACACATACACGCTATACACTCAAACACGGATGGGCACAGACCTATACACACATTCTCAGACACACATATTTGAATACATACATAGGTGGACATATGCATATACACATATTCATACACACAGAGATAGACAAGCATGCATTCAAACACATATACATATATGTGGGCACAGACAGATGTACATGCGGATACACAGATAGACACACACGTAGATGCTTGTGTAAACACACAAAAAATAAAAAGGCCGGCGGTCAAGGGAACGGCAGCGGCCTATCTCTCCCGCCGCCCGCATTTGGTAGTCTCAGGCCATTTCCTCACTCCAGGGAGGTCGATGGCGATGGCCAGGTGGAGAAAGGAAACGAGGGTCAGGCTGGTCGGTCTTAGCAGCAGTTTATTACATGGACGAGATGTATGTCATGGAGGCCCCAGGAATCCTCAAGCACGTGCGCCTTTGTTCTCTCAGCTTCTGTCCTCAGCCCCATCTTCCCAGGTTTCTGATTCACGTGTCCCCCAGAGAGCCCTGAAATCTCCCTTATATAGGTCATGATACCTCTAAAGGGTGCAATATAGTGATGTCATCAAGAGGAGTTACAGAAAGAACATTGAAGCAAAACATGCATTGTTTCTTTACATCCCCAGGCCAGTAATCTTGGCCTCACCTTTTACAAGCTACAAGCACTTGGATTAGCTCAACAAAGAAATGTCTGCTAGAGCTTGGAATCTACATCTCCAAGATCAGCCTGCCTGAAGCCAGGCATCTACATCCCAAAGATCAGGCCTGGCTTAGCACCTGGGATCTGCATACCTAAAACCAGCTAGGTTCCTGTGAGATAAGGGAAACTGCCTCAATATACTGAAATCATTTACCGAAGGCAGTTTGAAGGGGAGAAAATTCAGTCTCATCCAAGCTAGTCAGGACACACGGGAAAGCAGTTTCTAGGGCAGATTCTCATTTAGCAGATCAACTCACACTAGAACAGATTTCCCTGGATGTGTTTCTCCTCTCCTTGTCCGACCAACATATAAGCATACATGATATAAATCATTTTGTATGGACACAGTAAGAAATACTTTGAGCATATAGAATTGCTCTCCTAGGGCCATCTCGATCTCAGACTGCAGTGCTCAGGCCAGATATCTTTCCTATTCTTAGCAGCAGGATGCTAGTCTCGTTACTTTTGGATCAAGACAGCATTTGCCTATGATCAAACTCTTAACTTATAGTTAAGAATCGTGGCACCTTGGCCTGGCCCATCGCGATGCCAGGGTAGCACATAACTTACTGGCTTGCCCTGGTTCCATCCAGTCCCACGTTGGGACCCTGCTTTTGGGGTGCTAGGAAGTGAGGGCAACTGAGGATTAAGTTGAGAAGGCAGGTGTCCGAGAGTGAATAATATTCAAAGCCAATCAACTCCTAAGTTAGAGGTAAAGAGGTAAAGGCCCTCCCGTTGATCGTCGATTTGCTCGAGCGGGCCCAGTAACGTCTCCATTGGAGACTTTGTTGTTACTGTGTTTGGCATATCGAATACTCTCGGTAGCTTGCCGGGCTCTCCTAAGTTACAAAGCATAATATTAACGGTCTTCCTGCATCTATACAAAAAGGCCATTGTATTAAGGTAAACTATTCAAAAGACATAAGGAGAGGAGAAAGGCAATATTAACTTACAGTACAGCTTCAGTGTCTAAGAAGGATGAGACCTTACAAATTGGTTGGGGAAAAGAGCACAAAGAAGTAGTTACTGACAAACAAAGTCATGGGAGTGACTCGGGAGCACTGTGATGGGTGCAACCTGATAAACCTGAGCTCCTTGTACTCCAACAGATGCTCACATACTCTCAAAGCTTGTCCCGCATACATTAAAGCACACTCACAGAAACACTCGGGATGAGGCAGTTCCTTAAAAGAAAGTCGAAGTGGGTGTCTGCACGGAAATGACGTGTGATTAAGTGCCCAATGGAGAAGGCAAGCAGAATAAAATACAGACTCATACAGAAATACATATGCAAAAATGCCACAGAGGTCTCTGGAGCTATACCCTTCAATCTGACCAAAACCCACGTGATGTCAATTTTGTAGATGTGGAAAGAGAGGCCAAGTGATATGTTTAAACTCTGTTTTTCTGTGCCATAAATACACATGAATGCACGTATTCACCCACCTCTCTCACACACACCCACTTAGCCACTATCTCTAAACCCTCGTTAACACACAGACAAAGGTACCCTGTCAACAGTTTCCTCTGGGAAGGGAAACAGGTTGAAATGACTTGTGTGGGTGAGGAGGGAAATTTTTGCATCTGATTTGCTTGGAACAATTACGTGAGTGGTTTTTGTATTTTTTATAAAAGAAACAAAGCATTCACAGCAGGAGTAAGAAAAATTAAAAACCACTTTCTAATAACAATATTATTAACATTTTTAAAAACAAAAACTTGTTTTTTTAAAAGCAAAGAACGGGCTCAAGGGGAGAAGCCCTCCTTCTCCAGGCTTCCTTCCATACTCGCTCTTTACCCCAGGAAGTCCTGCTCAGAGCCCAGTTTGCATCCTGCAGAGCCAATGTGGACGTGGAGAGTCCTGGAGGTCGGGACAGTCCTGGGTGGGTCCACGGGTACCTTCAGCAATCACCAAGGACAAGACAGGGCAGCTGAGAAAGTTCCCAGAACGTGAGCTGCCTTCTGCCATATCCCTGGGGAATGTCCACGGTGAGGGGGGCACAGGGAGATGCCAGCGGGAGCCACAGACCCTACACTAGCTACGCACCACGTCCAGATGGGACTGAGCCAGGGATGCCCGCTGTCACTCCAGGGGATCAAGGGAGGGGCAAGGGAGGGGAAGCGTGGGGCTGCTATTGGCAGGACAGAAGGACACCACCCACATGTCAGTCACTAGAACCTTCATAAAGACCAGGGCAGGTGGAAATGCAGCCAAGTTGCCCACCTGATGTTCAGGAAGTACTGAGAACTGGATTGGCTGAGACCACACTCCAGTATCAAGTATAGATAGAGTGAACAGTGGGTCTGCCCCAGCCTGGCCAGGGTGAAAGGAAGGAAAGAGTGAAGGAGGGAAGGAGGGGAGGGAAGGAGGGGAGGGAGGGAGGGAGGGAGGGAGGGAGGAAGGAAGGAAGGAAGGAAGGAAGGAAGGAAGGAAGGAAGGAAGGAAAAAATGAACCAGTTGGAAAAACCTTTGCTTTTTTCTGAACTTAACCATGATGACAAGGGCTAGAGAGATAATTTAGCAGCACACTTGAGTTTGACTATAGCTCTGCTGTAGAACTTCTAATTTGGAATATTTCCCCTCTTAGCCATAGTACTTTTATATAATGACAAAGGAGGAATTCTTCTTTTCTACCAGAGGGGAGACATACATAAGCAAAAGCAAGGACGGGATAATCACACGTTATTCCTCTGAAAGCCTTTCCTTCCTCTCCCTCCCCTCCCCTCCCTTCCTCCCTTCCTCCTAAAACACATTCAGTTCAACACTCGGACTTAGGGTGTCACCGTGGCTACCCGAAGCCCATTCACCAGGCGCAGCCCATCTCGGCATCACCTACTGAGACAGTTGACATTCACCGCCATCCATCTGCTGTTTCAGGGACCACAGAGGTTCTCTGACTAAAAAGGGGAATTAGTTCGAAGGAGATTCTACAATAGAACTGATTCTTGGGCGGGAGGAGGCACAGGCATCAGGACAGGGACAATGGGGTCACTGGGCCCAGAGCAAGCAGGACATGGTTTCCTTATGCAGAAAATCTTGCCATGGTGCTCAGGAAGTCTCCTGAGTCAGAATGAATTGTGCGGCTTGGCTGCGACAGCTCTGTGTGTGTGTGTGTGTGTCTATGTCTCTGTGTGTCTGTGTGTGTATATGAAGGGAGGCCAAGGACCATCTCTGGATTGATCTCCCCCAGGAGCTGACCGCTAGCCTGAGCCTCCGGGCTCCACTCCGACCTCCGCAGGTCAATGGCTGGACCGATGTCTTCACTCCTCCCAAACAAGAGCCAATTGTCATCAAGCATCTATTGATGAATTCATCTCTTCTGCTAATAGTTATTGAACATTCTCCGTGTGATATCCATCGAGCTGAGGACCGGGGTTAACAGAGATAAATAGGACAGTTGTGGTGGCGAGAAACGGGGCGGAGGGGTGCAGGGAAAGGTGCTCTGGCGTCTGGATCCCTCCTCCAACAACAATCTTGCGCCAGGAACTGGATGCACAGCTGTGAAATGACCCTGCCCTCCTGGCTCGTGGTGAAATTCCATCCACCCTGTGTGCAGAGCAGCTGCCCTTTCCCACCCCCAACCCCACCCATCCTCCATGCCTACTCCTCTCTAGGGCTCCCAAAGCTTTCAGGAAGAAATGAATCAGGTTCAGTCCACACCCTTTCCAGTTAAGGGACTGCTGGTTTCTATATGTTTCCATGGCAGCCAGAACCCTGGCCACGCTCCGTTTTCTTTTGCACTCAGAGTCTGTCCCTGAAGAATCCATCTGTCCCTGACATTTTGGGTCTGTGTGCCACTACCGTTCCCTCAGAACTCAACCCGTCGTGAGGTCAATCCACAGAGACCCAGCTCATGTAATTTCATGTCCAGCTGAATGGAGTCCTGGCACTGGGATCGAAGTTGAGTAGATGATGGTCATGGTTTCTTCCATCTATCTTCTAAGAATTTTGGAAAGGATTCAGCTAGGGTAGCCTCGTATTTCAACCCCAAGGGCCAAAGCAGGAGGACAGCTCATGAAGATACTGTTCTGCTGACTGAAGGATTCATCCCCAAATGCAAATTTCCTTGTGTTCTACGGGTGGGTGATTCCTGATTCTGTTGTCACTGGTGTTCTGTTCAATCACTGGCTAATCTTCAGCTTCTAACGGCGTTATTAGCGCCTGCTAAAATTTGGGAAACTGAAACTGTGTCAGAATTTCTACTCTAAGTCTGCAAGTCTCTTCTATCCTCTGCAATGTATTGGTTCTTTGAAAATCCTACGTAGTATTCTCTATCTACAACGAGCTGAACTCTTGGCAGTTTTTATTTATGATTAACTTCCCTTTATAGAGATGGGAGGCTTGAGGGGAAGATGTGCTGTGGACTCTGTGGGATGTGCCAAAAAAACACGTCAAGGACAGTGACCTTGTTCTCAATGGAATCCAATCAACAGAGATATGGCTTAGAGGCCACAATCACCGAGTGTCTTGCTTAAGAGGGCTGGAAGTGACCTTGGAAGGAGGAGAGCGGTGAGAGTCACCTTATACTGGAGATGTGGCCACCTTAAATGATTAACATGTGGATTAAGTAATGGTGGGAAGAGAATGGGAGCAGAAAACCACTCCCTCCCATAAATATCTGAAAACTAAGTGCCGTTCAGCCTGAGGTGTGCCCAAGCTCAGTCTGTGACAGCCACAGAATAATGTGGAACAGATAAATGGTCTTTCTCGACAACAAAGTTTGAGCCAAATAATCAAGTGTCAGTTTCCTGAATCACTCAGCTCTTGGGAATGATTAAATAGATTACTTTCCCCCCAATTACCCGGGCTTCATATTTATTGTCCATTTGCCTTCCTTTTCTGTAGAGCTCAGATCCACCCTTTATGGCCACACCAGGGTCATCACGGGGAATGTTTAAGGCACTGTCAGACTTGATGCTGCTGATTTTTAATAATAGCTCCCAAGTAATCAATAGATAATTTAATCTGAAAATGTGAAGCTGTAAACCTTAATGCTTGGTTTGGTGTTTTCTTATTAACTGGAGACTTGGGAAGTCATGTCTTAGGCCAAGAGCTGGGAAGGCATTGCCATTAAAGTCTAAGCTTGAGGATTCTGTGAACTCAAATGTCTCTGCTCTGGGGGCCACACTCGGTGGGCCTGGTCCCCAGTGGGCACCTATCACTCTCACCGTGAATGAGGGTCTGTGTGCCTGGTGCCAAGCCCGTCACCAGAACTCAGAAGCTAAGCCTGATTATTCTTAGAACTTAAACACTAACTGCACAGGACAAGAGAGGGTTTGGCTCAACCTATTCCAAAAGCAAGAGCTTATTTGCATTGCCCCAAAATTGATCCAAACTCAGCAATTGACAATAATTACTGGCCGAACTGACAGTTCTCATTGGCCAAAAGAGAGATGAATTGCACACCAACTGGTCTAGAAAACCAGCCATCCCTTCCCAAACCATGCCATATGCGTGCTTCCAGAAGTCACTGAATCCAGGACCACAGCCACAAACGCTGCTACTGCAAAGATCATTTACAATAGGTACAAAAGAACTGGAGAGATAGGAAAGGGGTTAAGGCATTTGCCTGGACTCATCCAACCTGGGTTCAATCCCCAGCACCATATATGGTCTCCCCCAAAGCATTGTCAGGCAGGACCCCCAAGAACAGAGGCAGCTGTAAACCCTCAGCAATGCCAGGTATAGCCCCAAATAGACAAACACAACAAAATACATGCATTTTCCTTATTTTCAGAGAAATTCAAATCAAGCCAAGGATGAACGATCCCCACAGACCAGTGAGAACGGTTTCTAAGTGTCTGGAAACAGTGAGCGATGGTGGGGTACCGTGAGAAAGGAACCCTCACACCCAGTGGCTGGAATGTCGCCTGGTTCCGTCTCTATGGAAAGGAGCATGCAGTCTTCTCAATACATTAAAAATAGAACTTTGGGGGCTGGAGAGATAGCACAGCGGGTAGGGCGTTTGCCTTGCACACAGCCAACCCAGGTTCGATTCCCAGCATCCCATAGGGTCCCCTGGGCACTGCCAGGAGTAACTCCTGAGTGCAGAGTCAGAAGTAACCCCTGTGCATCGCCAGGTGTGACCCAAAAAGCAAAAAAAAAAAAATAGAACTTCAACATGATCTAGCAACTCCAACACCAAGAGCACTCACACACACAGGACTCTGCACATCAATGTTTGCCATCGAGCTACTCACAACAGCAGAGATCTGAAAGCAGGCCCATGAGCTCAGCAGCCGCTGTGTGGACAAGGAAACCATTGCATGGCCACACAATGGGACAGCAACAAAGAGACGTGGGATCTCATAGTTAGATTCAACTCGGAGAGACTCGGAGGGTGTCACGCTTAGTGAGGTGAGCCAGAAGGAGAGAGACAAACACCAGCTGATCTTACTGATTAGACATAAAGTACCAAGACACTAAGACAGGACATAGACAATGACTACTGGACACTAACCCTGAGACGCTGTCCACAGTGGTGAAGGGATTTGGTGGTGGGCCTGGTAAATAGTATTGTAAGTATAACGGTGAGGTTTGCTCGAACAAAATGGTGATCGGGACCCAATGGTGACCGGCTGATGAGCCAGCCTCATTCCCGGAATCAGATCACTCTGTCCCAGCGTGGAGGGCAGGGCTCACGGGTCCCCCTGGACAGGAAGCCCCCAGGCTACAGCCCTGCTTCCTCCCATCCAGCCCCACAGACAACAGGCCAGGCCCAGCACATGGGTCCCACTCGTCTCTGTTCCCTTCTCTCACCCGAGACAACTTAGAAGCCCCCCTAGTCTCTCCTCGGACGCGGCTCCACCCCAGCCTCACCTTTGGTTTGTAGGGTCCACCTGGGAACAGCCCCCCAATAAACTTCTCCTACTTCCTTCACTTTATTCATCTCTGTCCCTCTGTCTGTGCTGAACACAGTTCCCAAATCTATCCATAACACCATCATAGTAAAGATAATGTAAACTGAGAGATGCCTCAATCCAAATATAAAAATGAAACCGATGGCATTAAAATACTTGGAAGTTAAAACATTCTTATTGGAATGGAAAGAGCCCAGAGGCAGGTCATTTTCCGTCTTCCGTTTGCCTTTACCAAGACCAAGAGGGGGGTGGGGGAGACACGCCAAGGGCTGGGCCCACAGTCTGAGCCCCGGAAACTCAGGTCCCTTCCTCAGCACCTCCCAGTCCCCTCAGTACCACCAGGAGCTACCGCTGGGGGCACAGAACTGGGAGTAGTTCCTGAGCTCCATCTGCGATGGTCCCCCCAAACAAAAATAAACAAAAAAGTAAAACCATCTGAAGGCAAAATGATAGAGACGGAGAAAAGAGGGGGATGGGCAGGGAAGGGAGAGAGGCAGAAGTGAGGCCTTCGGGGGCATGAGGAATGCTCGGCACATAAATTTAAAGCCTGTGCCAGCTCAAGGGGCTGCTTGCCAGGGGCCAAGCCAGCTAGTCCCGGGCCCACGGTGCCTGGTCCTGTAGGATCGCTGGGAGCATGGACGTGCCACTGGGTGGGGATGTGGGGGAGGGCAGGGGACGCTTAGTGTGTGAGAGCGGTGGGGGGGCAAGGGGGGGAACGCTCTACCTGGATCTTCATTGCTCTGTGAGCCTGTAGCCGCAGATGCGGGCTGGAGCAACAGCACAGCGAGGAGGGCATTTAAGAGGCCTCTTGGAAGAGCTGAGCAAGGTTCGATCCCCAGCATCCCATAGGGTTCCCTGAGCACTGCCAGGAGTGATTCCTGAGTGCAGAGCCAGGAGGAACCCCCAAGCATCGCCGGGTATGACAAAGAAAGAAAGAAAGAAAGAAAGAAAGAAAGAAAGAAAGAAAGAAAGAAAGAAAGAGAGAAAGAAAGAGAGAGAGAAAGAGAGAAAGGGAAGGAGGGAGGGGAGGGAGGGAGGGAGAGAGGGAGGGAGGGAGGAAGGAAGGAACGAAGGAAGGAAGAAGGGAAGGAAGGAAGAAAGGAAGAAAGAAGGAAGAGAGAGGGGCTGAAGTGATAGCCCAGCGTGGAGGGCATTTGCCTGGTATGCGGCCGACCCAGGTTCGATTCCCAGCATCCCATAGGGTCCCCCGAGCACCGCCAGGAGTGATTCCTGAGTGCAGAGCCAGGAGGAACCCCTGAGCATCGCTGGGTGGGACCCAGAAAGAAAAATAATTACATTAACTAAACCAGACATGCAGTTCTAATGGGGGAGGGGGGAACTAATCAGCATTTCAAAATTCTGCATTTCCTTTCCTCCTTGACACATGCCAGAGCAGAGCGTTGGGGAGGTATTTCCCAAGTAGAACAGGGGCTCCACTCTGCTGAAACCCAGCGGCTTATCAACCTGCTCACAAACTGTTTCCTGCTTGACCATAGGAAATGTTTAAGGTAAAAGGTAAAGGCCCTCCCATTGATCGTCGATTTGCTCGAGCGGGCCCAGTAACGTCTCCATTGGAGACTTTGTTGTTACTGTGTCTGGCATATCGAATACTCTCGGTAGCTTGCCGGGCTCTCCGAGAGGGGCGGAGGAATCGAACTCGGGTCGGCCATGTTGGCCGCTTGTAAGGCAAACGCCCTACCCGCTGTGCTATCGCTCCAGATGAATAAAATTGAGAAAAAAAAGACCCAACTAATAAAAGCACACCCCCCCCCCAATAAAAAAGCAAGCCCACTTAAATATACGCATAGCTGCACGTACACAGAGAGACAGATACTTTTATTTATTTTTTTAATTTATTTTTGCATTTGGGGTCACACCCAGCGATGCTCAGGGGTTCCTCCTGGCTCTGCACTCAGGAATTACTCCTGGCAGTGCTCAGGGGACCATATGGGATGCCGGGAATCGAACCTGGGTCGGCCTCGTGCAAGGCGAACGCCCTCCCCGCTGTACTATTGCTCTGGCCTGAGACAGATATATTTAAACAAACACGCAGACTCTCCTTTTATTTCATTTAATGAAATCAGTGCTATGTGGGCACTGTCGGGATCTGCCCCCATAGCACCGGCCCTGTACCGGGTCTGAGTCCCCTGCTATTCTGCCCCATTAGGCCAAAATGGCACTGGAAAATGCCACCAGGCTCTGTGCAAATCAGCATGTGCTTGATGAGAATAAAGAAACATAAGAGAACATCAGGGCAGGGCAGGAGCCACCCGGGAGCCAGTCCCCGACTCCTAGGCCACCAGCTCACTTCCTGTCGTTTATTCTTAGATGTCACTTGTGAGGCACATCCTCACCACCAACATGTCCCCACAATTCCTGAAACCGGACCATCACATCCATAACACTGACCCGGTCTAGGAGGGGAAGGCTCAAGGCAATTGAGGAGCGCCTAGGATCGAAGTGGAAATTATGAAAGGGAAGACAGGGGGATAAGAGATGAGGAGTGGGGCTGGAGTGATAGCATCGCGGGAGGGCGTGTGCCTTGTGCGGCCAACCCAGGTTCGATTCCCAGCATCCCACAGGGTCCCCTGAGCACTGCCAGGAGTAATTCCTGAGTGCAGAGTCAGGAATAACTCCTGTGCATCGCCGTATGTGACCCAAAAAGCAAAACGAGAGAGAGAGAGAGAGAGAGAGAGAGAGAGAGAGAGAGAGAGAGAGAGAGAAAGATGAAGCATAGGAATGAGACCCTGCTGGCAAGACAATAGACCTCGCACCAGAACACAGGTTCACTCCTGACGGTGCAAAAGGCAGCGGCGATGAAGCAAATAACAACCCAGAAGACACACATACATGCACACAAATGTACACACATGCACATGTGTCACACAAGCAAATGTACACTCATGCGAAGCAGGGGCACACACCAACACACATGAGCAAACACACACCCACACAGAGACACATCTATGCACAGAAGAATTCATGCTCACAAGCACACACACACACACACGGGTGCCAGTCACACAGCCAGACACATGTTTAAACCATTCACGTGTGTGCATACATGGAAAAGTGCACAACCACAGACCCCTATGTGCGTGCACAAAAAGAACTCACACCCACATCGGCATGCAGAGGGGACTGAGCTGGTCCACATGCATGCACGGACACATGTGGGAGAATTCACGTACACAGGAGGGCAGACACACACACAGACCTGTTTGGCCCAGAGGATAAACACACACTCGCAGAACAAGGCCCTGAGCAAGCTGTGTGAGCACGGAGGAGTCGGTGAGAGAAAACGACATTCCATCCTGATCTGGTCTTCACTGCAATTTTCCTTCCGGTGGAATCCACTTATCCCCCTCGTTTCAGAACAGAAAACTGAGGCCCAGAAAGAGAAACCCACTTCCTGTGCCCATTTGCTCAATTACTCCTCTGCCTGCTAAAAAAAGACCCAGTGTCCAGCCCCCAACGCCCAAGGTCTTCCTGTTCCTGCCCTCCTTGGCCCTGCTGTGGCATCCAGCCCCTTCTACTCTGTGTTCAGCAGGAATGGGCATCTTATTGCATGAGGGTAGAAACACACTCTCCGGGATTCAGCAAGTTTTCTTATTTCGGAAAGAACATTCCTCTGTCATGCATGGCAATGTGCCCAGGAGAAGGCTCGGTGGGCACGGGTGTGAGGGTTTCGTGCCCATCGCCGATCCTTCCCACGACCAAGTCTCCCACTGACAGTGCGTTCTGCTCCCGAACGCATTTCAAAGTCAGCAATGTGGGGTGGCCGCTGGTACCATTGGGGGGCAGTTCGGGAGCCCGGCGCACTCTGTTTGGAACGATATTTAAATGCTCTAATATATTCCCGTCTGGACTCTCATGTCAATTCATCAGTGCCAAAGCACTGCCTAACATTTTGCTACAAACTGGGTTCAATTGTAATTTGTCAACTCCAGCACCCGTTGCTATGACAAATAGCTTCGGTCTGGTTAATCTTTTGAACATAATAGCATTCTGCTACTTTGATAAATCTATTATGCTGTGGTTTACATATGCTTTGGGGAAAATTTTTATCGGGACATTTTACACTAAATTATCTCTAGTCTACACTAACAAAGCAAGGCCAGGAGACTTGCTGTGGATGGTGGGTTCCCAATACCCCAGTAATGAGTGGCAGGTGGTCTTGGCGCTAAAACTCAGGAGGGTGGCTAAGACCCCCATCTCCAAGGTCACATCACAGGGCTTACAAGGTTTTTGGATTACCTTTCCACACGGGCATGAGTTCTTGGGCCCCCAGATCAGCTGGAAGCCCTAGTCCCCCCCACTTGGTGAGACATCAAACACGGGGGCAGCCTCTCAAAGGTGAACAGCTCAGCGTGATAACTCGCATAAACTGCTCAGCACAGAGCCCACCACGTTAAGAAAACCAATAAGCCCACGACAGTGTATTACAGAAAGGCTTTTCTATGCCAACATTGAGACTACACATTTTTCCTCATTGCAGAAGTTTAGGTTTTCGAATAATTTCCACCGGGAATGCCAAAAATAAATACAACAGGCTTTCTGCTGCCCAGAGAGGGGTCCAAATCACCGTGTCCCTTCCAGGGAGAAACCTTCTTACTCACTGTCATCCAAACAAGGCTGATGGGACTGCGGAAGGGGCACGCACTGACCTCAGCTACTGATTTGAAGCCGGCTGTAAATCGTTCCTCTCGGTCTTAACACACAGGATGTTTCTGTGGAGAAAAGTGCGTCCGCTGCACTTTTCAGCAATACATTCTCCAAAAGTCAATTTCACCTTTTGGCAGCTCTCAGAGAATCCCAATGACTTTAAGTATAATCGCTCTGAATAAGGGCAGAGTTAAAAGAAGGGAGGAGGAGGGGGGAGGAGGGGGAAGGAAACTCCGGGATGGAGTCACAAACAGTTGTGTTTAATCACGAGCGACCCTTTTTCTTTAAAGGGAAATTTTATCGGAGGACTGTGGCCTAGAAAACGGTTAGGAGAGAAATTTTTCAGGGTTATCGCAATAGCAAATGCATCTTAAAAATCTTGGTTTATTGTTTTTCCTTTTTGTTAAGTTTGGGGCTGGAGCGATAGCACAGTGGGTAGGGCGTCTGCCTTGCATGCAGCCAATATGGCCGACCCGAGTTCGATTCCTCCGCCCCTCTCGGAGAGCCCGGCAAGCTACCGAGAGTGTTGGATATGCCAGACACAGTAACAACAAAGTCTCCAATGGAGACGTTACTGGGCCCGCTCGAGCAAATCGACGATCAACGGGAGGGCCTTTACTTACTTTTACTTTTACTTGTTAAGTTCGAATTCCTCATAGAGTTAAGAGTTATGGTGTTCCATGATTTTTTTTAATGGGGGGTGGGGTCAGAAGCCCAGGCTCATGCTTTGCAAGCAAGAAGCCCAGGTTCTACCCCCCGAGCACCACCAGGAACGACGCTTGATCACAGAGCTAGGGATAGCCCCCAAACACCCGGGGGGTGACCCCCAAACCAAACAGCAAGGTAAGGAACACAGGTCAACTGACATGGTGCTAAATGAAGCAGCAACATAAGGGTCGATGTCAAAAGTGTTCTAGCAGGTGATCTTGACCCGGAAGTATCCATTTCCTACTTTTCTCCTCCCCTACTCCTTCTCTTCTCTTTTTTTCCCTTTTTTTTTGGGGGGGGGGTCACACTCAGCGATGCACAAGGGTTTTTCCTGACTCTACACTCAGGAACTACTCCCGGCGGTGTTCAGGGGATGATATGGGATGCTGGGGATTGAATACGGGTTGGCAGCATGCAAGGTAGATGCCCTCCATCCCCTCCTCTTCTCTTATTGCCCTCTGTCTCTGTCTCTCTGTCTTTGTCTCTCTGTCTCTGTCTCTGTCTCTCTGTCTCTCTCTCTCTCTCTCTCTCTTTCTCTCTCTCTCTCTCCTCCCCCCTCTCAGCCCACTTCTTTCAACATTTTCAAAAGCATCTCCCATCTAGATACATGCTCTCTAAGCAGTCACAGAGAATGCAGCCAGTGACCAAAGAGAATTAAGGTCACTCGGTGGGCGTCAGTGAATCTGGGAGGAGGGCAACAAGAGGGCACCAAGCACCATCTCGCCACCCCCAGGACAAAGAGGGTCAACATTCTAAGAACATCCCCCTCAAATGGCCTTCAGACAGCCGATCCTTGACTCCAGGCTCAGAAATATAATTCCCCAGTCGGCTGTGTGGGGAGAACAGAGACAAGGACATCCATCCGTCTTCGTGGGCGTGGTTCGGACCGAGGTTATTAGGGGCGGGGGATGTGGCAACCGGAGCATTCTGGAAACTGATCAAAATCTGCCAGGTGAACATTATCGTGGGGAACCCGGAGACCCCCTCCCTCCCCATAGCTGTAGCTGCCTGAGTGCTGAGATTCTCAATTTATATTCCAAAAGAAGGACTCTCCTAGCACGGGGGGAGGGATGTGTTTGCATGTGGCAGGATATGCAGGTAAAATTGCGGGTGTCTTTCCGTTCTTTATACCGAAGGGTGGGACGTGTCTTATGCCAAGGACCCAGCCGTCACCGGCTGCCAGGTGACAGCTGAGGCTGGTGCAGGCAGACGAACAGAACAGCCGCTCCCCAAAAGGAGCTGTTCTCTCGTCTCCTTCAGTAATTAAGCATTCAGACCAGTAAACAGCTTGGTGGGAATGATTTGATGACAAATGACCGAGAGCGTATCAACCGTAAAACTCAGCCCGGCACAGGTCCCTCAAGCCCAGGAAGCTCAATCAATGTAGAGCAGAGAGAAGCCTGTCTGGGCGGCCACAACATCCCCCATCTCAGCCACTGCTGGACCAGCACCAGAAAAGACTGAGGAAGAGGAGGAGGGGCAGCCTGAGCTAGGCTCTTGGGGCCAGCCGGCAGGCAGCAGCAGCGGCAGCGGATGGATGACGGAATGCGTTTCTGCTCTCCTTACTGCTGCTCCTCCTGAATCTGGGTGCTGATGAGGAGAGCAAACCTGCCTGTTCCATTGCAGTAGGAACGACACTTTCTAAGACGCACCAAGACACAGGAAACGGGATAAAAGGGAGAGACAGAATGCTGCTTCCTTTTTTTTTTTTTTAATTTTATTGAATCACGGTGAGATAGTTACAAGCGTTCATGTTTGGGTTACAATCACACAATAATCAAACACCCATCCCTCCACCAGTGCACAGTCCCCACCACCAATATCCCCGGTATACCCTGACCACCCTCCCCCTGCCTCCATGGCAGACAATATTCCCCATACTCTCTCTCTCTCTACTTTTGGGCATTATGAGGAGTGATAGCACAGTGGTAAGGCGTTTGCCTTGCACGCAGCCAACATGGCCGAGCCGAGTTCGATTCCTCCGCCCCTCTCGGAGAGCCCGGCAAGCTACCGAGAGTATCTCACCCACACGGCAGAGCCTGGCAAGCTACCCGTGACGTATTCGATATGCCAAACACAGTAACAACAAAGTCTCCAATGGAGACGTTACTGGGCCCGCTCGAGCAAATCGATGAACAACGGGAGGGCCTTTCCTTACTTTACTTTATGATTTGCAATAGAGACACTGAGAGGTTCTCATGTTTGGTCCTTTATCTACTTTCAGCATACATCTCCCATCCCGACCGATTCCTCCAGCCATCTTTTTCTTAGCGATCCCTTCTCTATTCCAGCTGCCTTCTCCCCTTCGCTCATGAGGCAGGCTTCCAGCTGTGGAGTAATCTTCCTGTCCCGTGTATCTACTATCCTCAGGAGTCAGCCTCATGTTATGTTATTTTATATTCCCCAAATGAGTGCAGTTCTTCTATGTCTGTCCCTCTCTTTCTGACTCATTTCACTTAGCATGATACTCTCCATGTCTATCCACTTATAAGCAAATTTCATGACTTCATCTCTCTTAACAGCTGCATAGTATTCCATTGTGTAGATGCACCAAAGTTTCTTTAACCAGTCATCTGTTCTAGGGAACTTGGGTTGTTTCAGGGATCGTTTCTATAGTATGTTATGAGGAGACAGGGTGCTTCTGTTGCAAATATGGTCTCCAGAACATCCCTGAGGACCAGGTTGAATGCTGAGTCCAAGAGCAAGTGGGAGAACTCTGTTTAGGTGGTGGTGGAATTTTTTACTCTCTCTGCCCAGCGTTTAATCACAACAATTTTTAAACAGGCAGCAAAGTTGAGATGACTTTTACAGAAAACAATCATCTCCCCAGGGCGGGCATTCTACTATTAACAGTTTACTACAGTATTGGAACAGACTTCTCTTCTTCCCCTATTCACTTAGCACGCAGCCTTTTTTTGTGGTATATATTTTGAGGTAAATTTCAGACACCGTTCCGTTCCTCCTCCATTTACGTCCATCACACTCACCCGACTTTAAGATGGGTATTTTTATGCCAATCCTTCCCGAGGTGACTCAATGACAATAATAAAGCAATCAAACTAAGTGTTGGCATTTGCACAAATTTCCAAAAGTATTCTGAATTTTTGGACAAACTTGCAGGCTATCGAATGTAGCCTGCCCACAGGGCAGAGTCTGGCAAACTCCCCGTGGCGTACCAAATATGCCAAATACCAGTAACAATGATGGGTCTCATTCTCCTAAAGAGCCTTGAACATAATCTCAGGGCTAGGATGAAGGAGACGTTACTGGGGCCTGCTCGAGGCAATCGAGGAATAAGAGGATGATGAAATGATGAAAATGAATTTTTATTGAAACGAGCATTTGGGCCCTGAGAACAGAGCTCAGTGGTAGAGTATTTGCCTCACCCTGGGTTTCATCCCTAGCACTGCAAAGGATATAAATAAATAAACGATGCAATTTTTTTCCTTCTCAAGATAAGCCAAGTAATCATATATATGTTCACACACACACACACACACATACACACACACAGAGCTTCTAAACCCATTGCTCAAAGTGAGATAAGTATTCCCCAGGAGAACCGAGGGATTGAGCCAGGTGATTCTGAGACAGAGTAAGCAGAGTGCTTGGTAGAAGAACAAGAATGGCAAGGACGAGGGGGAAATTCGAGTGGCAATAACGTTGGCTGATTTCATTACTGGCATGAAAGGGTGAAAGTTCAGGAAAGAGTGAGGTTAAGAGAGGTAGGAAAGAAGCAAATCAATATTGATGGTTGCACCAGATGGAGGATACAGTGTGTGTGTGCATGTGCGTGTGTGTGTGTGTGTGTGTGTGTGTGTGTGCGTGTTGCAATCATTACTTCTCTTATATTCCAGTAGGACATTACAAAGTTCATTTGAGTGTCACCTTCAACTCTAAGCTACTTTGCTTTCCATGCAGGAAGAGGAACGAGGTCCCGACTCCCAGCAGAGTTTTAACTGAAAGAACGTTTTTTTTTTTCTCTCTCTTATTCTTGCCCATCTCAGACCAAGTTATCACTTTTCTGTGGACAATTTTATGGTTCATTCTCTGACTTAGTCTCACATAACTGCAGCATATTAATTAGACTGAGATGGTCCTATTTCATTCAAGGATGTCAAAGTTATTGGAGATTTGGAGCACATCCAAATTTCATTTCAATCTATCACTTCCATGGTGATATATGACAAATCAATATTTTTAATACTTTTCCATCTTAATGTTTTTGGATGGAACGGAGCCAATACTCTCTCTCTTTCTCTCTCTCTCTGCAAAAATTATGCAGATTATGGAGGCAAAGCTCTGAACACAAAGGGATGTCAAAAAACGGGTTGATATTGGACTTGCAGACCGTGGGTCATCTCAGTGGATGGACTCTCAGTAGGAGTTAGAGGAATTAACACCTCTTTGATGTCATGGGCAGTGATAACTTGTTACCAAGTCCCCACTCCAACTGGGATCCTATTAAAAGTGCTTGATTGGAGGGCAAAGACATAAAATCTCAATTAAAAATATTGTTTGCTAACTCCTGGACTCACGCTGGCACCGGTGGAAATTTCATATAAACCAGCAGTGCTCCTCTGTCTCAAATTCAATTATGCAACGCCGAGATTGGACCAGGTTGGAGAACGCTTTGTGATTAAAATAATCGCCAGTGGCTGATGAAACTCGCCCATCCTTCAGCGGGTCAGGGGGGTAAGACGGCCACGCCTGGTTTAAGACTCTGGAAGCAGCAAGTCCGCGTTCACCAACGAACTCAAGACATAAAACGCAGGTGCCGGCTTCCGCTGACAGTTCCTGCAGCCCAAGACAAATAAATCTTCAAACTCCCAAGTTAGAACTCAGAAAGGAAAAAAAAAAAGAGGAACGGCGTGTTCTAACTTTGCAGTATTTTATCCAGCTAGTGACTCCATAACCGCTGCACTTAGAAATGAGGCAGAGAGCTGTCGTGGATGAAAGCAGACAGGGAAAATCAGGATGCCCAGTCATCCGTGTGGAAATGTTCTAAGAGGCAGAGCACACGGCCCTCTGGGACGCTTCCTGCCTTGTTCCTCTTTGGCAAGCACGTCTCCTAAATACATATTCAGTCCACCAGCTCCTCCACTCACACCCCTGCCCTGTCTCCCCTCGAACCTCGGGCACCCCCTCCTTAGCTCTGCTCCCCGTCGGCGCCCGGTTGGCCAAGGCCATCTCCGTCAGTACGCAGCAGAGCAAATTACACCTCAGCGCTGCCCTCCTGCCTAAAATCCTTCATTATTTTCTGCTGGATTTGGAATGAAATGCAAACTCCGAACTCATTTATTTTTGCTCTCTCTTCCTGACTTAAGTATTTAGTTTACAGTCTCGTGGAATTTCAGGGATTTCGCTCAACACCCCCTCGTATGTCCTCGGCCCCATCTCTTTCCCCCTCCGATTCGTTCCCTCCCCTCCCCTGTCCCTGCAAGACCCCACCCCCCCACCCCCATCGCCTCCACTGGTTTGCACCAAGTCCAGCTCTGCGGAGTTAGCTTTAGGTGCTAATAATCCATAGTCCACATCAGAGAGGAACCGCCAGCAGTCTCTCACTCTCCAGACACTGCACCGAGCATTGCTGTCTCGGAGGAAATGATTTTTCATCTTTTTCTTATGGTTTCTGCTACTGGGGTGGGGGGGCAACTCCAAGGTAAGCACTCAGGGGAATTCCTAGTGTTCCTCAGAGGACCAGGTAGATTAAAGCCAGGCACAGGCAGAGTGGGAGCTCCGGCCCTTTGAGTCACCTCCACCTGATGGTTTCCTTTTTCACGACAAAGTAGTACTCCATCGGGTCTACAGGTCCTGTTCTAGGTCCTGTCTCATGCCCCTGCTACCGGAATTCCCGTTTGGATTGTTTTGAATAATGACTCTGGGAATGCTCAGAAACAACACTGCCCCAGGTACGTGTATCCTTCAGGTGGCCTTGTCACTCCTTCCTGACACTTTCCCTTTCTCGCCATTATGGAAATAACCAGTACTTAGAGGTGGGGCCTGACTCGGACAGGGCTCGGTGCCCAAAGCATACACCAGCCCTCCAAGACCCCCACCCAGAAGGGACAGAATGAATGAGTGAACAGTAGATGGGAAGTCCCTGATCCCGGCCAGTGTCACTATGACAAGACTCAGTGTGGGGACAGAGACAAAGCTGGCTAGCTGCGCCTTGGCAGGCCAGAACCTGCTCTTGTGTGAGTGTCTGCCCCAGCCCCGCCTGGCCCCATACTGCATCCTGGAACCGCCACCCAGAAATATTGCTTGTAGATTTAAAAACCAAACAGTTTGAGTAGTTGTTCACAAACAGAAATGATGCCTCAGCCGGCCTGGTTCCTGGTTTCAGCTCCCGCTGCTATTTCAGACGCGTTGCAATTAAGTGCCTATGTACCATAACATCACACCCCTCACCGGCATCTTCTCCTGAACCCATTATTAAAACCAAGAAGTGCTGTGGGCTAGGAGAATTATTCAATACAAACGACTTAACAGCTATTGATAAATTTACCTTTAACAAATGCCCTGTGGGACAGCCCATGATTCAGAAGGTTTTGTGATATATATATATATATATGTATATATATATATATAACCTTCTGATTCATATATATATATGTATATATATATATCCCTTCTTCTTTTTCCAGCACACCACTCAATGCAAATACAACAGCTGTAGTTCTGGCAGTAACAGAAAGATCATAACCCCATACACCTCTGCTGAAATCTTAATGTTAGCCCCTGGGTGATAGCTACATCAATTTCAAAGATGTCCTTCCAACCCAAGACTGTTAGCGAGAAAAATTCATAAAACTCAGAGAGCACCATCTTTTCATTTATGTGTCGACTAACTCCCAACAGCCTGAGACTGTTAGCTTGCTTCTTATTATATTCGGAAGATGTCGAGAAAAGAGAAATCTTTCAGAAATGTGTTTCCTGCTGACTATTATTCCGAGGGAGACGGAGAGCAGGAGGAAATGAAAACATTTTACATTGCATTCTTCAGTGATTTTAATCATCAGTTTGCTCTGTTGACACGACAAAACTTTCCAGCCATGCTTATTCTTAAGCAAGGACTCGGGCCCTGCCACGCGTGGGATCGTTACGGGGCCACTGCAATGTGTTTGCCCTGATACTCTGATTAAACAGGAATCCCCAGGAGGGAAACCAAGAGTGCAGCACGCTACAGGGGGGCTGGGAAGAGACGGGCCTGGGGGACCCACCCGGCTGTCTCTTGCTGAGCTGTTTCCACTCCCCAAACCTCAGAGCCTTAGGGGGCTGGAGCACTAGCACAGCGGGTAGGGCTTTTGCCTTGCACGCAGCCCACCCAGGTTGGATTCCCAGCATCCAATGGAGTACCCTGAGCACTGCCAGGAGTAATTGCTGAGTGCAGAGCCAGGAGTAACCCCTGTGCATCGCTGGGTGTGATCCAAAAAGCAAAACAAAACAAAACCAAAAAAAAAAAAAAAGAAAACAAAAATAATCCTCGGGGTCCTTATCTGCAAAGAAGGAGAAAGTGCGGATATTAACACCCACAGAAGGTAGAAACTGACCCAATGGGTCCTTCCTGGGACCAGCGGGGGAAGCTTGCTTGCAGGGTCCCCTGCCCTATGTCTGCATATAGATGCTGTCATTGATTCCCTGTGCTCATAAGGAACCCAGACTCAGAGGATGTGGGACACGTGTCCAGATAGGAGCTGGCATAGAATCCAGAGCAGACCCAGGGCGGTTCCGAGAAGGCTGCCTCCTCCTCTCCCATGTCCACGGTGGACAGTCCCGGTCCATAAGCCCAGCTCACAGATGGGCTCTATCAGCCCCTCCCCCAACCCTGATTTCTTCCTCCCTCCCCAACAACACTCATCTTTCTCACAAGTGCCTGCTGACCTCTGTGTCCTCCCTTCCACAAAGACACGGGCATGGCCAGTCTAAGCACGGAATCCCCACCAGACTGGGCACTGCCAGAGATTGATCCTGGGTCAGCCATGTGCAAGGGAAATCACCTGCCTGTCCCTCCTGGCTCAGAATGGCTAAATCACATTCACTGATTTACAAATGCTAAAGCAGATTTACAATGGAACGAAACCTGCTCTTTGATTCTATATTATCATCTTTATATACCGGTGGATTGGGTTTGCTGTACATTGGCTAGAATTTTCACTTGAATGGTCATGAGGGTTCCTCGTCTGTAGTCATCTCTAGTTATCCCTGTGGTATTGTGTGACTCTAAGTTTGGAGGTATCACTTTCCTTCTTATTTTTAAGGAAGCGTCTTTTGGTAAAATTTAGTTCATTCAACTCAACCTGGAATTTTCTGAGGGGAAAGATTTTTAACCACAGATTCAATTGATTTGGTAATGAAATACAAATCATTTCATCCTTGAGTGAGCTCTTTATGCCTTTTAAGGAATTTCTATATTTCATCTAAAAATTTGAACTGTAGATCGTATATTGTTCAGGACGTTTCCTTAGCGCCCTGCAAGTATCTGGAAAGACAGCCTCTTTTATTCCTTGTATTATCTGTAGACTTCTGATTTCAAAGTCAGGTTAAAAGTCTATTGATTTTATTAATTTTCTCAAATAACCAGCTTTCCATTTCATTGATCTCTTCTGGTTTAGCATGTTTACTATTTTGTCGAGTTGACTCCAATCTTTATTATTTCCTTTCTTCTACTTGAGTTTAATTTCCTCTTTTCCTCTTTTGGTAAGGTAGAAAATGAAACGGTTGATTTGAGGCTTTTCTTCCTATTCAAATATATGAGTGTTTATGTTATAAATGTATCCCTCGGCACTGTTTAGTAAAATTAATCAACATTCAATAGATATAAAGTTCATTTCAATTCAGGAAAATATTTATCCTTCTTGCTAGGTTTCCTCTTTGACCCAGGGATTATCAGTAAGGCCGAGCCTGGCAAGCTCCCCGTGACGTATTCGATATGCCAGACACAGTAACAACAAAGTCTCCAATGGAGACGTTACTGGGCCTGCTCGAGCAAATCGAAGATCAACGGGAGGGCCTTTACTTTACTTATATAATTTAGTCTCCAAGCTTTGAGGTACTTACCTAAATTTCATTTCGTCATCTGTTCTAGTTTGATTCTGTAAGAGTCAGAGACAATACTCTCAGATTTCAATTTTCTTTAATTTAGTTTGTTTTTCAAATCCAGTCTAAATTAGGGCCTCTCTTCATAACTTTTTCTTCTGTACTTGAAAAATGTGTATTCTGTCATTTGGGGGCAAAGTGGTTCACAATTGCCAATTTGGAGAAGGACAATAATGCTGTCCAAATTTTCTACATACTGTATAATTTTCTTGTTACTTATTCCATCGGCTACTAAGACATTAGCACTTAAACCTCTGACATTTTTATTGCAACTTCATCTATTTCAGTACAAGTTATTTTAAAGTCCTATTTTGAGGGGCATACATGTTTAAGTTTGTCTTGGCCTCCTGTCCCCACGCCTGGCTGTCCTCACCCAGGCCCCTTGGAGAGGGGCAGGTTGAGTTTCCCTCCCCCTCCCGCCCAGCAGAGAGCCCTGGCCGCTGAAGACCTCTGGAACCCAGCCACAGCCATGTTAAGGCCACTCTCCACATGCTCTGACGAGCCTCACGCATGAAAGAACCGGCAGAGGCACCCAGGTGTGTGGGACCCGGGGCTGAGATCTCCAAGCCTGCGGATCAGGACTGGGCCTCCTCCACCCAGATCCCCCATCTTCCAAAAGCTAAACAGTGACACCCACCAGTGGCCAAGATCCAGAGACTATAAAACCAAGATCCCGGAGGCACGCAGCCACATTTGCATTCGTGGCCACGCGACCTCTTCCTGTCCAGTTCTCACTCTCAGAGAACCCGGCAGGCTACCCAAAGTATCCTGCCCGCATATATGGCTGACTGGGAACACCTGTAAAGGTGATGAGAGTCCGCCCCCAAAGCCTCCATCCCTCCCAGAGAGCCTGGCAAGCTGCTGAGAGTATCTCACCCGCACGGCAGAGCAGGCTCTGCGAGCTACCCGTGGCGTATTTGATATGCCTAAAACAGTAACAGTGATGGTCCTGAAAGAGCCCCCAATCTGCCTTCGGGCTACACTAGCACATGACAGGGACAGATGGAGACATTACTGGCGCCCGCTCGAGCAACTCGATGAACAATGGGATGACAGTGACAGTGACATGTCCTCTTGATCAGTGGACCCTTTTGTGCTATGAAGCAACCGTCTTTATCCCCAGTAACAGCCTGAGCTTCAGCATCTATTTGTCTGATATTTGTATAAGAAATGAATATAATTAATATTACTTCAAGATTCTTTCATCTCATGTGATCATAGCACATCTTTCATTCTTTATATTTAGATTTTCTATTTTCTTTATGTTTCCATATGTTTTAGAATAATCTTTCTACATCTAAAAAAAGGTCTTGCTAAGATTCTGATAAAAATTGCAGAAAATATGCAAATCAATCAGGGAGAATTGGCATCATGACTATGTTGAAAGTTTCCATACATAAACACATACTGTTTCTTCACTTATTTAGGTCTCATACTTGCTTTCACGAACATTTGGAAATTTTCAGCATATCAGTCCCGTCTATATTTTGTTAGATGCACACGGAGGATGCTTTTGAAATATTACTTTAGATATCAATGAAACTGCAATTTTTAATTTGGTTTCAATGTGCTAATTGCTAGACTGTGGGATTAAATATATTTTTAATATAAACCTGTATCCAGTGATTATGCTGAGTTGATTGAAAAAATGTTTTTAATTGAATCACTGTAAGATATACAGTTACAAATTTGTCCGTGATTGGGTTCACCAATGCACATTTCCCACCACAAACGTCCTCAGTTTCCCTTCTACACCCTATGACAGGCACTTTTCTCCTCTTCTTCCACCTCCTCCTCTTCCTCCTCCTCCTCCTCCTCCTCCTCCTCCACCTCCTCCTCCCCTCCTCCTCCTTCCCCCCCCTCCTTCTCCTCTTCCTCCTCCTCCTTATTCTTTTTTTCTCTCTCTGTCTCTCTGTCTCATTGATTTATAGTGCATAAAATGTTTTTCCTTGGTAGAGACATTGGGATTTTCTGCATAATATATATATATATTTATATATATATATATTTATATATAGTAAATGCAGGGAGTCTTACTTCTTCCTTTATTCACTGTCTTTAATTTCCACCTCTCAACTTTTTGGACTGGCTGAGACTTCCAAACTATGTTCAGTAATGATGGTACTGTGACCCCGATTTCCTGGAGAAGAGGCAAAGTATTTCATCTTTCATCTTTAATACAATATTAGCTTTGGATTTCAGGGGAGGGGAGCTGTTTGCTTGTTTGCTTTTTATTTTCACTTGAAAAAAATAAAGTAAGAAAACTGACCTCTATTCTTTAGATTTCTGGAGAGGCCTCTGATCTCCTCTATTGCTTTTTCCATGCCGACTTTTATAATCATGAGCATTTTCTTCTTTAATCCGTCGGCAATGTGTATTATACTGATTGATTTTCAAATATTGAACCATCAAATATGCCTCCAGGGCATATTCTCTTAGTAGGTGAGAGTGAATATGATTCCATTAGAAACTTAAATTTCTTTAGAAATAAATTTTATTTGCAAAGATTTTGGAAAGTATTTTAAGATCTACAATCACAAAGGATACTGCTCTCTCTATCTTTTTTTCCTTTTTTGACTATTTTTTTACTGCCTTCGCCTGATTTTGGCACCAGTAAACAATGGCTATCATCTGTTTTTGAAAGACTCCATAGAATCAGTGGTAATTATTCTTTGAATATTGGTAGATTCTCAAGTGAAACCATCTGGACATGAAAATCCCTTTAAATTTATGAATTTAATTTCCTTAATAGTTATTGGGTTGCTCTTGTGATCTATTTTATAATGAGTGAGTTGTGATAATTTTCACTTTTCAAGGAACTGGCTTATTTTTTTGCAAAAGTTGTGCAATATATCCCCTCAACCCGCTCTGAGAGTCCGTAAGGTCTGTAGTGATGCCACACTCATTGTTATTCTTCTAACCTTTGACTTCTTTCTTTCTTTTTCTTTTCTGATGGAGGCATTAGGGTTAAGTTAAAGAATCTTATTTTTCAGAAGACAAGCTTTTCTCTATGTTTTATGCTGTTGACATTGTTTTGATATTTAATAACTCATGTCTTTTGCTTGCTTACATTTTGTTTTGGTTTTGCTTTTTATCTGTTTTATTGATTTCAGAGCTTATGTTAATTTAGACCATTTCCTTTTTCTTAAACGAAAGCATTAGATGCTCTCAGCACCTCTTCTGCTGTGTGCCTTGAGTTTTGCTATGTCGTATGCTTACTTTCACTAAATTCAATATTTTTTTTTTAATTTTCCTTTGAGACTTATTCTTTTCTAGAAAACCTTTAGACCAGAAAGGTTTGATCGGGAAAAAGTTTGGTTTTCAGTTTCTAAGTCTCTGGAGATTTGTTTCCCTAATCTTCACATTCATGGCCATGGGTCAGTCTTGATATTGCCCAGGCTCTTAAGAATTTAGATTGTGTGGCACTGTGATGGATTTCCCTGTAAACGTTTACTCCATCCTGTTTTTTGAATGATGTTGCTGGGTTCTCCTCTATCTTCGCTGATATCTAATCATTCTATTGATTGTTGAAAGAGGGATTTTTAAGAACTCAATTATAATTACAGATTGACTTTATTTTTTTGTTTCATTTTTGCCTTGCAATTTCCTAGCTCTTTTGTTTGGTTATACATATTTATAATTACTAAAGATTCTCTTAACTCTCATCTTGCA
Organism: Sorex fumeus; assembly: GCF_029834395.1. Taxonomy (NCBI): domain Eukaryota; kingdom Metazoa; phylum Chordata; class Mammalia; order Eulipotyphla; family Soricidae; genus Sorex; species Sorex fumeus. Next base: position 4,629,670 of record NW_026606167.1, on the reverse strand, counting down.
TTCTGTCTGAAAAGCTATTGATGCTTGGTCCCTAGATCACCAGTTCTGATTCTTCCGTGTGTGGGGAAACCGCCAGGAACCCCAGATCTCCATGGGGTATCAATTAGCACCTGGAGAAGTTGCAGGGCTCCTGTCATTTGTTTCCTGTCTCTTAGGATCACTGCCTGGTGCAAAAGGCTATGGATTAAATGTCTGCACACATCTCTTCCCCATTCTTCTGTGAAATCTAATTCTCATGGTGGTGATATTTGCAGGCTGTCCTATGCGCGGGGGCATCGGACTCCATGCTCATGAGGAGGATGTCACCTCCTACACACACACACACACACACACTCACACATACATTCACACAAACACACACACATACAGTCACACCCACTCACACACATTCACACACACAAACACAGCCACACACACATTCACACCCACACACATCCACTCACATCCACACTCACAAACACTCACACCTTCAAACGACACCCACTTACACCCACACTCACACACATTTACACACAAACACACCCCCATACATCACATACAGTCACATACACTCACACATTCACACCCACACTCACACCCACTTACACACTCACACACATACACCCACACTCACATACACTCACACCCACACTCACATTTACACACAAACACACCCACATGCATACACACACTCACACATTCACACCCACACTCACACCCACTCACCCATTCACACACATACATTCACACCCCCACTCACATACACTCACACCCACACTCACACACACATACACACAAACACACGTATTCACACACTCACATACACACGCGCACACAAACACACAGACTCACACACTCATATACACACACTCTTACACATATTCACACACACTCACACAAACACACAGACGCTCCATATCACTACTGTATGAGGACAAAGCAAGAAGGTAACTGTCCATGAACTAGAACACTCCTCCCCAGACAGAGAATCATGAGATGCTTTTATCTTAGACTTCAGACTCTAAAACAATGAGGAATAAAGTTACGTTTGTGTGTGTGTGTGTGTGTGTGTGAGAGAGAGAGAGAGAGAGAGAGAGAGAGAGAAAGTATCTGCCACAGAAGCAGGCAGTGGGGGGGAGGAAAACTGGGGACATTGGTGGGGGAAATGTCGACTGGTGGAGGGACAGTGTTGGCACACTGTATGACTAAAACCTGATCAGGAACAGCTTCACAACTGTGTATCTCACGGTGTTTCAATTTTTTTAAAAAGTTACGTTTGCTACTAAGATACATTGCTGTATGATTGGGTGTGTCTGTGCTATAGGCCAAACGGACTAAGATACACACTGTGCAAGCCTTTAATTCCTGTATTTTTTTCCATCAGAGAGTGATTTAAATTGAGAGATTAAATATGCCCCCCCATATGTTGGTCAGGACTGGAAACTCATCCTTGCTTTTTATAGTTGAGGAGAATATAAATTAATGGTCTTTACATTTCCTTTGTTTTCCATTGTGGAAATAACGCATTATTACCCTTCCTGGCAGTAGTGAATATTTATTTAACACCTTATTTTATGAGCCGGATACACTCTTATTAGCCTACTTAATTACTATTTTTAATTATACTGATTCCCCAGGGTTTTCCCATCCCTAATAAATATGTTATATTTTAATCAGAACCATATGAAATACTTAATAAGAGGGAATCACACACTAATATGTAAGCATCCACAATAACAGGCATGTCCTTTCCCATTAAGCAGATTATGTTTCCAAATCCACGTTTCATGTATGTATCTGGACATACAGCTAACATAAGGTCCGGGCCACCGGGGGCTAGAAACCAGTCCATCTTGAATCTGATTAAAATTCTTCTCTCCTGCAAACCGCATGTCTGTGCTAAGCCCTCACGTCAAATAAGCCTCAAGTGAGACAAGGCATTCTCAGAGCAACCTTCCCTCTGCAGCTGGGTCGGCAGCTACGCTCTGGCAAAGCCAAGAAAGCACTGCCGGGAGCTTTTCCAGCCAGATGAACAGGACAAGAAAGAACGTGGTTGTTCTCCCCACTCTCCAAGATTCCCTTTCAACACTGCGATGCATGCTTGCCTGCACAGCCAAGATTTCTTCTAGTCTTTGCCTGGTAAATGAATCCAACGGTGAGACTTGCTCACTTTGGGATTCCTAAAAACAAAATCCCGAGAAGAAGGACAAAGCAAGTACCAGCAAGACTCCTGTAGGGAATTGGTGCGGGCAAATCCAGTGATCCTCTTGGATCTACTTCCGTTGCCCTGTGCTTTGTATTTCTCATCAAATATCTCAAATCCCTGCCGTTCCCCTTCATCCTGTCGTCTCTCTTCTTTCTTGCGGTGTAAGACTGTGTCTGTCGTGGACAGACTGACTCCCTTTTCCAGCCGTGTGTCTTGACTCATGGGAGATGCTCACCGGGTAGCACTTCATGAAGGCCCCTGCTCAGAACTCTCCTGCCAGGGCTATGCAACAGGCACAGAGCACAGCGGCTGCCTTCCTCGCCCTCCTGCAAGGCTGACCATGGAGCATGGCACTCCACTTGCTAAGTCCAGTCCGTGCCCACTCAGCACACTCTTACCAAGGGAGCCACACCTGGAGTCCAAGATGCCTGGACAACTTCTCCCACGCGCGGCCTGAAGAGGGCAGAGGAGAGCAGAGGTACCGCCAAGACCAGCCTCTGCTTCAGGTGAATTTGCTCTGCCACTAATCTGGGTGGAGTCCAGAGTTGCAGAAGCCCCTGTTTCAAGTCTAAAATCATTTGAAGAAGCAAAGGAAGATCGTGGCCCAGAAAATATCTGCAGCCTCATGCTGAGGTCTTCCCCCATCCTTTCCAGATGCACAAGGTGATGTCCCAGAAGATCTCCATAGGGGAAATACAATGATTTCCCCCCTTCCCACCCCATAATAAAAGTCAGCAAACACTCTTCATTCTTTACTGTGTTCCCTAAGGAGCGATACCACAGCAGGTAGAGCACTTGCAACTGACCAGGGTTTGACTGCTCCGCCCCTCTCAGAGAGCCCGGCAAGATACCGAGAGTACCCGGCCCACATGGCAGAGCCTGGTAAGTTCCCCATACCAGGGAATACATATTACATACATTATATAATACATACATATACATATATATTCGAAATGTCAAAAACAGTAACCAGTCTCACAATGGAAACGTTACTGGTGCCCACTAGAGCAAATCAATGAAAGACAGTGATACTGTATTCCCTGAGGTCACAGGAAAATGTCCTCTGGAGTCCATGACCAGAGGCCCAGCCCCAGGAGAACTTTCCATGTATTTCTGTCCCACAAAGTGGGGGAAATGCTACCCATAGTGCCTCTCTCCTCCGGGCTTCTGAGCATCATGTTAGTGGATTCCTTCACTGGAATTTATGAGAGCCAGGATTCAACTTCCGGGACAAATGCAACCACAGAGGGGGCAAAAAAAAAAAATAAGTAGGTGGACAAGGAAAAAGTCAGCCACTCAGAAGGTTATGAATAAATCCATGCTGAATAGTATTTATTTCCTGAAACACTATATTCAGGGTTACAACTCTTACCTAAACAAAACAACTGCACATAGTAGGTGCATTTCCCCTCTTTGGCAGGGAAGAGCAGTCAAGTTCAAGTCTTAAGTGACTCTCCAAGATGAGCCCGCTGGTGAAGGGAGCCTGGATCCCAGGCTGACAGAACTCCCAAGCCCACACTCTTTCCACACTCTTTCCAGCCCCAACAGTACACCCCCAAACTCTCCGGGGTTTACTGCAGCGAACAACAAGCCGCCAATTTCATCTTATTTTTTTTTCTATTAGCATTGAGAAGACACCAACCATTGATTTAAAATGTTCTCTTTGTGCTTGCTGTGTTTATATGCCCATAAAAACTCGCGTATTTTCAGTGCAACCTAGGTTAACCCTTTTGGGCGAGAGTGAAGGAAGAAAGCAGGAGAAACATGAGAGAGGAGGATGGGGAAGAAAGGAAAGGCAGGGCTATGCAGGGGTCTCCTTCCATTGCAAAGAGCACCAAGCCCAGCCGTGGCAAAGACCGTGAGAAAGAGAATCGCCACCCATCCTGGAGCTCGGACAAGCAACGAAAAAGAGTCTTCTTGTGGATGTGGTCCAAACTCCCTGCTGGCACCCATTAGTGTTGGGGGCAATTTGAATAAGTTACTTAATTCCCCCACACCAAGATCCTTATCAGTAGCGTGGAGATATTCATACCTGTACCTTCGGGTCTGCAGTGAGGATTAAGAGAAGGGAGATCATCCGCGTTGGGGAATGGCTACAGAATCACTCTTGTTCAGTGCATTTGAGCTATTATGATCAATGATTAGCAATTTCGGGAATTCAAAAACCCAGCCTGGAGGATATCCTTTTCTTCCCCCGGAACAAAGCGAATACATCTCGACCAACCTTTTCATGCTCGCGCTCCACAAAGGGCATTTATAGGCATTCAATGGGAGTTGAGCGGAAGGGTCAGACTTCACACAATTGCCAAGCTGCACGGACGGACGTGGGCCGGGATCCAACAGCACAAAGAGGGAGGAAATAAAGCTGTTGAACCTGGAGGGAGTCGGCTGCAAGCTCGCAGTGCTGGAGGACAGACAGGGACTGGCGTTCGGGCGGAAGAACGGGGGTGTCCCCCAAAACACCCAGAGTAGAAACCTCTGCCCACACGCCCAAACTTGCCAGGCTCTGACCTGGCCTCACATGCTCTGGGGGGGACTGTGCTTCGTGGCCACCCAGGGGCACACAGATGCCATTCAGACGCCTTCACAACAAGGGAGGGGGGACTGCCAACTGGAACCGGCTGACTGCATGTCCGCCAGGACACCCGCTCTGGGGTCCAACGCCCCCCTTCACACACACACACACGCACACACACACACACACACCATAGCACACCCACTCTGGGGTTCAACGCCCCCCTTCACACACACACACACACACACACACACACACACACACACACACACCCTTCAACACCTGCACACATACTGGTATGGTTATTCCACCTGGAAGCCTCTTTGTCAAGAAGCTGCCTAGAGTTACAAAGGTCACCCCAGAACCTACATCCCAATTTCCAAAGTCTATCTGGGTACCGTCGATTCAATGGGCTTGCACACATGGGTTATGACCCGGGTCTATCGCTGGTGTCTCCTGTGGACAGTGATATTCTATAGAAACCACGGTCCTACCAGAATTCAGGGTTTTTTAAAAAAAATTTGGGGGGGGGTCACACCTGCTGATACACAGTGTTACTCCTGGCTCATGCACTCAGGAATTACTCCTGGCAGTGCTCGGGGCACCATATGGGATGCTGGGAATTGAACCCAGGTCGACCGCGTGCAAGACGTTTGCCCTACCCACTGTACTATCGCTCCAACACCAGAATTCAGGGTTTTAACCCCCATTTTTATGTGCTACCTGTTATTTAATGGTTCATTACAAAATTGTTTTTGGAGTTTGACCTGACATATTCTGTGGGCATCAATAAACCCTCACTGAAACCTGTTTCGTTGAGTCTGCAGGAGACAGGAGCACAGAGTAGATTTGGCTGAAGGCTTGAGCATCTGCCCCATCCTGAGGCCCTGGGAATCGGAGGCACACGGCCTTCTGTGGGAGGCCAGGCCTCTGCCCATTCCTGCTCTTCCTCCCTCCCACCACCAGATCCCAGGGTGTCTCCTGGGCTCTGCCATCCACTAAGACGCAAAGAGTCTACAAAGCACTTCCGGATGCGTCTGCCTGGGTCTCTGCTGCAGTTTACAGTCTGGTCCATGCCTGCTCCAACAGCGCTGCTCCACTTCTATGTGAGGGAAAGCAGTCTGTGGAGAGGAGAGAGAGTCACCATGCAGAGACAGGCACAGACAACACGCGGGAGCGGCAAAAGGAGAGAGTGGTGGGCGCAAGGAGACAGGATTGGGTTCCCAGACACTCTCCATTCTCCTTCAAAGCAACAAAGACCAGAGAAAAACCTTCCTGATGGTTTTAATTGTTTTTTTTCCGGTCACACCCGGCAATGCACAGGGGTTCCTTCTGGCTCTGCACTCAGGAATTACTCCTGGCGGTGCTCAGGGAACCATCTGGATGCTGAGAATCGAACCCAGGTCAGCCACGTGCAAGGCAAACACCCTCCCTGCTGTGCTATCGCTCCAGCCCCTAACTGTTTCACTGAGTTTGCAGGAGACTGGAGCACGGAGTAATTTGGCGGAGGGATTATTTGAGTCTCTGCCCGTCCATACTGAGGTTCAGTTCTCCCTCATGGGCAAGTGCTATATATGCCCCTTTCATACTGATGGTGCAAAACCCAAAGGCTCAGGGAAGCATAAGATACCCAAGGCCTTTGTCTCTGAGAAGCAGACAGGAAGTCGAGGGTCTGAGGGCAGGTCGTTCTCCGTGGGAGCCCTGGGAGCCCAGCAGGGGCGGGAGGGAGGTGTGTGCCAAGAAGGGGAAAGCACAAAACAGCATTTGACCCAGCAATACCACTCCTGGGAATATATCCCAGAGAGGCAAAAATGTGTAGCCGAAGTGACATCTGCACTTGTTTGTTCATTGCAGCACTCTTTACAATAGCCAGAATCTGGAAAAAACCTGAGTGCCCGAGAACAGATGACTGGTTAAAGAAACTTTGGTACATCTACACAATGGAGTACTATGTAGCTGTTAGAAAAGAGGAAGTCATGAAATTTACATACAAGTGGTACAACATGGAAAGTATCATGCTAAGCGAAATGAGTCAGAAAGAGAGGGATAGACATAGAAAGATTGCATTCATCTGGGGGATATAAAGTAACAAAATATGAGATTAATACCCAAGAATAGCTGAGATCAGCACCAGGAGGATTACTCCTTAGCTTAGAGGCCAGCCGGGTATTCTAGGGGAAAGAGAAGGGAGATAGAGAAGGGAGCACCAAATAAAGGGTGTTTGGAGGATCCTCCCAGGAGGGGAGATGCATGTTGAAAGTAGACTATGGACTGAACATGTTTGCCACTCAATGCCTCTTTTGCAGACCACAACACCCAAAAGGAGAGAGAGAACAAAAGGGAATGCCCTGCCGCAGAGGCAGGGTGGGATGGGGGGGATGGGGTGGGGGGATATTATCCATGGTGGTGGAAAATGGGCACTGGTGGAGGGATGGGTATTTGATCATTGTATAATCGAAACCCAAGCACAAAAATTTACAAATCTACAACTGTACTTCATGGTGTTTCACTAATAAAAATAAAAAATAAATAAACATACCAAAAAAAAAAGGAAGGGAAAGGCACTTTTCACGGCAGATTAAGGCACCATGTCCAGAATGGACTCACCTGTGGAGAACCCCGGAAAAGAGCTACCACTCTGGGGACCCTCCTGGTGGCCAGGGGGGCGGTCACACACCCACTCCTTAGAGTCTTTGGTTGAGAGCTTGCCCTGAGGTCCAAATCCCCACAGCTCTGCACAAGGAAACCAGCTCTCTCACACGGCCTGAGGCAGAGGGAGGGGAGCAGTTCAGGGAACCCGCAAACACAGGGGCAGAGGGGGTGGGCTGGGGGGTATGATCTGCAGCAGGTTGTGGGGGGCGCATATGCCACAGCAGCAGAACAACTGTGTCTGGCAGATGAACCATCCGTGGTCAGGGCTGATTGGTCTCTGTCACACTGTGGCCCGGCTTCCGGACCCCGCACGGTGGTACCAGCGCCCACTTCCTGGGCTCCCCCAAGTCCCTGTCCATGGGCAGATGGTATGGGCAGCTCCTCTGTGGCCTGGCCTCGCTTTCTTTCTCCCAGACTGGCCCCAGCAGCCCACCTGGAGTGTTCTTCCAAGCTAGGAGCTCGCCAAATTGCAAGAAACCAGGAATACTCTGAGAACCGTGGGCTGGAGCGAGAGCCCAGCGGGTAGGGCATTTGCCTTGCACGTGGCCGACCCAGCCGACCCAGGTTCGATTTCTCTGCCCCTCTCAGAGAGCCCGGCAAGCTACTGAGAGTATCCTGCCCACATGGAAAAGCCTGGCAAGCTACCTGTGATGTATTCAATATGCCAAACACAGTAACAACAAGTCTCACAATGGAGACGTTACCGGGCCGCTCGAGCAAATGGATGAACAACGGGAAGAAAGTGGAGTGCAGTACTACTCTGAGAACTGTAGGCTCTGACTTCCGCTCTGGGCTAGAGGGGAGAATCCATCTCCCTGTCATTGTCATCTGGAGTGAAAAAGATTCCAACCAGGCCTAGATGGCTGAAGAACCTCTGGCCCTTGGTAAACAAGTCTGAATTAGAAATGGATGGGAGTGGACGGGATTCTCCAAGGTTCTTTCCAGGGTTTACACTGGAACCCAATACACGTGTGGTGGTGGTGGTGGTGGTGGTGGTGGTGTGTGTATGTGTGTGTGTGTGTTGTATGTGTGTTAAAACCAAATGCTCAAGCCCCAGTCTTAGTTGTGACTACTCAGACATGTAACATGCATTCCAGAAAATTCTCCTGTGCCTTGATGACTGAGAAACAGAAGAGATGAGAGGAATATTAAAAACGATTGATGGTTCTGAGTTAAATATTTTCATTTCGCAGCAACTATTTATACCAAGGGCCACTGGGAATCGCCATGAGCCGTGAGCCAGTGAATCCTTCCACCACAGAAGCACTGACCGTGTTCTAGCAAAGGACGGCAGGGGCAGGAGCCCTTCCTGGACTAAGCGGGCATCGTGGGCACATGTCCACGTGGGTACTCATCACCCATGCGCACACGTGTGCAGAGCACTGACTAAAGTTCCATCTGTTTTTCTCCACTGTTTGGAAGAGTGCATGAATTAGATTAACTGTCCCGATTATGCAGAGAAATTCGCTTAATGACCCACAATTACTTTAACGGCATCGAAGTGCAGAAGGTAAGAAGACACTTGTTTCTTCCCGTGAACATTAAATATAAAATGCCTCTGATTGACTGTCATGAAAACCCAATTTTATTGCTATTTGAATTATTCAGAATCAATATCCGCCATTAGCCAGCGTGGGGAAACTGCCTGGGAGTGAGCTCGGGAGGAGAGAAGTTCCCTATCTTGAGTAATTGTGCTTTGTGTGGGGGATAATGAGCTGTTTGCAGCGTGTCACCACTTCAGATGCGTCGAGAATTAACAACTTTATTTTCCCTTGATATTATGTAATAAAAGGGATTACTTCATAGAGATGAACAATTTTCAAGGTTATGAAACATCGCGGCGACAGCAGGACTCGGCATTCTTGCTTCCTCTATAAAGAGAGACAAAGAACGAGGCGCTGGGTTTTAACTGTGCACACAAGAGAGACATTTGCCCAAGTTATGTTTTTAGTTATTTGATGAGTAAACCGCAACCTTGTATTTCCCCAAGCTGAAAAATCGCTTCCAGGCATCGGTACCGCTCAGAGCGGCCTCGCAAAGCCTTCTCTGAGATGGAGCGGCACCGAAAGAACCGGCCTGGCTTCGAGACATTTTGCCAAGAAACACAATGAAGGAGACAGAACAGAGGGGAGACACGGGAGGTGAGAGAGGATGGCGATGTGGCCTATTTTTCTGCGTGACCGGCCCGAGGCTAAAATCCTAACTCTTATCTCACCCAAGTCTCCAAATAGACCAGAGAAGGTTGAACTGGTGTTCCCTCCCTCCTGCCCCTGTCACCAATGCCAAAGGGACGCTCCCAGAGGAAGAGGCCTTCTCCCCGCGCCAGTTCTCTGTTTGCAGTCCAGCCCCAGACCCCGGCTCGGCTCTCCGATCCAGAACAAACCCGGCAAATGGACACTGGGCGCAGGGAAAAATCCTCCGTCAAGCAGAACATAAAAGGCACAATGGAGGGGCCTGCGGTGTCCACCTGTGTGCGGAGCGGGGGGATGTCAGTGTGACAGGACAGACCCCCCCGCACCTCTCCCCGTCCCCAAATTCATACTGCAATTCTGCAGAGCGACACCCCCCCTCCCCCCTAGAGCTGATGATAGGGTTTCTCTTCTCCTCATTAAAGACCAGGCTCCGGCTAATAAATCAGTGTACAATTTGTGTATAATCTAATTTTTGCCTTGTGCTTTATCTGGTGTGGGTGGAGGCCGGGGAAAGATGAAATCACACCACGGAGGAAAAGCAGCCACTGCAGAATGAAGACAAATGAGGACTCGGATCCTTAAGAAAATGCCCAGTCGACGTGCCTGAAAAGGTCCCTTGTGCCATTCGGGGTTGCCAGCATGGGTGGGGTCGGGGGTACAGAACTGACGTGTCTTTCTGCAGAATTAAGGCTGGTAAGATCAAAGTGTGTGCACGTGTGTGCATATGTGTGTACGTGTGTGCGTGTGTGTGCGCGCGTGTGTGAATGTGTGCGTGTGTACGCGTGTGTGTGTAAGAGTGCACATGTGTGTGCATGCATGTGCGAGTGTGTGTGTGCATATGTGCATGTGGATGCATGTTGTGCATGCGTGTGAATGTGTGTGTGCATATGTGTGTACATGTGTGCGTGTGTGTGCACGTGTGTGAATGTGTGCGTGTGTGTGCGTGTGTGTAAGAATGTGCATGTGTGTGCATGCATGTGCGAGTGTGTGTGTGAATGTGTGCATATGTTCATGGTTGCATGTGTGTGTGCATGTATGATGTGTGTGTGCATGTGTGCATGTGCGTGTGTGTGAGCATGTGTGTGTGCGAGTGCAAGAGTGTGCATGTGTGTGCATGCATGTGCGAGTGTGTGCGTGTGTGAATGTGTGCATATGTGCATGTGGATGCATGTGTGTGAATGTGTGTGTGCATGTGTGTGTGCATGTGTGCAAGAGTGTGCATGTGTGTGCATGCATGTGCAAGTGTGTGTGTGTGAATGTGTGCATATGTGCATGTGGTTGCATGCGTGTGCGTGTGTGCGCGCATGTGTGTGTGCATGTGTGTGCGTGTATGTGCGTGCACGCAGGTGTGTCTATGGACACAGTTCTCTGCTTAGCATTACGGACCATGTCAATCATACCACACTTGTCCCTAGAAGATGCCTGTGAGAGGTGCCTGGGCGTGTGGCGTGCGCGCCCGTGTGTGTGTGTGAACATCCATGTGACACACTGAGGCAACTCTGCCCGTGGTGGAGCCTTTGTGTGGCTTGCAGCCGGGGCCATCAGGAGGGGGCATCTGTGTGGGGCCCCTCCGTGCTCCCCCTCCCGGCCATTTATAGCTCAGCCAATAATAATTCCAGCGCCGCCCCCAAGTCATCCCACAGAGGAAACTTGCTGTTCCTTGAAACGCGCCGGATATATTAGGTACTGAGCAGGGAACACAGCAATTACATAAGTTAATGGCACTCAAATCTATAAGTTTAAGGAACCCCCCCCCCACCCCGCCAAAAGCCAAGCAAGCCTGCCTGCAGGCAGAGGGGTCAGGGGCCAGCGAACGAGCACTGTGGAATACTCCCAGTGTTGCATCCCCGCCCTGGCCCCGAGCTGTGCTCCCACTCGGTCTTTCCAGAGCCAATTCCCAGGTCCCAGAGACAGAACCAGCAAGAAAGGGCTCAGGACAAGGCTGGGATCATCTTGTTTACCAAGTGGGAACCAGGAGGAGTACTGTCAGAGGGGGGTTCTGCAGGTGACAAATCGTTGGGGGTTTGCTTGGGGGGGGGGGCTCCATTTTCAGAAGTCGGTGGAAAAGACATGAGTGGAAGTCAAGTCGGGATCTCAAGGAATCTCTGAAAATTCGTCTGCAGGGGGGAGCTAGGGTCAGTGCGGCAGGCAGAGAGTAGGATTCTGTTCAACAACAGCGATGGGGAGGGATAAGAGGAAGTGCACTGCCCCCTCCTGGTTCGGTGGAGTAAGTCTCCTTCTATTTCACTCTGGCTAACACCATTATGCAGGCAAATTGCAGTTCCTCCCTTTGCTGAGAGAGCAGGGTTGATTTGCAATTCTGCAGGGATAATGAAAGGGCCAGTGTTGTTATTTAATATAAAAAAAATAGATTTCCTGGTTTCTCTCAAGTGTTTAGGCTTGGATAGAGGGAGCGGTATCAAACTGAATTACCAGGGATCATCTCCGATAAATCAAATGAACAACACCGCTGCAAAAAGGTGCCCTGACCCGCACGCGGTTCCCGGCATCTGCAGCCCCAGGATGGGGCTGAGAACAGAAGAATCTTCAACCCGGATGCGTGTGCTCAGAAGGCAGGAGAGACGCAGGCTGGTGGTGGAGGGTTAGGAGTGATCGTTCACCTGGGTTTTTAAGCAGAGACTCTTTCGGGCTGACACCCCATGTTCTAATTACCTAGAGGCCCTCTCCTGAGCTTCAGTCAAAGCACTGATGAGGACCTCATCCCCCACAACTGACTCCCCTGGATCCAGCCCCCGGGGAGGGGCAGGTGGAAAGGGAGGGTGAGAAAGCAGGGTGAGACCCCCAGGTGTATGCAGCCAAGACCAGGAGGAGTGGTCGGGGAGACCTGGGGCCCCCGGGTAAAAACTGTCACCAGCTTCTATTCCGCACCGGGTCACCCAGCCTGTGTTCCCTGGGGACACTCAGTCTCTGCCTCGCAGGGAGCACTTCCTCCTGAAGACCACGTTGTAAGAGCCCGATCAAGACATTCCCTCTTCCAGGACCTGGCAGAGGGAAACGGGCGTCACAGCGGGGAGGGTGCCTGTCTTGCCTGCGGCCAACCCAGGTTCGACCTTGCATCTTCTATGAGCCCTGGAGCCCGCCAGGAGTGATTCCCGAGCACAGAGCCAGGAGTAAGCCCTGAGTAATGCCGGGTGTAGTCCACAAAACAGACCAACAAGACCCAAAACACCCAAGCACAGAGGCGTCTCCCCCTTCTGCCGGGGACACTGGAACCACATGTCGAAGCAGCCAGCAATGCCAGGCAGCTGCAGGGAAAGAACATTTCGAACCCTCTCCTCCTTTCCAACTCAGGCCGACCCCCGCGGTATCTAACATGCTGCCCTTGGTGAGTCCAATGGTGCCGCGAGCAATGCCGGGCGGTGGGGGGAGGGGGGACGGACGGGGAGCTCTGTCCTCATCCGCAGCTGCTGGGCTTCCCTACCTGGACCCTGCCGTGCTCTTAGTGCGGTTCAGAAACCCTTCAGACATCTGGCTCCAAGACAACAGTGTGTGTGTGTGTGTGTGTGTGTGTGTGTGTGTGTGTGTGTGTGTAGAGGCAGAGGGGAGGGGAAGGCGTCCAGGACCACCAGGTACTGGGAGGGTGGCCAGGGTCCAGGGGTGATATCTTAGTGCCCTCAAGCTGACCCAACAGAGACTCCCAAAAGGAACCCCATGGCGCTGCTGGTCAGTTTGGGAGGCAGAAAGTCCAAGACATGGTGTGATGGAGGGTGAGACATGGCCACCTCCCCGCCTCTCCTCTTGTGCTCTCGTGCTGGCAAGAAGCATAGAATTCCCCCAAACTGTGGTTAAGGATCCGAGGGCCTCCACCCTCAGAGCCCAGCCTTCTCCCGAGGGCACCAGCTCCAAAAGGCGTTACCCTGGAAACCAGGTTTGGATGTGTGTACCGACCAGGGCCTCCAGCATGCATCCATCACCAGTGTTCCATCTTCCTCCTAAGTTTTCGCTCTCCCTGTGGGTATAAGCTTTGGACCACATGAGCCAACAAGACTAGTTGTGTTATGTCCCGGGAAGGGAGTTTCACTCGCACATTGACCAGACCAGACGCGAGGATGCAAATGCAAGGCCCCTTTATTGCTAGCTCGAGCTAGGGTCCAGGTCTCATCCAATGCAGTGGAGTCTTGACAAGGACCCCGACTCTGAATTCTGAGCATTTTATATAGGGTTTGGTTACATAACAGCATTTTTCTAGGAACTGGCAGTATGTTTCCAGTTCTTGTCCCTGTCCAGTCTTCTGACTTTAGGGATCAGCATTATGTTTCCAGTTCTTGGTCCTTGTCCGGTCCCGTGACTCCACTCCCTGGGCCCTCTCTGCTTGGCTGGGCACCACTGCCCATGCCCCCTACTTTGGTAGGCTGTTCCCATTGGCCGGTTTATCTGCACAGGGTGATATTGTTTTCTGAGAGGTTGGGATTTTCTGATAGGGGAAACTGAGACTTAGGCCTGCTCCACTTCGGCCTCACATAAGAAATTGTGAACTGCTGGCCGAGTCTCGTTCGGAGTTTGCAGCCTGGCCCCCCCTCCCAGTCCCACGGATCTCAACGCTGTCTATTTTGTTTTCAGGGGAGCTACTTAGGATTGACTAATCAGGTGCCAAACACCCAGACCACCACCCCACCCCGCCCCAAGTTGCCTAAAGTGAGAACCCCCAAGTCTCAACACAATATGCATGCTTGAACCCCCAGGAGCTCAGACCAGGCCCATATGTCAGCATGCGAAGCTGCTTTCGGATTTTTCACTGACGAATATTACAGCCAACATACCCATATGGCTAGCTGGAGAAATAACGGAAAAAAAAAGAAGAAGATAGGCGCCCATAATTAATGCAGTATTGATGAACGGGGTCCTTAATTCAAACTGTGCCTAGCGATGATTTAATTATTGGTTGTGCACGTGTGAGAGAGACAGCATTTCTGCCGGGTTCCCTGGACAGGTCCAAGTGCAAGACAGAAACCAATTTGAGGCCCGATCGATTGTACAAAGGATTCTGGGGCTCCTCAGAAAGACCCCACAAAGGTAGCACTGATGGGACTGATTTTCTGGACAGAATGCCTTGTACGGTCTTAGATGGCCATGATGCCATCAGTGGGGTTGCCGTTTGGAGGGGAAGGTTTTAGTCAGAAGGGAATGCAATATTGCTAACTGCCCTCCAACTGGACGGGCTTCCTATGGGGGCAATCCAAGCTGCACAGAGCAACCTCCCCCCCGCCCCCCACACACACACACTACCACCCATCCCGATGACCATTCTAACAAATTCACAAAATCCAGAACATCCGAGTGTTGGTGAGAGGGTAGAAACAGCAGAACCTCTATACACTCTTGGTAGGGATGTTCCTTGGCTGTCCATGTGGTATGCAATGTGGTCTCAAAAAGTTAAGAACAGGGGTCAGAGAGATAGCACCGTGGGTAGGGCGTTTGCCTTGCATGCTGCTGACCTGAGTTTGATCCCCCAAGCACTTCCAGGATTAATACTTGAGTGGAGAGCCAGGAGTAAGCCTGAGCACTGCCGGGGTGCAGCCCCCCAAACAAAACCAAAACAAAAAATTAAGAGCAGAATTAAACCTACAACCCAGCCATTCTACCTTGGGGCAGACACAACGAAAACAAACAAACAAGCAAAAACCAATGGAAAGCAGGATCTCGAGAGATATGGCACACCCAAGATCCCAGCAATATTCTTCGCAGGAGACAATAAGCAGAGGCCATCCAAGAGTCCATCAGCAGATGAACTGGATGCCCAGAAAGTGGACTGTGCCCACGATGGAATATGTTGCAGCCTCACGGCAGAAGGAGATCCTTACAGGGGTGGGCCTTGAGGATGTTTGACTGGCGAATGAGCCACTCCCAATGGATCAAGCACTACCATATCCTGTTGACCATCAGGAGCAGGGGCTGTGCCATGAGGAGGGCCAGGGCCTAGGGGAGAGGCCGCAGTGTCATACAGTGTCTACTTTCAGTTTGGTAAGATGAAAACGCATTAGAGATGCTTAGTACCCCAATATGGACGGATTTTAACACAAAAATGACGAGAGAGAGGAAAAAATACAACCCAAACCCATAGAAAGCATGAAACAGAGACAGAACGCCCACGGGAGGGAAGGCCACAAATCATCACGTGCTGACTTTGCCTGGCATGGAACTAAGAACAACCGGTCCCTCATTTCAACCCTCGCGACACTGATGCTGGGAAGTATGCCTGGCACCATCCCCCCTTCTATGGGAACCAGCTTTGAAACCAGCAAGTGGGGACCCGCTTCGAAACCAACCAATGGGAACCAGGATGTCAGGTGAAACTCAGGATCTCAGGAGTCTGGGGCTGGCGCTCGGGTGGGGCGGGGACGCTGGCAGCCCCTTCCCGGGTCCCTACTGCAGCAATAACGACACCCTCAGAGCAGAGCACAAATCTCCCATCCAGATGGGTTCCAGCTTCACCCACCACCTGCCTCTCTCCCTCTCATGCCCGCACACGAGGACTTCTCATCTCTCTCCTTCCCGCATCCAGAATGTTCTCACGACCTGGAGCACCTCCTCCTCTGCTCCAGCCTCGAACATTGCTCCTGAGCGATGGTTTCAAGGGGCTTCCGAGGGTTCTCAAGTCAGCCTGTCCCCCGTCCCCAGTAATCCCCCACCCCACTGACTCTTTCTCACCCCATCCAGCAGGGATTCCCTCCCACCACTCGTCAAGACCGGCCTCGGCTTTGTCCACAGGTGGTTCCAGCCATTCCCCCACCTCTCCCTCTGTATATATCAGGGCCCTGGGTGAGATGTCCCGGAGACAGCTGCCAATCAGGGCAGTGCTGGGAGAGCCCAGGGCTGTACCTCATGCCAATAAGTCAAGGGAAGAGGTGCGGGGAGGGGATTGAGATGAACGGTGAGGAGCGAAGTCACTAGCTTCTCTCTAGAGAACACCCACCAGCAGGGCTGGCACTGGTCCCTGACTCTGAAAGCAACAGAGATAAAATCCGGGTGCCTGGCACTGTCCACTCCCCCGGGCACAGCCCTTCTTGCTCTAGGTGAACCAGGGAAGCATCACTAGTTGCCCATCACTTCTCTGGACCTTCTACACACACTCACAACCCCGAAAGCACAGGCGAGAGTCCCATTCCCGCAGTATCATCAGTAACAGCACAACGTGTTGGGGCTGCCATTGGTGTGTCATCTGTCAGCTCCACACACTTGCCCCGCTGATGGGAGAGTCAATCCAGAATGACAGGTAAAAAAAAAATCACTATATTTCTGGGTTAAAAAAAAAAGACTCTGATGTCTCAAGCTCCTAGGCCATCTTAATTCTCCTGGTTGACTAGCCATGGGTTTGGGTCGCTGAATCTCTGACATAGACTGGTGTGTTCTGCATGTTTTGGAATAGTACATGTGTGATGGGTAGCCAAGCGTGTCATGTGTCGAGTGTCATCCAGCCCACGGAGGTCATGAGGTCCTGGGACTCAGGCCAGTGCTAGCATGAGCAGCACATGATGCAGGGGGAAGGAATGCTCACAGCATCAGCCTTGTTCAGCCCCCGGTGCAGACATCCACAGCGTTCTGGGAAGCAATGCCTTTTTAACGTTTTGCTTTGTTTTCTGGCTGGTTTTCCCCGCTGCCTTAGAGTTGGCTGCTGTAACAGACTATCTTGGACTAAATGGCTTAAAGGGAAAAATAAAAACACCCACGTTTATTTCTCATGGTCCAGAAGCTGGGAAGTCCAAGAATGGCACAGCTGGGGCCTGGGGAGAAGCCACTTCCTAGCCAGTCTGAATGTGGTCATCCTCATCCTCTCCACAGTGCGTCCTCACAAGAAGGGGGCAGGGGGATGGAGGGGAAGGGGTGAGGAGAGAGAAGAGTGACAGCCAACACATTGCCCCATCTCTTCCCATGTGGCACTAATCTCATCCACAAGGGCCCCACCCTCAAGGCCTCACACCCTCCCAACACCCCTGCTTCCAAACACCCTAAGCAACGGAGTCTGCGGTTTCCAAAATACACCCGGGATGGGGCACAAACATCCCCTCTGTGGCATGGCCAGCAGACAGCCCACATCTCCAAGCTGTCAGTGAGCGCCTCTCAAAGAACAAATTTCATTGGGTAGAATCAATCACGTGCTCAGCCAGGAGTCATCCCCATGGGCTGAGGGAAAAAAAAATTCCGATTGAACCATCCCGATGTGATGGAGATGCTGGGAGTTCCAGGGAGATGCTGAGATAGGGACATACAGACGTTCTAGATGAGGAAGTTCTTCATCCTCTGAAAGCCCGAGACTGGCATGGGTCCTGCCCACTGGCGCTGAGAAGGTCCGTTAGAACCAAGAAGGCTGGCCAGTGGTCTCCATTCTTCCTACCCCTGCAGATGGGCACTGTCCAGGCACCCGGGGTCTTGCTCTAGGGATTCCAGGATGGGGATGCACCAGGAAAATAGGAGACCCAGCTTAGGCACACGAGTGAGCAAATCAAGAGCTTTCACCTGCAGAAACAGCCCT
Organism: Sorex fumeus; assembly: GCF_029834395.1. Taxonomy (NCBI): domain Eukaryota; kingdom Metazoa; phylum Chordata; class Mammalia; order Eulipotyphla; family Soricidae; genus Sorex; species Sorex fumeus. Next base: position 4,611,635 of record NW_026606167.1, on the reverse strand, counting down.
CTGAAAACTGAGGTGTGCACCACATAATGGCATGAAACACACTGATATAAAACAATGGTCTAAAACATGATGGAATAAAACAAAAGAAAGCCGAAGACCCAATTTCTCTCTCGAGGGAGAGAAGGGTCGGTCCCCTCATCCTTCCCGTTCGATGTATTTGCTCAGAAGCCGCAAGGGGTAGGATGGGAGCAGGGAAAGCCACGGAGAATACAAAGACGATGGCACAGGAGCGGGGTTTTGTAAAGTAAACATTTCTTTATCTTCGCCCCGTTGAACCTGGCAAAAAGAAAGTCTGTGCAAAGCAATTTCGTGCGCCATTTCCAACAGCCCTGCCGTGGGTGAGGTCCTATTAGAAGCTCCTTTATGGACACGCAAGCTGTCCAAGGGACCTCTTGTCTGGGTCCGGGGGCGCAGGGAAAAGGCTGCAGACGAGTCTAAATCATCTCACCAGAACTGCCATGGACATCTGAGCAGGAGAAATTCCTGCAACTCTTGTGGCTGTGAGGCTGTGAGGCCAACGGCGCCCCCTGGGGTTGGACACCGAGGGTCTGACCCCACAGTGAGTGACAGGAGATGGCGGTGGTGATCTTGAGGGACCACGTGCTAGCAGCCCTCCTGCATGAGCCAATGCGCCAAGCAGGGAGGAGTAAGTGGGGGGGCATGAGGCACCATTGATCCCGAAGGCTCTGGCCTCTGCCAAGAAACCCTGGCAGTGCTGGTTAAGATCTTCCCGAAACACCCCATTTTATTTCTCAATCTTGTGTCGTGGATGAGGACATGAGACATAAAGCCTGCATTCTTCCTGGTTCTTTCCAACGCCGAGGGCCAAAACCATCCCCAAACCACAGAGCCATCGGGGCTGGACCAGGCAAGAAGCTGCCTTTTAAAGAGATGTTTTTGTTTTTGTTTTTTCCAGAGTCCTTATCCGGCTGGGGTGGAGGGGAAGCCGGGGGGTCACTAGAGGAACCCAGCCCAGCCTGTCTCGGTGTCAAACTGTTGAAACTCCTCGTGAGTTTTCGGTGACGGATGCAATGAAGTTCTGTTAAAGAATAAATTGGTTGGGACACAAAGCTCCTTATAGATTACAACCTCCTTCCTTGCCAATTACAAACTTGGCAATCATTTGTTTATTAACCTAATGGCTTGCAGCATTAAGGACATCCCATATTTATAATGCACTGGGATGAAGCTGTAAGCATTCAAAATCACTCGCCCGACCTGTCCCTCTTCACCTGGCCCCCACGCTGAGGCACATTTGAAGATAATTCAAGAGAACTGGGTCTTGTTTTTTCTTTTTCTCTTTTTTTTTTTAAAGTTGGAAAGTTTCTCCTGCATGGCCTTGGGGAAAGGCCCTCTGGGATATGTGTGTGAGTGTGTGTGTGTGTGTGTGTGTGTGTGTGAGAGAGAGAGAGAGAGAGAGAGAGAGAGAGAGAGAGAGAGACAGAGACAGAGACAGAGACAGAGACAGAGACAGAGACAGAAAGAGCAGACAGACCGACTCTACCCCTTGAACCCATTCTGAGATTCTGTGGGGTGTCTGTCCACAGTTTAACTTGGAAGTGCCATGGCCTGGTTCCCAGGGATGCCCCCATACTCCACACCGTGGCCCACAGACTTATGGGCAAGTCATGAGCTAATCCGGAACACACAACTTACGCTGTCTCCACCCATCCATCCCCCCGTCCTGGTCACCTCAATCACCCCCAAAGCTTCAGTTCCCCCTCACGACTCCTCCACACCTATATTCTTCACCCCTTCCACCTCTCTGCCTCCTCCATCTCTCACTCTCCTCCCCACTTTCTTTGGGGGCATCTACCCTCACCAGTGCCCTGGGGCTACTTCCCAGTTCTTGTTTGGGGTCTCTTCCAGCTACATCTGGGGGCTGCTGTAGAGAAAGGGATGGGCGCAGTCTTGGGCACTCAGATCCCCCAGCCGTCTCTCCAGTCCCCCCATTCGCGCTTCCCAGTCCCCTTCTAGGGACCTGGTTCACTTGCCAACTGATTTAGCCTGCCGCCCCCTTTTCAGCACAAAAATGACTTGCCACCTCCCTGGAAACCTCCCTTCTAGAAGCTGACAGAAAGCGCCTCCCGCCTCCTCAGGCCCCAGGCTACGGCTGCCCCCGCCCACGGAATGTTCCAGATCCCCATCCCTGGGAGAGAGATGGCTCACTCCCGCAAAGATTGCTCTGGGGCGACCTGGCAAGGATGTGATGCTTGTTACTGTGACGAACAAAACAACTTCTGATGGGTTTGTGGGGTGGAAAATGGTGCTGCCCACATCACTATTCTGCAGAACTCAAATTCTTGGGGTCCCTGGGTACATCAGCCATGAGAAGGGCCCCAGGAAGCTCCCCTTAACCATGTCAGTGCTTGGTAGCCTCACTTTCAGCAGGTCACTGTCCAATCACTGGGTCTCTTTTGCTGAAAGCTGGAGCAGAGTCCTCATGAGGATCGGGGTCCACGTGGTAGGGGGCTACATCTCCAGTGGTCTCGTGCATTCTGTAAGTGCATCCAACTCCAGTCCAGAAGAGCTTCTCCCAAGAACATGCCCGGAGGGCACATGAGAACAAAGTTCAACAGGATCAGGGACACGCAAACCACAGCCATGACGAGACATCACAGAACCAAGAAGAAAACGATGACATCTGGGGGGCCTCACTCTTGAGTAGGATATAAAGAAACAAAGCAAGGGAACAGGCAACATCGGGTAGAAATGAGTCCACAAGAGAACCGAGGGTCCCTCCGGGGTCAGGGGAGCGGAAGGGAAGGGTCACCTCCTTATGGGTGGTGGGAGGATGGTGGCATTTGGGGGGGGCTATGTGGTGACTCCCCTAAAGCACACAGGCAGTTACATGTATCAGACCTCAGGACATCAAGGACATTTCAGAGTCCAGTTGGGGGTGAGGAAACGAACTTCGCCTTCTCTCCTTTGTCCACTCTATGATCCCATCGCAACGCAACTGCTTGCTCCCAAATCAGCTGTTTTCATGTGCGTCCTTTTCTCAGGCCAGCTGGTGGGGCACACCTGTGACTCCTGATAGCCTCTTCTTATCCACACTCCTGCCTCCGTGTCCCAAGTCCCACCCAGTCTACCTCCACACCACTCCCCAGTTCATGCTCCTATGGGAGTCCTTCAAGCCAGTGGGAAGTTGGGGAAGCCTCCAGCGGGTGGGGAGGACGAGCAGGGTCACTTGCCTTAGCAGCCCCCCACGCTGTACGCTGTCCTATCCTCATGTCCATGGAAACAGACCCAGGTGGCAAATCTCAACCACGGCGCCCGCTTCTGGAGAGATTCCCTGTGGATAGAGCCAGTGATGGGGTCCAGCAACTGCCTAGGAGCCAAACGGGGCCGGAGCACTGACCCCACAGACACACCCGGCGAGCAGCATTCCTGTGTGTGGGGATATGGGACCCCCAGTGTGGTGACAGGCACCCAGGAGATGCTGGTGCTCCTGCAGCAAGTGTAACCCCAAAGTATTGGTCTGAGGACCCCTTAACGTAACTCATAAAGGAGATGGTGTGGGTTCTTTTGCAGTGGGTGCATGCTGTTTGTGACTGCTAGGTGTGTGTGTGTGTGTTTGCGTGTGTGTGTGTGTGTGTATGACTGTGTTCGTGTGCACATGTGGGAGTTTATGAATGTATGTGAGCGTGTAAGTGAATGTATTTGTGAGTGTGTGTATGTATATGTGAGTGTGTGTTAGTGTGTGTGAATGTATGTGTGTGTGAGTGTGTATACGTATGTGAATGTGTATGTGTGAGCGTGTGTGAGTGTGAGTGTGTGAGTGTATGAGTATGTGTGTGTGAGTGTATGTATATGAGTATGTGTGAGTGTATGAGTGTATAAGTGTGTGTGTGAGTGTGTGTATGTATATGAGTGTGTGTGAGTGTTTGAGTGTGTGTGTGTGTGTGTGTGTGTGTGGTGGGGAGATGATGATGTTTGATGACCTCTCCTTTCCCTTCCTTCCAGAGAGAATCCTGCAGACACATGTGTGAGCTCACATTTCCACAGTGACTTTTTTTTACAAGGACTCCGGGGGATTATTTCTTCTTTCCTCTGAGGTGACCGACTTAAGGTTCTCTCTGTGTTTGGATTCCAAGGATCACTTTCCTACAAACAGCCAACGTGAGGATCACTCGAATCTCGATAATTGGGCTTTGGGCTCAGCCATGCACAAAGCCGATGCTTTATTTTCTCTTTTAACCCTCGCTGGAGCTTATCTGAACCTGTTTCCCCTCGCTGGGAACTGGGAGTGACCCAACAATGCCAGCTGTGCTTGCCAGGTTCTCTCCAATGTGGCGGCCGTCACCAGCGCTCCCAGGCACTTGGACAGGAGCCCAGGGCTCCAAGAAGCCGTGTTCTAAGTTTAAATGACACTAGAGGTGACACGGGGGCTGGAGCAGAGGGTCTCGGGCACTTTGATGGGGGATGTCAATGCCATAATGATGTCTAAAGTATAATTTAAAAAATATAATTGAAAAAACTCCACAGTGAGGGCCAGAGAAGTAGCTCAGTGGGCTGAGCAGAGCCCCGGGTTCCACACGCACCACGGGCTACTCCCCCAAGCTCCACCGCATGTGACTCCCTTAACACAGAGTCATGAGGCTAGACCCTGCGCCCGGCTGAGTGTGGCCTCAAAACACAAGAGTCAATTCGTTTCTTTTAAAAAAAAAAAGAAATTAAATGTGATAAGTGGCTGTCTCAGGCTTAGTGGGAACGGTTACCCTGATGACACTCGGAACTGATATTCTGGAGCGAGGGACTCAAATGAAATCCGCCGCTTCATTTCTCCTGCTCTATTTCCACTTTCATTTCTAATGTGGCTCCAAGGAAAAAAAAAATGAAAAGGATGCGGGGCTTGCAGCGTGCTCCCTCGGGCAGAGGAGATTAGAGATGAAAATTGGGGCTTGGGTGACGTGGACTCCACCAGGACCCACTCAAAACCCGTGGGGATCTGCTTGTGTTTGACCCCTCCCCACCCCCCACCCCCCAGCACCATCTCCTCCCATTAGGCAAATCACCTCTCGCTCCTCGGCCCTGCGCCCCAGAGGGGGGGGCAGCATATTTTCGGAACGGTCGGCCGCCTGGATCCCATTTCACGTTGAGCACAGGTGGCTACGCCGTCTGCCAACTCATAAAATTGCCAACTGATTCACCTTAAAGGCCCCCTCAGAGCGGCCATCCATCTGGCCGGTCGCCCCGGGTCTTCCTTCTTCAGCTTCCCCTCGCCTTTGGGCTCTGTACCAAGAGCAGGCTCTGATCTGGGCCCAGAACGCCCAGCCACGGGGACATTTCCCGGCCCCTCTCAAGGCTGAGCGAACTGAGCGGGAATGAAACCCACGTTTAAGGTCCCGGGAACGGTTCCACCGCAACCCACAACACTATAATTACCATAAACCCTGCAGCACCGCTAGCTCCGTGAGGTAAAAGAAATTAAATCAATGGGCAGAGATTGAATCAGGAGCAATCTTATGGGAAATTCATGTAAATGCACAATCTTCCATTGGAAATGAGTTTTAAGATGAATACCCTTCACAAATGGAGAAGCAGAGAGGAGCATGGAGGGGAATATGGTATCGTAACATTCGGTCAGGCTTCCCTCGCCCGAGATGCCAGGGACGCTGTGAGAAGAACCCGCGAAGCTGAACGCGCCTGGTACATATATTTTTTGAAACCCTGTAATGCAAACGCTTCAAGAGAATAACAAGTGATGCATGCTTGAAATTTATTTTTAAATCAAGAGCAAAATGAAACCCCTTAATTAATCTCGGAGAATTTCGCTCCTTCCCTTTCAAATCTGTCTTTTGCACAGTTAGATGCTTAAAATAATTGCATCTGCTCGTGTGAGACTGCAGTAGTAATTCAGGGGGTTTATACTTGTGCAACCTTTTAAAAACGGGCCCTAAAACATTCATCTGTTGAACCAATTTACCAGCTTTCAATAAAGCATCTTTAAGATACTTTCTGTTACATTTATATGACATAAGCTATATTATTTTAATAATCTGTGCTTGAGATATATGGTGATGAGGGAATTATAGCTCACCTGGGGAGCTGGTGTAATTAGAAAAGAGACACAGTCGGGAAATAAAAATGATTAAAAAAAAAAACTTGCTGAAATGAACCAGGCTGGGCTTCTCGGGTGTTCTAATGTTGGCTGGAGATGCTCGGGGAAGCAGTCGAGTGAGAAGCAGGAGGAAGGAAACCGAGCAAACTTGTGATGCCTGAAATAATTACGATCCTGTCCCCACCATTTCTCAAGGCTCACGGGGAGCAGGGATGCGCGCCCAGCCAGGGAGACAAATGAACACGTTTCCTAGCGCCCATGCTGGCGGCTGCCGGAGCTAAGCTAATGGGCTGGGGCAAGAAGTTGGGAGCAGGTGTAATTATGCTAATGATTTATTGAATGTTTGATTAATTGGGAATTAGTGACAGAACGGTCCTAGCACACTTAAAGGCTGTTCTCTTGCCTTTCAGGAGAGCTATTAGGTACCTTTTAAATCATGGAGGGGGTGGGATGGGAGGCAGGAAGCGGTGGGCAGGGACTGGCCGCTATCCCCATTGGAGGGACACCGTGAAAGGGTCTTCAAGGGCTCTTGGTGTGTGTGTGGGGGGGGGGGGGGGACCCATTCTTCATGCAAATGTTTGTGAGAAAATCATGCCATTTCTGAAAGGCACTCCTGCCTCTTTTATGGAAGAGGATGTCAAGAGGAAAGCAAAAAAAGGGCTTTCTGGGAGCCACAATCCAGGGGACCCCAAGAAGTCCCCTGGTGGCTCCAAGGAGCCAAAGGTAGCCCCAGGGAGCTCCAGAGAACTAGGAAGATGGTGTTTGCACATTAGTGGTGTATTAGTGGTGTGTATTTGTGTGTGTGTGTGTGTGTGTGTGTGTGTGTGACTTTCCTTGGGCCGGGCTGCTTGAAGCTCGCCCCCATGGTCTGCGGGTAGCAGACACGCACCATGGCCACCCCCAGTCCATTCAGCAGGGGAGGGTGGAAGGGCTGGAGCCAGGCTTCCTTCGGGAACCATCGAGAATCCCACCAGGGACCGTCCACCCTGCATGGCCCGCGCAGATCATAGCCCCATGCTGGTCTCGTCCATCTCCCCCTCCCTCACAGGCTCTCAGGGAGGCTGATGCGAATTGAATCCATAAATAAGAATCTAATAAACTTGCCCTCCCGTCCTCCTCCAGTGTCATGGAAGTTGCACCATCTCGACTTTCAAATGCACTTCAGAGGAGAAGCAGGAGAGAGGGTCTCCCGCCGGCTGGGGGGCTCCTGGGGGTTCTTTCCCTGGTGGCTGCAGAGGGTCACCCAGCCCCAGGGTGGGAAGCCACAGAGCGAACTTGCCCAGTCTCCCCTGGTCCCCCCGGGGCTGGGTGCTGACAGACAGGATGGGTGGGGATGCTGTTTGCCTTGACGCGGTTTGTCAAAACAGAGCAAGACAGATGTGTGGAGCTCTCTGGAGATGCGTGGACCTGGCTGGCAGGCCGTGGAGAGAGGAGCTGGAGAGCGTTTGTCTGTGATCTGAGGGTGAACGGTTGTCCTGAATGACCTCCTCAATATGGCGGCCAACACACCCATCCAGGATCTCCCTCATGGGAACAAGAGGGAGAAGGAAAAGGCAGATTTGACCCGGGAGAGAGTTTAGGGGTTGCCAGGCTGCTGAGGAGGTAGCTGCAGACCAGGTTCAAAATTAGGGGCGGGCGGGGGGAGGAATGATAGTCAAACCAACTGATCATAAAACGGTCTGCATGTAACAACTCCAGATCCACAGACAAATCTCATCCAGGAGCTGAAGAAGGCTTTAGCGTGCACACGGCAAACCTGGGTTCAATCCTCCGCACCCCATATGGTCCCCCATACTCTGCCAGGAGTGACCCCTAAGTGCATAGCCAGTAATCAGCCCTGAGCACTGCTGAGTAAGGGCCAAAATGCCAAAACAATCTCACAGTCACAGTCACAGTCCTCCCGTTGTTCATCGATTTGCTCGAGCGGGCCCAGTAACGTCTCCATCATGAGACTTGTTGTTACTGTGTTTGGCATATCGAGTACGTCATGGGTAGCTTGCCAGGTTCTGCCGTGCAGGCGAGATACTCTCGGTAGCTTGCTGGGCTCTCCGAGAGGGGCGGAGGAATCGAACTCGGGTCGGCCATGTTGGCTGCGTGCAAGGCAAATGCCCTACTGCTGTGCTATTGCTCCAGCCAAAACAATTTCATCTGTATGAATGACACCAAGGGAGGGGTATGTGGGGTATATGCATGTGCATGTGTGTATGTGTGTGTACATGTGCATGTGTATACATACGTGTATACGTGTGCACATATGCGCATGTGTGCATCCGTGTGCACATGTGTGCATGCATGTATGTACGTGTTTATATAAGACTGAAAAGCTATTATACAAAATGTTAGTCGTGGCCCTTTCTCCGATGGTGAATGTCTACAGATGGCTTGTTTCCCTCCTCCTCTGCTTCCCTGTCTTTCAGTCCAAACATTCGGGTCATTTTTCGTGTGTTTTGTTTCTGTCCAGTTCGCTCACAGCCCAGAGGTTCTGTGGTAAGAGGAAGTGGAGCCTGGTATCCCTTGGGGCAGAGCGAGGCAGACACCAGCGACCGCTCCCCCATCATTATAGATACCTGAGACACAGCAGCTCCCGACTCATCCTCAGAAGATGCCAACTCTGCCCATATGTCCTGGAAGATTGGAATTCTGCCACCCAGCCCATCAAAAAAAAAATTTTTTTTAATGATTGCAGTGTGTAGCCATTACAAACACTTGGCCAATTAAAGAAATCTCCATCGCGGATCAGTGGCACTCTGCAGAAAGGCCGGGACTGGCAAGACCTGAAGCGAAGGACAACTCTATCAGACCTGTGGGCCACCCCAGCGGCTGAAAACAGGTGAATCTGTTTGGTCCCCATGCACAGGAAGACACAATTAACACGGCTGCAGAGGAAGTGATGCCGCCTCATTACCAGCCATCAGGACGGCCTGCAGGGGCCTGGATCTTGAGCTGGGCGGGGAGGTGACTAATTATCATGCCAAATGAAGCCTTGATTATTCCCCCAGAGACACCTGTTAATTGGGCTGCACCATTACATAACCGTTCTGCGCATTAATAATTGACTTGCGATAACTTGATTTTCTCCTTGGAAATGCGATTTATTTTTCACTCTGGTTTTGAGGGGCCCTGCCTTTGAAGTCAGACTCTGGGACCCCAGAGAAACAACCAGGGGTGGAGATGGTAAAGGCGGGAGCTGAGTTTGCCCCTCCTCGCAGGGAGCCACAAAGTCAGCGCCAACACACGTCAAGCCCAGGCACGAGGGCCTCGGCACAGGGGGCTGTGCTGGGCATATCTCACATCTTATCTCTCACGTGGGGGACCTGCCAGTGTGCATCCGTTGTCCTCCACTTCCTTCCTTCCTCTCTTGGGTCACCGGGGGTTCAGAATCAGGCTCGTCGCTTGGAACCTGTGGTCCTGCTCCCCAGAGTCACCATTTCCCCATGGAGCTCTCCCTGTCTCTGTCTTGGTGACTGGTATCAGAAACCAAGATTTGGGTGTTTGGCGTGTGCGTGGTGATGGTGCACTGTGGCCTCTACGTCCTCTTCTCTGGCAGAGGAGATCTGAGAGGCCACCAGCCCACTATGAGAGGCGTGTCCGTAACTAGGTCTGGATGGAACCAGCCATGTGGAGAGAAAGCTAAAGAATTCATATTCGTTGGGGCTGGAGCGATAGCATAGCGGGTAGGATGGTGGCCTTGCATGCAGCCGACCTGGGTTTGATTCCCAGCATCCCATATGGTCCCCTGAGCACCGCCAGGAGTAATTTCTGAATGCAGAGCCAGGAGTAACCCCCATGTATCGCCGGGTGTGACCCAAAAAAAGCAAAAAAAAAAAAAGAATTCATACTCATGTCCAAGTCCAACTCAAGGCCAGGATCCTGCCAACCTTCCTCCCTTGCTTCTCTGCAACCTCCCCTCAAACCCAAGCGAAACCTGGGCCCAGCAGGTTCTGAGTTACAGTCCCACTTGACACAACCAAGCCATTGGTTCCTTTCAAAGGACTTCGGGAGTATGGCACCAAGGTGGGGCTTTGGAAATACGGCGCCATGGTAAGGCTTTGGAAATATGGCACCAAGGTGGGGCTTTGGGAGTATGGGACCATCAAGCTGGCTGGCGCGTCTGCTGGAGGCGATCTGAAGAGCCCCCACATCACTCCAAAGCTCCAGATGAAGGTTACAAAAAAAAAAGAGGGAAGTAGACAGGAGGCAGTGTGGGGCGCCAGATAAAAAATCTGGCGCCGCTCTGATTACTGTGAGATGGAGCTGCTTTTTAAAACACAAAAACCCCGCTGCAGCTAAAAGAGCAAGCCACGGAAGATAAAACAAACCCCCACAGGCAGCCAAGAGAAAGATGATGGAAAGCGCAAAAAGGTTGCGGGAGGAACACGGCAAGAGGAAATGAAGCCACAATGCCGGGGAAGGTTCTCGGGGACCAGATGGCAACAAGAGAGATTTCTGCGACGCTCCATGTTCCAAAATAATCTATGGCTTTCGGGTAAACACAGAGGCAGAGGGGAGCCTGGGGTTCTCGCTCTGTCTCTCCTCCAGCTCCAGACCCAAGAGGGCCGCCGGGCAGTGTGGACCAATTGTGCGGTGGACACCATGAACGAACACCTGTCCCCAGTGGTGACCAAGGCAACAGGCCTGGGGTCTGGAACCGTTTGCCACTTCCTCGTGGGCACTGGGCCAGGCATAAGGCCACAGCTGCAGGGCACAGGGACAGCCGTGAGGCCTCAAGGCCTCCAGAGGGGGTCCTGAGCAGCACCGTCAGCAGAAAGCTTGGCAGGGCCATCTCCCAAGGCTGCATCCTCAGAGCTGCTGGCGTGACCACATGGCAATTTAGCTCCAGAAGGCATGGGGAGGTAGATCACAGTGGGGGGCATGCACTGCCCCCCTCAAGCCCATCACCCACTAGTTGTGGGATCCTATGCAAGGCAAGTGGGTGATCTCTCTGTCTCCTTGGACCCCCCGACCCCAAATACAAGGGGAAAGTCATTATTCTCCTCTTGCTTCCGGAGGATGGGGAGGAAGACTCAGCGAACAGAGCATCTGCAGCGTGGGGTGGGCGGGGCTGCACCAAGGTCTGCGCCAGCCCTGAGGAGGGCAGCAAGAGGGGACCAGGGTGAGCAGAGAGAGCACAGACAGAGCCGAACGGGCCCTTGGCCCGAGGAGGCAGCTGCCAACTGCCAGCGCCTCAGGGCCAGGAGAGAACTTAGGCCCCAGGGCCTCCCTGTCCAGCAGGGCCCAGAGAAGGCCCCGCACACTCTCATCTGGAGAACAGACCTGAGACGGAACCCACGAGGGGAGACAGGGGGGGGGGCCTGAGGCAGACACACCCAAACCCACACACCTGTGTCACTCACAGCAGCTGAGAGACGACCCGAGTGTCTGTCAACAGATGAGCGAGGGATGAGGAGGACGCATGTGAGTGAGTGGGGCCAGCCTAGAGCGGCATCCTGTGTCAGCCAACAGACACGGCTTGAAGTCAGTCAGACGCGAGAGACATGTCTGATCCCACTGGCACCTGGAGTCCACGGGGAGCTCAGCCCAGGAGCAGGCCAGAGGGGCGCTTCCCGGAAGCAAGGGAGTGTGTTTGTCCGTGTGTGCGTGCATGTGCATGTGTATATGTGTGTATGTGTTGCATGTGTGTATTTGTTGTATGTGTGTATGTGTGTGCACGTGTGCATGTGTTTGTGTATGCGTATGTGTGTACATACGTGCATATGTGTGTATCTGTATGTGCCTGGGTATATGTGTATGTATGTGTGCGCATGTATGTGTGCATGTGCATATGTATGTGTGTATGTGTATGCATGTGTGTGCATGTGTGTGTATGTGCATATGTATGTGTGTATGTGTATGCATGTGTGTGCATGTGTGAGTGCATGTGTGTGTGCATGTGTATGTATGTATACGGTGTATATGTGTGTGGATATGTGTATGTGTGTATGTGCTTATGTTGGGGTGGGAGCTTAGTTGAGAGATGCTGGCCTGGGAAAGTACCCCAGCTGTGAGTGGGAGCACTTCTGGTACAGGCTGCGGGACACAGCAGCCACCCCTCTGAGAGCTTCAAGACTTGCCTGCCAGGGCTCGGGGCTACAGCCCACGTGTGTTGAGTGTGAATGAGATGCGTCCATCGCTGAAGCAGGAGCACTGATAGGAGGGCACCCATCCTTCTGTGATATAAAATAAATATGGCGCACCCCAGACACACAAACCGAGTGTGTCAGTTTCACAGCAGAGCTGGGGCACAGTATGACTACATTGCCTTAGATGCTGGTACACATTGCCCAGATCTGGAACCTTCCATATGCCCCCCTGCCAATGACTGGATGGGGCAAGTGACGCTTGTCCAGCCATCCAGTGGGGGGGGGGGGCAGGGGGTCTCCCTTCCTCCCCAAAGGAAGGGAATCCTGACGCACGGCACAGGATGGGTGAAGTTCTCCAATATAGTCGGAGCAAGAGGGGCAGACACGCAAGATGGAGCCTGATTCCACTTATGGGGGTTCACCAGGGGCTGTGAGGACACCCCTGGGTTGAGGAGTCAAATTCATAGACCTTGGGGGAAGAAAATTTGTAAGCTGGAGGGCGGAAGTGTGATCCAACCCGTGAGCCAGTGACTGGATTTACCGCCATGTCACAGTAGAAGGGAAAAGAGTCAGTCGCGGGGGCTGGCTTTACATCCTGTGTATTTTACCCACATTAAAACCGCTTTTACTTTTTAGAAAAGAGCAGTGTTTGCTGTCTAGGCTTTAAGAAAAAAGTTGGGGGTGGGGAAGATTATGGAGCATTGATTCCCTCCAGCCTCAAGGCTGAGTCCCTTGATATGAATAATCTCATTTAATCCTCAGCAGCTCCCTGGCTCCTGAGGGGGGGCCTGGTCTTGGCCTGGCTGGAGTCAGGGAGAGGGTGGTAGGGGCACAGAAGCTGCCCGCAGAGGTGGACCCCGAGGCCAGCAGGCAAGGAGAGATGCCAGGACCTTCAGGGTCGGCCCCGGTAGCAGAGCATGTCCTTGCCCGAGGCCAACCTGGAAGCAGCGAATGGTGGACAGAGGCTGGACCAAGGCCTGCATACTTCAGCCCCTGCATGGATGGGAAATTCGATTGGAAATCTCCTTCCAGCACCCCCTGCCAGGCACAGTGGCTTGCCCCCTCCTCTGCTCCTTCCCTCTCCCCCCCACCGCTCCCCTTCAGGAGTATGTGTGGGGGGACTTTCTTCACAAGAAGCAACTGACCAACGTGATCAGGACACCAGAGGCAGGACGAGGAAGAGGAAAGAAGAGATTTGAAAACAGGCAGATTCCAGAGCAGAGCACCTGGCAGATGCTTCATGTCGTGGGGATGGTTTTCCACTGCTCAGTAAATCCTTGGAGGGAAAATCCAGCCTGCACGGGTCTTGTGCAAGTCTCGGTATCCAGAAGGTCTCGTGTAACCAGGTAACCAGTTGCCCAGTGAGGTATAAGCATCTGCCAAGGCTGTACCCTGAGTGCACGGACTTCTGGGGCATCTGTTTGGAGGTAGAGCAGGGAGAAAGATCACAGCGACTGAGGTGCTGCCCCAACAGGCTCCAGCTCAGACTGCGATGACCAAACCACTTCAGTCATGGGGTGGAGGGGTCTAGGGGCTAGGGGCATGGGGGTAGAGTTTCAGAGGCAACCAACCAAGAGAGCGTTCAGGGCTGCTTGCCAATCAGAAGGGAAAGATTCCCAGAAAACACAGATGACAGCTCGCAGACTTGACGTCCCGGAGCAAATGATGTTTTGACTGAGTAACTCAGAACAATTCATACCTGTCAGCCAACTGAAAGCGCTGAAAGCGCCCTTCAGTCCGGAGCGAGGCTTGTTCCACAGGGCTCTGCCTGCTTCCTGGCCCGTCCCTCAGCGCCGATACAGCAGCCTGGGCTCAGTCAGAACCAGGCCTCTGAGTGCCCCTAACTTCGAGCTTCTTTCTTCCTACTCCATCATCAATGCCTTTAGGACAAGGGCCGGTTTGGTCCATGTGTATCATGTCCCGGGAGAATCAACCCCCAAGCCATGTGATAGCACAGTGGGGAGGGCACTGGCCTTGCATGTGGCCGACCCGGGTTTGATCCCCGTCATTCCACATGGTGCCCTGAGCACCACCAGGAGTGATTTCTGACTGAGTGCAGAGCCAGGAGAACCCCTGAATGTCACCAGGTGTGACCCCCAAACAAACCCAGAAAGACTGGTTCCCAGGGCTTGGCTTCTCCTGCAAAGACAGCCAACTTTTTCCTACCTCTCTGGGTCTTAGACTATCGCTGGTTCTATTATTACTATTTATTATTTTTCACGATCACGATCACCACCATCCTGTTATTCGTCAATTGCCTCGAGCAGGCCCCAGTAACATCTCCTTCGTCCTAGCGCTGAGATTTTTTTAAAAAGTGCCATATTCAAGGCTCTTTCAGAGTTAGGAGAATGAGACCCTTCATTGTTACTGGTATTTGGCATATTGGGTACGCCACGGGGAGATTGCCAGACTCTGCCGTGTGGGCAGGTTACATTCGGTAGCCTGCCAGTTTGTCCAAAGTAGGAATGAGATAATAAGATGTCACAATAAGATGTCGCGAGGCCGCAAATGCAGCCGTGCACTTCCGGGAGCTGGGTCCTATTATTACTATTCATTATTTTTCAGTGCTGGGAATTCTTTCCCCCCACCTGACCCCAGCAGAGCTCTGCATTCCAGGCATGAGTCCTACTCCAAGGAGCCACATCCTCGACCTCTCATCTTGACTCTCCCCAAAGTCCTTTGGTTTTTGCACAGAAACACACACATCACAAACATCCTTGGGACACGATCTTAGCCACTGGAGGAAGGACCTGGAGAAAAGAAGCCTGACAGAGACCAGGGCCTCGCTGGGCCGGAGCTAGAGGGCGTCCTGTCTCCTGGGCTAAGATCAACATCTTAAAAACGGACATGACGGAGTGACCATAGAAATCAGAGGGGAAAAAATCAGTGAGAGACTTTTGGTCTTTGCATCACAGCCTACATTTGATTAGCGCTGGCTCTGGACTCAGGGCAGGGAGTGATGGAGAGGGTGGCCACCAATCTCAGTGCTGAGTTTTCCGCTAAACTTCTCTTGTTTGGGATGTTCCGGTGTCTATTTATCTCTCTGCTCTTCACACTTAGGGGAAAGGTCATCTCAGACTCCATTTGTTTTAAATGTGTCAGTGCTACTCTTTGTTCTCCTGGGAAGTGACCTGGGCTAGACACCTGGGCTTCTGTCCGCCAGAGAGATGGGTTCAAGGCTAAGCCTGCCAAGTTGCTCCAGGGCAATGTCCCCAGTGGCCGCACAGAGGGAACTGCATTTACAAGGAGGTAGATATTAGATTCTGAACAAAGGTAAGCTTGGGTTCTTTGATTCCTGAAGTCAGTAGCACTTAAAAGCCACTATTCTCTTTTGTGTTTCCACTGGATGAAGCTTTCTGCTTGTGCACCCTATGCGGCCATCCTGTTGTTCGTCGATTGCCTCGAGCAGGCCCCAGTAACGTCTGCTTCGTCCTAGCCCTGCCCTGCACCCTATGCATCCTTCCTTTAATTCTGTTCACCCATAGAATCCATTCTATGAATTTCTTAGGCAGGCGCAATATATGAATCCAGGGCCATGAATTAAATGGGTAAAAACAATACCCAGATATGGCAAGATAAAGAACCTGGTCGCCGGTTGCCCGTGTCACAACAGACTCTCCACGTGACTAGCTGCATGATGTCTCAAGTCAACTCCTGAACACCTTCGTGGAATCCCAACATCCACAAATTTCATTACCTGGGGCAAACTCTGAGAGAAATGGAATGAAGCCTCTTGCCTTGGCTGAGCAATGGTTTGAAATGCCCCAGCTTCTCTTTATGGAAGTTTTTAAATGCAGTCACTTTTGATTTAGTCCAGAATCATAATCAACTAGAGGCTAGAGGCATCTTAAACTGCTGGAGTTTATTTTGGGAGCTTTGCAAGACAGCAATCTCCATTTCTTAAACATGTGCTTTAGTAAGACAAAATACTATTCCTCAGTAGAGTACACCTTTCAAGAAAATCAATGTAAATGTTATTCAACTTCTCACCTTTTCCCCTATAAAACGAAACACTCCAAAATACAGGCCGAGCTGACTCCATTTCGAAAGGTTTTCAAAGAGAAGCAATCCTAGGAAGTTCCATAAAAAAAGAAAACTCCTTTGAGATATAAAAGTGTTCATATCTGAGCAAGACTAAAGTGATAGCGACGGGAATAGAGTGCCATATTTGATGAAGAGGAGTGATTATCATTTATGAATGAGCAAGCCCTGTGTTTTCCTACATTATTCAAATTAAACCTCAAATAAATATTTGAAGTTCCCCATCTAATTCAGCTACAATGAGAAGCTGAATCTAATTACCTCTGGATTTACATTGACTCTGGTTTCAGGAGCTATGTTTCAGGAAGGACAAGGAGGCATTTTTTTTTTTTACTAGGTGGCGGATGAACTGAAGTTTCAATATCAAACAGCATCCACTGCAGAGTTTACAGAAATTGCTGCTCTGAAACTTTTTACCCCCAAAGAAACTCCCTCTTTGAAAAGCCATGGCTAGTTCACTTCCTAATGCTCAGAGAAAAATGTCTTGTGTCAATATCTATTTAGACACCGTCTCATTAGGAGTCTTTGCTAAGAGTGGACGCGTATGCTTTGCGACCTTAGAGGAACTATAGATATTCTTCACTCTACAAAATAATTCACCATTCTACAAAGCACTCAGAACAAGACTTCATTTAATAACAAGTTCCCTGGTGCATTCTACCTGTAATTTAATTCAGTGTTCACCATCGTCTACATACAGCAAATCGCCTCCAGCAAGGCAACCTCTTTGTCAGTATCTGTGCTCACACAGCCAAAGAACCGGAAGAGTCTGTGCGAGTCTGGAGTCCTCTGGTAAGGCACCAGGACTGCATTTATCCAGAGAAGAGCCTGCGTGTTCCCATCTTCAGTGTCACGGACAGAGGACACGTGTACCGGGAAGCCCCCTTTAATTTCAAGCAGGGGAAAAAGAAATGGAAATCAAACATCCAGACACATAGTTTCTCTCTCTCTCTCTCTCTCTCTCTGTCTCTCTCTCTCTTTCTCTCTCTCTCTCTCTCTGTCTCTCTCTCTCTTTCTCTCTCTCTCTCTCTCTCTCTCGTCTCTCTCTCTAATAAGAAGCAGGTTTGTGATCTTCCAATGTCATTCCCAAACTATTTTCAGATGGAGTGATGGAGTGATAGTACAGTGGGAAGGATGCTTGCCTTGCATGTGGCTGACCCCAGCAACACCCCATATGGTCCCACAAATCCACTGGGAGTGATCCCTGAGCATAATGCCAGCAGTCAGCCCTTAGCACCATGAGGTATGGTCCAAAAAAAAAATAGAGAAAGAAAATGACTCTAGATCATACACGAGTCTCAACACCAGCCTTAGAGGTCTGTGGTTGGGTGCTGGGTCCCCAAGGGCACTCTGAAACCTTGCCATAAAGAAACACACCCAATCCAATAATCTCTAGTAATCTCCAGTTCCATTTCATTCATTCTTATAAACATCCAAATGGATCAATAGTTCTCTGGAATATCCGTCATCTGCCTAAAACTCAAAAAAATTTTATCAATAACTTTGTAAATCACAGTTGTTAAATTTAAAAAATAGTTTTTTTTTTCCCTCCCGTTGATCGTCGATTTGCTCAAGCGGGCCCAGTAACATCTCCATTGGAGACTTTGTTGTTACTGTGTTACTGTGTCTGGCATATCCAATACTCTCGGTAGCTTGCCGGGCTCTCCGAGAGGGGAGGAGGAATCGAACCTGGGTCGGCCATGTTGGCCGCTTGTAAGACGAATGCCCTACTGCTGTGCTATCGCTCCAGCCCTAAAAAAAATAGTTTTAAAAGGAAAAATGCTAAAAATAATTAAATAAAAAATGGATAAAAATAAAAGCGATACCATCCAATCCTTACTCATAGCTGATTGAATTGAATCTCCCATCTGCTCGTTCAGCTTTTGGAAGTACCTGGCATCCCCCTCATCTCCTACTTGTCCCTGCAATGAAATTTGGGGTTTGACTCAAGTAGCATCCATCTCCCAGACCTCTGGTATTAATGTCTCCATCTGACCCTGGAGGTGAGTCATCAGAGCTCCAGGGGTGGGAACACAGACCACATCTGTCCAATCGGTGTGCTCCATCTCAGCGACTGGCGAGGAAGAAAGTCCAGGCCCAAATGATCGAATGAGAGAGAATTTTGGCAACTTTGTGTTTTTGTGAGGGATGGGACAGAGGTGATGGTTCTTCATGGCCAAGCTTAATTTTATCTGGCGAAACAAGAACACTTCTCAAAGCCAGAAAAGTGAAAGTCTGGCCGAGATGGTGATCCACAATCAACTTCAAAGAGGTGCAAGAGCAAGTTGCATGTCTGAGGCCACGACTGGAGGCCACAGAGCCCATGTGGGGCCACGTGCTTTGATGACATGCTTCCTCATATGCAAAATAAACTATCATGTGGTAAGAGAGGACCAGATTTCTCTTCTCTCTTTAATAAGATTTGGATGGGAATTGGAGATATAATCAACATAATGAACCCAGGCCAAGTCCAAATAGTGGCTAATCTTCCATCTTCCATGCTTTGGTCTAGTTAAATAGGAGAAAAAATTAATTCATGTCCCAGTTGGGCTTGAATTTAATGGCCACTGGAGAGCTGTATAATGGGCAGGATACTGACACTATGATATCCTACTAGTCAGTATGGGGTCATGGAATGGGACTAGGGAATGGGATTAGAGAATGCAGTTATAGAATAGGTTTGGGGAAGGAGATCAGGGAATGGGATTAGAGAATGTAGTATAGAATGGGATAAGGGAATGGGATTAGGGAATGGAACAAGAAAATTCAATTATAGAATGGGTTTAGGGAAGGGGATTAGGGAAGGGGCCAACAAACTCAGCGGAGAATTAAAGAATGGTTACCTGTTAATAAGGATAAAATTCTTCCCCGAGTTAGGAGTCAATTTAGGAAATGTGTTTCTGGTAGTTCAATATATAAGCCTTACATAGACGCATTTATATGACAAAAGTATGGGCATCTTACCATTGGGTAATATTGAAAGTTGCCTCAAACTTTCTAAAAGGGACCAAATAATAGTGACCCTGATGTGGCCAACAATGGCTAGGATAACCCACATAAAATATATGCCATAAGGTCTGAGCACTGATGAATGCAGGTAACATTACATAGCCATTATGGTGGAATGAGGAGGAAGAATACAACATGAAGAAGAAGGAATATTAATGATGACGGCGATCCCAGGAAGGTGCCCATATTGGGATCTAAGGTGACTCGAATGGGTCAAAAGGGGGAAAACTCTATGTGGTATGTAGGGAGTCTTCCAACTAGGGACCAGTGAAGAAGGAACCAGCATCCCAGCAGACAGAGCAAATGTACAAAGGCATAAAGGCACAGGGTGGGACTGGGAAAAGGCTTCTCTATTTCCTTAAGCGCAGCCACATACAGTATTACAAGGGAGAATATTCTGGCAAGGAACACAAGAGCGACAATGGCACTACTGCCCCCTTATGAGGCCATGGGGCCACTTGAAGGTTGCTTAACGTTCCCCTGTTGTGGGGGAAAACTCTCCACCAGTGCTGAGTTTGAAGGATGGAAGCTCTCTGGGCATAGAGGTGAGTTTGAAAATGACATCAGGACTACAGGTACGAAGAGAGAAGCATACTGAAACCACAAGGACACTTAGTGAAGACATACCAGCCTTGTTCCAGTAGGAAGATGGCTTTCAGGTACCCCATGAGTCATGGGTAACCTTTATAGCAGGTCACTGTATTCAATTTCGATTCCTAGAACATACTTAGAACATTCCTAGAACATACCAACTTTATAGCTTAAGGTCATCACCAGGGTATTAGCTCATGGCTCTGCTTCAGAGTTAAAGAAATCAAATCTCTGATCATTGTTCTGCTGTCACAACTGCCCCCTTATCCCAGCTACTAATAGGACAAGGTGGTTACGAGGGACCCCACAGGATCAGAAAGACACATCTCATCGGAAGATCTTAACCACATCTGTAAAGTCCCCTTTGTCAGGCACTGTACATCTGTCCCAGGTCCAAGGGCACTGGGCATGGAAATCAGGGTCAGCACGATTTTGCTGCCATCATCATCTCATATCCATATACTGAGATTCTCTTGGATGGTGGGGACAGATGTTCTGAATACAAAGATGGCAACACATAAGTGAAACCCACTGGGAAACATTGACTCAGGATGTCTCCCCAAACTTGGGTGGCAGACAGAAGACACAACACACACACACACACACACACACACACACACACTTGAAGGTCTAAGCTTGGATTTGAGGCCAGTGAATGGTGGAAAGGGTCCAAGGAGTGCCAGATAAGATTTCTCATAAAACCAGTCACACCAAAGGAGAGTTTCCAGTCTCTGTTCCCCCAATTCCCCTACCCTAATACAGACACACACACAGAGACACACAGAGACACGCACACATACGTACAGATGGCAACCACAGAAATGATGTTAAAGGAACAGGAAATCATCTTCCAATAGCAATGACATCTGGCTCCCCAAACAGCTAAGAGCAGACTTGTTTTTGATGCAAAAGACATGGTTGGGGGATTTCTCTTCGGAATGCGACACTTTCTTTTTACTTTTCCCAACATACATCAAGGCAAAGTGACATCTTCATGTAAACAATCAGAAGGAACATGATGTAACACGAAGAACACAACGAAGGGTTGCTCCATGAGCGACCGCTTGGCTTCACCCCACAATGAGGGAAATATTTCCACTAGCTGATGCTCCCCCAACCAATCTCATCACAAGCTGACAGACTGAGGCGGAGGTGAGAATGAAAGCCCAACCTGGCCATGTCCACACACTCGCCTGGGGGAGGAATTGGATGCTGTGATATCGGGGAGAGAAAGCCTAGCCTCAAGACAGAACATTGGTTGGCTCAGGCACTTTTTAAAGTCAAAACCAAACTTGAATTATCTTCAGATTGGAAAGATCTTTTGTTGTTGTTCATCCCGTACTTACTGAGCTACAATTGAGTAAAAATAGGTTTATAATTCTCAACCAACCAATCAATGAATCCGCCTCTGCCTGGTCTTGCTTAATGGTGATGCATAATTTTAGCATCTAATGATTATAGTGTTAGAGTGCTTTTTGAGGTTTTCTCTGTCTTTCCATTATACATCAGATTTTCAAACTAATAGCTTGGTATTCTTCTCTTTCTGTAATGTTCAACTATCTTAGGCAACATCTCTCTGTCTTTCTAATAATCCCTCCAGTATGTTTTAGGTGTGACGATATTTCATAGCAATTTATGTCAATGAGCAGATTTGTGCAACGTCTGTACAGAGAGGTACATGGAATTGGTGATGTTATCACTCCCTACACACTTAAAAGCACACATATTATCATTATTTTTCCACATCACAGAATTCCAGTAAGACAGAATGAAATACTTTCTTGGAGATTACTGTTATTTAAAGTAAATGCTGATGAATTAGCTCATGTGGTAAGCCAAGGGTAATATAACATTTATTGAAATCCTTATGAGCCAGAGTTTCCAATGCACAAACACCTTCTGCGCATTTTCATTTTGGGCAGGAGTAATTCCCAACAGATGAAAAATGGTATTAATAAGTAAATAAAGCAAGCTTTGTTTTCAAAGGATTACCCAAAGCAGATGAAGTGGTTTGTCATCAATGCCCAGAACTAATTTTCGATCAGCTTGCCCCTGCACTCCGGGACCAGTCCAGTCTTCTGCCCAGTGTTCTCACGGCTGCCAACCCTCGGTGGGAAAACGTGTGCTCACACACGCAGGAGCACAGAACAAAAGGGCACTGCATTGGAAGACTAATCTCCCCGCACAAGACGCAGCGTATTACCCCAGCACAGGAGCTCTGTGAGATGCGCTTCTCCCTCTAGGAAGGCAGAGAAATGAAACAGCTGGGCTCTCTGTTTATTTCCATGTTGTGAGAGTTGCAACGAGAAGCAAAGAGAACATGAATGATGGACGTGTCATGGAAGTACTTCCAGAGCGTTTTCGTGACAACTGTCCCCAGCGCACGTGCCTGCATCCGGGAGATGGTGCTGGAGAGCCCTGTATATCATGTATAATGGACGTGGCCGAGGCTCTTGATATGAAAGATAGATCCGTGAAAAATATCTCCTACATAATAGGCAAAATGTATGTGGTGCATTAAATAAAAGATCTTTTAAAAGGCATGGGAGGAAGCTACTGGCGGTTTGTTTTTCGTAATAAAAAAAAACCTGATTTGTTCTTTTTTTTGTGAAATAATTAGCCCATTTTCATATCCAATGCACTAAGGTTTTTAAATATTTCTTACTGAATCTTATAGATAGTAAACCTTAAATTTCTGTCTTATTTTTTCTAAGTCTATCAGCTCATGAGAACCATATAAAAGCAGGAAAATAATTCAAGTCTAAAAGGCTACAACCAGTTTGTATAAAAATCCAAGGCTTTGTCCCTGTGAGAGAATGTAGGCATTGGGGTCTTCAGCCCAAGGGCAACCTAGACAGAATGAATGATCAGGTGGTGGACGACACAGGCCTCAGTCACAGTGTCCAAGCTGGTAGAGCTTCCGACGGTCCCTTGAAAAATGACCACCACCCTTCCCGACCCCCACCCCAAGCTAGTCTCAGTGTTTAAAGGAAATCATACAATTAGAATGCAAAGCACAGTGACTCGAGGCAATGTGTTTGCAAATAGTCTTTCTGTGGACCTGTGGCCTCCTCTTTAGTTGGGGCTTCTACTTGGAGCCCTGGTAAGAGAGAAGCCAGGGACCAGGGATCAGGGCTCAGCAGCTCTGCTGTGCACATATTTCCCAGACTCCCTTGCAGCTAGGTTGGAACCACAGTGATTCATTCTGATCAATGAGCAGGAACCTTGTGGCTGGGTTTGAAGTCACGTGATTCGTTCCAGCCAATGAGCAGGAACCTTGCGGCTAGGTTCGAAGGCACGTGATTCGTTCCAGCCAACGAGCAGGAAACTTGCGGCTAGGTTCGAAGTCACGTGATTCGCTCCAGCCAATGAGCAGGAACCTTGCGGCTAGGTTCGAAGGCACGTGATTCGTTCCAGCCAACGAGCAGGAACCTTGCGGCTAGGTTCGAAGGCACGTGATTCGTTCCAGCCAATGAGCAGGAACCCTGCGGCTAGGTTCGAAGTCACGTGATTCGCTCCAGCCAATGAGCAGGAACCTTGCGGCTAGGTTCGAAGTCACGTGATTCGCTCCAGCCAATGAGCAGGAACCTTGTGGCTAGGTTCGAAGGCACATGATTCGCTCCAGCCAATGAGCAGGAACCTTGCGGCTAGGTTCGAAGTCACGTGATTCGCTCCAGCCAATGAGCAGGAACCTTGCGGCTAGGTTTGAAGTCACATGATTCGTTCTGGCCAATGAGCAGGCAGTGTCAGGGCCGCCCTGGGCGGTTGCAGGGGGCGTCGGGGGAGCGCGTCACGTCCTCTCCCCACGAGCTATGCTTCAGAGCTACGTCAGGAAGTGCAATGAGACAGAAACCCCAAATCCCAGGTGATTCTCTCGGAAGAAAACTCGGAAGAGCTGCTGTATTGCAGGGAGGCAAGAACAAAAGGCGCAGATGACAATTCCCTGAGCCATTCGCGACGCTCGTCACCACGGCCTGAGGAGCAAGTGGCTGGAAGAGCAGGAATTTGGAGGATGCGAATTATTTCCAGGGTTCCACATTACAAGAAACGTTTTCCTCATATTTTTCTTTAAAGGAACTCTCCTAAATTTCTCCTGTGTTACAGGAGTGAGATGTCTCTGCGACCCTCCGTATTAATGTTGCAGTGGTCAGTGAAATAAGTTGAGCAGTATTTCTCCATGGGGCTCTAGAGAAGATTCTAAACTCGTCTCATCCCGGCAGATTTCTTACACAGGCACTCAAGTGTGCATCAGGTGGAGGAGATGAAGCGATGAAGAATGTTTCTTGGAAGATGCTTTTTCCTTGCCCCCAGCACCGCAGACACAAGAGAATGGCAACAATCTGAAGATGGGTTTAGAAGGAAGCCGAAGCTTGTTACCATTTTCCAGGATCCCTTGATGTGAGAAGGGCACCAGGGCGAGGATGCGAGGATGGGGGGAAAGAATATGTCATCAGGCAGCAGGTAGGGCAGTTTGGCATCTCTGGCCAGCCACAGCGGGAAGAGAGAGCCGGGCCCTACCAACTCCAGGACCATGTCCCTTCCTCTGAAGAATGTGCACACCCCTTTAGTTACTGGAAATGTTCCTGAGATGTGCATGATTTCACGGATGGGAGGACACCAATTCCACAAAACTTAAATGACAAAGCCACGCCGGGTGGTGGGTGGGGATAGGAGGGGAGGTTCAATTATACAAAAGAGAGAGTCTTTGTGTCAGGGACTGCAGAAGTGTGGGTGTCATTCGCCCTGGCTGAGTACCACTGGGTGACCCAGGGGGATACCTGAGCATCCAGGGAGCTGAAGGCAGAGGAAGAAGGTCCAAATGAACAGATGCATCTCTGCTAAGTTTCCCCTTGTGAAGAGTCTCAGATGGCCCAGGGAGGTCCGTTGGATGGTGTGGCCTGGCTGGGGAACCAAGCTAAGAGGAAAGCGGTGGACCTGGGACCAGAGGAAACCAGCCGGAGGAACTGGAAAGAGTTTGCTTGCTCCTGTTCTTCAAGTTTTGTCTGGAGGGAGTGAGAGCGCCCCCCTGTGGCTCCTGCAGCTAAAATGCAGGAAGGAGCCCAGGATAGGTTTTCAAAAAAACAACCCAAGATGTGCCGCCTTCTATCCTTCAAAAACCAGGGTTGCAGAGACATCTAACTCCTATAACACAGGAGAAATTTTCTTCCAGAAGTGGAATCCACCAAAGTGGACAAACCTAGAGGAACAGTTTTGAAAATGCAAAGCAGGCATTGTTCCTATACTGGGAGAGGCATGGAGCCTTTCAGAATACTGTTTTTTTAAGGAAAGATTTGCTTGAGGCAGAAAATGTTTTGCAATGCAAAACACACAAGGCACACACAATGCTGGGGAAAAGGAGAGGTGTGAATTTGTGTGGGGAGGATGGGGGGAGGTAGAAGAAGAAGAGGAAAAGCAGAAAACAACTGGAGTTGTGAATCCTGAGTGGTGGCCAGGCCAGTTTTCTGGTCCTTCATGAATCTCATAAATGCGCTCCTACACCTGGGGGCGCCCTTTGCAGAACCTCCACTTCAGGTCTGGGTTGGGTTCATTTACAAAGTGCTACTGCAAAGCCCTTCATTGAGGCAGGGAGAGCTCTGTGGCAGGAGGACAGGAACTGAGGTCCTGATTTTGATCCCGGACCCTACCCACGTATGTATAGAGTCACGGTACAACAAACCAAAGTGCATGTGGGCAGTGTTGCTGAGGGACATGTCGGCAGCTACACAGCTAGCAGGGCTACCGCCAATGTGGCGACCAGTCATTGCAACAACAATGACAAACGAGACTCGGAGCCTCTTCCTCGGTCCCTCCACTGAAGCGATAGTACAGTGGGTATCCTTTGCATCATATGGTCCCCGGAACATCATCAGGAGTAACCCCAGAGCATCGCCGGATGTGACCCAAAAAAGAAAAAAAAATCACTAATGGCTAAATCCTGGTTAGTGCCACTCATCACCATGTATTCCCTCGTGGGACTCAGAGGAGGAGGAATGAAGACATCAAAGCCCCTAACAGGTGACTGTTGCATGTGGAACCCTTCAGCAGAAAAGGAAAACTATGACCGTTGAAGGTTGAGGATTGGAGGTCCGAATTCCCCCTGGAACGCTTCAGTCCTATCGCCAGGTCTCCAAACTCGGCCAGACAACTGTCCTACCTGCCAGACAGATGAATTAAGAACGGAGGAAAAGCCACAGAAATGCACAGGAAGGAATTAGCTCCTGACCAGCACGCAGCAGGCAAGCTTGGAGCTGTTCTCACAGGACAAAGGCAGGAGAGGAGCAAGCCACCCTTTATTTCTGTTTTCCGCCAGCCCTCCATGTTTGTTACTCTGCTGACCAGCTAATGATCATTCATGACGGGGGGGGGGGGGGGGGGGGGTTGGGGGGACCTTAACCATCATGCACAAATTTAAGCCGATCCTTCACTTCTCCTGAGGGGACTTTAGATCAATTTCGAGGACACAGAGAAGCAGCCTGCAAAGATTCTCTGATCTCAGCCCCAGACTCTGCAGGACACCAGAGACGTGGGGCAGCAGAAGGAAAGGACAGCGCCCCCTCCTCCCCTGGCCTGATGCCACAGCCCTCCAAAGTCTGCAAAACCCACATTTCTCCTGACAGCATCTTGATGTTCCCTCTCTCCCCTGAGGGGTGTGAGGGTGGGGGGCGCAGGGGCTGAATTGCTTTGCCCTCCATGGCTGCTGGGGGAAATGGGGAAATGGCACAATCAGAAACCCCCCAAGCACACCTGACTGGCGCAGAGCTCATCAGAACAGGCCCTGGAAGCTGATTCTTGGTCGCACAGCGCCACCTTCTGGCATTATTTGCATCCACACCCGCGGCCGGCTGCGGGTGAGCACTAAAGGGGCTTTGTGGAGAGCGTCTCTGCGCACACTCGAACTGGGAACCCACCATGAAAGCCCAGGATCTATTGAGTGACTGTTCCAAGTCTGTTGTTTTAACACACACACACAGTCCTTGCACACAAGTGCTCAGAATTGAGTACAGGCCCTGGATGCTCCTGTTTCCCGGGGGGAACTTTTTAAGGCTCGTCTCTCCCTGGGGTACAGTCAGTGGGTCTGGATGAGAACAAAGCCCTGAGCCTACAGGTGGAAAGCGAAGGAAGAGAATAGAGAATCCCAAAACTTGTTATAAGGTCCCACTTTTTGTTTGTTTGTTTGTTTTAAGCACGGTCCTTGTGGATGGCATATGGAACTGCTGGTGTTTACTGGATGATCTGGACACTGGCTTGGTTCAGAAACCTCACAGCATAGAAGGAAAACAGAAGTCTCAATCTCTGCCTTAATGACGGGAGCCCTGAGTCTCAAGAAGAGCTTGTTCTTATGACGCTGACATAATCCTATAATATAGCACAGCGGTAGGGTGTTCGCCTTACAAACGGCCAACGTGGCCGACCCGAGTTCGATTCCTCCGCCCCTCTCGGAGAGCCCGGCAAGCTACCGAGAGTATTTGATATGCCAAACACAGTAACAACAAAGTCTCCAATGGAGACGTTACTGGGCCCGCTCGAGCAAATCGACGATCAACGGGAGGGCCTTTACCTATATATATATATATATATATATATATATAAAGTGGTGAGCGGAGATTTTTATATCTTGGGCCAAGACTTGCTTTTGGTCAAAGGAATTGATTTGTGCGTGTGTGTTTGGGGTGTGGGAGTCTCAGTATGATTAATTTCTCCATGAACTCCATTATGGGTCAGAAAAATACCCGTCTCCATCTATTGGAGGCAAGGAAATGCTTCTGGGTCAAGCCCAGAGTGACTTCTGCTAAGTCTAGTTGTATCTCTGACTCCTCAACATAGCTGGCTAAGGCAAACAGTATTGACCAGTAAACACTTGCTAAAAAGAGAGCAAAGAGTTTTTAAATTGAGAGAGTATTAAAAATGAAGCTTCGCATACTCGCTCTGGAAATCCTCTGGACAGAAACCAGAAGTTTCCCAAAGTGACTAAGAGGCCCAAGGACCCTGCAGATCCATTCAGGCCATTTGTATTTCCACTTCCTATTAGTCTTCACCATCATCACTCTGCGGGCGCAGGGCGGAGTATGGAAGGCGTGCTTCTCAGTCTCGGCCAGGAGACCAGGAGTAGTACACGAGCAGTTGACCAAGTGAGGTGGCTTTGGGCTCACCGTGCTTTCTGCAGAGAGCAGCCCCAAAGCCCCTCAGAGTGGGAGCCACTCTGGTCAAATACCGCCTCCACACCTGCCACTGCTTACCTGGGCTGCCAGGACAGCTGGCAAGGAGAACAGTGTTGAAATGCCCTCCCAGCAGAACTCCAGGCGAGCAACACGCTAAGCCGTCAGAGGAAAAGCAAAGGGATTGGAGGGGGCAGCTCCCACTAAGGTGCCTCCTCAGGGGATTCCTGTGTGTTGTCTGGATCCCACAGCCCTTCCTGCTCGTTCTGCTCTGGTCCTGCTGAACACATGAGGAAACGCCTTCGGAAATAGTACATGAACTTTCTCCAGGGTAGCAGGGAAGGTGGGTTCAGCGCCTTCATGACCAAGTGTCTGAACTCCCAAACGCCAGTCTCACGATTCTGCTGTCACAGAGATGGGAAGGACATGCGGCAAACACAGGAAACTGCGAAGGGAATCAAAGAGCCAGCAACTCTGCTTTCAGGGAGGCAGCCTTAGTGCTGGTTAGGCTCTCTCTGATGAGTGAACCCAGTACAAACAAGCATTAAAAGCAGGAAGGATGCATCTCCCATCCCAAGAGTCATTCACTTAGTGGTCCCTTCTCCATCCTAGATGCCTTTTCCTCCAGCATGTGAGGCCAGCTTCCAAGCCGTGGAGCAATCCTCCTGGCCTTATCTCTATGATGATGGCCACTTACTACCTGTACTGCAAACCATAACACCCAAAAGGAGAGAGAGAGAGAGAGAGTTAAAGGGAATGCGCCTGCCACAGAGGCGGGGGTGGGGGGGACAGGAGGGGATGACGGGAGGGATACTGGGAACATTGGTGGTGGAGAATGAGCACTGGTGGAGGGATGGGTACTCGATCATTGTATGACTGAAACACAATCACAGTCTGTAAGTCTGTAACTATCTCATGGTGAGTCATTTAAAAAAGTTAAAAAATTTAAAAAAGAAAAAGAAAAGCAGGAAGGAATGGAAGAAGCCAGAGAGGAAGAGGTAAAGGTAAAGGTAAAGGCCCTCACCGTTGATCCTCGACTTGCTCGAGCGGGCCCAGTAACGTCTCCATTGGAGACTTTGTTGTTACTGTGTCTGGCATATCGAATACTCCCGGTAGCTTGCCGGGCTGACTTTGTCTTTTCTTTCCCCAAAAAAACCCACTGACGCTCTCTTGCATGGCGGGTGATTAACTCGGGGGCTCCTGAGACACTTTTCCCACTTTGTAGAAACAGGTACAATTTTTGAGCAAAGAAGATAGTGAAATCTACCTCCCCTTTCCAATCCACTTGTACTTAAAATCAGAAACGCTTCCCCCTGTGACAGTCAAGCATTTCAAGTGCCAGACACTTGTCCTTCTGTGACCAAGAATCAATCACCGTGGACACTGACTAGGGCGAAGAGGGGATATCAGGACAAGAGATAAAGGCACACAATGGCGTGGGGGACGAATCTAGCTAGAACACTCTCCCTCCACCCCAGCAACAGGGACATCCACTCACGTTCCCTATTGCCACACTGGTCAGGGTCACCGCTACAATTCTCCGAGTATCATTGTCTTGAGATGAACTCTCTCATGGGTCAATAAAATTTTCAAACACTGTTATGGATCGCTACCAAAACTGAACACCCGTCTAATGGGGACTCGGGACAGAGATGCACAGACTAAATGGGTAGAACCCTTGGCGAAGCACATCTCGGCTGGATGTTTTGTCTGCCAAACGCTCTCACTCTATTCACACACACACAAATTACCCCGGGTCAGAGAGGTGTTCGGGAGATAATAGCGACACACAGAGAGACTCTCTTTGACGTCTGAAAGACCGAAATGGACTTGAAAGGAAAATTATATCCTCACTCCATGACTCAATTATAGTCAATGACAACTTCACAGACCGCCCCTATGACTTCACCAGGAACAGTGGTGTGCATTCCACAGAGGCTAAAGGCACCCCCCCCCACCCCTGCATCTTCCCAGCCCCCAGCAGCTCTGCAGGATGAACCACAGTCTTGATGCTTGAAGCATGGACAATGCCAGCAGTTCCTGGCCTCAATCAGGCCCCCACTTTCATCAAGCCCCTTTTTGCTTACACGTGTGTCCCCAAAGCACCTCGTCCACTGAGCACCCAGTTGCATGGTGGGAAGTTCTGTTCTTGGGAAACCATAAAAGAGATCTCTCTTACCCTCCCTCTTTCCAGGTTTTTTTTTTAATTTATTTTTAAATTTTTATTACTGAGACACCATGAGGTACAGTTGTAGACTTACGAATTTTTGTGCTCGGGTTTCATTCCAGGTTTTAAGGGATAAGACCATGTCTCCCAACAGAGACCAAAAGTACCTGCACCTGGGTGAACATCTGTCCCAGGTGAGGGAAACACGGTGTGTGTGTGTGGGGAGAGCACTTAGTCTGAGACACAAAGTCCCATAATATAAATTACACAAGAGGCAGTATATGTATATTGCTTCAGGTTGAAATGACAGTATGGCATACTTGTGAAATATAGCTCCTTATTAAAATCTATGTCACCCATCCACTTTTGCCTTTTTACGGGGGCGACAGGAAGAGGTACCCTTACACACAAGGATGACAGGAGAAAAGCTGGCGCCCGTCTCCTCTGTGGTGAATGATGGATGACTCAATCCATCATAAAGTAAAAGTTTGCCCTCAGATCACAACAGACTGTGAACATACAAGCCGGCCCTCTACAAGCTAAACGTCAGTACCTTAAGTGGCACATACTGAGAAAGCTTTGCCATGTCTGTTCAGTCTATATTAATAATCTTTATAATGGCATAAGAAAACAAATATCTCCTCACTTGTAACATTGGAAAAGAGGGGAGAAGTTTCCACACTGTGAGTGGACAAAGAAAGCAAGCCAGGTGGCCCAGACGTGTTCGCTAATCAAAGATAGACTTTTAATGAGATTTTATCTTTGATGGAAAGTATAAGTCTGAAAGGCACAACTGAGTCATGATCTGCTTCTGGGCTTAATTTTTATTTAATTCCAGCTCCCTGGTATTTTTGATAGGGAGTTCTGAATTTACACTGGATATTTCAAACTTGCCTTCTCAGCTCCTATGGGGGGAGGTTTGGGGCGGAATACTCATTTTGAATGAATGGAGGCAAAGGGAACTCTAGGCTCCCTAGAAACTCTGGTCTCGCCTCACCCCCGAACTTCCGTAAGTTTGGGTACTTTTGTGGGTGAGCAGCCACCGGGGTATAGTAAGGATTTAATTCCCAGCTGCTGGGTAGAAGAAACCTGGGCGTTTGGAGAGAGGTGAGCCTTTTTTTTTTTTTTGGCATAACTGGCATAGCTGACTTGCCACTATCCCACTCAAGGAACTTGGTATATGCAACGGATATTTCTGGAATTCTATCTTATCATCTGGGAAAAATAATTGCCTATCGACTTTTCGGGCTAGGTATGCGAGCTAATGAATCATGCTTCAAAACCAGTTAGCAAATGGTCTCACACACAACATAGTACTTGAAACTAGCTGTTATTCTTTTAGAAGCATTTTCTTTTTTCTTTTTTTTTCTGGGGGGGTGGGAAGGATTTGATACGCGATTCTTTGCCGGAATTTTCTCGTAGCTCCTGAGCTGTGCTTATTCTCTTAAGCTGTGTCACTCTCCTGGGAAAGCATCAGTTTGGGGCTGTTGTGAGTCTGGGGTGCTTGGAGGAGAGCAGAGCCACGCTCAGAACCTCAGCCATGCCCAGGGCTTGGTGTAACCCAGGCCGGGCTGTCTGAGCCCAGAGTCAGCTCCGGAACGACACAGTACCAGTAGCTGCTTCCCCAGCACCTTCGTCACCCAAAGCAGAGCCACTGAGCTCAGACTCGCTCTGTTCCAAAGGACCCAGCTCCCAGGGACACCCAGAACATCTCAGATCTACGGCAGGAAACTCCTCTTGCGAACCGAGATTGCAAGAAAGTTTAGTCCCGGGTCCAGGGAAAGAAGAAAACGGAGTTGATCGCTTCAGGAGGAAAGGAAGGAAGGGAGGGAGGTGGGAGGGGACAGAAACCCACCCACTCCAGTTCAAGGGAACCGCTCAGAGACCATCACCATTCCCTATCACGAGAGCTTGGGGTAAAATACAAATATATGTGTGAGTATGTGTGTGTGTGTGTGTGCGCGCGTATGTATGAGTGAGTGTGTGGGGGGCAGTATGTGGTATATATGTAATATGTGTGAATGTATGTGGGAGTGTGTGTGGCAGAGTATATTTATGTGTGAGTGTATGTGAATGTGTGTGAGTATGAGTGTATATGTGGTGTGTGTGTGTGTGTGGCGAACATCCAAGCCCAGGCCTCTGTACCCAGGGCCTCGTGGAGCCCCATCAAAACCCATCCGCGCGGTGCCGCTGAGATGGACGGCCGAAGCCTCTGCTTTCTGACCTTGATCAACAGGAAGAAAATTTCAGCTGAACTGTGCACAAGTGCTGGGTGACATAAATCACATTTGGACAGGGTGTCCTCTGTCCACTGTGGCAAGAGAGCCAATCCCATCCCGAGACTCGGGTTGATCAAACACAGCGATGAGAGAGGGGAGAGAGGGAGAGGGGGAGAGAGAGAGCGAGCGAGTGAGAGAGAGAGAGAATTTAATTAATGCTCCCTCCCATGCTGTAGCCCCCGCCCCGAGCCCATAGCCGCCCCCTCCTCCTGGAGATGACAGGACGCTTGGAGAAAACAGACTTAATTATCTCCTAAACGCATTTTTTAATCCCGAATTTTAAAGAAACTCGTACCACTAAGAAACGTCACGGGGAGAGTCAACGGGCTCGTGTCTTTTAAGTAAAGTAAGTGACACGTGAAAATAATAGCTCTAATGAATGGTATTAAAAGAGGAGATTAAAAATTCAGACCCAATTAACACAGAATTGGGAGAGATGAAAGTCTCATCACAGACAAATCACGCTATTAGCATGGACACGTGGACACCCCCTTGTCTCCCCGCACCGCCACATGGTTCGAGGAGTGAAGGGACTGGGAAAGAGTTGGGTGGGGGCATGCAGCTGGAGTCACCCTAGCAGCCGGCGGTGTAGATGGGGCGGAGACTCCGGTGTCCTGAGCCCTCTCCTCTCTCGGGAGAGGCTGGGGGCGGGAGGATGCACCCTCGGGCACCGTGCTCCCCGCCTGAACCCTTCCCGGGCACTGGCGGCCTTCATCACGCCTCCCCCTGCTCCCCAGAGCCATGCTCCCTGCAGCCACCCGGCACCTGCTCTGAGGAAGCCGGAGATGCCAACTCGGTGGGTGGCTTTCGTGAGTCGCATCAGGCCACTGGCATCAGCCCCCACTCCCTGACCCTCCCTTTGTGTCTGGCTTGGAAGGGGGGTTTTCCCCCTGCTGACCCTAGTGATCTCTGACCCATCGGCCTCTCCTCCCTGCACCCCACCCCAGCCCCCGGCTTCTTGCAGAGGGAGCGGACACCCCGGGGGGCACCAGCACCTGCGGGCATCGAGCCCAGCCGGGCAGGTCTGCGAGCCGGACAGAGCTCCCTGGCATCAATGAGGCCCATCCCCGCAGTTCCGGTCACTCTCCCAGACCACCGGGCTCTGGTCCCTGCTTCGGGCTGAAAGATCCGCCCGCCTTTAGGTCTCCCGGAAGCATCTTGGAGACAGGATTCCGCCACCAGGACTCGGCTAAGAGCGGGCTTGGAAGCCAGAGGCCAAATGCTAGTGACTCTGAGGGACGGCACACGGGACGCGCTGTGGGCCAGGCCCCGGCCCATGGAAACCAGCTCGTAGGGTAAAAGGCAGGAGGGATGCGGACGTGGAGTAAACGTGCTGTCCCGTGCGGTGCCCAGACGCGAGCACCAGGTGGGTGAGACTGGGAGGGTGAGTACCAGGAGGGCGAGCACCAGGAGGGAGAGCATCAGGAGGGTGAGTACTGTGAGGGCGAGCACCAAAAAAGCGAGTACTGGGAAGGCAAGCTCTGCGAGGATGAGCATCAGGGGGGCGAGCACTGTGAGGGCAAGCACTTAGAGGGTGAGCATACGGATGAGCACTGGGATGGTGAGTAACAGGAGGACAAGCACCATGAGGATGAGCATCAGGAGGGTGAGCACTGTGAGGACGAGCACCTAGAGGGTGAGCATAGGGATGAGCACTGGGAGGGTGAGCACCAGGAGGGCAAGCACCGTGAGGATGAGCATCAGGAGGGCGAGCACTGTGAGGGTGAGCACCGAGAGGGTGAGCATAAGGATGAGCACTGGGAAGGTGAGTAACAGGAGGACAAGCACCGTGAGGATGAGCATCAGGAGGGTGAGCACTGTGAGGGTGAGCACCGAGAGGGAGAGCATAAGGGTAAGCACTGTGAGGGTGAGCACTGTTAGGGCAAGCACCAAAAAAGCGAGTACTGGGAAGGCAAGCTCTGCGAGGATGAGCATCAGGGGGGCGAGCACTGTGAGGGCGAGCACTTAGAGGGTGAGCATACGGATGAGCACTGGGACGGTGAGTAACAGGAGGACAAGCACCATGAGGATGAGCATCAGGAGGGTGAGTACTCTGAGGGCGAGCACCTAGAGGGTGAGCACAGGGACGAGCACTGGGAGGGTGAGCACCAGGAGGGCAAGCACCGTGAGGATGAGCATCAGGAGGGCGAGCACTGTGAGGGTGAGCACCGGGAGGGTGAGCATAGGGATGAGCACTGGGAGAGTGAGCACTTGGAGGGCGAGCACCTAGAGGGTGAGCATACGGATGAGCACTGGGAGGGTGAATAACAGGAGGACAAGCACCATGAGGATGAGCATCAGGAGGGTGAGCACTGTGAGGGTGAGCACCGAGAGGGAGAGCATAGGGATGAGCACTGTGAGGGTGAGCACTGAGAGGGCAAGCACCAAAAAAGTGAGTACTGGGAAGGCAAGCTCTGCGAGGATGAGCATCAGGAGGGTGAGCATAGGGATGAGCACTGCACTGGGAGGGTGAGCACTGGGAGGGCGAGCACCTAGAGGGTGAGCATAGGGATGAGCACTGGGAGGGTGAGCACCAGGAGGGCAAGCACCGTGAGGATGAGCATCAGGAGGGCGAGCACTGTGAGGGTGAGCACCGAGAGGGTGAGCATAGGGATGAGCACTGGGAGGGTGAGCACTGGGAGGGCAAGCACCAAAAGGATGTGTACTGGGAGGTTGAGCACTGTGAGGATGAGCACTGGTTGAGTGAGCACTGGGAGAGCAAGCACTGTGAGCACAGGCACTGGGAGGCTGAGCACTGTGAGGGTGAGCATGGGAGAGTAAGCACTGAGAGGGTGAGTGTAGGGGGGCGAGCACTGTGCGGGTGAGCACTGTGCGGGTGAGCACTGTGCGGGTGAGCACAGCTCTGGAGGGATCCGGCGCGGCCCTCAGCCCTGTGAGGCTGCTGCCTCTGTGCGTCCCCGAGGGAAGCGAAGGGCCGCGTGGCAGCGGCGGAGGCGCCCAGCATGCGTCCCGGGAGGTCTCTGGATTCCTCCCAGCGGAGCCGGTCTCTGTGGGGACGGCGGGCAGCGTGGGGGCAGGGGCGGGCCAGGCCCGTGGGCACCGCATGCCTCGCGCTGGGCTCCGGCCGGGGCTCAGGGAAACGCCAGCACCGCACAAATGCCGCCCGGCCGGCGAGAGGAGAGTGGGCGGGATGGAGAGACCTGCACGCCGGGAGGGCAGCGTCCACACGGCCGCGGCGAGTGTCCCGGGCCCCCGTTGGCCCCGTCGGGGGGCACACGCAGGCTTCCCCTGGGAACGGGGTGGGCTCCCACGCTCCCGTAACCAACGGGGCAGTTCACCGCACACCAAGCACACGTGTGTGCCCACAGATGTATGTGTGTGAGCCTGAGTGGAGCGCGTGAGCGTCAGAGTGCCAGTGTGTGAGCGTGTGAGCGTGGGGGTGTCAGTGTGAGCGTGTGTTAAGAGCGTTGGTGCGCGTGAGCACCTAAACGCGCGTGTGGGTGTGCGTCAGTGTGAGTACGTGTATGAGGTGCGTGTCTGTGTAAGTGCGTGTGTGGGTGTGTGTGGGTGTGAGTGCGTGTGTATGGAGGTGTGTAAGCATGTGTGTGGGTGTGTGTATGTGAGTGCGTGTGGGGTGTGTGTGTGTGTGTGTGTGTGTGTAGGGAAGAGTGCCAGTGTGAGTGTGTGAGCGTCTGTGCGGGCGTGAGGCTGTGAGGAGGGTGAGTGGGTGTGGGACATTCCGAATGGGGGGTCTGGATGTGTGTGTGTGTCAGGAGTGTATATGTGTGTGTGTGTGAGTGAGTGCGTACCTGTATGCGACTGGCTATGACTGAGTGTGAGAGGCTGTGAGTGTGTGTGTGTGTGTGGTTGCGTGTGTACGGTTGCATGGATGTGCGTGTCAGTATGTGAGTCCTTGTGTGTGTGTCCACATCCGTGGGGGTAAACGTGTGTGTGACTGTGTCTCAGTGAGGGTGGACAGCGGGGCTGACACTGTCCCTTGGCCCCTGAGTGCCGGCACCTATCGGACACTCCCCCCACCTCCACCAGCACGAGGCCAGCGTGCCTGGACCTGGAGTGTGCGGACAGAAGCCAAAGACGACAACCACAAGTTGTCCTACGGGATAGTTGCATGTGTCGGCCCCACCTCACAAAACACCCACCTGCAAATAAATAAAATAAAATAAAATAAAACCCCCGAAGGCAGCAAACATGAGGTCAAGCGGAAGGAGATAGGACAGCGTCCCTCGGCAACGAGACCCGCTGGCCGCACACAGGGCCGGGGAAGCCGCCGCACCGTCTGCGCTTTCCGAGGGGGGCAGGTCGGCACCCTCCGTCCAAACACTGCCCTGCCATGGCCTTTGATTTAGAAGCAAATTTTGTTCTGAGACGTGCTCTGCCACCTTATTAATCGCTCGGTGACTGCGCACCCACCAAACCGGGGCCGAAAAATCCCTGTTGGAAATAATAACCGCATCCGGGAGGCCGGTCCACGGTGGAGAGAAACATCTTTCAAAATTGCGGACGGATGTCAAAAGTAGCCGGGAGAGATGTGCACTCAATTCCCTCCTCTGACCTCTCCGGATCCCGGGCATTCAAGGTAAAATTTGATCTGCTTGGATGCACGTGGCCAGAGAGACTCCAGCGCGCTCTTGTCAATAAAGAGAGACGGGAAATATTAAAGCGGGGAAGCGCCGTCCCACCGAGGGCCTCCGGAGGGGATTGACACCAAGCGGCGGGAGAAAAATAAAGGAGGGGGACCTTCTAAAATGGTGAGTAACTGCATCTGGGCTCAGCCCACACCCCACCCCCCCAACGGCAGCGCGCCCGAATAGATCATTATCTCGGGCTGTGTCTCTCCGGTGGGAAGACGCGGCTTCTCTTTCCCAGTGCAAAGGGCACAAGAGGAGTGTGTGGGGGAGACCCCCAGGGTCCAGCTTCCCCAGCTTCTGAAATGTTTCCCGCGCAGACAGGACATGCATTGCCTCGCACAGGGAGGAGTCGTTGGCCATACTCGACGGACACACAGACACATGTTCCTGCACCAACAAGCCGGCTTCCTGCAGGAGGCCCCTGCCTAAGCGCATCAAACGGTTTTCAACATCCTCCCACGGTTATCTGCGCATCCCCGAAGCGGCCCTGAGTCACCCCGACGGCCAAGGACGGAGCGGCGAGCGTTCGAAGGCGGCTCTGTCCAGAAGGGCCTCTGACACCGGCCCCAACAACTTGGCTCAGCACCCTGGTTCTGTCGGACACCGGAAGGAGACAAAAAAATCCACTGACTTACCTGTCTGTCCTCTAGGTCCACGCCGGCGCTGCCGTCTGCTTTGATCTCCTGTAGGCGGGGGGACAGAGAGGAAGAGAGAGGACGGGGGTTAGACGCTGTGTGTGGGGGATGCCCATTACAGTTACAGCCCCCAGCCCCCGCCACACCGTCTCGGAGCCCTTTTTAGTTTTTGGCTTTTTGCTTGCTTGTTTTATTTTTATTTACTTATTTTTATTTTTCCCTTTAAACAATTTGAAACAGTTTTTTAATATTTTTTAATGGATCGCTGTGAGATAGTGACAGACTCAACATCTTTCATGATTACGTTTCTGTCACACAATGATGGAGCACCCATCCCTCCACCAGTGCCCATTCTCCACCACCAGTGATCCCAGTGTCCCCCTGCCACCCCCACCCCTTCCGCCTCTCCGCATCCCCCCGCCCCCTGCCTCTGTGGCAGGCACCTTCCCTCTTTCTCTCTCTCTCTCTCTCTCCTTTAGGAACAAATCCAGAACCTCGAGTGCCCTGAGCTAATTCTTTCTTTGGGCTTTGTAGCCAGGGCAGCTCCTCGGGGTAGGCGGGACAGAGGATGGTCTGAGCGCATCAGCGGGCGAGGGGCCAGTCAGAGCTCCCTAACTGCCAGGAAGGACGGAAATGAGGGGGCTGGTGAGAATCGGGGGTCTTGCCTGGAACCATCTCTCTGCCCGAGCAGCCGACCCCTGGACCCGGCAGACAGCTAACAGGGATCATCTCTTCCATGAGAGGGCCCTCCTCTGCGCGGGGCCCCTCAGAGCCCAGCCCCCTCCTCCACGTGGGGCCCCTCAGAGCCCAGCCCCCTCCGCTCGCTCGTAATGGGGATGCTCTAGGCCCCCACCCTGGGCGCTGGAACTGGGAAGTCAGCCTTGATTCCTGGCAGACACAGTTACCGGCTGCGGCCAGCCCCAGGGACAGCAGAGAGCAGGGGCAGATCTCCCCAGCCCCCCTTACACGCCCCCTGAAGTGTTCCCTAGGCCGCCCCCTCCCCCATGTAAGGCCCCAGGGGGAAGAGCACCCATGCTCGAGGTGAGCGGCCACTGCCTTGGCCACGTGACCCGGAGGACAGTGGTTGAGAATGACCGGAGCATGTGGAGGACTAGGTCAGGATGGCCCCACCCTGCGCTCTTGGCCTCATGGGGGTTCAGACGCTCCAGGAGTCCCCGATGAGCTATTACGGGGAGTTTCTGCAGCTCGTGTGCTTTCCACCGGGGCTGGAGGGGCCGCAGGAGAAGGCTCACGTGACCAGGTCAGAACAGGCTTCTGGGCCCCCCAGGGATGGCAGCTGTCCCCTCTGCCCTTGGCATTCAGACAGAGACAGACACTCTATCCAAGGTGCTTCGGGGTCCTAGACAGAAGCTCACGGCTGGAGCCATAGGACAGCGGGGAGGGCGCTTGCCATGCACACGGCTGACCTGGGCTCGATCTCTGGCACCCCATAGGGTCCCCTGAGCACTGTCAGGAGTGATGCCTGAGTGCAGAGCCGGGAGTAAGCCCTGAGCATCGCTGAGCATGGCCCCTTCCTCCAAACAAACAACAAAACCCAGTTCCTGTTCCCCATCACACTCAGTTCCCACTTCCCATTACACTCTAGTTCCCATTTCCCATCACACTCAGTTCCCACTTCCCATTACACTCAGTTCCCATTCCCCATCACACTCAGTTCCCACTTCCCATCACACTCAGTTCCCATTCCCCATCACACTCAGTTCCCACTTCCCATTACTCTCAGTTCCCATTCCCCATCACACTCAGTTCCCACTTCCCATTACACTCAGTTCCCATTCCCCATCACCCTTTAGTTCCTGTTTCCATCACACCTCGCTCCTGTCTTTCCGTCCCACTCTCGTTCCCATTTCCCGTCACACTCTTGCTCCCATCCCCCATCACACTGTGCAGTTCTCGGAGAGCCCGACTGACAAAAGCCACACAGCCACGGGGTTGGAGCTGGCAGCGACCGACCTCCCAGCCACTGGAGCCATGTCTCTGGCCCGGGAGCACAACAGTTTGAACCCCAGGTCACAACGGCGCAAAAATCCAACCATCAAACACGCATCTTCCCTGAACCTGCCTCACTTAGAGACCCTAAACCAGCCGCCCCCAGGGCCTGGGGACTCAGCACCAACACCACCAGGAAGGCTGCCCAGGCTAAAGAGTAAAGAACCGTGTGGGGTCGGGGGGAAGGGGGGCTTTGCGGAGGTCACTGGCCCTGCCCAGGGGCAA
Organism: Sorex fumeus; assembly: GCF_029834395.1. Lineage (NCBI taxonomy): Eukaryota > Metazoa > Chordata > Mammalia > Eulipotyphla > Soricidae > Sorex > Sorex fumeus. Next base: position 4,571,768 of record NW_026606167.1, on the reverse strand, counting down.
GGCGGGTTTGCCATGGCAGGTCATCCCTGCCCACTGCACTATGCTCGCGTGGCCTCAGATGGGGCGGATGCGAAGCGGGGGTGCCCGCCATGCCCACCCAGGCCGGCCGGCGGCTCTTAGGGGGGGCACCGTTTATGCTGCAGGAGACCGTAGCATGGACAGGCCCCCTCCTTGGTCCAAACCCCCCGCACGGGCTCCCTCGCGAGGTCCAGAGCCCCCCCTGCCTTTAGCTCCCCATAGAGGCCTAATGTCTAAGAGGCATGTTTCGGGGTGAAAAACCCTTTCCAGGGCCTTTGCTTTTCTGGGTTTGGACATTTGCCGCTTCCAAAGGTTCTCACGGGCACAGTGACGCCTCCTTGGAAAGGCACCAACCGATTAGGGTTCGAGTCTCGCCTTGAGAAAATGCCGGGGGAGCCCCACTCTTTCCACCTTCCCTTTGAGCAGCTCCTCCCCGCCCTGCTGTCCTCCCTCCTCCCCAGCTCAGGGGACAGGGGACAGGGACAGGCCGTCTGGGATGCCCCACCACCCTGCTGCCCTGCAGTTAACGCTTCTCCTGGTCCTTAAGCCCGACATTTAAATCGGACGCAGGGACACATGGGCTCTGTGGAAGGAAACAGCATCACTGCATTTCTTGCTCCAGCCGGAAGCCCTGCGTGTCTTCAAGCCGAATTCTTCGGTGGGCGACCACCCAAAGAAGGTGAGGAACCAGAGCATCCCTCTAGTCCGGCCCCGCCCGCGGCTACCCCAAACCCTGCACGCGCTCAGCCCCTGCCATATCCCAGCTGGCCAGCGGATGGCAGCAAACAGCCGTGCTAAATAGCCCAGCCCAGTCCCTGGGCCGGCTCTGCAGACCGGGGTGGCCAACTTCCCGCTTGGACAAACCCCATCTCGGGTGACCACGCGCTCCTGACTGGCCCTTGATTATTCTCCACGCGTCTCCGAGGGAGGGATGTGGGGGATGTGTTTAAGAACGACCCGTAGGTGTGCATGTCTCAAGGCAGAGGACATTCTAGAAGCAACGAAGGGTTGAATTTAGATGCGGAGAAAGGGGGAGAGAGAGAGAGAGAGAGAGAGAGAGAGAGAGAGAGAGAGAGAGAGAGAACTGAGAATGATTTCATCTGAAATCCAGCTGTGAAAAATAAGAAACAAAAGGATTGAACAGGCTGAGGTCTCAGCATTAATCCACCCTCCTTCCATCTGTTCACCATCCATCCATCCATCCATCCATCCAAACATGCAGTATCCCTCTCTGTCCCTCCATCCCTTTCTTCTTCCATTCCTTCCTCTCCCTCCTTCTGTCCCCCATTCTCCCTCCCTTCTTACCTCCCTCCATCTCTCCTTTTATTTCTCCATCCCTCCTTCAATTCCTCCCTCCCTTCATCTCCAATCCCATCCCTCCTTCCATCCCTCCCTCCCTCCATGTCCTATCCCCATCCATCCATCCCTCTCTACATCTATCATCCATCCATCCATCCATCCATCCCTCTCTACATCTATCATCCATCCATCCATCCATCCATCCCTCTCTACATCTATCATCCATCCATCCATCCCTCTCTACATCTATCATCCATCCATCCATCCCTCTCTACATCTATCATCCATCCATCCCTCTCTACATCTATCATCCATCCATCCATCCCTCTCTACATCTATCATCCATCCATCCCTCTCTACATCTATCATCCATCCATCCATCCCTCTCTACATCTATCATCCATCCATCCCTCTCTACATCTATCATCCATCCATCCATCCCTCTCTACATCTATCATCCATCCATCCCTCTCTACATCTATCATCCATCCATCCATCCCTCTCTACATCTATCATCCATCCATCCATCCCTCTCTACATCTATCATCCATCCATCCATCCATCCATCCATTCATCCCTCTCTACATCTATCATCCATCCATCATCCATCCATCCATCCCTCTCTACATCTATCATCCATCCATCCATCCATCCCTCTCTACATCTATCATCCATCCATCCATCCATCCATCCCTCTCTACATCTATCATCCATCCATCCATCCATCCCTCTCTACACCTATCATCCATCCATCCATCCCTCTCTACATCTATCATCCATCCCCATCCATCCATCCATCCCTCTCTACATCTATCATCCATCCATCCATCCCTCTCTACATCTATCATCCATCCATCCATCCCTCTCTACATCTATCATCCATCCATCCATCCCTCTCTACATCTATCATCCATCCATCCATCCTTCTCTACATCTATCATCCATCCATCCATCCCTCTCTACATCTATCATCCATCCATCATCCATCCATTCATCCATCCCTCTCTACATCTATCATCCATCCATCCATCCCTCTCTACATCTATCATCCATCCATCCCTTTCTACATCTATCATCCATCCCCATCCATCCATCCATCCCTCTCTACATCTATCATCCATCCATCCATCCCTCTCTACATCTATCATCCATCCATCCCTTTCTACATCTATCATCCATCCATCCATCCCTCTCTACATCTATCATCCATCCATCCATTCATCCCTCTCTACATCTATCATCCATCCATCCATCCATCCATCCATCCATCCATCCATCCATCCCACTGAGACCAGAATCGCCACTTTAGCTGCCGAGCCCATAACCCAGCATTGGCGACTTTATCAATATTTAGAGGAATTTGTTTGTTCTTTGGGGGTCACACCCAGCTGTGCTCAGGGATCACTTCTGGTGGTGCCCAGCGCTGGAACCATACGCAGTGCTAAGGACTGACCAAGGCCAGCGCAGGCCAAGGTGAGCCCCTCCGCCCCTGTGCTGCCTCTGGCCCCAGTGCAGAGGACTTCGAATGGACATCTGGGGAGATTTTCGGCGGGAGAGCGCATACAGGAACACAGTTGGCACGAGGGCAGGGAAGACAGCAGCGAGGCCCGGCCGGCGGACGTTCCTTTCCCCGAACACGCAGCGGTCACTCTGCCCTCCTCGCCCTGCAACGGGAGCGGGGTTACCAGGGCCCTTGGGGAGCTGGTGGGACAACAGACTCAGCACCCTGAACGGGGTACCTGCAAGGAGCTGGCAGCAATACGGCAGGAGGGGCCCCCAGCCAAGGGTCTGTTTGCAAATAGGAGCTATGCATTGGCATCTCTGCGGGAGCTTAATGAGAGCTCTTTTAATTAACTGCAAAAGTAATTACCCATATTAGATGTAAATCGCACTTGTTTTTACATGAGGTGAATAATTTCAGGGCCGCCTTTAAGGAGACGACTTCTGGAGGAGAGATCGCTGCCAGCCCCGCAGCGAGGCCTCGTGCGGGGGAAAATCCAGCAAAGCCCTTTCCAGGCGAGAAACGCCGCCCGGGACAGCCCCGAGGAGGTCGGGGGATGCGGTCACCTTGCGTCACTCTGCCGTGGGCGCTCTGGCCATGTCCATCCCCGCACCCGAGTCCACACCCCACACCGCACAACTCGGGGGCAGCCAACAACAGATCCTAATAGTGTGAGTGTGTCTGAGAGTGTGAGTATGTGAGTGTGAGTACAAGAGTGCGTGTAAGGAAGTGTGAGGATGTGGAAGTGAAAGTCTGTGTAGTGTGAGTGTGTGGGTATGTACTTTTGTCACTGCGCGTGAGAACGGGTGAGACTGAGCATGTGAGTGTGGTAAGAGCATGTGAATGTGTGTGAATGTATGTATGAGTGTGTGCGTGTGAGTGCATGTGTGAGTTCATGTGAGTGTGTGTGAGTGTAAGTATGCGTATGTGCGTATGTGAGTGTTGTGAGGGTGTGAGAGTGTGCGTGTGTATGTCTGTGGGTGTGTGGGAGAATGTGAACGTGAGAGTGTATATGTGTGAGTTCGTGTGTGTGTGAATATGTGTGTGAGTATGGATGCATATGTGAGTGTGTGACTGTATATGGGTGGGTGAGAGTGCGTGTGTGAAAGTGTGAATGTGACAGACTATGTGAGGTGTGTGTACATGAGTGTGTGACTGTGTGAAAGTGTGAGAGTATGTGTATATAACTGTGTGTGTTTGTGAGTGGATGAGTGTGAGTATGTGTGAGTGTATGTGAGTGTGTGTATGTGAGTGTATGTGAGTGTGTGTGTATGTGAGTGTGTGTATGACTGTGTGAGTGAGTGTGAGTGTGTGTATATGAGTGTGTGAGTGTGTATGACTGTGTGTGAGTGTGAGTGTGTATGACTGTGTGTGAGTGTGAGTGTGAGTGTGTGACTGTGTGTGAAAGTGTGAGAGTATGTGTATATGACTGTGTGTTTGTGAGTGGATGAGTGTGAGTGTGTGTGAGTGTATGTGAGTGTGTGTATGACTGTGTGAGTGTGTGAGTGTGTGTATGTGAGTGTGTGAGTGTGTATGACTGTGTGTGAGTGTGAGTGTGTGAGTGTGTATGATTGTGTGTGAGTGTGAGTGTGAATGTGTGAGTGTGTGAGTGTGTGAGTGTATGTGAATGTGTAAGTGTGTGTGTATTTTGGCAGGGGGAGGCCTCTGCCAAAATGTGGTGGTGTGGGCGGCAGTGGGCAGTGTCCAGGGGCCGTCCAGGGAAGGCAGGGCCTCTCCCACCAGAACTGTCAGCCAGGCGAGGCAGGAGCAGGAGCGGGCGGAGCCCCGAGCCGAACTGTGTGGGTGAGGGTCTGCACCCAGCACCCAAAACCCGCCTCGGAGCCTCCAGGGACACAAAGAACTGGAGAAAGGGACAGCGCAGAAGCTGGACTTCGGGGGGACGCTAGGTGGCCTGCTCTGCGCTGCCCAACCCCCCACCCCGCCCCGGGGAGCAGGAGGTGAGCCCGGGAGCATAAACAGGCAGGATGGAGTTTGCAAATACAAAATTAGCGGGTAATTATTGAGACTCTGATCGGCGCCTTCATTAAGGGATTTGAGGAGGCAATTATGGGATTGAGTTTAGTGCTCTCCAGTCAAGCGAGGGAGCCGGGCGGGGCGCGGGTGGGGCGGGAACCTGGCCCGCCGGACCCTCCCCAGAAGCAGCCTGGGTGCAGGAGGTGCCTCGGGGGACAAGGGTCCGGATGCTGAGCTGCTCCTGCCTGGCTCGAAGTCCCAGGGCCAGTGGGTGGACTGTGGGGTCAGGCGTAGTGCCCAGGTCTGCTCCTGGTTCAGGGTCCCCGGAAGACAGAGCCGCGGGAGAGCTTTTCTGCAGGACCGAAGGGTCCCCGTCCCTGCAGGCGCCCACCAGACCGGGGACTCCCCCAGACGCACAGGCTCAAGAGAAGATTCCAGCCTGGGGGGCTGGAGCAACAGCAGAGCAAGGCCGACCCGGGTTCCAGCCCAGCACCCTGTAGAGTCCCCCGAGTGAGCCCACCAGGTGCAATTCTCAAGCACAGAGCTAGGAGTCAGCCCTGAGCACTGACAGGTGAGACTCACAACAACAATAAAAATTCCACCCTCCAAGGAGAACAGCACTCACGGGCCGCTGCAGAATGAGGATTTTTATCAGAAATCACCTCCCTGCTGGGCTACCTGTGTGGGGATCACAGACCGGCTGCCCCCCTTCCCTCCAGGCCTCTCACAGAAGCCCCCCGGCCTTGCACCCCTCCTCCAGCTCAGGATATAACTCCCGCCACACACACACACACACACACACACATACACACACACACACACACACACACACACGCACGGCCCCGCGTGGTTCGGCAATCTCTGTAATGGTCTTGGTCTGGCTTTGTTTTCTCTCCGCAGAATCTGTCCGATGTTGTTCGTTCTACTCTGGGGTCACCCAACCCCCCGCTGCCTCGGCTCACTCGCCTGGTTCTCCTACACCTGGCGGCGGTGGCCTTGGGCGGTGATGGAGATGGATTCAGATTAAGGGAAGCCCAAAAGAGCCGCCGGCCGGACACTGGGTTTCTGGGCTCCAGGAGAGGCACCCGCCCGGCTGCGTCCAGCCCACACCAAAGCTTGGGGCCCCTTTGCTACCACCCGTGCTGTCCAGTCGTGGAGCCTCGGGTCCAGAGGGTCACTCCCGTCTGCTCCGGAGGTGCTACAGTCCGTGGCAGACATGGAAGGTCAAGCCAGGTCTGCACCTACGAACCCTCCATCGTCCCCCGGGCTCTGCCTGCTCCCCTTCCCCAGCTCCCCCCTTACTGGCTGTCCGCTGCCCCCGCTGTCCACCCCCGGAGGCCCCAGCAGCACCTGCCTGGTTTCAGGGTGCCGGGCCAGCATGCCCTCTCTTCTCTGCTGTACTGACCCCCAGGAAACACTGGTCTCCTGGAGCCTTCGCCCCCACACCCCGAGACAGCCCGCAGAACCTGATGATGTCACGTCCGTCACCTCACGTCCATCACCCCCACCCTCGGATGGGGCCTGAGGAACTGTCTCCCCTCCAGGGGGCTTCCTTCTTAGGGCACACCCGGCGGTGCTCAGGGGTTCCTCCTGGCTCTGCACTCAGGAATCACTCCTGGCGGTGCTCAGGGGACTTTATGGGATGCTGGGAATCGAACCCCGGGTCGGCCGCGTGCAAGGCCAACGCCCTCCCCGCTGTGCATGGCTCTGCATCCCCCCCCCCTCCGTAAACAGACAGCTCCTGGGCCCAGGCCCCCTGCCCCACGCGCTGCCCTCCCCTGGCCCCTCCTCCTGTTCACCAGCCCTTTAACGGCTAATTCTTTCTCAGACCCGCAATTTTCAACGTCTGTTTCAATCACGCTGAGTGTGACCTGGGAATTTTCTAGCTGCCTTTTCAGGCAGGTGTTTCTTGCTCTCTTCTGTGGATACGCCCCCGCACCCTCCATGAACCCCCCCCCAACGCCCCCACCCCCCGCTCTCTCCCTCTTAAATGTCTCCTCTCGTTTATTTCCAGCCACGTCCAGCACCAATTGGTCAAATATGGGGGCACCCCCCCTCCCCGTCACACTCACATTACTGGACAGGACACTTGAAACATTCGAACACCAACTTCACACACAGACACAGTGCCCTGCCCGAGGGAGGACCCGGCTGTTCCCCCTCACCACCCCGGGGGACCGATTCATGAGGAGGCTGCACCTCAGCGCCAGACACTGTAGACACAGGATTCCCCCCCCACACACACACACACTCCCACAGGGGGAGACGGAACGGATCGGCTTCCGGGTCACAGGAAACCTGAGGTCACCCCCAGGCAGACCTTGGGGAAGAACTAGAAGCCTCAGTGGGAACTCCTCCTCCTCCTCCTCCTCCTCCTCCTCCTCCTCCTCCTCCTCCTCCTCCTGTACACAGAGCTGGGGCTGGGGGTGCGCCCGGAACATTTCCCGGGTCCTCCTGCAAGCGTGTGTGCGGGCCCAGGAGAGTCGCCCTAAGGACCAGTGGCACCTGTGGTATCAACATCATTCTCCGCCCTGCTCCCCCCCGCCCTTGCTTCTGTTCAGGGTTCACAGCAAACAGCGCTCAGGGTAGGCTCCCGGCTCTGTGCTCAGGGGTCACCCTGGCAGGCTCAAAGGACCCTCTGGGGTGCTGGGGCTCGAGCCATGCTGGCTGTGGGCGCGGCAGGCACCCTCCCCGCTGTGCTATCCCTCCGGGCCCTCTTCTCCTTCCCGCCACGGCCAGGCATAGGGGGATCAGAACGGGGGACGCAGCCAGCGAGTGACTTAATTAACTGGGGGACGTGAGGCGGAACCAGCTGGGTTTCCCAAGGGGGCTTCGGGTGCTCACGCTCATACCCAGGAGGGGCTTGAAACCTCCTCCTGCCAGACACACGGGGGCTTCTCTGGGCAGACAGCACTGAGGGTTGCATCTGTCCATCTGGGCGTTTCCGGGCAATCAAGGAGGTAAGGTAAAGGTAAAGGCCCTCCCGTTGATCGTCGATTTGCTCGAGCGGGCCCAGTAACGTCTCCATTGGAGACTTTGTTGTTACTGTGTCTGGCATATCGAATACTCTCGGTAGCTTGCCGGGCTCTCCGAGAGGGGCGGAGGAATCAAACTCGGGTCGGCCAAGTTGGCCGCTTGTAAGGCGAACGCCCTACCGCTGTGAGAAAAATTTTAAAAAAGCAAAGAAAGAAAGGAAAGGAACGGAAAACCTAACTTCCATAAGGGCAAATGCAAAATTAGCATTTATGGATCCGAGGTCATTAAGAAGAGTCCGTCCGGGTCCTTCCCCGCACGCGCGAAAATGAGAAGAATGGGGTGGGGGAGGGGGGAGAGAAATAAGTAACTAAAATAAAAGGTCTGGTTAAAAGGATCTTAAATGGCGAGGCGGCCACTAATGGCCGGGGCCATCTCGGAAGGACTAATTAAGCGAGAAATAAAAGCGGTTCAAGGGGACAGGCAGCGTGGCCATCCACGGAAATGCCAGCGGCCACTCATTAAAGCCGAGGTGTTGCCCTCCGTCCCTCACCCCTCCGCGAGCAGACCCTCTCGCCGCCCCCCACCCCTGCGCCTGCTCCCCCACGGGTCAGCCCTGGGGGCGGGCGGGGGGTGTCTGGAAGCCTGAGCTCAAATCTGCACAAACGGGCCCGACCTGAGGGTCAGTGACGTGAGGGCCTGCGGGAGGAGAAACTGAGACACGCCGGATTCCCCCACCCGCACCCTTGTCCCAGACATCACCCCACAGGCTCGGGCACCCCTGCAGGCAGGGGTCCGTGCCTCTCCTGGGCTCAGGTTTCGTTCCCGGGGCTGTAGCTGGGCTGCAGGGCCACGGGGCCAGCGTGACACAGTGCCCAGCACATGGGGCTCCGGCCTGGTCCAGTGTGGGTGGCTCGGAGAGTCCCCTCCCAGCGCTGGACCACACGGGAGGGACAGTCCTCACCTGTCACGCATCCCTGCTCACCCGCCTTGCTCTCTGCCACGTCCCGGGCCACAAACCCGCGACACTGATGACGCAGGGAAGAGCCGTAGGCACGGTGATTCGCGACAGCGCGGGGAGGGCGTGGACATTCTGGGCGCATGGACACCGGCGAGACAGGAGGGAAACGCGAGACCCCAAGAGGCGTCCCGGCTCCCCTGGCTTTCCCGTTTGGAAAATAACAGTGAACAGAGCCATGGGCAGGAAACGAGGGGTCACTGCTGGCCCGCGCCCCCGGGGCAGCCCGCTTGGAGCCTGACCACAGCCCCGGGGGACGCTAGGAGTACCCCCCCTGCTGGGACGGTGACCGCCCCAGCACCACTGGGGTTTGGGGTCAGTTTGGGGACAGCCTCTGGCAGCCCCTAGTTCCGAGCACCCGTAGGCGCCGCCAGGAGAGGGGACGGGGTGGGGGGACACCCTTTGCTATCCATGGGGTCTGTGTGGAAGCTGGAGCCCCTCCCCCATCTTTGCTCCCTCCCCCAAACCCCGGGCCGGATGAGCCAGATTGGCGGTTGGCACAGGGAGCCACCATGTGTCTGCCTGCCCATCCTTCCGTCGGTCTCCATCCTGCTTGTCACCTTCCAAACAACTCTCGCTTTTCTTTTTACCTCTTTCCTCAGCTACCTTTGGGCAGCCCCACCCCCTTCCCATCAGCCCCCCCCCCCCCACAAACACCCCCTGCAGGTGAGCTTCTGGCTCCTGCGTCCTTCATCCCCAGCTCCAGCAGGGCCTGAGCTTTCAGGATGGCTTATTTTGGGGGTGCAGCTGGGCGAGTTTCCCCTCCCAGGGCAGCAGGTGAAGCTGGGTCAGCTCCCCAGTGGGCCTGGGTCCGAGAAGCCCCTCACCCCCTCGGGCCCCCTTCTCTGCCTCACGGTAATACCTGTCTGAGTTTCGGGATGGGAGATGCGTGCTGAAAGTAGACTATGAACCAAACATGATGGCCACTCACGGCCTGTACTGCAAACCAGAACACCCCAAAGGAGAGAGAGAGAGTAAGAGGGAATGTGCCTGCCATGGAGGCAGGGGTTGGGGCGTGGACAGGAGGGGGTGGCGGGATACTGGGGACATTGGTGGTGGAGAATGGGCACTGGTGGAGGGATGGGTACTCGATCATTGTATGACTGAAACGTAATCACGAAAGTGGGTAAGTCTGTGACCATACCTCACGGCAATTCACGAAAAAATTTTTTAAAAATTTAAAAGGAAAAAAAACCACCTGCCTGAGTTTAAGCAGCAAAGCAGAGATCCCCTTGCAAGGGCCCCCCCACAACCTGTCAGCAAGGGTCCTGCGTCCAGCACCGGCCCCCGAGTCACAAGGCGGATGGCGAGCGAGCTGGGATTCCCAAGGGACTGTGCCCTTATTTCTGCCTTGGTGGACAAGTCTCAAGGACAGAGGGAGACTCGATCCCCCTCCAGACTCGTACCTAGACCCCAAACACCCCAGGGACACCCCCGCCCACTGAGGCCAGGCCCCCTCACACTAACCCCACGGGACTGCCTACTCGGGGGTCTAGACATTCCATCCAAGCTATGTCCGAAGCTATCGATCCGCTTCCAGATTATTCTCTGACCTGCACAGAGGGGGGACGAAGAGGAGGGAGAGGAAGCAAAAACCCCACAGACTTTAGGACTTTGATGAACTGTTTGGACAAAACTAAGAGACGCGTGTGGGGATGAGCTCGCGGGCGGGCGGCGCGGTAATCAGCGGCTGAATTACGTGAAGCCGTTTCTTTATTCCTGTAATTTGATTGCACATAAATCAATTTTGATTAGATTCAAAAATGACGGAACACGCACCTCAGCGAGCTGTCGGGTTTTATCTGATACCAGAACCCGGCAGGGGCTTGGGGCCCATGTCTGCCCCGCACCCACCGGAGATGCCCCCCAGCCCCCAACAATGCCAGACACCATTAAGGGCTGCAAATGGAGGGACGTAATTAAATTAGCTGATAATCATCGTCTCCTTCTATAGAGGCTCTAATTTAGTGCACTTGCAAATGTAATGAGGCTCGCTGGATTGAAAAATAAGGTGGGAATAACAGAAACAAGATTACATTAATTGGCAGAGATACTGATAAGGCAGATTGCTCTGCCTCTCGAAAAATAAATAAATAAAATCTCCACATTCCTGAAAACTGTCCGAGGTGAGCTCTGTCCATAGTGCAGAGAACATGGAAAGTGACTGAGAGGGATGGGAAGACATGAGAGAGGGAGAGAGATGGAGAGGGAGAGAGTGCGGGGAGAGGGAGAAAGGGAGAAAGAGAGGAAAAGTAAGAGTAGGAGAGAGGGGAGAGAGGGAAAGAGAGGAGGAGAGAGAGAGGGAAAGAGAGAAGAGAGGGAGAGAGAGGACAGGAGGAGAGAAAAGGAGAGAGAGGGAGGGAGAGGGAGACAGAGGGAGAGAGTTACAGAGAGGGAGGAGAGAGTGAGAGAAGTAGAGGGAGATGGAGAGAGGTAGAGAGGGGGAGAGAGGGAGGAGAGGGGGAGGGACAGAGGGAAGGAGAGAGGGAGAGAGATGGAGAGGGAGAGGGAGAGAAGAGGGAGAGAGTGAGTGAGAGGAGAGGAAAAGAGATGGAGAGAGAGAGGAGGAAGAGAGAGAGGAAGGAAGGAAGGAAGGAAGGAAGGAAGGAAGGAAGAGAAAAAAAGGAGGAGGAGGAGGAGAAGGATAAGAAGAAAACGGAAGGAAGGAAGGAAGGAAGGAAGGAAGGAAGGAAGGAAGGAAGGAAAGAAGGAAGGAAAGAAGGAATGTGCTGGAGCGATAGCACAGTGGGTAGGGCGTTTTTGTCTTGCATTCAGCTGACCTGGGCTCGATTCCCAGCATTCCATATGGTCCCCAGAGCACTGCCAGGAGTAACTCTTGAGTGCAAAGCCAGGATTAACCCCTGAGCATTGCCAGGTGTGACCCAAAAAGAAAAAAAAAGAAAGAAGGAAGGAAAGAAAGAAGGAAAGAGAAATAAGGAAAGAAGAAAGAAGGAAAGAAAGAATGAAAGAAAGGGGAAAAGGAGAGAAAGAAAGGAGAGAAAGAAAGAAGGGAAGAGAGGGAGGGAGGGAAGGAGGGAGGGAGGGAGGAGGGAGGGAGGGAGAGAGGGAGGGTAGTTGGTGTTGGCTGGTGGGGGTGGGGCTATCCCTTGAGTGGACTGAGCTTCCCCATCCTCCTCTTCGTACCTAACTCGGTTCCATCCCCATGACAGGCCCGCCCGGCACCCATAGGAGCCTTTACAACAGGAGGCTGATGAGCAAACACCCACCTTGGCCTCCCTCCAATTGCAGATTGCCGAGAACCCCTGGGCGCAGGGGCCCAGTTTCACTCCACCTTGTTTTGCTTCTGGCTGCCATTTCCGAGACCCTCCCTGCGACCTGCAGTGCTGACGTGCGTGCGGATTGTGAGATTGTTTCAGGATGGGGCTCTCCCAGGCCCCTTGCTCCCTCCCTCCTTCCCTCCTGCCAAGCACAACATAATTTCTTAGCAGACAAAAGGCTGGTCCCTGGGGGTCTTTGATGATGGTGAGTTAGAGTGGAGTGTACGCAGGAGGTGTTTACTGAACAAAGAAAATAATTAATGGGAAGTTTGCCCGCAGGGGGCTGGATGTTGGCGTGAAGAAGGTGGGTCTCTGCAGTTCCTGCCAGGGACCCTATGTCAGACGCAAAACCCAACCCCACAAAGAGCGTTTCCAGTCGCTTCCACCTAACGCCCAGCCTGTGCAGGACTGTTGTCGGAACCAGCTGACCCTGTGGAGATTATTTGGAGGAGAGGTGTTCTAAGCTCCACGGGTCTGGGAAAGAGCGGGACGGGAAGACGAGGCCATCCCTTGGATGCGTGGCCAGCGTTCCCGCCGTAGCCAGCCTCATCACTCATCCCCCAGGCTCCTGACAGGCAGAATGAAGAGGAGAGACCTGCCAAACCCGCACCAACACCGGGAAAAAGAGCCAAGAATTTCAAGTAGGCAAGGGCAAGATACAGAATGCAGCTTCGTTCAAGAAAGTCCCAGAATTTTCCTTGAACAAAGAGTCATTGCCCAGATTGCTATGGGGGAAAAAACATCGCCTTGACAGCTCTGCAGACTTTTTCTCTCCGTGCTTGTACACTGCAATTCTTTATCCAGTTCTGTTAAACTGTTCCCCCTTTTCCTTTGTAATTGTTTCTTATCCAGGGATGCAATGAAGAGTTTGTTCATACATTTGCAGTCCTATTGCAACCCTGTTCACAATAGCCCAAATCTGGAAAGAGCCCATGTGCCCAAGACCAGATGGCAGAATGAAGAAGCTCTGGGACATCTCCACAGTGGAATACTACTCAGCCAGAACAAAGATGAGTTGTGAAATTTGCTGTTGCATGGATGGATCTGGAAAGTCCCATGCTGAGTGAGATGAACTATAGAGGGAGAGGGACAGACACAGAACAACCTCACTCAACTGCAGGATATAAAAAAAAACCTAGCCAGGGAATAATTGATGCCCACATTAGAAGGGGCCGAGATCCCACCAAAGGATTTACATGAAGACAGGTTGCGATGCAATAAGCAAAGGGTCTTTATTGGTTAGCTCAAGCTGGGGCCCTCATCCGGCTCACGGACACAGTGGCAGCCCTCACGCAACAAGAGGCTCCGAGTCTCAAAAGCGGGGGACTTTTATATCATAGCATTGTAGAACAGGAACTTTCCATGGACCACCCTTTTGGCCAAAGTCTGAGGGGCTTTTCCCTACTTATACTTAACTGATTGGTTATAAGTCAGAGTTACATAAGGGTTACATGGGGGTTGGGGGCTTCCCTACCTGCACCTGATTGGGTAACTCTAACTGACCTCACCGTGGCTATCTCACCTCGGGGAAATCGTGACTCAATTCCAGGTATCTGTGCTCAATTCCAGGAATTCCGGAACCGAAACCTAGAGCTAGCTCCTTCTGGCTTCCTTAGGATCCTGTCAAGGCATTGCCTTTGCTTCTCTGTCTTTCTCCCGAGGGTAACAGAAGCAAAGGCCAGGAAAACCATCCCTTAGGAGGGAGCTTGCCACAGTTGGAGGAGATGGACTAGGACAGGAAAGCATCCACCATGACAGAGACACAGAGAAGTGGACACTGGTCAGGGCCTGGATGCTGAAAGGGGTACAGGGGCATGAGGACACTCCATCAGTAGCAGAGTCTAAAGGGGGAGGAAGGGAGGAAGTACCTGCCAGAGAGGCAGGCTGGGGGTGGGAGGGAAACTGAGTTCATTGGTGGAAGGACGGGGACACCGAAGAAGGGACGGGAGCTTGGGCATTGCACGCCTGAAACTCACTCATGAACAACTTTGTGATTCACAGTGATTCAATCAATGAATTAAGAGAGGGCTCACATGGAGTAGAAGACTCAGAGAAACAGTGGCACGGCCCAGCCCCAGGTTGGACACGCTCTCAGTGACCACAGCCCTTCCTGGTCACCTGCTTTTGTGGCCCCATGTGGGCAGGAGCCCTGTCCACCCTCCCCCCACCCCCGCCTCAGAGCTACACCTTCTTCCAGCTTTGCAAGAAGCGTGGGTGAGCTTCTTCCGCTCGTTTACTTCCATTCCCTGTGGACTCACGTCACTGGGACTTTTATGTGACTGTTCACTGGGGCTTTAACGTGGCTGTCCACTGGTACACTGGCATGGGGGTGTGGGGATGTGGAGGGCGGGGTGGGGGCTTTGTAAGCGCACCACCAAGTTTAGGCTCCTTGGAAGATGGGGGCTGCCAAGGGCACTGGCCCAGGGAGACGTTTCTGAAGAGGGGCCTGTCCTTCATCATTTTCTGAATTTTGTAAGGATGCAGCATCCTTACAAGGGACCTATGAGGAAATGAAATGCAGGTATGTAACCCTCTTCTGAGAGTCCATGGTATGGCTGGCAGATAACAACACTGGCAAAAGCCACAAAACCAGACTCCACACTTGTGTGTCTGAGATTGTGCAAAAGTCTTCCGGATATTAACAATTAAGAATCGTATATCTGGACAAGATCTGAGGGTTAAAAATAGGTTAAGGGATATTCTTGATAACCGTTTGGTATCAATACTGCAAACTACAATGCCCAAAAGGGGAGAGAGAGGGAAAGAGAGAGAGAAACTGACAGGCAGGGTCAGAGATAGACAGAGAGACTCAGAGACAGAGACAGAGACACACACAGAGAGAGAGAGAGAGAGAAAAGAAAATGCCACAGAGGCAGACGGGATGGAGGGTGGGGGGGTGATGGGAGGAAACCTGGGGACACTGGTGCTGGGAAATGGACACTGGTGGAGGGATGGGTGTTGGAACACTGTATGACTGAAATCCAATCATGAAAAGCTATGTAAGGGTCTATCCCACAGTGATTCAATTAAAAAAATTGTTTTAAAAAAGAATCATAGAGGTTTAATGTAGATGGAAACAGGACTTTAAAGCAGGGAAGCTTAGAAGAACACAGAAGAACAAATGTCCACGACTCATTCACTGGGAGTGTTTGTTTCTATTCTTTCAGCTCTTAGTTCAATAAATTCCTTCAGAAACACCCACGACGCCAGCAATGTTGGATGCCCCATAAGTGTCTCTGTCCCACAGACATCCACGCCAGCCCTCAAATAAATACCCCTTCCATCATGTTAAGCCCGAATGTGACCTCCACACCTTTGGCCAATCAGAATTTGGCAACAAGCATACGACCACTCAAACATGACTTTATCCAATTCCCTTGGTTTCCCACTTTCCTCTAAATCAACCCATCCGCGTTAAGTGAGCACACGTCCTCTTGAAGTGTCCCTCTGCGGATGTGCTTGGCTTTGGAGCTGTTATGACTCTTACTTGAGGTGGCACATGGCCAGGTTGGGGGAGTAGGGACACCCAGAGCCCAGACCCGGACCTGCCCCTCTAGCCAGGGATTTCTCCGTGTGCTCTGCGGGGATGGGGGTGATGCAATTATCGAACTGTGGGTAGAACAGGGAACCCCCAAGGAGAGAAGTGTGTCCCCTCTCCTGATGTCCAAGGCCTGGGGCTGTTTGGAGGAAACAGAGCTTCTGTGAATGGGCCTGTGATGCCTGAGTTCAAGGTCCACAGAACAGTGCCCTGATGGAGAAATGAGGAGGAGGTTCGGGGGGAAAGACACGGGTGGGGAGAAACACGTCAAGGAGGAAGGAGGTGGAGATGGAGGTCAGGACAGACCATGGCGTGCACTGCAGCTTCCAGCAAAGGGGTTTCATTCTCTTCTGGTTTGGTGTTTGCACATAGGAAAAAGGGTTGTCAAGTTGACTTTGACTTCTAACACTTTACAATATAGACTATCACTCTCAACTCTTTACAACATTGGTTTATTGCAGGGGGGGATGGAGAGAGAGATTGGGCCACTCCTGGTGTTCTCAGGATCACTCCCCCAGTGCTCACCTTATAAGGGGTGGGAAGGACACTGACCTCAGGAGCACGGGAGACAAGCCCTTACCCCCTAGTTAAGGCGGTTTACTATCTAAAAGTATTTGGGGGCTGTCTTGAGTATTTCATATGCCAAGAATCAAGTTATCTGCAAGCTGAAAATCTTTCTCTCCAATTCAAATGCCCCGTCTTTATTTTTCTTGCCTAATCACTGTTGCATCTAAGACTAACGAGAGTGAAAAGTAGGGCATTCTTGTCTTGGGCCTGATCTTGGAGGGTCTCTGCTTCCCCCTCCCCTGCAACCTCTGTGTATGGCGCTGATGGTCGGCTGGCTGTAGGTGCTCTTGACTACCGTGAGCAAGCTGCAGATATCTCTATTTCGTTGAGCACTTTTATCGCAAACGGGCACTGGGCCTTGTCAAAAGCTTTCATGCCCGATGACAGAGAGTGGATAAAGAGGATATGGTCGCGGCATGCCACAGAATGCCACAGAGATAAGAAGAAGAGATGAAACCGGCCTTCAGCAACCGCTTGGAGAGAAGTCAAGGGTGCCGTGTTGGGCAAAGTCAGTCGAAAGAAGGACAAACGCGGAGTGAGCTCCCACAGAAGGGGGGCACAGAGAAATCCAGCCGGGGAACAGATGGGAGAGGACCAGCGGTGCATGTGTGTGTGTGTGTGTGTGTGTGTGTGTGTGTGCCAGGAAGGGGCTTGGGGCATCGGGGGATAGGGTGGGTGGATTAGGAGTGACCGAAAGACAGCCGCACAGGGTCTGAGGCACTTGGGAGGGGGTGGAGATGCGATGATTCATAGCCCTGAGGCCTCGGTCTGAGCACTCCCGGAACAAGCACCCTCAACAACAAACACCAGCTGGGAACGTTGGGAGGACGCCAGGGTGGGACTCCCAGGGAGCCTCCAGAAGGAACCAAGCCCACCCGAGGGCTTCCGGTCTTCCAGATTCTAGAACACTGGAGAAGAAATCCCTCCAGGATGGGGTCCTTGAAGAAGAACCCCCCAGAAACCGACCACCAGGGAGTTTCCAGGGCCCCTCTAAGAAGACCCCTGAAGAGAAACTCAGCAAAGGTGAAACAGCTGGAAGAAGTCAGGAGGCGGAACTTCACCTGGACTCCCTGGGAGACACACCATCCATTTCAAAGGCCTGCTGGCTTCACCAGGCACGAACCATCCCTTGCTCCTCCCTCATTTCCTCTTGACCAGCCCCTGAAATTGTCTGCTGAGACTCTGGACCTGTCGAAGCAGAGGGACAGCAGAGTTTCTTTTCTTTTCTTTTCTTTTCCTTTTCTTTCTTTATTGATTTTTTGGGGTCACACCCGGCTATGCACAAGGGTTACTCCTGGCTCATGCACTCAGAAATTACACCTGGCGGTGCTCGGGGGACCCTATTGGATGTTGGGAATTGAATCTGGGTCGGCTGCTTGCAAGACAAATGCCCTGCCCCCTGTGCTATCACTTCAGCCCTAACAGCAGAGTTTCTGAGGAAGGAGGCGATCGGAAGACCAAGGATGGAGAGGCAGCCCCTCCCCCCCGCCACGTACTGTCATTCAGGACCATTATTTAGACGTCGAACTGGATGGAAGCATCTTCCTTGGATCCGGATCCTTCCTTCCATCGCCGGAGTGATGCCCCCTCACCCCCACCGAGTTATTATCCCAGAACCTGAAGGCATTAGAGCTGTGAGCTGTGAACCCAGGGGAGGAGGAGCCGCCTCGCAGGACTCAGCCCAGGGGCGCCGGGATGGCTGGAATTGTTTCCCCTTCCAGGCCAGAGCTTGGGACATCCGTCTCTAGCCTGGCAGTTGCGCCTTTAGTGTCTGGAAGTCATTTTAATGGGCTGCAACCCTGACCCTGGAAAGTGCTTCGGTGCCACTGTCCATGGTGCTGAACCCCGGGAAATGATGAAGCGTCCACGGCCGCCTTCCGAGCCAGGGACTCTCTGCCATAAATAACCATAAATAACCGTCCGCGCGCTCCATGTTGTGTGCACACCCTCGCACTCATCCCTCACCTACCGGGAGGGCAGCAGCGGGAGGGAGGAAACCGTTCCAGGCGGCGGATTCTTCATCAAGGAACGCCAGAGCTGCACAGGCAGCCCCAAGGATGCGCCTGGCCTGCAGGCCCTGCTCCACGCTGACCTTGAGCGGGCTGCCTCCGAACGCCACCTCCACCGGCCTCCCCCACTGCTGCCAACTCCTTCCCCCACCACCCCCGTTCAAAGAAGAGGGGGGAGAGAGGACGAACGGGGTTTCTGGGAGCAACACCAGCAAGGAGGGGAGGTCCAGCTCCCTTCACCTCCTGGCCCTGTGATGTTGGCTCCCCCAGTGAACTTCCGTCCCCAGATTCCTGCCTCGAGGGAGAGGGTTTCCGAACGGTCCTTGCCCCAGGGGGCTAAGCACGGTGCAAATGAAAGCAAGCTGCTGTCGACACTTCATGCCAGCAGAGGAAATGCTCCTTCTAAAAGTGCTCACCGCAGTGCAGGATTTTAAGCACATCCCCTAGACATCGTGCATCTCAATGCCTGGCTTTTAAGCCTTGATGTGTCCTGACTCATGTGGTTACTCTGTAGAGTCACTGTTCAGACTCTGTCACGTGATCTGAGTCCAAAGTCAGGCCCAGCATGGTTCCTGGCCATAAACGGCGATTTCATGACTGTCATCAACTTCTTCTAGGAGACGCACGGAGTTGTCTTCGAGAATGATGACGTATCAGGGATGGGGATGCTCTCTCTGTAGGGTGGCCAGAGATGAGATGGGAGAGACCGTCCCTCTGTCACCCTCCAGCGTGTCTGTGCAAACCCTTCCGCTGCCTGAGGCTGTAGGCAGAGAGTAAGTGCCTGGCTTTGTCTGCTTCGACCCTCCACACCTGGGCCACGGCCAATGCATGGGACTCAAGTCTGAGAAGGGACGAGGACAAGAATGTTCCAGATCCCCAGGTGTGGCTTCCAGGTCTGTGAGGATGGCAGAGAATGGCCACTTTGGAGGCTTTCCACACACCCCTTCAGGGCCGAATGGGGGTGTGACTCCTTCCCACTGCAGACACAAGTGCTCCAGGGCCATCCGTTCCTGTTTTCCCAAGTGCCAGCTGACAAGGTGGACTCCAGAGGATGGTCTGAGTGGGGTTGTCCTCGAAGAATGGGTGTCGCAACACCTCCTAACTTCTGGGCTAGAGGCTCGTCCTGGAAAGCTCCCAGTGACAAT
Source organism: Sorex fumeus (assembly GCF_029834395.1). NCBI lineage: Eukaryota > Metazoa > Chordata > Mammalia > Eulipotyphla > Soricidae > Sorex > Sorex fumeus. The sequence continues at coordinate 4,552,448 of NW_026606167.1, read as the reverse complement.
AGCTCCCAGTGCTCAGCCTGATGCTGACTGGTGGCTTGAATAGAATGGGGTCATGTAGGGGTGGGGGGAGAAGAGCGAGAGTAAGTGAGGGCGAGAGGGAGGGAGGGAGGGGGATATTCTCACTATCTCCCTTTCTCCATTAGCCATGTAAGAGAGCCTCACCCGGAGCAGATAATTTGAAGTACATCAGAAATGATAAGTGTTTCATTATTTAGAAGGAATATTACCTAAATGATACTGTCTGCTGCAAATAGGACGGTATTTAGAGCCTTCAATGCTTTTGTTAATTTCTTAAATATCCCAGATTCACCGTAAAACCCTCTAGCAATGAGGCCATTCACAGCACGGGAGGTGAAAGGCAGCCCTCGGCCTTCTTCCCAGAGAACAATTCTGGTTCCTTCCGTAGATCATTTTGGAGTCTCTGCACTCACTAATTTTTGAATAGGGAAATCATATTTCTACCTCATTATGCTTCAAAACCATTCAGTTCTCCACCGAATAAACCTGTCCTCTCCCCTCTAACTCGCCCAGGACTATTCCACACAGTGCCAGTGCGTCAAACCGCCTGTCCTTCCCTGCTCCCGTGATTTCTGTTTTCCCTTCCTGCTTCAATTAAGAAGGGGACGGGAGCTACCACGGAAACCAGCTTTAGCCCATCAACTCTCCAACCCCATCAAAGAAATCCCTCAGCTCTTCTGGGGGGAGGCGAGCCTATGCAGTGCTGGGACCCAAGCAGGGCTGGCAGCAGGAGGCCAACAGAGGAAGCCCCGACGCCCGCCCCGCCTCCTGCTGGCTCTGTACTTCCCTGCATCATTCAATAGGCTCTTCGCATGCCGTAAACCAGCCCCCGTTTCACATTCCAACCACATTGTCCTCCTCCACCCCCGCTCCGTGCTTTCCACGCTGCCCCGGACGAGGGTGGTCTACATGCAGGGCTGGCTGTGTCTGAGCCCAGAGGTATTCCCCGACCTCGCCGGCCTGCCACACCGTCTCCCACCCCCCACCCTTCTCCAGACTGCATGGGTGCCAACGGCACATGGTGCTAACTCTGGGAACCGGGGGGGGGGGGGAGTCAGCTCAAAAATCTCAAGGGGCATCAGACCCCTGAAGTATGTCCCTCCTGGCTGGAGCAGCTCGCCGGTAGCTGGAATGTTCTGATCTGTGGTCTGAACTGTCCTCGGTCGCTCTGGAAACACAGTGTGTGAGGAGACCACGGAGATGTGTAATGTTAGTCTCTGGGCCTTCTCTGTACACACACACATCCATGCACACATATGCACACATACACATATACACACATGCACACACATACACACGCGCATATACATACACATAAGCACACACGTGTACACAGACACACACACACATGCACACACATACATACACACGTGTGTGCATACACACATATGCACACATGCACACATACATACACACATGTGTGCATACACGCATATACACATATGCACACACACATACACATAAAAACACATACATACATGCATACACATTCACACATATGCACATATGCAGGCATATACACATACATACACATGTACACACATGCACACATACACATATGCACATATATACACACGTTCATATACACACCGCAGAGTAGAAGAGAGACAGAGATAGGGGCTGAGTTCAGACTGTTGCAGAGAGCAGGAAGTAATAACCTGCTCATAATCACATTTCTTTAAATAAATTATGACTCAGTAATGGTTGAATCAGGTGAATGAGACCAGTTGTAGTTACTGGTTACTGCATTAACATATGCCTCAGAGACCTGGGCCCTACGCAAACAAGATGAGAACGCTATTCAGGTCTCCCAAAGAAGAATAGAAAGAGCTATGCTTGGAATATCACGTTTCACTCAAATGAGAGAACGAATCCGGAGTTCCGACGTCCGTCGACGATCAAGAATCAGGGACGCTGTCTCATTTGCCAAGGTGTCGAAAATAAGATGGGCTGGTCACGTAATGAGATTTAAAGACGACCGTTGGACTAGAGCTGTTACCAACTGGATTCCACGGGATGTCAAAAGACCACGTGGCCGCCCACCTTCCAGATGGTCAGACTTCTTCGTCAAGATCATGAACGATCGGTTTGAGGCCCTTCATGTTCCTGGAGCGAACAGATGCCATTGGGCTATACTAGCACGCGACAGGGACAAATGGAGACGTTACTGGTGCCCGCTCGAGCAAATCGACGACTAACGCTGGAGCGATAGCACAGCGGTAGGGCGTTCGCCTTACAAGCGGCCAACATGGCCGACCCGAGTTCGATTCCTCCCCCCCTCTCGGAGAGCCCGGCAAGCTACTGAGAGTATTCGATATGCCAAACACAGTAACAACAAAGTCTCCAATGGAGACGTTACTGGGCCCGCTCGAGCAAATCGACGATCAACGGGAGGGCCTTACCTTTACCTTAACGGGAAGTTAAGTGATTTAAGTGATTAAGTGAATGGTTGAATCGTAAGGATCTAGATGACAAAACTGAGATTTCCCCTCCCTGGGGACCCAGTCAGGACAATAAACTGTCTCTCCAAGGTCCCCAGTCCTTGGCAGAACCTGTTTGCCCCGGGCTGGGGAAAAGAGGCTGGTGTCGTCAGGTGAATGGCCTGCCTGGTGGGTGATCGCACAGGAAGTGAGTGCACGCACAGATGAACCAGGAAGGACTACCCAAAGGGATGCTGACACAGGCACCTCCTCAGCCTCAGTTTACCTGTCCACATCTCTCACTCCTCAATACACGCACAAACACACACACACAACTGCTCTCCTGTGCTACTGGGAATACGGAGCATCTAAGATGCAGGGGGGGCAAGTGCAGGAGACCCCGCCACTGGTGGACTGTGTGGATGGAGCATTTGGGCAGCATGCTCCCCCGTCCGTCCCCTCTTCCGGATGCCCTGGAGGTGGTTAGCAAGCTGATGGTGTCCCGGTGTCCTGGTACGAATGCCCAGGAAGAGAATATTCCCAGAGAGAATATTCCCAATCAGAGAGGCAGGACCCTCAGCCCACACACAGATGGAAGCAATGGCCACAGAGGAGCTCAGAGGGCAAGCCTGGGCTCAGCCCACGTAGCCTGGGTCCCCTCTGGCCATCTGCCCAACACAGGCATCACTTTCATTGAGAGACTGTGTGTGTCCAAGGTGCTGTCCACTCGCTTATTCTGCAGGAACCTGGGTGGGAGCTGGGATTAACTACTGAGGATGAAGTACAGGATCCCTGAAGCACAGATTCTTATTAAATCTTAGAATCATACAGACCTTCAAAGAATCCATTTGTGCAGATAATAAAAAATGCAAACCCAGGGCCAGGGGCAAGACAGGCACCCCCAGACCCACGCCCCACACTCTTCATTATCTGCTAACACACGGGACTCCCGGCTTCTCCTAGTCTAACCTCCACAAGCCAAGGTGGTGACGGGCCAACTTGACCTTCATGTTAGAGAGAGAAAGAGAAAGAGAGGGGAAGTCAGTGGCGAGTCTTCATAGAAGTGCTGGAAATAAGTTATTACAGGGCTGGAGAGATAGTCTCAGGGTTAAGGCTCTTGTCTTGCATGAGCTCATCTCCAGCTGGATCCTGAGCATGGCAATGGTCCCTCGATCACTTCCAGGAATGAGCCCTGAGCACAGAGCCAGGAGTAACCCCTGATCACCGCCAGGTGTGTCCCCCTTCAATAAAACGTCAGTAGAAGGGTCGGGGTAGCCTCCTGTCTGGGCCACTTCCGGTGGTGCTGGGGTCCACCAGGCTAGATCTTGGGGTGCTAGGGATCAAACCCAGGGCCTCTGCCCGCCTGCATGCATTCTGGGCCTTTGAGCTCACCCTCAAAGCCTTGCATCTCCCTGGACAGATCTCAACGACTCTGCAACGCTGGGCTGGCGCGAGAGACACAGGGCAGGACGGGGGCATGGAGAAGCCACAGGGGTCCCCAAGCCTGGTGGATGCACAGGAAGTGTGGCAGCTGTGTCCCCGCAGGCGGAGGGTGTGGAGAGTCAGCCCCCAGGTTACACACAGAAGCCAGAGAGCACGGGGGCTTGGGGGCGCCAGTGGACACAGGCTGGGGGTCAGAACTGGCACAGAAGGGGCACACGGCGAACAAGCCAGAGCGACGTGGACCAAAGCCCCTGAAGGGCCAGAGACCAGCAGGGCGGCCGGTGACCCGGATGTGAAACCGGATGCAGGGGTCACCTGCAGGTCCCACCCTCATGGCGCATATGGCCTGAGGGATGGGGAGGGGGGTGCCCATTGCCCCGACCCGCCCGGGGGTGTTCCCAGCCCCCCGACCCAGACGGAAGGCGGGTCTGCAAGCCCAGGGCCAGACCTTGGATCCCCGTTCTGTGAACTCCAGACACTGTGGCTGGGGGGGTTCCCGGGACCCGGGGACCCTTCACACCTCTGCGTCCTATCTTGGCTTGGAGCCCAGACACATGCGTGCATCCTGCCTGGGGCTGAGCCAGACCCCACAGCCACAGGCGGGACCCTCAGGAGGAGAGAGCAAGCCGGGGGCAGCTGTAGGCCTTTGCGGTTAGGACAGGACTGTGCCACAGGCATGGAGACGCGAGCACATGGCCGGCATGCGGGGACGTCTGGCACTGAAGCCACGGGGCAGGTGACCGCGGCATGGCTCTCGACTCCGGCTCAGAGTTCAGTGCTCAGCAGCTTCCCAGCAGCCGGGCAGTCCTCACTGCTCCAGGAGTCCTGTCCCGGGCCCAGTGTCACAGGCGACCCACAGGAGCAGATGGCGTGGGGAGAGCCGTGGACCACCCATCGCGGCATGGATGCGATCCACAAATGAACAGATGGATGGTCCCCGCGTCAGGGAGTTCAGCGAGTGCCGGGCCAGGGGAGAGCGGAGGAGGTGCTCCCTGGATGTCTGGCCTGGCCTCGAGACTAAGGAACATCCTGACCTCTGAGGGTCAGCACGGGGCCTGCGCACACCAGCCTCTGGCCACCCAAGACCACCAGCTCTGGGGCTGGATCGATAGCACAGTGGGGAGGGTGTTTATCTTGCACGCCGCTGACCCGAGTTCGATTCCCAGAATCCCATATGGTTCCCTGAGCACCGCCAGGAGTGATTCCTAAGTGCAGAGCCAGGAGTAACCCCTGAGCATCGCCGGGTGTGACGAGAGAGAGAGAGAGAGAGAGAGAGAGAGAGACCCAGCAGCTCTGCCTATGGGTTCCCAGAAGCCTCTTCACCGTCTCCCACTCACTAACCCAGGCCAAAACAAAACAAAAAAAACAAAACAGAGGCAATGAAAAGAAACTCACACCCAGCTGACCTCGGCACTACGGGAAGCTTCTGCACGTCCAAGGAGGAGATCTGGAGGGAGACAAAGACCCCCGGGAAGGCGGGGACATGCCCACCAAGCCTCTTACTGTGAAGGGAGAGACGCGGGGGCTGGGAAGAGGGCCCGAGTGTCAGCTGCAGAATGGACAACGGGCCGGGGGAGCGACCCTCCAGGCGGCACCTGCGAATGGCCGAGAAACTTTCGGAGATGAATCTGATGGGACACGAGCGCCCCCTCCCACCCCATTCCCTCCGTCTACTTCTGTCCATCCCTCTCTGGTTCTGTCCCCCAACCCCAAGTCAGAAGGGCCCACGCAGGCCTGCTGGGTCGCCCGCCAGCGGCCAGGGCTCCTGGGAGCTTGGCCACATCATCTCTGCGACTTACTCTGCCACCCCGGAGACTCGGGCCCAGAGCCGAGGTCCCATGCTTGGCCTCCCTCTCTCCTCCAGCTCGTCCCAGCCGGCATGTCGGAGAGGAGCTAATATGAGGCTAATCTCAGCACACCTCCATGTCCCCGGGTCCAAGTGTCCCAGTCCCAAGAAGCAGGTCTGGGTGGGGGGGTTAGGATGGAGATGCGTGGGCAGACTGCCAGCAAACTCTTCTCCTAGAGCCAGTCTGGGCCCAGGGGCCGGCAGTGTCCTTGGGGATCACTCCCTAAGCTCTTGGGCAGAGAGAGTCCAGGAGCCCCTCAGGAAGGAGGATGCCGGCTACATCCCCGATTCCCTGAGCACAAAACTCTCACCTTCATGACCATGGGGCACTGGAGCACTGGAGCACTGCCCTCCCATTGTTTATCGATTTGCTCGAGCGGGCACCAGTAACGTCTCCATTGTGAGACTTGTGGTTACTGTTTTTGGCATATCAAATACGCCACGGAGAGCTTGCCAAGCTCTGCCGTGAGGGCGGGATACTCTCGGTAGCTTGCTGGGCTCTCCGAGAGGGACGGAGGAATCGAACCCGGGTCGGTCGCACGCAAGGCAAACACCCTACGCGCTGTGCTATCACTCCAGTTCCATCACGGGGCAATGAATCCCGACCGCTCCCAGCAGACACAACACAGGGAAACACAGACACAGAGAAAAGACTAGAACCGTTTCTACCCTGAACAGGTGCCCTACCCAGCCCAATGACTCATTTAGAAAAAGTGAAATAAAATAAATAAAGGTTCTTCGATTCCACGATCTTAAAAAAAAAAAATTCGCCCTCAATTAGATGTCTAATTCCTTTTCCTTTCTTCAGTTTAAGGCACAAAAGCTGAGAACAGAGTGAAGGGGGGTTATTTTAAATCCCTCGGCGGTTGCTACTCTGTGATTTCTGGCGAGACACAGAAGTTTTAAAACATTTTTTTTTTTTTGGCTTTCGTTCCCCGACTTCCAATGCCCTTTCTCACGAAGTGCTACAGCTCTGGCTATAATCACATTTAAGAGACTATATTTTTGCACATTTTTCTGATTCTGAGCATTACCGGGGAGGGGGGGGACTTTGTTTAGCCCCATTAGAGGTTTCTTCATGGATCTAATTCCCCGGCTAATATCCGCCAGTAGAATTCACCGGAGCTGCACGTAAGCCCTGATTTCCTAACTCCCCGCCCCCCCCATCCCCTCCTTTCTTCCTTCCACTGCGTCTGTCCTTGATCCACATAAAAGGATATAATCTTGCTTGTTACTTATATTGTCTCTCTGCCAGGGCCGGGCCTGCGAGCGCGGCGGCTTCCTGAATGGGAAATCTATAAACTTGCAATTCTATCAGCGCCAGATATTTCGGAGGCTGGGGCTCGGCTCCATCCCGAGCTCCAGCTCCGGTTGCCCCACCCCGAACTGATGACAGGTTGGTAAGTATTATTAACTGTCTTTTGTAGTGAATTGCATCTTGTAATCACCGCAGTGCTCAGCTCTGGCCGGAGCAGTTATCAGCCGAAGCAAATAAAGGGTTTGGAGACGCCGCGGTTTCCTTTCAGAGAGCCAGAAGTCCTCCATAAACACGCGGGCGCAGAAGGAGAGGTCGGCTTTTGAAAGCTATAATAAAACATGATTGTCACAGAACACAGGCCGGGCTGCCGGGGTGGGCAGCCGCTTCCCGACCACGCTGGGCGGGAGGGGCGGGAGGGAGAGGGGCGCGAGGCGTGCAGTCTGCCGGGCGCCGCAGCCGGGCCCCCCCAGCTCATCCGGGAGGAGATTTGTCCCGCAGGAGAGACAGAGCCAGCAGTGGGGACCCCCACCTGGGAGAGGATGGGTCCCCTCAGGGGGATGCAGAGAACACCAGCTTCTCGTCCCCCTGACACCAGCCAGATTCTCACAGGGGGTCACCTGGGTTCGGGGGGAGCAGGGTGATGCCGTGATGTCTTGTCTCAGGGGGCTTAGTCAATGACCTCTGGCCTCCTCAGACACACAGGGAGTGGGGGCTCATGTACATAGCGACTCAGTGGCCGTGGGGAGGGGGGACCCGCTGACCCCATGTGCCAGCCCCCGGCCCAGCCCCTCTAACAGCCCTTGAGGGGGCTGTGGAGTGGACCTGGGCATCTCCCACCCTGAGACTCTGCCGTGGGAATCCCAGCGCCCAGGGGATGAGACCGGGAGGCGGGCCCCGAGGGAGGTGACTGACTGTCAGGGCATAAGGCAGGTCCAAGAGATGCCCCAAGCAGTGCCTGCCTGACCGCTGCCCCAGGGTCAGCACCGCAAAGAGAGAGTGGACAGGATGCTCTCTGGATGGACCCTGAGTCTGGACCTGCAGCCTCGAGACTGGGGATGGACGCTTGCTGCTGCCCTCTCTCCTGTGCAGGGTCATGATACGCCTTCTTGCGGGGCTGTGTGCGTGCATATGTGTACTCGTGTGCGTGTACGTGAATGTGTACATGCGTCCATGTGTCTGCATGCGTGTGCACATGTACATGTGTGCACTAGTGCATCATTCTCTCACTGCTTGATGTCTGTACCTACAGTAGGTGTATGTGCGTACGTGCTTACATGTGTGCATGTATGCTCACATGTACAAGCATGTGTGTGTGCCTGTGTACATGCATGCACACATGTGAATCATTCTCACTGCCTGGTGTTGTCTGTACCTATAGGTGTGTGCATGTGTACATGCTTACACAGATACATGCATCTGCATATGTGTATGCATGCAGGTGTGTGCATGTGTACACGCGTGCGCATGTGTGCTCTGTTCTCTCACTGCCTGATGTTGTCTGTACCCACTGTAGGTGTGTGCATATGTGTGCATGTGTATGGTGTGTGCCCCTGCCTGCACGTGTGTGGTTCCCCTACACACTAAACACACCTGCACCTACTAGGAGATGCCTGCATGCAGGCATGTGCACTCCAGGTCCACGGGGTCTAAGCTGGATGTTCTCTGCCCACGAGAGCCCGACCCTAGTGAGCATCAGTGTGTGGGCACGTGGCTCCCAGTCACTCACGGGAAGCCGGACTCAGTGCTCCCAGTCACAGAAAGCCGGACTTGGTGATGAGTGTATGCTCATGTGACCCCCTCCCCCCACCCTGGCCACACTCTCATGGGTGCCAGGGGCCCGTCCAGGAGCCTGTCTTTGGCAAACTCGCCATGCGGAGGGCTTCTCTAGGGGCCCACAAGTGGAGGAAGAGAGAGGCACTGGGTCTGGGCGGGGGCAGGCTCGCAGGGAGGGGGGTGGAGGAGAAACTTTTCAGCATAAGGACATGGAGAAGGGGCTGGAGCCATATCACAGCAGGGAGGGCGTTTTCCTTGCACACGGTCGATCCAGGTTGATTCCCAGCATCCCATAGGGTCCCCCGAGCACCGCCAGGAGTAACTCCTGAGTGCAGAGCCAGGAGGAACCCCTGAGCATCGTCGGGTGTGATCCAAAAAGCAAAAAAAAGAAAGAAAGAAAAATAACATGGAGAAGACAAATGTCTGTAGTGGTTGGGACACACAGACCAAGATGGTGAGAGGCACGGAAAGGAAATGCCTCCCACCTGCCTGGGGGCAACCGTGTGTACCTGAGACGGCTCTGTCCCTCTCTAACCCGTGCATCATGCAGAAAAGTACGGTCACTTTTAATTTTTAGCTTCTTTTTGCTTTCATCATAAAAATTTTGATACCAAGCATTCTTTCAAATGGTTGTCTTAAATGGCTACATTCTGCCAGGTGGTACGGCTGTGCCATATTTCATTTCAATGGGACTTCTTCTACGGACACGCAACGTGTTTCTTATTTTCTTGCTATCATGTTTGATCCTTTACTAATCAACTTTCCATATACCCGTCTGACCTGGCCTGTTTATACTTACAAAGGACTGATTACAGGACACTGCACTGACATTGGTTTGGTGTGATTGGAACCATGTGTTTCGGAGCAGGGGGATGGTTACAGAAAGCAAGCCCATAAGTCTTGCAAAATAGCATACGACCCTTCCACACGGTGGCCTGAGCCCTTCTCTCCAGGCGAGAAGCAATGACCGGACACATTTTTGAGTTCAAAAACCAAGTTCAAATTTGCGAGCAGAGATCATGTGGAATAGCCCATGCACGTATGTGGATACATGTACTGTGTGAATGAGTGTGTAAGCATGTGAATATGGGAACTGGCATGTGTTTCTCATACGTAATCTGTGAATGGGGGTTACCTGTATACAATCGGTGAATGGGTGTGGCAACAACTTGTGAACGGGGGTGTGACTGTCCCTACAGTCTGTGGGCGGGTGGATGTTCTGTACTCGAATGGGTCTATGGTTCTCACATATGCTCCAAATGTGTGTTTTCCTTAGAGACAACTTGTGATTTGTTTCTTATTTTTATACATCCCTAATGGTGCTTCAGCCCCAGAAGTAAGAAACCCACCCAAACAATGGCGGGTATAATCACGATGGGATCAGTGATGTCCCAAACACAAAGTTCAGGAAACAGCAAGCGGCCCAGGGTTTTTCTCAGAGACTCTCTGATGCCTGGCAGGGCCCAAACTCGTTTCATCTTCCTGATCTTGGCTTCACTTTCATTGGGCTACTTTGCCTCATGGTGCCAAAATAGCCACAGTGGTTCCAACCATCGACGCTACATCCACATCCCTGGAAACAGTCTGTGAGGGCCAGCGGCCCCTCTGTGTCTGACCCCGTGACAATGGCCCAGCTTGCCATTGTCACCACATTGAGCCCACCACCTCAAAACCAGGTGCTCAATAGTTTTTTTTATTTACTGGGGAAGCATGAAATTCTTCCTCCGCTCTGCTCGCTTCCCTACTTCCCACAGATGTCCTAGGTGGACTGTTCTGAGGAAATCATCTATTTTCTTTCTTTCTCTTTTCTTTGTGGTAGTGCAGGGGGGGTTGGGCCACACCCAACGGTGCACAGAGGCTGCTCCTGCCTCTGACTCAGGAGTCACTCTGGCGGTGCTCAGAGCCCGTATCCCAGACGGGCTGCATGCCAGGCCAAGCCCTTCGTGCTGTGCTATGCTCCCGGCCCCTGGTTCTGGGCAACCCTGCGCTCTGCTTCCTGCGCTGGGAGCCTCTCGCCCACCTCGACTCACCCTCTCTCCTTTCTGAAAGGGGCCATCTCCCTTCCCAACTGTGTTTCCCCCCTGCAATCACTTGAGAGCAATGAGCTGGTGTTCCTTGGACACAGCTCAACTCAAGTGTCCTCAGACGGGCTTACGACCCCCTGGGAGATAAGAAATACTCGACCCTCCCTGGGCCTGGAGGTGGGAGGCGCAGTCTTCAAGCAGTGGGGTGGGGTGAGGGAGGGAAGGAGCAGAAGAGGGGGGCGGTCTGCCAGCCTGGAGGAACCAACCCCGCTGCTTCCCTGGAGTGCCCCCCCTTCTTTTCCCTGGGTCACCCTCTCTGTGGGTCTCAGGGAATGGATCCCTGACCCCCGCTCAGCTGCCCGACCCACCCACTGGCCACCTGGCTGGGAGGAAGACGCCTCTGAGAGTGAAGCAAACGAGACCATCCGTCCTCCCAACCATCGGCTTTTCCATTCACAGTTTAGAAAGGAAGAGGTGGCTGGGAAGTGGGACAGGGGGTCAGGTGCTGGCCGAGCTTGTGGACGGCCCAAGTCTGCTCCCTGGCACTGCCCACAGTCCCGTGAGCCCCACTAGACGTGAGCCCTGAGCACAGAGCGGGAGCAAGCCCCGAGCACTGCTGGGAATGGCCCAAACACCAAGAAAACAAAGAGAAAAGGCAAAGGAGCTCTTCCACTGTTGCTGCCAGGCGCACGCAGACAGGCCTGCCCCCGGAGAGAGAGAACAATCAGGCGGCCGCCCCAAGGACAGCGCGATTCTCTCCCAGCCAGCCTCTGGCGGCGGGGCCCGGCTTTCCCTTTATTACCAGGAAGTCTGGAAAATTCCATGAGTGATACAGCATCACCACACAGCAGGAGAGAGGCCGGGCTGCCTGGCATCCGCGTGCCTTTAGCTGCCTTCCTGCGGCACCCCTGGCCTGGACATCCGGGCGGAGCAACGCAGCCGGGGGGAGTGTGTGTGCAAGGGCGGACACCCCGAGAGTATGCATCTGCCTGCGCTATCTTCCACGTGTGCATGTGCACACGTGAGTGCACGCGTGCACACACACATACATACACTCACACACATGCATATATGCATATACATACACATACACACATACACACACATACACACATGTGCGCACACATACACACACTCACACACATGCATATATGCATATACATACACATAGACACATGCACACATGCACACACACATACACACATTCACACACATGCATATATGCATATACATACACATACACACATGCACACACATACACACATGCACACACATGCACACACACATACACACACTCACACACATGCATATATGCATATACATACACATACACACATGCACACACATACACACATGCACACACATGCGCACACACATACACACACTCACACACATGCATATATGCATATACATACACACATGCACACACATACACACATGCGCACACACATACACGCATGCACTCACACATGCACACACGCACACACACATACACACACGCACTCACACACATGTGCACATATGATGCCCGCCCCCCAGCCCCTGCCCAGGCCCAGTGCAGAAACCCACACTGGCCTCTGCATAAGACACCGAGCCCCGCTGCTTCACGGACCCGATCCTTGTGCTGCCATGGGGCTCCCACCGAGAGAGAAGCCCAGGGCCAGCCCTGCCCCACCTCCTGCGCCCTCCATGCACGGCGCATGGGGGGGCTCTGCTGCCTGGCCCGTGAGGTGTTCCATGTGTGTCGTTGCTCAGGGGAGCCAGAGGCGCCCCTTGGGCCTCACGCCTCAGGCGGGACCTTGGCAAGGCAAGGGGGACTCAGAAGTCGGAACCAGAACCAGAGAGCAGCGTGTCTGGTCATACACGATCACACGTGACCACGCAGGGGAAGCCCGCCACGTGGGAAGGAGGACTTCCCCCGGCCTAGGTGAGAGGCAGGAGGGAGAAGGGAGAGGGGTGAGAAGGCACGGGCCAGGGCCCGTGAGCGGCCTCTCGAGGGTGAGGAAGGACGATTCTGTCCTGGAGCCAGCAAGGACGAGGCCCGGCTCAGAGGCAGGCCTGAAACACGCCCGGGATGAGCACCTGCTCGAGAGTCTCTCACGGGACCCGCCGACACCATAACTTCAGGAGTCTGTGAGTTCAGTGTGTGTCTGTTGTGTGTGTGAGCTGAGGTCTACCTCCAAGGCTAAGCTCACACTGCCAGGCTGGGAACATGCTCACTCTCCCCCCACCCAGTCTCTCCCCGTCGCCTCCCTTTTCCTCTCTCTCTCTCTCTCTCTCTCTCTCTCTCTCTCTCTCTTCATTTTTGATTCACAACCAATGATGCTCAGGGGTTATTCCTGGCTCTGCGCTCATGAATTACCCCTGGTGGTGCTCGGGGGACCATATGGGATGCTGGGGATCGAACCCGGGTTGGCCGCACGCAAGGCAAACGCTCTACCTGCTGTGCTATCGCTCCAGCCCCTCTCTGCCTCTTTCTTCCTCTCTCTCTCTCCCTCTCTCCCCCCACTTCTCTCTCCCTCTCTTTCTCCATCTCCCTCTCTCCCCCTCCCCACCCCCACACACATACACACTCCTGTGTTTACCGAGAGCCTCCTCCATGCTGAAACTCATAACAGGTTCTGGGAATGAATGATGGAGGGCAATAAAGTCGTTTTGTAGAAATTACAAGCCCCCAGGGGAGAGGCCTGAACGACTCCTGCAGACAGACGAAGAACAAAAACTGCTGCAGACGCAGGGGAAAGGCCGGGGAGGCTCGGGGCTGGGCCTGAGCGACGTGCTCGGACCCTCAGCAGAGCCAGTACGGAGGACGATAGAGGCAAGCAGGGAAGGGGCACGTGCAAGGGGCTGGGGGCCACGGGGCGGTGCTTGGCTCCACTCTGGCAGTACTTGGAGGCCCCTGTGGTGCCAGGGCTGACCCGGGGCTGGTTCCGTGCAAGGAAAGCGCCTTACGCCTGGTCTCAGCTGTCCGGTCCAAGAGGGCGCGGGGGGTGAGCAAACAGGCCGGAGACGCCGCAGCTGGCCCCGGAGGTGGGCTCTGTCTTTTCAGGTCATCTGTTCCGGAAGCAGCAACGAGGGAGAGCCCTAAGCCATGAGACTGGAAATCGGGGTTCTGATCTCAGAGTCCCTGTTTAAATGGAACCCCACCCCCGGTTCTGCGGTCTTCTTCTTTACTGCCTAGGGAGCCCCACTTCTCAAAGTCCACCTGGCCAGGGCAGAAGTGGACATGCGATGAGGCAAGCCCTCCTCTTGCTGGCCGTGGTCCCACAGATGTTCTCCGTCTCGGACCCCGTAAATCAGGGCATCCCACGAATGCCCCGACCAGCCTGCAGCCGCATCAACCCCATCCATCCTGCGTTCCCCGCGGGGGTGAGTATAAGGATTCAGTGAAAGAGCTGGTGAAGGGCGCGGCCTGACCCAGTCTCTCCCCCATCAGCACCCCTGGGTGCCAGCACAGGCCGCCCCTGTGCCAATGGTCCTTTTCTCCCCCGTCCCTGTGTCGGGAGGCGCGTGCTCTCTCATTACTGCTAACATCGTTACCCCTTGGCCCTTCGGGGCTGCCAAGAGGAAGGAAAGGAACAGCTGCGGACCCCCTCCCGGCTTCCAGAAAGATGCCTGGTCTCCATGTAAATATCCCCTGAATGCAGCAATGAAGGGGCCTCCAGCTAGGCTCGAGAAAGCCAATTTAGCTTCTTAAGCTGAGGACTGCTTTGTGAAATAATCCTGTAGAACTCGCCACTAAATGAGTTACAAACTAGTCGCATGGGGACTTTCATTGAATTTACTCCTGAAAGCTATAAAGGACAATTGTCTCTGAACCAGGTATATCAAATACGGGCCTGCGACTGTGTAAAAGCTTGGAATTCTACACCACCTACACACACAAAGAAAATTAGCTTTTGATTGAAAGGAAGCACTATTGAAAAACCCCAGGAGAGGAAAAAAAAAAGAAAGAAAGAAAGAAAGAACGCAAATGAGTGAGACCTACAGGCAAATCCAATGACTGGAGGCATCCATTTGGCTAAGGACATCCTTAGTCTGAAAGGGGGAGAAACAGACAATTTCTGAGGATCATGAAAGATAATCGAACGAAATCAAAGGAAAAGTAATCACTCTTGAAATTCTAAACGAAGAGTTTAAATATGCCACATGGACCAAAAAAAAAAAAATTCTCTCTCTTTCAGACTGAGTATTTAGCTTCGGGAGAGAGATGGCGGCACCCACCCACCCTGTCATTACCACTGCCTGCTCAGTCTCCTTTCCCTTTGTCTGTAGTTTAAGATTCTTACTGAGATTCAGGGAAACTTCTTCGTCTTCCAGGCATCGCTAAGAGCAAAGGAAGCTTGCAGCCATGCTCATTACTGACGCTTTTTCTTTTTTTTTATTAAAGATGTTTTCATAGTGAGACATCATGAGGTACAGTTGCAGACTTACACATTTTTGTGCTTGGGTTTCAATTCTACAATGATCAAATTCCCATCCCTCCACCGGTGCCCGTTTCCCACCACCACGGATCCCAGTATCCCTCCCACCCCCCATCCCCCCCATCTCACCCTGCCTCTGTGGTAGGGCATTCCCTTTTGTTCTCTCTTATTGGGTGTTGTGGTTTGCAAAAGAGGCAATGGGTGACAACCATGTTTAGTCTATAGTCTACTTTCAGCATGCTTCTCCCATCCTGGGAGGATCCTCCCAACACCTTTATTTGGTGCTCCCTTCTCTATCTGAGCTCCCCTTCCCCTAGTATATGTGGTTGGCCTCCAAGCCATGGAGTAAAATTCCTGGTACTAATCTCGGCCATTCTTGGGTGTTAGTCTCCTATTTTGTTACTTTATGTTCCCCAGATGAATTGATGCTTTTTCTTTGGTGCATGGTGCAGCTACGATTTGTGGTATTGCTCTATTACTTATCATTGCGAAGGTTGGCACGGTGAGCTTTCTCTACTGGACAGGACAGTCCAAAGGGCTGTGGGCCTGCAGGAGAGGAATAGCCGCTCCTGTTGCCTTGGCTGAAATGTAAAGAGGATGGCTGGCTGAGACCTGCACAGGTCTTTCCCATCACAGAGCAGCTGCCTCAGGTACGGATCTTCCTTCAGGGAGGAATCGAGTCTACATTTTGTCCTGGAGTAAAGCAAAGAGAGAAACCCACACGTTTCCTGGGCCACGAGGTCCTGGAGAGCTTGGTCAGTTACCAGGGGCCGAACCTACTCTCAAAGGGCCCAGTTCATGGGAATCGTCTTTGGGTAAGAGATGGTCCGGTACAGCCAATGGGCCTGAGTCGCTCCTCCTGGAAGCATGATGAAGTGGACCCTTACCACTGGGAAACTTTCAATAAATCCCAACTCTGAAATCGCCCACAGAAGAACAATGCAAGGATCACCATCCTAGGAGATATTTAGGGCATGGTAGGTGGTCTTTTCTGGATCAAAGAAAGAGGACCACTGAACTGGTTGTATTGGTTGTATCTGGGATTAAAACATCCACTGCAATGATGATAATTATAGCTCCGTGAGGGGGGTCCTGGTGATGTCTCCAGGTGTGGGGTCGTCATGGCACCTGCCATTCTCAGACAGTGCACGGCAGACGAGTAGGTTAGAGGGAGGTAAGTGTCAGACGCAGAAATGGGGGTAGTGAGATGGGCAGAGATGCACAGACCATGGCGGGGGCAGAGACAGGCAGACAGATGCAGAGGGTGAGAGACAGGCAAGGCAGCACCAGGACAGGCTCCGAAAGAAGCCAGAAGAAGCTAGGCCTAGTTTCAGTTCCGGAATTCCTGGAATTGAGCGCAGATACCTGGAATTGAGTCACGATTTCCCCAAAGTGAGACAGCCATGGTGGGGTCAACTAAGGGTTACCAATCAGATGCAGGTAGGGAAGCCCCCTCCCCCCGGCCCCATAACCCGTATGTAACACTTATGCAACCCTTATGTAACTCCAACGTATAACCAATAAGTACAAGTAGTGGAAAGCCCCTCAGATTGCAGCCACAAGAATGGTCCCTGGAAAGTCCCTGTTATATAATGGTATAAAAGCCCCTCACTTTTGAGAGTCAAGCTGCTTGTCCCAAGAAGGCTGCCACTGTGTCCGTGAGCCGGATGAGGACCCTAGCTCGAGCTAGTCAAGCCAATAAAGACCCTCCGCTTACTGCATCACAACTTGTCTTTGTGTGATTTCTCTGGGGAGATCTCGGCCAGATTAACAAGGGAATAGAGACAGAAAAGGCCTAAATGTGAACCATCAATGACTCTGGGTGATGGACGTTGGTCTTCACTAACCTTTGAATTTCCCTACAGGCTTACATTTTAAAAAGAGACAAGAGGTAGGGCGTTTGCCTTGCATGCAGCCAACATGGCCGACCCGAGTTCGCTTCCTCCGCCCCTCTCGGAGAGCCCGGCAAGCTACCGAGAGTATCTCGCCCGCATGGCAGAGCCTGGCAAGCTCCCTGTGACGTACTCGATATGCCAAACACAGTAACAACAAAGTCTCCAATGGAGATGTTACTGGGCCCGCTCAAGCAAATCGACGAACAACGGGAGGGCCTTTACCTTTACCTTTACCTATATTCTCCCCCAAAAATCATTTTTATGGGACTGGAGAGGAACTAAAGTGGATAGGGCACTTCCCATGCATAAGGTCAACCAGGTTTGATCCCCAGTACCCCAAAGGGCCTCCTGAGTCTTGCCAGGAGTGATCCCTGAGCACAAAGTCAGGCAAAATCCTGGTGCACTGCCGGGTGTGGCCCCAAAGCAAAACAAAAAAAACCCACGTTTATGTTTTTATCTCCAAACATACATCATGTTAGATCTCTATTGTCTTAAAATTGTTCATAATGCTTCGTTTTCCACCTAGTCAGACTTCTAAGCAGACTTAAGAAATGGTACCTACAGCCGGAGGGTACTTGCCTTGCACGTGGCTGGCACCAGTCTGCTCCTGGCACCCCATATGATCCCCCGAGCCCTGCCAGGGGTAGCCCCAAACCCCAAAACATTGAAAAAGACTCCTAAAAGTCCTAAGCAGAGAGCCGGGAAAAGGCACTGAGTGGGACTAGGGGTGGCCCCAGGCACC
Source organism: Sorex fumeus (assembly GCF_029834395.1). NCBI lineage: Eukaryota > Metazoa > Chordata > Mammalia > Eulipotyphla > Soricidae > Sorex > Sorex fumeus. Next base: position 4,534,605 of record NW_026606167.1, on the reverse strand, counting down.
CCCACACAGAGAAGACTCCTTAAGGAAAGCCTCCCCTCTTGCCCTACTACCAAATCACGGGCTTCCTGGGGCTCCTCTGAAACCTTGTTCTTCAGAACACGCGAGGGCCGGCTCAGGCCTCGTCCAGGAACGTGGAAAGGGGCTCGCTTGGTCCCTGGCTTGGGTGCATTTCTCCTCTGGTGGCCGTCTTGCCACATCTGGGAACAGCCGGGGGGTCCGGGGGGCTGTGGGGCTATGGGTCCTCTTGGGCACATCACCTGAGCAGGGGGACTTAGCTTGCTCCAAACATCCAAACACATCCTGTGTCTAGGGGGTTCATGCAAGCCAGTCTCGCCCTCTCCTCAAGCCTGCTCCCTTGGGGACTTACGTTCTGTACAACTAGTCGCGTCTCTGACTGATTCTGATGAGCAGGTCAGAGAAAGTCACAGTCTGTGGACCCAAGAATCAGAACACATGGACAGCACCTGTAGGTTCACTTGAGCTATGGTTTGGATCCACGTGAGGGCATCTTGGGAACCTCCCTCCCTCTCTCTCCCTCTCCCTCCCTCCCTCCCTCCTTCCCTCCCTCCCTCCCTCCCTCCCTCTTTCCCTCCCAAACCCTCCCTCTCTCCCTCCTTCCCTCGTCTTCTCTCTCTCCCTCTCCCTCTCTCCTTCTCCTCCTTCCTTCTTTCCCTCCCAATCCCTTCCTCTCTCCCTCCATCCCTCTCCCTCTCTCCCTCTATCCTTCCCTCTCTCTCCCTCTCCCTCCCTCCCTCTCTCCCTCCCTCTCTAACCCTTCTTCCCTCACCCTCCCTCTCTCTCCCTCCCTCTCTCCCTCTCCTCCTTCTCTCTCTCCCTCCCTCATTCCCTCTCTCCCTTCCCTCTCCCTCCCTCCCTCTGTCCCTCCCTCCCCTTCCCTCTCCCTCCTTCTCCCTCTATCCCTCCCTCCCTCTTTCCCTCCCAAACCCTCCCTCTCTCCCTCCTTCCCTCATCTCTCTCTCCCTCTCCCTCTCTCCGTCTCTCCTTCCCTCCCTCCCTCTCTCCCTCCCTCATCCCCCTCTCTGCTTTTGAGGAATGCAGGATGCAGGACAGGTACTGGAGGTCAGTCTTGGCTCTCACAGTGTTCAACCTTAATGAATTGAGATTCCCTGATACTATATAACGAATGTACATCCAGCAACCCAGCTGCCATTCAGACTCCCTGGCTTTCAGTATCTGAATTTCTCATAATAGATGCCTTGTCTCGATGATGGATTGCAAGCGTGTGACCCGTTTCAGGATAACTCTAAATGTTTACTACAGGGTACAGCTAATACCTTTTTTACATGAAACAGTATGTAATTTCACTCGTTCGGAAAAAATGGATCCCACTGTTAGAAAACTGCAAACCTACCGCCAAAGTCAGGCAGGCACCTTAATTAGAACAGGCAGAATCGCAAACAATCTCCACCGTGTGATAATCTACCCGGGTGGCACAAGGACCATCATGGAACTTCTGGCAACGTCTCCATTTCAAAGCGCAGACTCTTATCCAAATCGTCTGAGCCTCCGAGAAAAAGGGAAGCAAAATTACTTCTGCAGCGAAGGCCGGCGAGGGTGCATCGCCTTCCGTTCCCTCGAAACAGCCACACACAGATGCCTGATTACCAGAGCAAATATTTACTGTTCTGAGCAGTCTGGCTGTTGGAGTGCATTATTCTCCCACAGAAAAGGGTTGTGTCTTTGATCTCATGGGGGCGCCAACCCAGCACCATCAAAGGCTTGTGCAAGGGCCCCACACACATCACGGGGAAGTAAACTGCTCCACGGTGTGGAGACAAACACCTTCCAAAACATGTCAGGATGAAAAATGGAATGCCAAACCTTTATTTTGAGTGTGATGGAGGTGGTGTGTGTGTGTATGTTTGGGGGGGGGGGGGGGCGGGTGGATCTATGGTTCTGTTGCAAAGGGACAGGAAAGACGAAAGTCCACCAGAATGAAAAATGGAAATCAAGTCAAAGGAAATGCCAGAGGAGGACTCTGAAAGGGGCGTGTGTGACTCATTAGCGGGTGCTGGCTGGGACACACAGAGGTCCAGCTGATTGAAGCTTTTCCTCCGGGATGGGACTCCGGAAGAGCCTGTTAGATGAGGGCTCAGGAAAAACACCCCGTTGCGCAGGAAGACCCCCAGTGTGGTGCTGAATGGAGTTTCTCTCCTTCTGATCACTGCAGGCTGCAGAGCAGGGAGAACCCATCTCTCCCTGCATGTGAGGCAGAGACGACGCCTCCAAGCCCCACCCCCACAGGTCTCTGTGCAGGCAATCGTGTCCACTCGCCCTTTGGTTGCCCTGAAGAGCTGCACTCCCCATGCCAGGCCAAGCCAAAATATTCTGGTTGACCCCAGCCCCGGTGTGATCAGGAACTGCCCAACCCTGGCAAGAGGTGAGGTAAAATTCCCCCCTTCCAGTCCAGGGCAGGGATGTAGCATTTTAAAGCAAACATGGGGTTAGAGACGCTATCCTGCTGGCCACAGGCTCCGACCTCCTTGAAGTGGAACGTGTACTAAGAATATCACCTTCTGGGGCCGGAGCAATAGCACAGCGGGGAGGGCATTTGCCTTGCACACGGCCAATCTGGGTTCGATCCCCAGCATCCCATATGGTCCCCCAAGGACAGCCAGGAGTAATTCCTTAGTGCAGAGCCAGGACTAACCCCTGAGCATCGCCCGGTGTGACCCAAAAAGCAAAAAAAAAAAATCACCTTCACTGTGCCCTCAAACGCTACCTTCCGGGATCCTGGCCACGATCTCTAAGGACACTGATGCAGCTGTCACGGGCACGATGCATGACACCCATCAAGAAATGCATCAGAGGGGCTGGAGGGATAACACAGCAGGTAGGGCTTGCACGTGGCTGACCCGGGTTCGATGCCCAGCATCCCATAGGGTCCCCTGAGCACCGCCAGGAGTAATTCCTGAGTGTATAGCCAGGAGTAACCCCTAAGCATTTCCAGGTGTGATCCAAAAAAGCAAAAAAAAAAAAATTTTAAAAAAATGCATCAGAGGACTCATGCTTTTCTTTCCAAGAGTCTTTGTAATGTGTGATGCTAAAAGTCGAGCTAAACAAAAACAAGAGTGCCCTCGACCCACGAATCCCAAATTTTGTTGTTGCTTTGTCTTAAAAATCCCCTTCTTATTTTGTTATTCCGCAACTTTGCCCAAACAGGGTAGACAACGCAACTGCCTTTCTCCACCAACAAGAGTGGCCAGACTGATTAGCCTTTAACATTTTCCAATGCTATTATTCGCCGCTTCCCCTACTTTTCAATGAGTAAATAAAGCAAGCTGGGAAGGAAACATTTATTTTGGCATCACACCAACCTAATTAAACCGCAGTTTCATTAGGCTGCAGCAGTCTGCTGAAAAATAATGTAATTGACCTATTAAAAGTTACTACTTCGATTCAGTTTTCCGAGCTCGGAGAAATTACACTGTGATTTAAAATGCCTAGTTACCCGGACCAAACCAGCCAGAGATCAGAGAACTAAGAGTTGCCGAGAATGGAGAGAATCCAATTAGAAGGGAGACAGGTAACAAGACGGGTCTCCTCGTGGTGTCACCGGCAGGGAAGCTGAGCAGTGTGAACTGGAAGCGAAGCAAACGCCACAAAACGTGGTCCCTACCTGCACTTAACGCGGCTGCCCTCCCAAAGTGTGGCGGTCAGGAACCGACACATGCTCCAAGCCACGAATCAGACCCTTCGTTTGGGGTCCCCAGGTTGAGGGTCCAAGGGAACCATCCTTTGCTCAGTTTCAGAAAAAAATCAGGTAAAGGAAAGTGTTGGTCAAAGTGACCAATCAGAGCTGCTCATAACCCAGTCCACGGTGATTGATTTGAACCTGGACCAATCAGAACTCTGCCTCCAGGGAAGACCTGCCTCCACCTCCCAGTGGCATCACTTGAGGTTGAGGGTACCAGCCCTACTCCCCTTGGAGGGAGAAAGCGCCTGAGTCTTCTACAGGGAGAGGAGTGCGGGGTGAGCAGGAGGGCAGAGCAGGGGTGAGAGGGGCACCTCTACAGTTCCTGAGGGCTTAGGATGTCCCTTCTGGTTCCTTCTTCCAGATCAGTCCCTCGTGCTCCCCTCCCAGGCCCCCTTCCCCCATCACTCCATTCCTCCCTCCTTCCATCCAAGCCTCCTTCCACTGGGAGTTTCCAGCTCTTTGCTAAGCAAAATGGACAGAAGAGAAAAGTCCTAATGCTCTGGAATGGGAAGACGCTGGTTCTTAGACAAATCAAAGACCCCTGGTGTGGGGGCAGCCCTGCGAGCAGGGCTGAGTATGGCAAGGCTGGGAGAGGCAGGGAGAGGTTTGGGTCGCGGGAAATCCTGGCCAGGAAGGCCAGCTGCAGGTTCCGTGGTGGAGAAGCGGGGGGCGATGAAGCCAGCCAGGCCTGGCGCTGGGCCACAGTGAGTGGGCAGCGGTCACCTCCCTGGTGCTTTAAGTGCATGGAGAAGCCTTTGGGGTTGTCTCCCAGGTCTCGTGGGGGCCTATTTCTGACCGTTTGGTAAATGGTAGCTTATGACATCACCACCGAGGCCTTAGAATGGCTTTTGTCATTCCCAGGGGTTGAGGGGAGCTGGCCAATGAGAGCCTCAGATGTCCTATCCACCTCACTCCAGACCTAGTCCAGGGCTTGACTTTCCAGGGAGTTCTGTTATTTTTGAAAACTGGAAATGGGGCTGGAGAGACAACACAGCAGGGAGGGTGTTTGCCTTACACATGACCAACACCGGTTCGACCCCCACCCCCAACATCCCATTGTAAGGCTGAAGTGGACCCATGACAGGCTCCAGTTTAAGACCGAAACTCAGCAGGCCTAAGTTTCAGTTTCCTGATGTTTCAGAAAACAATATCACCCTGGGCAGATAAACCACCCCGTGGGGACTACCTATCGGAGTAGGGGGCATGGGCAGTGGCGCCCAGCCAGGCAGAGAGGGCCGAGGGAGAGGAGTCATGGGACAGGACTGGGACCAGAATTGGAAACACATTGCCAGTTCCTAGAAAAATGCTGTTATGTAACCAAACCCTATGTAAGCAGCTTAGAATTCAGAGTCGAGGTCCTTGTCAAGACTCCACTGTGTTGGATGAGACTCGGACCCTAGCTCGAGCTAGCACTAAAGGGGCCTTTCATCTGCAGCCTCGCGTCTGGTCTGGTCAAGGTGCGAGTGAAACTCCCTTCTCGAGACATAACACCATATGGTCCCCTGAGCACCGCCAGGAGTAAGTCCTGAGTGCACAGCCAGGAGTAAGTCCTAAACATCTCCAGGTATGCCCCCCCCAAACAAATACCACGCCCAAAAAAAAACAGAAGGGAAAAAAAGGTGGGGAAGGGGTCATGTTAATATTTCAAGCAGCAGAATCAAAAATTACCAACTTCTTAATGATATTTCTCCAAACGGCAAGGTTAGATCAGCATCATTAATTGTTAAATCTAAGATTAATAAACATTTCATTACACAGGAAGACAATCTTTACACTCTATATTTTTCCTCTTACAAGAATTTCCAAGTTTATGGGATGACTGCCGAGAAAGGAGAGTCATAAATTAGGCAGGTTAGGAAGAGTCACTCCCATTAGCTGTGAGATTCTAAACCTCCCTCGCACCCAAGCGGCCGGGCGGTGTTTGCTATTAAATCTGGGAGCCTCCCAGGAGGGTCTTTCAGGACTTCTAGACTTCCTCACCATCAACATTTTTCTTTCTTCTTTTTTTTTTGGGAGGAGGGGGTGATCACACCCAGTGATGCTCAGGGGTTCCTCCTGGCTCTGCATTCAGGAATTACTCCTGGTGGTGCTTCAGGGGACCCTATGGGATGCTGGGGATCGAACCCAGGGAGGGCCGTGCTATCACTTCGGCCCCACTCCCCACATTTTGAGCCAGAGAAATCTTTCTTATCTGGGTGGGGATCTGTGGTGTCTTGCACAACGAGAATGTCAGCGTGAAGGCTTCCCCCCACTGGGGGCCGGCAGCAACACAACCACATCTGGGATGGACAAAGGTGCCTTGAGACGTCTCCAGCTGTGCCTGAGGGAGAGGCTTCGTGCAGCGGGGGAGCCACTGTTGAGAAATGCTGGCGGGGCAGAAGAAACCCTCACAGAGTGGCTAATCGTGTCAGATCAACCGTCATCAAGCACAGCCTTGGGGACCGCACCCCAGAGCTAAAGAGCCCGGACACACAGTCACTGCCTCTAGTTCCAGCTGCACCTCCTGAGCACAGCTGGAGTCTGGGTGAAGGGAAACTAAGGGACACCCCAGTGGCAGCGGGTCCCGGACAGTATCTGTGAGAAGGACCATCCGTGCTTTTTTCTTTTTCTTTTTGGGTCACACCCAGCGATGCACAGGGGTTACTCCTGGCTGATGCCCTCAGGAATTACTCCTGGAAGTGTTCGGGGACCATATGGGATCGAACCCGGGTCAGCTGCGTGAGAGGAAAATGCCCTCCCCACTACGCTATGTCTCTGGCCCCATAAGCAGTGCTTTCTAAGGCAGCACACCCAGGTGGAAAAGTGGAAACCCAAAGGGCCAAGGAAGAGTAAAGGCAGAAGGACTCCTGAGAGGGGGGCTGTTTCGTCCGACTCTGTGGAGAAGAGGCAGACAGATGAGACACTAGCCTTGGACAATCGAATTGAGTTTCAACCAAATGAGAAGGCATGGCAACATTTTTACTGGCCTGATTTGGTTTTTCGGTTTGTTTCTTTGTTTGATTTTTTTCTCTTTGGGTCACACCCGGCGGTGCTCAAGGGTTACTCCTGGCTCTGCACCCAGGAATTACTCCTGGCGGTGCTCGGGGGACCATAAGGAATTCTGGGACTCGAACCTGGGTCCGCCGTGTGCGAGGCAAATGCCCTCCCTGCTGTGCTATCGCTCCAGCCCGATTTGTTTTTTAAAGTCAATGTTGTTGTTGTTGTTGTTTAAGTAGATGTTTATTTTTAATTGCTAGGAAATATATGATGAAATCAATGTCATGCGGTATAACTATGTACTTGTTGCCAGTCTGGGTTTGGGTTCTAAGAAAAGCTGGGCCAAGTGGATTGAAAGATTGAGTCAGGCATCCCTCTGCCTCCTGTCTCTCGCTCCCACACCTCTGTCAACAGTCCCCGCCTCAGGTGCTGTGTCAGGTTGTTCTGTATAGGATGCGGCTGTGGAATGAAATGCAAAACTGAATCCCATCCCCACCTGGCTTGTTATTTATTTCTCTGAAACATCCTTCGAAGTTCCAGCCGTGCTCTGTTAGCTACCCAGCCAAGGACAGAGGAAAGGGAACACCGTCCATCCATAAGGTAATGAATCAAGAAATCCTCCCCCGGAGGGTTCCAAGGACGTCTCTGCATTCACACACCTGCTTGTCTTAGCCCACAGGGGCCGGGCTGGCCAGGCTGCTTTCGGCCCTGACCGGGAACTTTCGTAGGCCTTGCTGCTCTCCAACCGCTAACAGCTCCCCCCGGTGTACCAGAACGCAGGACTTGCTGTTCACTCGTCCTTCCAAGGGATGTTCGCTCACCCTTCCTGCAGACTAGGGTCCCTTACTCTTCTAACAGAAAGGGGTCTACCAGCGGCTCTTGGGTAACTCTGGGTAACTTTCTTCATGGGAAAGTTGTCCTTGAGCACTCGGTTAATGTCCTTAAGTGGCCAAAGCCCCACACGCTGTAGGATGTACATCCTGTGTGTCCACTGTCAGGTTTCCCTTTTCTTCCAAGCACGTAGGTAGGGCTCTAGGAGGGCCCAGTCGGACCATGGGCCTAGTTCTGGCCAATAGGACTGAATAAAAATGGAACGGATCACATAGGGGACGACAGAGTTGGACCCTTTGACTAGCTCTGGCCAATGGGATTTGATGAAAATGAAGCAATTCTTCCCTAGATAGGTGAAAGGAAGGAAAGTTGGACCATGTGACTAGCTCTGGCCAATCGCATTTGAAAGACATGAAAGAGGCCAGAATCAGATGATGTGACTAGCACTGGCCAGTGGGATTTGACAGAACAGATGCGTATCCCTTCCTGGGTGGCTCACGGGAAGGCAGAGTTGGGCCACTAGCTAGCTCTGGCCAGTGGGATTTGACAGAAGGATCGTGTGTTGCTTTTCAGCCAATGCAATGAATGCCCTGATGCGACGAGGAGGGGGAGTTGTCCCAGAAGGAATGCAGGACCATTTATGGGGAGGCTGTTCCATATCAGGAAAGCCCAGGGCATTGCAGACTTAATGGATGAGGTGGGCTTCCCTACCGGGGGCGTCTGACTTGCAATAACTGTCCCACAAGCCAAGGCACTGTTGGGATATTTGGGATGGTTGGTACCCTGACACGGTGCAGTGTCTGCGTCCAACCCCTCCTTGACTGAGACCAGGGCACTGGGAGAGCAGGAAACATGGATGAGCCACGGGCTCTGGTCCTTGTGCTTCTTCATAAGTGATCGTGACCAAATACCAAGCACCGTGGGTCCACACGGGTCCAGATTTGAATCTTTGCTCTGAACCAAGGCTCGGCTAACACCACCCCCACTGAAAGCAGGAAGGGGTCCATAAGTTCGTTTGGGGGCATGAGCAGCTGCAGTAACAGCATCTTCCACTCACGCACACACACACACACACGCACACACACATGCACACGCGCACGCACACACACATGCACAAACACACACACACACACACTTCAGTAGCCACTGTGGTCACCTCCGGGAACACAGAAGGAACAGCTGGACCCACGCAGTTATGAGGAGCCTAGAAATGGGGAACTTGCCCCAGAGCACCCAAGGTCAGTGGGGAAGAGGGTGGTGGAGGAATGGGGTAGAGTCCAGAGGGGAGCTGGGGAGCCAGTTCAGGCAGTGACACACATCCAGTCCCCGCGATTGCCCGGGGAAAGGTTCCCAGGCTGGAAAGGTGGCCCGGATGGGCAGCCCTTAGCCAGCTGTTGACACATCCCCCAGGACCTTCAGCTGTTCCCAAAGGAAGTCCCGCCCATTGCAGGTCACAGCCTCGGCTCCCTGTCCCGTCCAGGTCCAGCCCTGGGCTCTGCCTGTTTCCCTTGGGTCTGCAAGAGGAGATTCTTCCTGATGTGCGAGTCCAGTGAGCCCCTCCTGTCATTGGCCACCAAACCAGTTCCCGTGTTCCTGCTCACAGAGTCCAGGGAGCGATCTCCCCCACCTTCTCTCCAGACTTAGAGGCCTGAGGTGGGAGACCCCCGCCACTCCCAGCTCCTGGGGCCTTTTACCCAGAGCCATGGCGAGGGCATGTGGATCTGATGGAAATATAAATACACCAGGACCCAATGACGGGTCTACGCTTAATCAGGCGCATAATTGCTCTCAGATGCCAGGATATGATTCTTGGTGTTAGATGTGATACAGAGAAAATAACTCTCACGAATAAACAGTCGCCTGCACCCCACTGGGGCGGGTCCTCTGTGGTGTGTCGGGTCTGCCCCATCAGCTCGGGGAAGCCGGCACCCCTTCCCCGGGGGTCTCTGGGTGACTCCATAAGGGTTCCTGCTGCAAAGCCTGAAGGAAACAGGGGTCAAGCCTGCTTAGCCAGCCCTGATCCTGGGCCTCTCTTCCTGTCCTGGAGAGTTCTGGACAGCAGCTGGCACACGCGGCGGACACCCCACGCTTAGCCCGGCAGCCCTGGGCTCCTGTGTGCTCAGAACGCCAAACCTTATACCCTCTTGTTTTGCTGGGAGCACACTGGAGCTGAGAGCTGTTCCCTGCTGAGTACTTGGGGTTCCTCCTGGGACTTCCACATGCAAAGCCTGAGCTCAGCCTCCAAGTTAATCCTGCAAGCTCTTTCCCACCCATGGAAGTTTCTGAAGTGTTTGGTGCAGAGATGCATTGTTGAAAACACACACGGGACTTCAGAGAAAACAGGAGGCTGACATGCTGAGGGGCAACAACCCATTTTCCAGGTGAGAAGACCAAGGCTAGCCTTCATCTCACGAATGGTATCCATGAGGTCAAAACCCTGTGCTTCTTGGGTAACTATTTTTTTACTTTTTGGGTCATACCCAGAGACTCTCAGGGGTTACTCCTGGCTCTGCACTCAGGAATCACTCCTGGTGGTGTTCGGGGGACCCTATGGGATGCCGGGGACCGAACCTGGTGCAAGGCAAGTGCTCTTCCCACTGTGCTATCACTCCACCCCCACCCCTGGGTGCTTCCTGGGGCCAAGGTGCCCTTGACAGCCCTCTGAGCTTTGTCAGTCTTTTGAAATGGTCCAGCTCTCAAGGGAAAGGAGAGGCAGGGCCTTGGGGACGAGAAGCTGGCAGGGGCAGTGCTTCCAGCAGCTCCCCGTGGGGGTGGGAGGCACCTGAACAGCAGGGACGGGCCCCTGGTGCGGGCATCATCCTCCCCCTTGGGACCCAGCGCTCCAGCCACAGTCAGCCAAGGCCAGGTGGGGACTGTCCCTGCAGCACCAGCGGGTGTCACCAAAGCCCCATCGTGTCATGCGGTGCTGTGCGGGGCCACTGCCCTGAAGCCAACAGTGGCTCATCGGCCCCCGGCTGGGCCTCGGGGTCTCTGCAGTCAGCGTCCTCCTCCAGGAAGCCTTCAGCCTGGCTCCCCCTGGCTGGGCCTATCCTGGGCACGGGTCACCAGTCCTGGTCCCCAACTCCGTGGGGAGGGTCAGACCGGCACAAGCTCTGCCAGGTCTCGCTCTCTCTACCTTCCTCTTTCTCTGTCTCTGTGTCTCTGTCTGTCTCTGTCTCTGTCTGTCTCTGTCTCTCTGTGTCTCTGTCTCTGTATGTCTCTCTTTCTCTGTGTGTGTCTCTCTCTGTCTCTGTCTCTCCCTGTGTCTCTGTCTATCTCTCTTTCTCTGTGTGTGTCTCTGTCTGTCTGTCTCTGTATCTCTGTTTCTGTGTGTTTGTGTGTCTGTCTGTCTCTCTCACACATACACACACACATACAAACACACACACACATACACACACATGTTCGACTGAAGGGCAGGTGCACGGCTGACCTTGTCCCAGTCCCCGTACACTCCCTGGGCCTGCCCTGTCTCTAGCCCTGTCACTCAGTGACCAGCCTGCTAAGGAGGCAGCCGGGGAAGCCACAGTCAAGCCAGAAGAGAGCCGTGAGCTGCACTGCCTTCCTGCAGGGCTGCTGGTGCATGCACTCAGGCCCACCGACCAGGAGGACACCGCCACACCTGCTGGCCACAAGAACACTGTTTACGCCCACTGGCCATGGAATGCCATTCACTCCCACTGGCCATGACAACGCTGTCCACTCCCACTGGCCATGGAATGCCCTTCACTCCCACTGGCCACAAGAACGCGCTGTCCACACACACCGGCCATGGAATGCCACTTACTCCCACTGGCCATGAGAACGCTGTCCACTCCACTGGCCATTCACTCCCACTGGCCATGAGAACGCTGTCCACTCCACTGGCCATGAGAATGCTGTTCACTCCCTATGGCATGGGAGCAGGCGCAGAGACAGGTAACTGTTTCCCCCTGCGATGCCGGAGCCCACGGGTGGGATCTAGGCGAAGGAAAATATTGCCTCACTCCCAGATGCCTGAGAGAATTCCAAGATTCCCATCAGGAGCAGAACATCAGTAAGGTTCCCTAGAAAACTGGCATCCGTCGGATCTTTCCTACGAGCCTTCCTCTCGCCCTGCCACGAAAGTCCCTTTCTCTCTCTCTCTCTTCCTCCCTTCCTCCCTCCCTCTCCCTCTTATTTCATCAAAGTCAAAAGTCTCAGAGACGTAAGGAGAGCTTAAGCGTTAGAAACACACTCAGGAAAAAACGCTGAATGCCACACATCAGGGTCCTCTGCCACGGATTCCGGGTGGGAGGGAACCCCCAGGGTTCACCCACTCTTTCCCTGCGAGAATACTCACCCCACCGCACCCCACCCCACCTCCCTGGGGCCCACCGGCATCAGTTCTCACTGTGAAGGGAAAGAGCCACCAGAGGTTTGTGTGGAAACACCTGCTTTCTCCTTTGCAGTGACAACAAATCAGGAGTTGCATGGCCGCGGTGCTGTGGGTGCTGAGAGGGCCCCCCCCCCCACCCCAGGGTGCCGCGGCAGCCCCTCCCCCCGCCAAGGTGCACTCCTGTCTTCCATGGCATGGATCCTTCTTGGAACCGGCCCAGGAGGTGTCTCAAGGGAAGCTCGGTCACATCCCTCTGACGAGAGGAAGTGTGGAGACCCAGCAGAAGAGCTGTCGCTGCCACCTTCTCGCCTGGACCCCCCCCCCAAATGAGCATCTCTGCCTCCCAGCGCCCCCCTCCTCTCCATCCCACCCCCCTCCCCGTGCAGGCGATGGTCAAGGGTGGCCTTTCAAAGTTAATTGAGTCTTTAAAAGTAAAATAGTTATAATCATCTAGAGGAAAAAGTATTTGTGACTGCCACCCTTAAACAAATGCCACATGCTACATCCATCCCGCCATCTGCTCTGACTCCTCCCGACGAGGGAGCTGGCAGACTCTGCATAATCGTCTACATATGACGGATCATTTTTAGCCAAGCCTAAATAAAAAAAAAAACAAGAAAGGTGCTTTGTCTTCAAGGGTTGTGTTTTCAAAAGGAAAGGCAAAAGAAAGGAAGCGACGGGAGAGAGACCAGATCAATAACAGAACATGTCAGCCAACACACCCTCCATGCTCCATTCCACAGACAGCGCCACGCTCTGGCGCGTGCCCTGCTGGGGTGGGCGCAGGATGGATGACAGGCCCCACCGGGACCTGGGTGCAGACTCCATCCCACCCCAGTGACGCTCCCCAGGAAGCCTGTGCTCCAAGCTGGGAGCACGAACCAGAAACGGGTCCAGCTAAATCCATCTGCAGCAGAACCGAGGAAGGGGCAACTCTCCAGGGCCAGGATAATGGGTACAATGGAGACAACGGCTGCCCGGTGTGTGGACGCTCCTGGCGGCCCCGGCCTCCTCGCCCCCCTCTGCCCAGCAGTCATCTGCCAGTGCTGCAGCCCTGCGCCTCTGCCTCAAGTGCGGGCCAACAAAGCTCTCCCAACACCCCAAGGTCATCCCCGCCTGGGCGGGGGCTCCCCGCGCCTCCTTCTCAAACAAATTACCCAGCGGGCTGCGCCGAAATGAATTTTATTATTGAGGACAAGCGAATGTACAGTACTTATAGCAAACACATGAGAGGATTAAAATTGATTGAAGGAGATTGGATTTGAAAAAGATATAAATAGGGAAGACAAGAAAAACCTGCTCTGGGAGAACCAGTCGGAAAGGGCCGGTCTCTTCTGGAAGCTTCTAGAAGCTTCATTAGCAGGGAGGGGCATGCTGCTGGACAGGGGGGAAGAAACCACGTGCTGGGGAGGGGTCAAGCTGTGAGTCTGCAGAAAAATCCGTAATCTGTGGTCAGGGGGCTGAGTCTCTGAGACAAGAATTTGCCTGGGGTCCACTCTCGGGCATCTGAGTGGGCAGAAGCTTCTCTGAGGGGACCCAGGGCCACAGAGAGGCCGCAGAGAAGGCAAGTTCTTGTCCTTCCTACCTGGCACCCGGGAGCTGCCCAGCCACTGCTGAGGTGCGGGGAATCTGGGCACTGCCCAGTGCATCCTGCCAGAGGGGAGACTCTCCCGGCCTCCACCACTCCAGCACAGAGGCACGACTAGCACCCCACGTTTAGAGGCAGGAAGGTACCTGGGTACCAGGAGAGGACCTGGGGCTCAGCTTTAGAACCTGGAAAAGGATGGAGGTGCTGTCCAGGGTCCTGAAAGCATCATCTGAGCTGCCAGCAGCATGCAGAGAGATTGGGGGTCAGGGCAGGTCAGGGGCATGAACCATGGGGGGTGTTGGTGCTGGCCCATGGAGGGGAGGCTGGCGGGTGCTGCCACCTGGCTGACGAGGAGGGACAAGATCGGGGTGCAAGGGGGACTTCCAGCTCACCCTTCTCTGTTTCTCTCATCCTTTCTTCCTCTTCCTCTCTCCCTCGTGCCCTCTCTGTTCTCCCTCCCTCTCTTTCCTTCCCCCTTTCCCTCTCTCCCTCCCTCTCCCTCTCTCTCCCTGTCTGTCCCTCCCTCTCCCTTCTCTTTCACCCTGTCTCTTTCTCCTTCTCCCCTCTGTCTCCTTCTGTCTCTCCCTCTCTCTCCCTTATCTCTCCCTCTGTCTCTCCCTCCCTCCTACTCCTCTCTCTCCCTCTCTTTTCTCTCCCCATACCCCCTTCTCTGTCAGTCTCCCTTGCTCACATCCATCACTTTGGGGAGAGCCAGCTGCCAGATGGCACGGACACTCAGCACCCCCGCCCCCCTGGAAAGGGCCATGTGGCATGGACCAAGGCCAGCCAAGATCCACATGGGCGAGCCAGAAAGCAATTCCTCTGGTCTCCAGTGCAACTGGCCAGCCACCGGGCTGGGTATCCCCCCCTCACTTAGCCAGAACCAGCCCAGTGAGCCCCTGCTGGACCCTGACTCACAGCACGGGGAGGTGGGGAGCCCGTTGGCATTTGCTGTGCCAGGAACTCACTCTGAGGGCCCTTGGTTTCTCCTGTGACCCAGAGGTGGGGTGCCCCACTCAGCTGAATCTCCCACCATGTGCTGCGACCCACAAGCCCTCCTGCTACAGGGACACCCAGCTTGGCCCTCAGCACTGTTCCTGGAGGGGCCAGGGAGGCAGGAAGCCGGGCACCCTGCCTTGCATACTGGCACTCAGAATGAAGACAAACAAGCCAAGTGAACAAGAGAAAGTGAAAAGAACGATGGGGTGAGGAGGGCCACGGAGGGATGGAGGGGCCTTTGGGGGAGCAGAGGCTGGACCGTGTGAGTGATCAGCCAAGACGAAATTGGGGAGGAAAGGCCGGGGGCTGCCCAGTTGCTTTGCTTCCTCTGAGAAGCAGAGGGTCTGCCTTGGGGCCCCAGAGTCCCCCATACTACAGGGACAATCCGCTTCCTGCCTTGGAAGAAAACAGAGGGAGAGTCTCTCCATGAAGTAAATAAATAAACTGGTAAATTGAGATTCGGCTACTCATTGTGGCCATTTATAAATACCATGACAGCTTCCCGGTCCCCAAAGACAAGGCCAATGATATCCCCAAACCAAAGGCAATGTGGGGGACTGGGGACAGGCTGCTGATTTAATAGAATATCAACCTCAAGGGAAACTAACTCGGTTACGGAACAGTCTGACCATTAATTTCAATGATTTGACTGGATAATATAATGTTTCAATCCTGGAACACAATTTAAGCCGGGACAGGTAGTCATTACTTAACGGAGAGTCTGCAAATTCATCTCCAACGTGTCAATTTTTTGTAGTCTGTGTTCAAAGACTTGCCAAAAAAGATATGGGGGAAATATTTCAAAGTCCGTGAAATCCAGCATCTTAGTATCAAACAGCGCCTCCACAGCGACTGCAGATAAAAATGGTGATAGAAATTTTTATTAAAACAGTAAGCAAAGGGTAAGCACGCTTGTCAAACACACACCCCGTTTCCCATACAGATGAGAGTGGCAAGGAGGGTGAAGATGCCCAAAGGAATGAAATGATTTCGCCAGTGTGGAAGGATGTGCTAGGGGGGAGTGAGAAGAGTGATAAGAGGGGGTGAGGGGAGACGTCTCAGAGGGCTGCAGCACATTCTTTAGGAATGGGACCTGTAGGTTCACCCCCAGTACCCTCATCGTTCCCTGCACACGGGTGAGAGTTACTGCCGTGTGTAAAGTTGGAAATAGACCCTGAGACCCGCTGGGTGAGCCCACCCCAAACCAACCAGCCCTCCTCACACAGGGAACATCATTTATCGATCAGTGACGTCTCCTGGAGCTAACAATAAGGAACAGAATAACTACATGCAAACAGAATAAGTTTCAACAAAGGTTCACATAGAAGTAAGCTAGAGTTTGGAACAAAGTGTTCACTGCACATTAACTGAGAGGCTCTCTGCCGATCGAGGAGGGAACATTTCAATCTAGGGAGGAGCAAGAAGGACCACGGAGCCAGAGAACTGAATTCGATGGGTGTCGGTGTGTCCGGAGAGAGAGCAGGCAGAGAAAGGAAGTGCCAAGTCTCCGGCCCCTGGTGTGCCGAGCGAGCCGCCTCTCCTGTCTGCGGGTGCTGCGGGGTGGGGAGTGGAACTGCCCACTGCCCGGAATCTCTGTTTCCCAGCAGGGGGAGAGGCGACCCCATTTCCTCGGCTGTCAGAACTCAGGGGCAGCAGCCAGCTGTCCTGTTGGGGCTAGTGAATGGGAGCAGAGCGGGCCAACGTCACTTTGGGGGATAGAAGCTTCAGGAACTGGGGTGCGATTATCCCTGCCCCAGTAAGTGCAAGAGGAATGTAAGTGGAGCATGGAATTCTGAGAGAGGGGTGGGTGGGGGAAGAGGGAGAGAGGAAGAGTAGGGGGAGAGGGAGGGAGAGAGAGGTGAAGAGAGGGACAGAGATACAGAGAGAGGGAGAGAATGAGAGTGAAGGAGAGGGAGAGACAGAGAGGAAGGGAGAGAGAGAGAAGGAGTGAAGGAGAGGGAGGGAGGGAGAGGGAGAGAAGAAGAGAGGGAGGGGAAGAGAGGTAGAGAGAGACAAAGAGAAGGAGAGAAAGAAGGAGGGAGAGAGAAAGAGAGAGGGAAGGAGAGAGGGAGAGACGGGGAGAGAGGGAGGGAGAGAAAAGGAAAGAAACAGAGAAGCGGGGAGATAGAGGGAGAGAGAGCAGGAAAGAGAGAGGGAGAGAGAATAGGAAAGAAACTGAGGGAGGGAGAAAGAGGGAGGGAAGGAGAGAGGGAGAGAGAAACAGAGGGAGGGAGAGAGGGAGAGAGAGGAAGAGAGAGGGAGGGAAGGAGAGAGGGAGGGAGAGAGGAAGGGAGAAACAGAGGGAGGGAGAGAATACATAACACGCAACTAGCCCAAGACACATGAGAAATCAGCATTTGTCCTTGCCCTGGAGCTGTTTGTTACTGCAGCATCTCTGGCTTCACCCTGACTGACATCTCATTCAGCTCCTTGGCCTTCCCCCCTCCCCCCCCCACCCTTTCCCAGGGGACATGATCCCTGACACTCCGGCCCCTTCCAGGCCTCCGCCCCCAGGTGGGAAGTGGCGTCTTGCTAGCACACGCAGACCCCTTCCCACTGCAAACGCTCTTTAACTTCCGGAAGCGGGCGCTTCTCACATGAGTGAAGCAGGACCTGTTCGTCCTTCGTTTTCTGACCTTCCTCCAGGCTGCAGTTCCGACAGTGCTGTGGTCACTCCCAACCCTCACTCAGGGTCGTAAACCAGAGGCAAGCTGGTAAAAGTTATTTGTGTTGTTTCGTTCAGGACTTTTGCTAATGGGGGGGGGGAAGCAGGCACTTATTTTGTACTTGACTGTGCGGGGGGAGAGGTGTCATGGCTATTCTTTGAAAGTGACAGAAAGAGACTGCTACGTGCGCGGGGTTTCCTGGGGACAGCCGCGCACCCACACCACTTCAGTCACAGGACGGCCAAGGATGGTGCTGATTCCTGCCTGGCTCACACACTTGCAAGGGAGACAGGAAACCAAACAGCCCAGAGACAGTGCACACTATTTCGAGGCAGGGAAGAGGCATGCTTGGTGGTAAGATTGGATCCAGGCGCAGAAGGGTGGTCGAGAGAGCTTCCTGGGGAGAGGACAAGTGGGCCATGCAAAGAAGAGTCGTGGGATACGCCAGAGAGCCTCAGACAATGGAGGGAAGAGAAACCAAGCCCTGAGAGCAACAGAGCCCTCACGGGGGGGCATCACGGGGGGTGGGGGGAAGCATAGCCCAGGAGAGCAGGGGACATCCCCGCAGAGACTTAAAATAGTGGGGCATGCCCACGAGGCAGTGCAGAGCCCCTGGAGGGGGAGGCCGGGTCAGGTATGTTCATTCAAAAGCAGTTTGGTGATGCGGGCTGGAGTGATAGCACAGCAGTAGGGCGTCTGCCTTGCACGCAGCCAACATGGCCGACCCGAGTTCGATTCCTCCGCCCCTCTCGGAGAGCCCGACAAGCTACCGGGAGTATTGGATATGCCAGACACAGTAACAACAAAGTCTCCAATGGAGACGTTACTGGGCCTGCTCGAGCAAATCGATGATCAACGGGAGGGCCCTTGGTGGTGATGTGGGGGAGGGTTGAAGTGCTCCCAAAGGAGGGGTGAGGAGAGCCGGTTAGCAGGACACTGCAGCCAAGGGGCGATGGTCTGGGGAATATATGGGCACGGAGCTGGAAAGAGGCAGACGGTGGAAGGCTGAGGCATGTTTTGAGATTTTTGTTGTTGTAGTTCAATTTTATTTCTTTTTTATAATAATTTTTTTACAAAGCTGTTCATGACTGGATTTCAATTGCACACTATTCCAACACTTGTCCCTCCACCCGTGTCCATTTCCCAGCACCAGTGTCCCCAGGTTCCCTCCCATCACCCCCAACCTCCCACCCCCTGCCTGTCTCTGTGCCAGGCACTTTCTCTCTGTCTCTGTCTCTGTCTCTCTCTTCCTCTCTCTCTGTTTCTCTCATTCTCCTTCTCTCTCCTCTTTTGGGCATTGTGGTTTGCAGTCTTGATACTGGAAGGTTATCAAGAATATCCCTTTTACCTACTTTTAACCCTCAGATCTTGTCCAGCTATATGATCCTTTAATTGTTGATATACTAAAGGCTTTTGCAAAGTCCCAGACACACAAGCGTGTAATCTGGATTTGTGGCTTTTGTCAGTGTTGTTATCTACCAGCCATACTGTGGACCCTCAGAAGGGTTACTTAACTGCATTTCATTTCCTCATGGGTCACTTTCTTGAGACTCTGCATCCTTACAAAATTCAGGCGATATCTCTCTCTCTCTCTCTCTCTCTCTCTCTCTCTCTCTCTCTCTCTCTCTCTCCTTTTTTTGAAGACTGACTTGAAAAAGTCTGATTTAATGCCACTCCTGTCTGCTGAGGGATTCTGCTTCTAGTGAGGAAGACAACTGTAGGTTCTTCAACCCACGTCGAAGCAGGATTCATGGTGTCACGTGGGATCCTTCTCAAAGACTCTTGGCCGTGTTGAAACACGTCATCCCGCTCTCTCTCAGGGCAATGAGTCAGTCTGCAATTGTGTTCCTTCCACCCAGAGGCCCTCATGTGCGCATGCCTTTTGCATCTGCTTTTCCTTCCTCCAGTGAGAAGAATTCTCTACGGAACGTATTATCACGTGGCTCCTACAGAAGATGGAAGTTTCTGGTTCCGAAAATTATTCCCGGTGCTTTCATGAATATAATTGCTAGTTGCTGTCGATTCTTGTGGGACCACCTCTTTATTTACCCACCCAATTCCCTACATGGCGGGGGCAGGACCAGGAGGGGTTCCGAGGGACCCCCTGGTCTGCTGTGGGGAGGGGGTGTCCTCCTAACGCCAGTCTCTCATCTAAAGAGGGCAATGACATGCAGGGCGACTTAGTGGGCTGCTCTGAGCACGTATGATAGATTAAGGGTCGGACATGCTTTCAGACCAGCATCCGGCTCTCTCTCAAACCGTTAGGAATTAATAACGCTCCTGACAGTGACTCCGTTGGGGCATGCATGTTGCATTGTCTGGTGAGTCTCAGAGTAGCGGGAATGGTGCAGAATCAATGAAGAGTCGGGCGCACAGGAAACGTACACAACTGACCTCAGGGTGGGAAAGTATGTCTGTCTCCCGGAAGGAACCTCTGGCAGCATTGTGCAGATGACCTCGAGCCCACAAGGAAGTATACGGGTAAGCTGTGGCAAGCACGTCACAGAACAACACACCTGGGGAGCAGGAAAGGGGACCTGGGGATCAGTCAAGGGTGCTCGGCCCAACAAAATGGTCTGATCCTGGCAAGAAATACTGAAGAACTGCAGCAGATCCTGGACCGCGTGGCCACATTCACGGCCACACAACACATCATAAGACACTCCCTAGCCATTCTCCATTAGTACCACGCCACATTTGATGGAGTTCAAATAGTAGGCAACCAGTCATAGAGGGAAATATATATATATATGTGCAAATATACATAGTTTCAGATATATATGTATATATATATATGGGGCTGGAGCGATAGCACAGTGGTAGGGTGTTCGCCTTACAAGCGGCCAACATGGCCGACCCGAGTTCGATTCCTCCGCCCCTCTCAGAGCCCGGCAAGCTACCGAGAGTATTCGATATGCCAAACACAGTAACAACAAAGTCTCCAATGGAGACGTTACTATATATATATGAAAGCTGACATCACTCAACCTTTAACAACATGTTAGTGATATTCTAAAGAATGTCGCAATGGCTCCTGCCAAAATGGAACAATCTTGACTCTGTCTCCTCTATGGACACTTTTTTTTTTTTGGTAGCATTTTCAGCGGTTTTCCATGACAGACAATACAAAGTATATTCTTTCGGTTGTGCTTCGGGACAGGGATTGTGGCTTGGGATGGAAACATCCCCAATATGGTGGTGGGAAGGTGTCATGGTGGTGGAGTTGGTGTTTGAATATTAAAAGTAATCAAATATTGTGTACCCCCTTATAAAATAAAAAAATTCAAAAAAGAAAAAATAAAGGAGTGCAGCAGAGTCTTCATATGCCCAGAGCCATAAGGGACGGAGGCAACAGAGAGTTACGTACGTGGAAGAGGCACCTCCAGAGGAAATGGAAGGGGCAGACGCCCCCAGGCCCCTGCCAATGTGGCTCCAAGGAAGGCCCTCTAGACTCGCCACTGCTTTCTCCCTGGCCAACGGAAGCATTCATAGAGCACTCAGGCTCTCTGGGAACTTGCAGAGCCCCTTAGCGTCCACGAGTGGAATGTCCAGGACATGACCGGCATCTTCCTTCGCAGCTGAGCCAAACCGCGGGTGATCTGGCCCATGTCACCTCCCCTTCTCCCGCTCCCTGCCATAGCTCAGGTGGATGGGGTGGGGCTGGATACATCTGGTCATAGCAGACCCCAGTCGAGGAGAGTCAGGCAGTGGGAACAGGAAATAGATAAGGGTAGGACATGCTCTCAGGCAAGTGTCCAGAGGGTTGGAGCCATAGCACTAGGGGTAGGGCATTTGCCTTGCATTCGGCCAACCCGGGTTCGATTCCCAGCATCCCATAGGGTCCCCCGAGCAATGCCAGGAGTAATTTCTGAGTGCAGAGCCAGGAGGAACCCCTGAACATCACCAGGTGTGACCCAAAAAGCCTGACGAGTGTCCGGTTCTCAAAAGCTGGAATTAATAACACACTGGCACGCTCACAGAGATCTCCTCGGGCGGGGGCTAACGTTCACCCCAATCTGTCGCTGTGAGTCACTGGTTGGCCCCACTCACCATGCCCTGTGACCAGTCCATCACCCCCAGGACGCCCTTTATTGAACCATCACATGCCAAACACTCACCTCCATCTCAAGGCTGGGAGAGACCAGATAACAGACCAGACAGAGGTGACCAAGCCTTAGGGGACTGAGTGGACTCACCTGGGTTCAGAGAGTAAATGTTCAGGTTGTGAGTTCCAGGGCCACAAGTTCTGAGTTCAGCCTTACGCAGCCACCCATGAGCTCTGGGTCCCACCTGTGTCTCTGTGGGCAACCACAGGCTGAGCTGTGGTGGTGATGGAGGCCAAGGAGACACTCCACCCCAACAAGGCAATGACTCAGAGAACTGGCTGGGCTCCCGGGCATCACAGGCAAAACCATTCCTGTCTAGGGTGTTTCTACTGTGAAATGAGTGTGCGGGGCTTGTTTCGGGCCGTCCAGGTGCTGTGATGCCTGCTCCAATGTGATCCTCAGAGACTCAACACCCAGATCCAGCATTCTGCGGGATTCTTCTTGGCCCTTATATGAGCAGTCAAAACACTGGCCCCTAGAGATATTTTCTTTTTTTTCCCCCAAAAATAGATACTTATGATTTTACTATTTTTATTTGGAATAGAAACCATTGCTAAATAAATATCGCAATGTTAGCAATTATTTCTGAAGGAATTGCTTCATGGAGAGAATTCATATTTGCTTAGTTTGTCTCCAGAATTTAATAAAATTAAATAATAAAGCAGCAGGTGAGAAGACAAATAGGATACCGATATAATGAAAGAAAGCGGGCCTTCCAAAATTTGGCAACTTCCACAATTGGCAGAAAATTATTCTTTATGCATTGGTAAAGACCTGCAAAATTAAATGTGTCCCTTTAAAAAATTTCCTACTGAGGGATTGGAGAGATAGTGCAGAGGGGAGGGCACTTGCTTTGTACACAGCCGATATAATATCAGTGTCATTATTTAACATTGCTTGCCTGGAGGTGAGATGTTTTCCGTACCCCAATCGTTTGTGAAATCATAGAATGTTGCCTAGAATTAAAACCACTTAAGCACGCTCCCTATATTATCAACTTCTGGTCTTCCAGGACTTTATAAAAGATAATGACGAAATGCAAAGGCGGTGGGGGGGGGGGGGGAGAAAAGCTGAGAAAGATTCTGCAAGTGCATCAAATTTTCCTCCTAATATTGGCTTCTGCTGCGAGACAGACCCTCTCCCTTCTAAATATTGCCCATCTTCTTTATACATTCTGTTCATATGCAACGCTATTAAAACCACATTCACAAGGCAGCCTGCTCGAATGAAGGGTGGAAAGGTTTCTTCAGAACGGTCACAGCCTGTTGGGTAAACACATATCTGGTACACACTCTCATTTTGAAAAACATGTTATTTACTTTCTAGATGGTACCAGTTCTGCCGAACGGTTACAGACCACCAGGTAAATATGTATTTTGGAATGCATGCATACTAATGCTGCAAACACGGGCCACTGACCCGGCAGACTGGAACCCTCAGCCAGCCTCGGGCGGTCACTGTCCCACGAATCATTACTCCGGTCCACCACAGGGAGACTTTGCAGCCATCCACTTGGCCACGAAGCATGAGTGCAGGAAGGAGGGGAGGCTTCCAAAGTTGCCACCCATTTCTTTTTTTGCTGGAAAGGGCAAAGTTCAAGTACCACACTTTTCAATGGGGCTAATGACGAATGGTTGCAGAGGATGGTTGGGCTCTAGCCATCGGCAGGGGCTGTGCTCAGGGAACCTTGAGAGGGATGAATGAGGTAGATGTTGAGATGGAGTGTGCTAGCTTCTGAGAGACGCACGCTGGGGCCGGAGCGATAGCACAGCTGGGAGGGCGTTTGCCTTGCACGCAGCTGACCCGGCTCCAATCCCCGGCATCCCATATGCTCCCCTGAGCACCGCCAGGAGTAATTCCTGAATGGAGAGCCAGGAGTAACCCCTGAGTATCACTGAGTATGACCCAACAATCAAAAAAAAAAATTAGAGATGCACGCTGGCTGACACCAACTCGCCATGCTCTGCGGCCACTCCATCCTCTCCCAGGACACCCTTTATCAAACCATCACATGCCCAGGGCTGGAGAAAGAAAGGGCACGAGCTACTCCAGGCCCCCCTGGACCCACGTCTCTGTCTATGGACAATAAAGGAATCTGGGACAGGAGTCTCCATGCAGGGGTCCAAGTCACCCACAGAAATCAAGCTCCTATTTTTACAAAAGTTCCCGAATGATGGTGCCTCGATTTCCCGCTGCCCCCCCACCCCACTAACTCCCTGCTCCTTCTGCTCTGCCTTTCTGGGCCCCTGTTGGTTCTCTCTGCACAGGGTCATCCTACACCAGACACCGTCCGTTTTGACAGCTTTCCCTGCTTCCAGAACTCTTGCCCCAAATACCCACCTGGCTCACTCCTTTCTCTGCTTCTACTCAGGGCTGAAGGGCGACCTTCCCCATGGGCTCCCCCTCCAAGCCTTTTCCTCCACTTTTTTTGTTTTTTGTTGTTTTGGGTCACATCCGGCAATACACAGGGGTTCCTCCTTGGCTCTGCACTCAGGAATCACTCCTGGAGGTGCTCAGGGGACCATATGGGATGCTGAGAATTGAACCCAGGTCAGCCGTGTGCACGGCAAACACCCTCCCCGCTGTGCTATCGCTCCGGCCCTTTCCCTCCACTTTCACTCGACTCTCTGCCCCTCTCTGCCCCTTCTCTCCTTTCCCTCTAGAGTGTCACGCACACAAAGGTTCCTCTTATGATGTGACTGCACTCACTCCTCATGGGGTCTGCCTGCTTGCTCACCGACGGCTCCCGAATGAGCAAAAGTAGACGGGAAGATCGACGGATCATCCACGTGAACCACCGTGCACACACACACACATGCCTAGCACGTGAAGATGCACACTGACCCACACAGAGTACTAAAGGAAGAAGAGGACTTGCTCCGAGACAGAGAGACTCTCCTTCATTCAAGTGACTGGGGTTGGGGCAGAGCAGGAATTCCGGATGAGAACCCCACCCCCAGGAGGGAGAGGGGGCATTTTTGAGCATCCCCCAACCCCTGCAAGAAAAAGATGTTTATTGATGATGAATAAGGACCAGGGAGACGGATCACAGGGCTGAGGGCAGGCCCACGTGGGTGCCCCAGGTTCGGTCCCCAGGCCTGCGTGGTCCCCCAGCGCCACCAAGTGCGGTCTCCCCCCAAAAATTTACAAATGAAAAATGCAAAGAAGCTGGGATGAGAAATGATCATTTGGCCCAGAGCAGTGCAGGGCTGAGGATAAGAACAGAAGCAGAATGCCCTCAGAGAGAGAGAGAAAGAGAGAGAGAGAGAGAGAGAGACCAGAGACAGAGACAGAGACAGAGACAGACAGAGAGACAAACAGAGACAGAGAGCTGGAGAGACAGAAAGAGACAGAGAGACAGACAGAGACAGAGAGGTAGACACACACAGATAGAGAGGCAGAGACAGACAGCAAGGAGACAGAGAGACAGAGACAGAGATATAGACAGACAGACAGAGCCAGACATATAGAGAGACAGAGAGACAGAGAAAGACATTCAGACAGAGACAGAGATAGAGAGAGAGAGAGACAGAGAAACAGACAGGGAGACTGGCAGAGGCAGGAGAGACAGACTGAGAGATGGAGAGACAAAGAGAGAGAGAGAGAGAGAGAGACAGACACACACACACACACACACACACACACACACACACAGACCAACAGAGAAGGGGGAACTTCCGCAGTGGAGTTTCGCGTTGTTGATGCATTAGTGACTTGGCAACTGGGCGCAGCTGGCGTGACAGATACGGCCCTGTTCGGAGCCAGAGCCCATCCCCACCCCCTCTCCAGAAGCCATGAGAAGGTCCCAGAGTTACACCGTGCCCTTCCCAGCAGGCGGGTGGGGGTCACCCACAGCGAGCTTGCTTTGTCCTCAATGCCCTGACCCAGACAAACTCCTGCACTTCCCCAGGGAGCTGCTGCCCGGAGCCCACCCCCAGGAGGCCCTGCCCACCCCCACACCACAGGGCACCGCCCCAGCGGGAGGCCTGGCTACCCCCCCCCACACACACACCATCTAGCGCACACGCGCCTCGGTGCCCAGGCAGACTGGGTGTGGACGCACCCTCAGCCAGTCCGAGCATCACGGTCCCTGGGCAGACTCAGAGAAACGTCCCCAGGCAGAGACGAGGGCGGGCAAGGCTCCACGGACACAGCGTGCCCCTCCCCCCAGGGCAGAGGCCCAGCTGGCCCACCAGAGCAGGGTGGCAGGCGCAGCACCACTGGGCATGAGCTGCTGAAGGGCAGGCACCACCGGCCCCACACGCTCAGCTGGCTGGCCCGCCCGCCCCTTCGCATTCTAACCACGCTGCATCGGCAAACGCAACGGGGCCTTGAAATGGAGCCCTGAGCCTTCCAGCAGACGAATTTATCCTGAGGGGGAGGGAGACCGGTCAGCACGGTCGTGGCCACTACGGGCGATGAGAAAGGACGGTGTGGGCCCCCAGAGTCATGAGGGTGGGGGTGGGGGGTGGGGAGAGAAGAGAGAGGCAAAGGGGGAAGGGAGCGAGGGAAAAAGAGAGGAGAAGGTATGGCGGGACTAGAGAAGGGAAGGGAGGGGAAGAGGGGGAGAGAGAGAGGCAGAGGGGAGGGGGAGAGAGGGAGAAAGAGAGGGAGATGTAAAGAGAGAGGAAGAGAGGGAGAGAGGGATTGAGAACAGAGAGGAAGAGATAGGGGAGAGAAAGGAAGAGAGGGAAGAAGAGGGAGAGAGAGAGGAAGAGAGAAAGGAAGAGAGGGAGAAAGAGGGAGAGGAAGAGAGAGAGGGAAAGAGAGGAAGAGAGGGAGAGAGAGGAAGAGAGAGGGAGAGGAAGAGAGAGGGAGAGAAGAAGAGAGGGAGAAAGAGGGAGAGAGAAAGGGAGAAAGGGAGGGAGAGGAAGAGAGAGGGAGAGGGAAAGAGAGAGGAAGAGAGGGAGAGAGAGGAAGAGAGAGGGAGAGGAAGAGAGAGGGAGAGAGAGGAAGAGAGGGAGAAAGAGGGAGAGAGAAAGGGAGAAAGGGAAGGAGAGGAAGAGAGAGGGAGAGAGAGGGAGAGAGGGAGACAGGGTGAGAGAGGAAGAGAGAGGGAGAGAGAGGGCGAGAGAAAGGGAGAGAGGGTAAGAGAGGGAGAGAGAGAGGGAGAGGAGGGAGAGGGAGGGGGGTAGAGAGAGGAAGAGAGAGGGGGAGAGATGGAGAGAGAGAGGAAGAGAGAGGGAGAGGAAGAGAGAGGAAGAGAGAGAGGGAGAGGAAGAGAGAGGGAGAGAGAGGGAGAGAGGGAGAAAGAGGGAGAGAGAAAGGGAGAAAGGGAAGGAGAGGAAGAGAGAGGGAGAGAGAGGGAAAGAGAGAGGAAGAGAGGGAGAGAGAGGAAGAGAGAGGGAGAGGAAGAGAGAGGGAGAGGAAGAGAGAGGGAGAGGAAGAGAGAGGGAGAGAGAGGGAGAGAGAGGGAGAGAGAAAGGGAGAGAGAGGGTGAGAGAAAAGGAGAGAGAGTAAGAGAGGGAGAGAGAGAGGGAGAGGGAGAGGAGGGAGAGGGAGGGGGTAGAGAGAGGAAGAGAGAGGGGGAGAGACGGAGAGAGAGGGAGAGCGAGGGAGGAGGGAGAGGAAAACCAAGAGGGAGAGAGGGCGGGCAGGGTGAGGAGGAGAGCGCTGCGGAGGGAGCGTGGATCAATCAGAGGTCCTTAACCAGCCTCTCAGCACACAGCAGCCCCCCGCAGCACTTCCTCCTTCCACCTCTTCTAAACAACAGACAGCTGCCAACTTCTAATAATTCCACAGATTCCCAGAGACGACGGTGGCAAAGGCTCTTAAATCGCAGGCCCCGGTGACAAAAGTAATAAATGAGAGCTGGTGGCGGGCGCTGCAAAATCCTCGCGCCCGGCCGGGGTCATCTCCCCGTTCCTTGATGTAACACGATTTGAGCCTAATTATTAGCAATTATGATCAAAGCGGGCCCGAGCGGCCCCCCGCTGCAGAAGGCACTGGGCGGCTCTACACCCTATTTTTAATCTTCATTCATGGGTGTCAGGCCTCAGCCGGAAGACTGGGGCCTGGCGATTCCAGAAGGCCTGTTTTGACAGATGACTCTCTCTGCTTCTTCCCTGTGATAAATATTGAACGCCGGCCTCCACGCGGGATGACAAAACCTCCCGCCGCGATCACGCGGGGAAGAGAAGTGTCCCCAGACTCCTGGCTCAGAACCAAGGTGGGGGAACCCCCAGCCCCACAACCAGGAAGGTGAAGAGCGAGGGAGAAACGCCTGCTTCTGCTGCTGCCGGACCTCTCTGGTCCAAAGTCGGATGAAATTTCCCCCACGTTCATTATCGGCTGATTTCCCTTGGAAATGCAAATGTTTCGGGGCGCCCACCTCATCGAAGTGATTTGCCGCATTTGCCGCTAAGACGGTCTCGGTGGAAGGGGGGTTATGTCCTTTCTTTTCTGCACAAGTTCTAGAAGGGGCTTTGTCACAAGCCACCCCCAAGCAAGACCTGCCCAGCTTTCAGGGTCGCTGGGCTCTGGGGACCGGGGACTTCCTTGGTTCGTGTTAAGACTTGTCCGCGCTTCACCCCTTGGTTGAAGAAGACCAAAGCCAGCCGCCCCCCAATATCTATTCACCGCCTCCTGCATCTGCCGCCATCCCAGTAAGAGAGACGAATAACATCTGGCAATTCCAAAGAGATTGTGTCACTCGAAGAACAAATGAACCTTTAGTTAATAAAGTCTCCGCCGGCTGATGAGGGCGGCTCTGCCTGCACCCGGAATCCGGGAGGAGGAGGCGGAAGCGGCTGAGAAGGAGCACAGGTTCAGTGAAGCTGGGTGTTACGGGGGACTCTGCCCAAGCGCCAGAGATGCAAGGGCTAAGCTCTGGCCAGACGGAGGAAGGTTTAGCTGATCCCCACGGCCGCCGGGAGCCCGGCTCTTCTCAGCTCTCAAGCTTCCCGCCTGGGCTCCCGGTGGCAGGATGGAGGCGTGGCTGGTCTCAGGGACGAGTCCGGGGATGCAGGACGACGGTGTTCACCTTCCCGTCCTCTGTGTGTCCACAGCGCAAGTGTCGGGGCAGCCAATTTAACGGGGACCCACCCAGAGATGCCCCCCCAGCCAGAGCCTGCAGTAAAGGTTGGGGGTGCTTGTACAAGGAGGCCAGGCCGTGGGGGTTGACGGGTAGCTGTGAGACCACCAAGGGCACACACCTCGCTGGCACTGTCTCCCTCTCTCCCTTTGTCCCTCTCCCTCTGCCCATCACTCTCCCTCTCTCCCTCATTCTCCTCTCCCTCTCTCCTCTCTCCCTCTCATTCTCCCTCTCCCTCTCTCCTTCCCTCTCCCTCTCTCTTCTCTCCCTCTCCCTCTTTCTCTCTCCCTATCTATCTCCCTCTCTCTCCCTCTCTCACTTCCTCCCTCTCTCCCTCTCTCCTCTTTCCTCTCTCTCCCTCTCTCCTTCCCCTCTTTCTTCCTCTCTCTCCTCTCTCTCTCCCTCTCCCTCTTTCTTTTTCCCTCTCTGCCTCTTTCTCTCTCTCTCTCTCTCTCTCTCTCTCTCTCTCTCTCTCTCTCTCTCTCTCTCTCCCCCTCCAGCAGAGCCAACAAGCTTCCACACAGGAAGAACTGGGCTTCTGTCTCTTCCTCCGTCACTGCCCTACTGATGCTATCCCTGGACTCCGAACCCGCTGATCTGACCCACTAGACCAGGATGAAAGGGAAACTAAGGCCGCGGGCCCCCTTTCTGCATGGGGCTCTTGGGTAACCCACCGGAAGGGCTCAGAATCTGGCCCTGCGACTCCAGACTGCCAGAGCGTTGGGGGCGGGACAGGAGTGCCCCTGAAGACTGATTCCCCATCCGGGCCCTCTATGTTGCTCAGTTCTTGCTGAGGGAGGGAGGACGGTGTCAGCCCTGGACCTCGAGAGCAGCTGCCCACCTAGACCAGGTCCTGGGGCCCACCCTGCGGTGGCTCCATCCCCTGCAGTGAGAAAGAAACCCTCACTCACCCTCACCCACCCCTGCTGGGAACATGATTTGGCCCAGCCTTTGGGGAAGGAGTGTGGATTCCTATCCAAAACATGGGGCTAGAACCCCGCCCCACCCCAAGCCAGCAGCAGCATTCTCGGCCTCCATCCCCCCAGACATGTGTCTGCCTCTGCTCCCACTTCTGGGGGACCCCCGGGTACTCCCCACCCCATGCCAGAGCTTGAAGATCCTGAGCCAAAGAGCCATCGTCGCCTGCTCTCTGGGGCAACGCTGGGCACCCCTCGGCCTCCTCGGCCACCCCCCTGACCATCTGCTGCTGGTCCCCTTATGTCCCCCATCTCCAGGGCACCTTCCCCCAGAGCCCCCGCTGCCCCGGCTTTGCCCCCCGGGTGACAGGAAGGGTAAGCACAGTGGCATTGGGGGCATGTGTGAACCCTCAGCCCTCCCGAGAAGCCCCCCTTCCTGAGGACTGAGTGGCAGGCAGGGCGTTCCCAGCTCCCCCAGCCCCAGCTGCCCGCCTGCGCCCCTTCTGCATTCCTGGCTCTGGCTCCCTGAGACTATTGAGTTACGGCCCTGACCCCTCTGGCCCTAGCACTGCTCAGACCCAGAGAGTCAGAGGGGCCCCAGAAACATTCACACAGACAGACCAGAGCTTCCCTGGTGGGCACGACGCTGCCATGGCCGGCCCCTCCCTGGGCGTGAGCTTAGGCTGGGGTTGCTCTCAAGTCGCTGGGGGCAGCTGATTCTTTACTTTTACTAGGAGAAAAACTACTTTTTTTTTTGGTTTGTTTTTGCTTTTTGGGTCACACCCAACGATGCACAGGGGTTACTCCTGGCTCTGAACTCAGGAATCACTCCTGGCAGTACTCGGGGGACCCTATGGGATTCCAGGGATTGAACCCAGGTCGGTTGTGTTGCCTACTGACCAAGTAAAAGAACGCTTGATTTTTCATTCCCCCTTTGTCCTGCTCAAAGCTGGGCAGCTTCCCAGTACAGGACGTTTCAGTTTGGGGAAAATGCACCCTCGTAAATGATTTGTAAATGATGTATGAGGAACAGCACAATCTTTGCAGATATGTCAAAGCTATATCAAAGCAGGTCGTTCCGACCAACAGCATTATGTCGAAAGGGTCACCAGGTGGCTGACCAACGGTGCATGGCTCTGCTCATTGTCCCATCCACTTTCCCACGTCCCATCCCCCTGTCCTCTCTTTTGGGTGGGCTGTGGAAACATACTTAAGTCTGTACCTGTGCTCTGAATAAACGCACGCATTCATGCCATCTCCTGAATGACGGAGCCCTGTGCGTCTCGAGTGCTGATTTCACCCTGACGGCCCTCCCCTGGCTCGGCCCCGCAGCGCCAGACGTGGCAGGTTGCATGCAAGGCAAGCACCCTCCCTGCTGTGCTACTGTTCTGGTCCCCAAATAACTACTTTTACTTGGAAAACCGTCCCAAGGAGAGAGCAGGAATGAGGTGTCTCGTGGTGTGCCATACGTGTTGTTCTGTCTTGCGGGATACTCTTCAGTATACACGATCAGGTATGTTGTGTATTCCTATAACACGTGCACAAAAAGGGGTGAGATTCTCTACAAAGCGATTCTCCACCCCTGATGCATGAGCCAGTGGGAGAAGAATGAATGTTACTGGCCTGTGTTGTAGCACCTAGAGAACATTCCGTGTCATGCCATGTACATACAGGGGCTGGAGCAGGCGCACAGCGGGCAGAAGACTTGCCTTGCATGCAGTCAGCCTGGGGTTTGGCGGGTGGCCACCCTGTGCCACGGAACTGAGCGATAGCACAGCGGTAGGGCGTTTGCCTTGCACGCAGCCAACATGGCCGACCCGAGTTCGATTCCTCCGCCCCTCTCGGAGAGCCCGGCAAGCTACCGAGAGGATCTCGCCCGCACGGCAGAGCCTGGCAAGCTCCCCGTGACGCATTCGATATGCCAAACACAGTAACAACAAAGTCTCCAATGGAGACGTTACTGGGCCCGCTCGAGCAAATCGATGATCAATGGGAGGGCCTTTTTTTTACTAAAAGGTGCCCGGGACCACATCTGGAGCCTGCCAGGAGGAAACCCTGAATCCTGCTGGGTCTGGCCCCAAACAACAACATACAGATAAATAGATACTGTGTATATATGCGTTACTATGTATAATTGTGTATACATGAATTATATAGAAAACTATGTGTTTTATATATATGTAGTGGCCAATACAATGGTGCGCCTGTATGTCTGTATATCGTACAGACATTTCTGTGAGAAAGGGGATATGGAACTTGGTTTCTCCTCCCCTTTCCCAGGGGCGCCATCACTTAAACAGTAAAGGAATCACTCACCAGACACCCCCCCTTCCCTCCAAGGGCCCCTTCAGCTGGGCCTCCTGGAATGAGGGAGGGTCCTGGATGGCGAGGACCACACCTAGACCTCCTGACCACCAGGGGGCGGCTTCTCCTTCCACCCTCAATGACGGCCGACGTTTGGGCGTGCTCCCCTCTTGCAGGTCGCCTTACCAAGTTTCAGAGAATCAGTGATTTCTGCTGCCAGGGAGCCCCCCGGCTCTGGAGGGCTGCAAGTTCCTGACCCAGAGCTCTATGTACCTCCTGCAGGAGAAAGGGGGACCCTCCCCATAATGCAGAAGAAAGGGGTCCCTCCCCTACTCTGGGAGAAGGGGGACCCTTCCCCTGCTACAGGAGAAAGGAGAGACCCTCATCCCACTGCAGGAGAAAGGAGGGACCCTCCCCCCAGTGCAGGAGGAAGTGGCCCCTCATTTAGCCCCTGGCAGCAGTATTCAGAGCACTGACTGCAACTCAGAATGAGAGTTTTGACAGGAAGCACTTTCCCCTCGTGTCACGCCCCTTTCCAATGTTGGTGTAGCTCAGCCATGCCTTGGACCCGACTCTCCTGGGAAGAAAAGGGGGATCAGACAGGGCACACAACTCTGCAGGACTTGGGGACACCATGAGCCCATGGGGCCTGCCACTTTCTCTCGGCTGAGCTCACAGATATTCGGAACCAACTGGGGACAAGGAGAGGAAATCCCCGACCCCAGTGGTCAACCCTGGGAAACCCCAAAGACCCTCCCTGGGGTCACTGGAGACGGGAGCCCGAAGGACGTGGGCCCAGAGCCTCACCCGCTGCCCAACGGCCAGTGCAGTGACATAGAAGGGCCTGGCAGAGCATGAGGTCGGACGGGAAGGACGATTCAGGCGCGGGAGGGCTGCGGGGGTGGGGGGAGGGAGTGTCTGTCCCCACTCCACCACTAGCCCTGGAAAGCTCAGACCACGCTGGCCTTGGCTCCGGGCTCAGCTGGCCTTCCCACCGCGGGACTGAGTATACCCGCGTCTGGGCATACCCATGCCCCCAGCCCCAGACCCACGCCTTCGAGGACGAGGACATTTGAGCGAGGTCCAGCCCACAGACTCCAGACTGCACGGCCAGCGGCCACGAGGAATGACTCCCGTGCGCCCGCCAAGAGCCTGACCATGTGGGGAGCCCAGAAGCCCATGCAGCCTCTCCCATCCCCCCACAGCCCTGCCGGGGTGGGGGTGGCACTGAGCTGCATTTAGAGATGAGCCACAGAGTGTTGCCCCACTGGGCTGAGGCCCCACAGAGAAGGGAAGGCAGCCACAGGCCGGGCTCTGAGTGGATGCCCAAACGCTCGGGCAGGGAAACGTCCTGAGCACACAGGGCCGGTGCCGCACATCGGGGGATGAAGGAAGAAGGGCTGACTCTGAGGGGACTCTGAGCTACACCAGAGCGATGTAGATGTGGACAGGAGCTTGGTCTGAAGCGAGCAGAGTCTCCTGCACCCCCAGCTGTGTGACTTAGGGTCACCGAGGCGACCCCTCAACACCCTGCCCCCAGAAGCAAAGCCTACCACTCTGCTGATGTCAGCAAATTGCCCTCCTCCTCCTCTCCCCTTCCTCCTCCCCCTCCCTTCTTCCTCCTCCTCCCTCCTCCTCCCTTCCTCTTCCTCCCCCTCTCTTCCTCTTCCTCCTATCCCCTTCCTCCTCCCCTTCCTTCCTCCCCCTCCTCCTCCCTTCCTCTTCCTCCTCCCTTCTTCCTCCTCCTCCATCCTTCTCCCCCTTACTCCTCCTCCTCCTCCCCCATCTCCTCTTCCCCCTTCTCCTCTTCCTCATCCCCCCTCCTCTTCCTCCTCATTCTGCAACACCCATGTCAACATCTCCTTGCAGACATACTGCAGGGTCCTAGTGAGACCCAGTTGCCCAAGTAATCTGGTCTGCAGAGAACACTCTGGAATTAGTGCTTATCCTGGGGTAGACACAGTGCCATGAATCCTTATGGGCCCCCAGCTCGAATCACAAAGTAGTATCCAGCTTTCAAAGAAAGGCGCAGATTGGGAGAAACGAAAATTAAAGGTCAAACATTCGAAGCCGTGGAGAAAAGATCACATTTCAACAGGCACACACAGGAAGCAGAAATTGATTTGGGCTCCAGCAAGAAAAATGGAATTCGTAAAGACACCCAGTGTTTGAACTTCAGCGTGAGGAGCAGACATGAGGCTGAGTGGGGGTGGGGGCGGGGGGGGAGGGGTTCCTTGAGCAGGAAGGAGGGGCCCCAGACGGAAAGATGAGAGTGGTGTGAGGATGGGGCCACTGGGCATAGAATCTGAGAGTTGGTCAGTGAGTCAAGAGAGTCAAGAATGGCTGACCCTGCTGAGAACTGTCAGAAAATCCTCAGGAAAGGCAGAGGCAGCAGTTGTGATCAGCTGAGCAGTGTACAGCCAGGAGGGAGGGAGGGAGGGAGGGAGGGAGAGAGAGAGAGAGAGAGAGAGAGAGAGAGAGAGAGAGAGAGAGAGAGAGTTAGCGAGCAAGAGAGATGAGAGACAGAGAGGAAAAGGAAGAGAGAGAGGAGAGAGAGGGAGAGAGGAAGAGAGAGGGAGAGAGAAAGGGAGAGGAGAGAGAGGAAGAGAGAAAGTGAGAGAGAGGAAGAGAGAGGGAGAGAGAGAGAAGAGAGAGCAAGCGAGCAAAAGAGATGAGAGACAGAGAGGAAAAGGGAGAGAGAGAGGAGAGAGAGGGAGAGAGGGAGAGAGGGAGAGGGAGAGAGAAAGGGAGAGGAGAGAGGGGAAGAGAGAAAGTGAGAGAGAGGAAGAGAGAGGGAGAGAGAAAGGGAGAGGAGAGAGGGGAAGAGAGAAAGTGAGAGAGAGGAAGAGAGAGGAAGAGAGAAAGGGAGAGGAGAGAGGGGAAGAGAAAGTGAGAGAGAGGAAGAGAGAGGGAGAGAGAAAGGGAGAGGAGAGAGGGGAAGAGAGAAAGTGAGAGAGAGGAAGAGAGAGGGAGAGAGAAAGGGAGAGGAGAGAGGGGAAGAGAGAAAGTGAGAGAGAGGAAGAGAGAGGGAGAGAGAAAGGGAGAGGAGAGAGGGGAAGAGAGAAAGTGAGAGAGAGGAAGAGAGAGGGAGAGAGTGAGGGAGAGAAGGCCCCTCTGGTTTCCGTTGTGTTCCACCCCGAATTCCTTCCTTGCGTCTATCTGCAGCAGAAGTCCCCAGCCTCTTGCTAGCTATGCCCTGGAGCTTTGGCCCCGCTGCGTCCCCTCCCCACATGCCCGCCCGACCCCGCGCGAGATGACACTCGGCCAGCTGATGCTGAAAGCCACCCGGCCGCTTGGCAGTTGGCACATGACTCAAATCGGCCAGTCAGGGTCTTCTCTGGATTTCTGAGCTGTGGCCACAGGATGCATGTACGCACGTGTCCACGCACCGACACCGAGGCATGTCTCAGCCTGGGAACAAGGCAGATCCTGGGGACAATGTTTCCTAGGACGCTAAACCTTCAGACTCAGCCATGCCTGAGACCTGAACTCGGAGCTACCCGATTGCAGGGTCAACTCTGGTCCTTTCTGACGTTTGTTTTTGGTCTTGCTACATTCCTTTCCCCGGACACCACAGGAATCATTCGCTCTCAGACCCTGCTAGTTACAGGGTCCCTGACGTTACAAGAAGTAGCAGATCCAAGGGGGCGCCCCACACCTCCCCTTCCTCCGTGACCTCGCTTGCTGCTGCCTTTTCTGCTAAGCATCACCCTGCTTGCAAAGTGTCCAAACGGCTCCAGCCATCTCAGCCACCAGAGCCCATCCGACAGTCACTGCACCCGAGCAAAAGAACCATCCCAAACCCCACGTCCAGTCAAAGACCCGAAGGAGTTACCCACAAACCGTGATGACACCCAAAGGCGTCGACATTCCCGCCATCCCACTCAGGCGCCCCACTGCAGCCGATTAAATTTAAACCAGCCTGGGAAATGAGGTGAACGACGCACATCCTTTAGAGAAATCCAATATGAGGCCCGGCCACTTCCACACCGATGAATAGCGTGATCGAGCTTATCAATAAGATAATAGATAATGAGGCCGGCGATTCAAGGCGTTTTCAGTCTCTGCGCATTGATGTTGCTCTCATCTTCATCCTTTCCTCCCCGTTTCTCAGCTCAGGGCTGCCCACGGCCCTGCAGACAGAGCTATCCTGGGGTCTAATCATCATCCGAACAGCGAGAAACCCTATGAATTAAATACCAGCCTTCGCCCGGGTTCAAAGAAGTCACACGTGCAGGCCAAGGTTTAGATGCAAATACGAGAGATGTGATCATAAGAAAAAATATCAAACATCCACCGGAGAAACCCCTGCTTCCTGCATGAAAGCACGGAGACCCCGGGCAGATTTCTCTCTGATCTCTGCGACGGGAAAGCTCCGGCGTCTTATTTGAAACATGCAAACACTGTCACATTTATTACATTTCTGAAGTCTTGTAAATGATAAATGTTTCTTCCTCTTTCCCTGCTCCGGGAGAAAGGCGGGCGGGGGGCAGGGGGGAAGAGAAAGGTGCTATTCTGCCTGATTTCCAGGAAGGTTTCATGAATATTTTTTAAGGGGGGGGGGGGGATGACCGCAATTTGTTGTTCTGAGCAATTAAAGACACTTTATCTAATTGCCATGGAAGAGAGAGCCCGAATCGGAGCGGCATCTCTGACAAACTGATCATTATCGGTAATTTATGACCAGTTTCTTAGCTAATTGTCCTCGGGAAGGAGAGCCAGAACCATTTGTATAGGAAAATAAGGCGTCGTTAGCAACAGTGGGATTCGTGAGGGGAGCCACTATAAATCACCCGCCAGGGCTGGTAACGATTCCTAGAAGAAGAGGAGACAATGCAGCCAACTTTGGGGGCCAGTGGAGGGGACGGCGCTAGGTAAGGGACCCCACCACCAATTAAGATGAAGAACGGCTTGTCTGCCCCCACAAGATGCTTTCCCTGGGAGCTTTATTCTAAATGTGGGCTGTGGGCCCGGCCAGGAGCAAGAAACTCCACGACCGTATGAAGGGCCGGGCGCAATGCTCAGACCCTCCCCAAACCAGCCTTGCACCCTCGCTTCCCTTGGCACGAAAAAGAGGGGCCTTCCCTGCCACCTTTACGCAGCCAACTGGATCCTTCTCACTGCGGACTCTGGCCGGGTGGGTCTCTTTAGAACGCTTTGAACCTTGGTCCATTGGGAGCCGCAGGAAGTGGGCTCTCCCCAGAGCCAGGGTCTGAACTGTACCCCCAAAAGACAGGGCTGACAGTCAATCTTGGCGCGGGGAATGCAGCCTTCTCTGCAGGTGAAGGCGGGTTCTCTGGGGGGCGGGGGCTGGTTTCATTTTGCTTTGGGCCAAGAATGTGGAGAACCGTGTATGGAGCCATGAGGGTGAGGCCCTAGAGTGGACCCCAAGGTGGCGGGATGGGTTCTTCTCTGCAGTGGTAGGCAGGCACAGACACCAAGAGGCATGGCACCAGCAGAGAGCAGAGGAGGAGGCAGATGGGGGGATGGTAGCTACCTATTCAGGCATGGCCACCAGTGGGGACAAAAGCCCCGGAGCCAAGGAACCATTTCCCCAGTGGCCCCGGGGATGCTGGCTTTGGATGGCCTCCTGCGATGTGACAGGGTGAGGATCAAGGAAACAGACAAAGCACGTTCTGGGGTCCCTGAGCCAAGGGGAGGCATGGAGCTGGGACGTGCTCAGCACAGCGCACAGAGCAGCCCAAACATTGCCCTCTGCCACCCACGCCCACCCTGGTCATCAGGGAATATCCATCAGACAGGGGTCCAAGGACCTAGAGGACCCCAAGATGCAAAAGCCGCAGCTGGACCTCGGGAAGCTGCGAGAGAGGCGACCCCATGCCCCACAGAGCCCAGCCTCCAGCTTCCTGGACGAGAGGATGGAGCCCGCCGGGGGGGGGTGATGGCCCCTGGACCTCTGCTTTGGGGGCTGAGAGGATGTTTGCTCAGCAAGCCAGGGTACACGGAGGCAGCAGAATGAGGAGAGTAAATGGCCCCGGGGGTGCAGGGCGGGACCGAGTGAAGGTGAGACAGAGAGAGAAGGGACACAAGGAGACCACTGGCGTGGGTCCAGGCGAGGCCACGGGGCGTGGATACTGTACATGGCAGAGTGGACGTGGGCAGGGACCCTGCTCTCCCTGAGGCTGGAAGGAGTGTGCAGCCAAGCGGCCAGAGGCCAGACCACACGGCCCGCCGGCCAAGCGATCCATTTTTTATTGTGTCTCTGGGCCGTGGTTCGCCGCAGGGAGGGGCCGGGGAAGCGGTGGATGGAGCTGATTGGAATATTAAAACCATGGCACCGATTATTATAGAAAAATGGGGCTGGGGGGCAAATGGACATTGGAGGTGCGTATCCAGATGTGGGCAGCGGGAGCACAGAGCCAGGGGAGCAGCACGGGCAGGTTTGGAGCGAGCATTTGGAGCGGGGCCATTAGTATTGCTTTTATCTCCTAATTTAATTCCACCCAGTCCTATTGCACAGCCTTCTGCCACTTTGCTGACAGATGGTCAGCCTGCAAAAAAAAAAAAATGAAGAAAAATTAATTACTTTAAGCTAAATCACCTATGCGTAATCACCTCTTCCGCAGCTCCTGTGAAGGACTGAACTCTGAACCGAGACTCGTAAAAGCAGCGAGGTGCGGGGGACGAACGTGCCTCCCCTCCACGGCCCGTCTGCTCACCCAGCCTGGCCCACGGCACGCCGTCACTCACCCAACTCTCGCGAGAGCTCAGGGCCACCAGCCCTGACCTCCCGCTTCACCACTGGGGGGTGACCGAGGCGTTGAGCAACGTTAGAGACTTGCCGAAAGGCAGCGAGCAGAAGGGAGGAGGAGAGAGTCTCGAGCACGTGGGATCTCCCTGCAGGGCACAGGGGGCTGGGAAGGGGATGCTGGAGTCCGGGTTTGAGGGTGAGACCAGAACATCTGAACCCCAGGAGACGCACCAGGCCAGGCAACCCCACGACGGGCTCTGGAATGCTCCATCCCAGAGTCGCCTGGAACAGTCACGACGGAGAAGAGTCAACATGACACCTGCTCCTATCCTCTTCCAGAATCTTCTTTCCACCTAGAAGCCAGCTCGCTGTCCTGGGTCGAGAGCCACGCATCAATCACAAGAGAGCAGAGCGATGCCAGGGACTCTGCCAGCCATATTAATGGAAAAAAACACGGACGTTGGCTGCGAGCTATAATTAGACTTATCGAAGTGTGAGAACAGAAGGGAAACTTAAGACAAAACAACAACCAAAAAGGAAAAAAAAACCCCAAACCTCCTGCCCTCCCGCCTCCCCCCCCCCCCCGCCACCCCCACCATTGTTCTTTTGTGACAGACCTCACTTCCGATGCAGAGCATCATCAAAGTCACATCACTCTGATGATTCGGAGTCTCCGAGGGATGAGGGATGCCCCTCTTCGCAAGATGCAGTAATGAGAAGCGGATAAGGGAGGGCAATGGCGAACCAAATCAGCATGGGCACAGCATTGGGAGCCAGTTGAATGTGCTCAGTTCCATGCCGGTCAGACCAGATTGCGCCAACGCCCTCTGTGTTTGGGTTTTGTTTTGATTTTTTTTTCCCCTTCCTACAAGAGTAGCTGAGGACAGTGGAAGACGGGAAAATAATTTCGATATTGACTTTAAGCCCGAGGAGGTGAGTACTTGGAAGAACCTGGGGGGAGCGCCTGCTTGCCAGAGGCCGGCCACGGTCTTGTCCATTCCTCTGTAACCGCTGACTGCCCCGTGTGCAACCGCACTCTCCCTGAATGTCCACCCCAAGGGAGCAACATGGGGGGTCACAACTCCCAGAGCTGCTGTAGGACGAGAGAGACAGAGACAGACAGAGGTGGAATCCCAGCGCCTGCTGAGAACAAGCATTCTGGGAGAATGAGAACTCTGAGGACATTTGCACCCTCAAGAAAGGTTTGAGCAAAAGGCAAGGGACAGAAAAGGGAACAATGGCTTCTGAAGCTCACAACAGCGCCGTGTGGGGAAAAGAGGCTGGGAGACAGGAGGGGGAAGCACCCCTGGAGCAGGCAGCGGGGTGGGCTCTACCCGCCAGGCGAGGCGGCAGCCCCAGAGGGTGGAGGCCTCCACAGAGGCTGTGCTGTGTGGCCAGGTTCTGGCCTTCAGAGGGACCTGGACAGATGGGAACACATCTTCAACAAGATGGCACGTTCGTCTCGGCAGAGATGGAAAAGTCCCAAGCAGAATCCGGGCACCCACCCCAGGGGCAGCCAAGGGGCACAGAGGCATGGGTTCAAGAAGCCCCTGACTTCCAGGCACTGGATCTGCTCCTCCTCTTAACCCCCATCTCAGCCCCCGTCCAGCCCCTGTCCGACCCCCGTCTCAGCCCCCATCCAACCATCCCCAGCATGGGGCATCGCTATTGCTCTGTTGCTACAGTCCCGGCTGCCCTGGGGTGACCCTGTGCATGAGCGACTGGACAGGCAGTCACTGGTGGTCACTCCCCAGGACCCAAATCCCCGCAGCTGGACGCTGGAACCGCCGGGGTGCAGTTCAGACTGCGGCACAGACGCTCCTGGGCTCTGGGGCAGAAGCCGTCGGGAAAC
The DNA here is from genome assembly GCF_029834395.1 of Sorex fumeus. Lineage (NCBI taxonomy): Eukaryota > Metazoa > Chordata > Mammalia > Eulipotyphla > Soricidae > Sorex > Sorex fumeus. The sequence goes on along the minus strand of NW_026606167.1, from coordinate 4,494,546 downwards.
TGGAGGGAGCTTCCCTCCCCGCACGGCTCAAGAGGGCGGACTTGACCCACCAGGCAGACGGCTGAGGTGCGAGGCAGGAAGCGGAGAAGTGGGAGTGAGGGCGGTGAGCAGGGGACCCTCGGCAGGCGCGAGTGGAGTGGTGACGGGATGGAGAGAAAGCACAGTTGGGCATGCAGGACCACTGTGTGTGTGCGCGTGTGTGTGCATGTGTGTGTACATGTGTGTGTGTCTGCGTGTGTGCACATGTGTGCGTGTGTCTGCGTGTGTGCATGTGTGTGCATGCGTGCGTGTGTGTGTGCGTGAGTACGTGCATGTGTGTTTGTGTGTGTGAGTTCACGAAAGGGATTGTGGGGCGCAGGGGGCGCATTGGCAGTGATTGTCTGGGGCTCCTGGTTCTCCAAAAATAATTCATACCTCGACTAACGGCGAAATGACTGTCTGAGTATTTCCAGCCTGGAGGCAGCAGAGGATTGCGTATGCAGAAGTAGTGGCCGGCGCCACTCTCAGCTCTGCAGAAACGAGAGCGGGGGATCGCCCACACTCCACCCAGCCGCCCTGCCACAGAAGGAGCCGGAATCCTCCAGAAGCATTTGAGGAGGAGCAAAGGCTTGGCTGGCATGAAGCTGAGGGGCTCTAGAACACGCCAAGCAGGGTTCCCCAGCCCCCGGGCGAAGTGGGCTTCAGGCCCAGCCAGTCCCAAGAGCCTGCCGGAGCCTCCCTCCCCATGCCGCACCCCATCTTCAGGGGGAATCGCAGCCCACCGTGTGGCCGATCTCTCTCGAGGGACCACTGCGGCTGATGTCTCTCCACCTGGGCCGGGTGGTATTTCCCACGGCACGTCCCCGCCTCTCCCTGCCAGGGTGGGCCCAAGAGGGGGCCCAGAGGTCTGAGCCACCCGCGTCCTCAGCCGGGTCTGGGCCTGGAGCCTGATGAATCCACCCCATCCCGCTACTGCCATGGGATACCCGGCGCCTCGGGCCCCTTCTCCATCCATCGCCACGCTCCCCGGCAGCCACGCAGAAATACCCTTTTTGCTTAATGGAGGGGGAAATTGGTTTCTGTTGCTGGCGACCCTAGAGCCCTAATTGACCCACACATCGGAAACTGTCCCTGTAATTAACTGCAATGTTCAATTTCGCTCCTTTGTAAATTGGGTTGATACTCACACATGAAGGATAATGAGTTTGTTCTCAGATAATCCCTTTTGATGTTACAAATCCGCGCCAAGAAGCCCCACTTGGGTCCCCGAGAAAGAGGCCCAGCCCCTTTCTGCACCTTGAGACAGACGCGACAAGGACTGTGCCCTCGTGGGCCCCCACACCCTCGGGCCAGGGAGCTGCAGGGCCGCCTGGCTCGGGTCCCCCACAACGTTCACTGCAGATGTTCCGAAGGCAGTGGGATGTGGGGTGACGCGTAGGACAGCCACAGAGGGTCCCCTGGGCGCTGCTCCAGGGTCCTCTGTGGGGAACCAGCAAGAGTGTGCGGTTGAAGGAAACGGGTTGAAGGGTCAGTGCTCGCTCAGACAGAACGCCCCGTGGCCATGCAGAAAGACTTTTTTATTTAGAAATTATACATTTATTTATTTTGATTTTGGGGTCACACCCGGCGATGCACAAGGGTTACTCCTGGCTCTGCACTCAGAAATTACTCCTGGCGGTGCTCAGGGGACCCTATGGGATGCTGGGAATCGAACCCGGGTCGGCCGCATGCAAGGCAAATGCTCTACTGCTGTGCTATCGCTCTAGCTCCCAGAAAGACGTCCTTACAGATGCCAGGCACACCTGTGAGAAGGGCAGATGGGGTGTAGGAATCTGGGCGCAGATCAGGGCAACGATCAGGAGATGTTCTGTGTGGAGCTCGGGTGGTCCCAGCACGGGCAGCTGGGCGGGGCCAGCCCATGGCCACCTCTCAGGAGGGTCCCCTGCCAAGGGCCAGGCCTGGCTCTGTGCAGAGCCCCGGGAGGCAGGCGAGGGGCCAAGGGGGCTTCGCAGAGACCTGGAAGAGGGGGACACCAGCAGCAGCAGGGACTGTGACCCCGACAGTTACAAGAGGCAAATAAAGAAACGCCCCACAGGCAAACCAAGGGTGCTGTCCCCTGACCAAGTCAGGAAGGGGGGGGTGTGTGGAGAAGCGGAAGCTGGGGTCAGCCCCGCTGTGATGGCAGGTCCCAGCTCTGCAGGGCTGGCAACTTCACCACAGGCTGCCGGGCACGGGGAGACTGCCACGAGCAGCCCACCTGTCCCCTCTGAAAGGGTCTTTGCACAGCTGCTGTGGTCAAGGGCATGTTCTGGGGGACATGGTGTCGGGACACTGGCAAAGTGGCCACCACGTGGTGTGCCCAGAGGTCACAGCATGAGCCCCTCGAGTGAACGGAAATGCTGGAAAGTTATGGGCCCCCTGGGGCCACCCAGTCACTGGAACCCACACCTTAGCGGGCTCTGCAGTATGACCCAGCCGCATCCTGGGCTGACGCAGAGGCAGTCTGGGTACTGAGGTGGCAAAACTGGGAAAGAGACTGACCCAGGCCACCCTGCTGAGCCATTTACCACATGACCATGCAACTGGAAATTGCTCGCGGCCGGCTAAGGTGGACAGGCCTTGACCGCTCCCCTGACTCCGTGACAAAAGACAGGAGCTGGCTGGCATCTCTCTGCTTCACTGGCCAGGTGGTGCCATCAGTTATGACTCACCAGCCATGACAATCCATCCACTTTCCTAACGCCACCAACAGAGCCACCGAAAGGCCTCCGTCCCCAGAGAGCCCGGCCTTATCCACTTCTCTTATTTATTTTTGCTTTTTTTTTTGGTCATACCCAGATATGCACAGGGGTTACTCCTGCCTCATGCACTCAGGAATTACTCCTGGTGATGCTCAGGGAACCATATGGGATGCCAGGGATCGAACCCGGATCAGCCGCATGCAAGGCAAACTCCTTCCCCGCTATACTATCGCTCCAGCCCCATTATCCACTTCTTTTTATTCTTATTTTATTTTTGGTTTGGGGGCCACCGCCGGTGATGCTCGGGGATCACTCCTGACTCTACGCTCAGGAAATAGTCCTAGCGGTGCTTGGGGGCCCATGTGGGATGCCAGGGACCAATCCTGGGTCAGCCACGTACCAGGCAGACGCCCTCCCCACTATCCTATCTCCGCGGCCCCTGATCCACGTCCTGTGATGCTCTCCTCATCCTCCCAGCATCCTTCCTCACACGCCGAGTGACTGTCTCCCCTTCCACAGGCCCAGGAGCCCCTCCCAGCCAGGAGAGAGTTGACCGATGGCTAGCAAGAAGCGTCCTGCAAACTTCCACGAAACGGTCAAGTTGCCAGTTGTCCAGAGCGGCCCGTAGGAGGGAAAGCCCACAGCTTGAGGGAGAAGGAGTGTGTCTGGATGGACTCGTGCGGGGTAGAAGCAACCAGGATGTTAAAGGCGGCGGGAGCATAAGACCTAAACCGGGTTCGAACGGAGTGAGCTGAGTAGCAGGAAGTGAGCTGGGATGGCCCCACAGAAGTGACAAGACGGCAAGGCAGGAAGGGGAGGGGAGCCCCATGCAGGAGAAAGGGGCTGGATCCCACCACGTGTGGGGACTGGGTCCCACTCCCTGCCGGGCAGGGAGAGGCATGGGAAGGTCAGGCTGGGCAGGACCACGCCGGGTCACTTTTCCTAGGAGCTTTCAGGGCAGGGGGCAAGAGGCCCTCGCAGCTCCTCATCTTCCAGGATGGGCTCCTGCTTCATTCCATCCCAAGCTCCGGTACCCACGTGGGCGATACTTAACTTCCCGAGCAACCCCCTGCGTCTTCCCATCAGCCAAGCCCATAAAAACGGCTTCCTGCAGAACCGCTCTCTTTCCGCCAAGTGTGGGCATATTTCAGAGTCTTTTGAGTGTCTCCTTTCATTGACGGAAACGGGGGTCTCCATAAATATCCTCTGAAAAACTCCTCCAGAGAGAAGAGAATTATGCATATGCTGATGAATGGCCGTCTGGGGTCAGAACGAACCGAGATGGGAGGGCGCCAAACCGTCAACATCTTTAACAAATAGCATCTCTGGAAGGACGTTCCCTCCCATTGCCTCTGGATTAACAACACCTCATTTGATGAGCCGCCTGCCAGGGGCAGGGCGGTGGTTGACCTCTTGAGGAGAGAGACAAAACGTTCCTCCTCATTTTCCTGACACACACACGTCGCAGGTCCCCAGAGCAGCGTTAGAACGTGATGTCTAATCTTGGGAAATTGATTCCAAGGAAACAGATGTCGGTTTTCCTAGACGCAAGGACAGTTTTGCTCGGCCGTGCCTCCCTGTGCTTTCATTAGAAGACAAATATTTGGCTTTGTGGAAGCTGGTCGATAACCTTGGTGAAAAGGTGAGAGCTGAACTTCTGATTCCTGGGCTCAGACGCCGAGGACTCCTGCCTCTTGAAATTCAAGACCTGGCAGACTGGAACGGGCTGGCCATCCAGAGCTCGGTCACTCCCAACCCCAGTCCCATCTTCGTGAAGGTTCCTCGGCATTTGGTACTAGAGACCATGAATTGTTTTAGGACATAAAGATGACTGTATTTCTAAGGGGGCTTGTCTGCATGTTCTACTTCACTGGAAATGGAAATGTGTCTTGTTGGTGGGAAGACCCTCCCCAGACAAGCCAGAGGCTTGCAAGGGTCCCTGTTGGCAAGACAAACAGGGTCTGAACCTGCATGATTTAGGTAAAAGTGTGAGGAAGGAAAGAAGGGAGGGAGGGAGGAAGGAAGGAAGAAAGGAAGGAAGGAAGGGAGGGAGGGAGGGAGGGAGGGAGGGAGGGAGGAAGGAAGGAAGGAAGGAAGGAAGGAAAAATAAAAAGGAAAGTGAAGGAAGATAGATAAAAGGGAGGGAGGGGAAGGTGAAAAAAGGAAGGAGGGAGGGAAGGAAGGAAGGAAGGAAGGAAGGAAGGAAGGAAGGAAGGGAGGGAGGGAGGGAGGGAGGGAGGGAAGGAAGGAAGGAAGGAGGGAGGGAGGAAGGGACGGAGGGAATAAAAAAGGGGAGGGAAGGGAGGAAAAGGGGAAAAAGAAGGGAAGGAAGGGAAGGAGGAAGGGGGAGAAAAGGAAAGAAAATGAAAGAAAGGAATGGAGAAAGGGGGAGGGATCCACAGATCCACAGATCCCTGCTTCGCTGTCCACCCATGGGAGGGAGGGGGCACATGGGGGTGCTCGGGGGCTGAGCTAGCACAGGGGCAGAAGCAGTCCCAGCAGTGCCCGGGGACTGTGTGGTGGTGGGGAAAGGACTCGGGGCTCCTCCATGCTGGGTGCGTTCAAACCCTCACGTGTCTCCCCAGCCCCACATGACCTGCTTCAAAACAACCACTTTCAACTTCCTTTGCCTGCAAACCAGCCCCTGGCCTTCCCACTGGCCCACAGGCTGGTGGTGGTGACCGGGGCGGGTAGACCAGTATCTCCAGCCTCTCCCCACCGCCACAGGCCACGGGCCACAGCTCAGGGATGCTGCTACTTTAAAGTGCACGTGCGGGGCTGGAGTGATAGCATAGCGGGTAGGGCGTTTGCCTTGCACGCGGCCGACCCGGGTTCGATTCCCAGCATCCCGTATGGCCCCCTGAGCACCGCCAGGAGTAATTCCTGAGTACAGAGCCAGGAGGAACTGCTGAGTATTGCCGGGTGTGACCCAAAAAGAAAAAAAAGAAATAAAATAAAATAAAATGCACGTTCACCTTCACCTTGGCCAGGGACGGCTCCCACTCGGGTTTCTAGCCTCTTCCTCATATTTCCATTGGCTCTGATTCAACCGAGGACGCGGTGGGTTCAGCCTCCCCCACTCCCACTCGGCAGTTCCAGGGGCCCTGCATGGAAATCCAGCTGGCCGCGCCCCTCCCCCACCCGCCACCCTCTGCAGTGAGAACTTAAGGGCCCGCCCGGCGTGAAAAGGCTTGGACACAAATTGACAAATGTACAACCTGTACCACAGCGCAATCCCATTTACAGCCCCAGAGTGGGTTTGGAATGACTTTTTCCTGAACTAACCTGGTGTCTAAACTTATTGGACTGCTTTCCCCCCCGCATCAAGAGCTGTCTGCTCTCCGTGGGAAACCGCCTTCCAATTTCCTTTCAGGGAAATCCCTCTGCCCCGGCAGGCCAGGTCCATGGAGCTGCTAATCAGACGCTTCTGTCTTCTCAAGTCAAGGGGCAGGTAGGTACTCGGTCCCCCAGGAGGCTCTCGAGGGTGACCGGGGAGGGCGCCCACTCTCCCCTCTGCCAGGGCCAAGATCCAGCCGCCCGCACAGTCCCATCACCACCTGACTCTTCCTCCGACCAGGGAACACGTGCATATCATTTTATTAATGCCATCCACAGCTAGATGTCCTTGCTTATCCCAAATGGCATAGAGACACAGCCCCAGGCTGGATCGCCGCATTTTAGAATGCTAATCAAGCACACGTGGATGTGGATATAATAGTGGACCCAGTCACGGTCATGGTCACGGTCCTCTCATTGTTCATCGATTTGCTTGAGGGGGCCCAGTAACGTCTCCATCGTGAGACTTGTTACTGTGTTTGGCATATCGAATACATCACGGGGAGCTTGCCAGGCTCTGCCGTGCGGGCGAGATACTCTCGGTAGCTTGCCGGGCTCTCCGAGTATTTATTTATCATTACTATTACCGAGCGATAGCACAGCGAGTAGGGCGTCTGCCTTGCACGCAGCCAACATGGCCGACCCGAGTTCGATTCCTCCACCCCTCTCCGAGAGCCCGGCAAGCTACCGAGAGTATTCGATATGCCAGACACAGTAACAACAAAGTCTCCAATGGAGACGTTACTGGGCCCGCTCGAGCAAATCGATGATCAACGGGAGGGCCTTTACTTACTTTACTTTTACTATTACCGAGAGTATTCGATATGCCAGACACAGTAACAACAAAGTCTCCAATGGAGACGTTACTGGGCCCGCTTGAGCAAATCGACGATCAACGGGAGGGCCTTTACTTACTTACTCTTATTATAATTTGGGGGAGTTGGGTCACACCTGGTGGGTTTTTTTTCCTTTTTGCATCATACCTGGTGATGCTCAGGGGTTCCTCCTGGTTCTACACTCAGGAATCACTCCTGGCAGTGCTCGGGGGACCCTATGGGATGCTGGGAATCGAACCCGTGTTGGCCGCATGCAAGACAAATGCCTTACCCACTGTGCTATCGCTCCGGCCCAAAGGGGGACACACCTGGTGATCCTTGAGCTGGACTCCTGGCTCTGTGCTCAGGGATCCCTTGTGGAGGGGCTCGGGGGACCCTATTGGTGGCAGGGATCAGCCCAGGTCAGCCACACTTCAGGCGAATGCCCACCCCACTCTCCCTCTGCTCCAACTCTCGGACCTGATTTTTTCATGAGAGCCTGATCATCTGACCGAGCAGCTCTCTGAGGGCCCCATGTCACTGGGAGCCCACAGGAAAGTGGGCAAACGTGAGGACCCCGACAGGATTCCGGAGTCAGACAACACCCCTGCTCTTTGTGGTCACACGGCCACATGGCCACACGCAGCCACAATCAGGGTCACTTTACGCTGGTGACACAGCATCACTCTTAAGAGTCAGCAACACTAAGACTTCGGGGGAGCTGCCAGGCGAGTGGGTAGGGGGTGCCCTGACCCACCGCAGGGCGAGCACTTTATTCATTCATTTATTGCCTTTGGGGTCACACCCAGCGATGCTCAAGGGGTTCCTCCTGGCTCTTCATTCAGGAATCACTCCTAGTGGTGCTCGGGGGGACCCTATGGGATGCCGGGCATCAAACCTGGGTTGGCCGCATGCAAGGCAAATGCCCTCCCCACTGTGCTTTTGCTCCAGCCCAGGGTGAGCACTTTAGCCCGGCACGAGGCTGGCTGTGGGCTGGAGGACAGATGCCCTGGCACACGGCGGCGGGCACTTGGGATGGGTCTTGTGCTGGGGGATCCTGACCATTCTCTCCCGACTGGGAGCTGCCACACTCCTGCTCATCCGAGATGGCCCCTTGTCCCCGGCCTCTCACAGGACGGGGTCGCACACCCGGGCCCCGGCCAACCCTCCGTCCCTCTCTCAGAGGACAGAGACCAGACCCAGCAGGGAGTACGCGAGAAGCACCACTAGCATGGGCCCAGGCCCAGCGTGGGGAGGAGTCGGTCGCTCTTGGGGGTCCTCGGCAGGAAGGAATCCCTTCAGGGGATTCTGAATGGGGGAGGGCACACTGCAGACAAGGCAGACCTGCACCAGAGGCCAGGAAGAAGAAAGGACCTCAGGGTGCCATGGGAGCCACAGACAGAGGTGCCCAGGGCCTGTCCCTTCCCCGCTGTGGGGATGGAGGGGCGGGGGTGAGGCCTCCTTCCAGCCCAGAGGGGGACGTGGGCCTCACAGAGAGAGCAGGGGCCCTGTCCAGCTCCGAGTGTAGCCTCCAGTGGGAGCAACCAGGTGAGGATGGAGCCGGGGTCTGCTCATCTTCTCTCTTGAGAAGTCGCTGAAAGCGTCTCCCCTTCATCATCCCGCCCCTGGAGGTTGGAAGTCAGGGGCAGAACCATGGTATGGCTGACCCCAGCCCCACACTGTCCCTTCCCCAGACAGCTGCGGGCAGGAGGGGCAGGGCCCACATACACACACTCCCCAGCACACCGGCACACGTGCTCACACATACACACCTACACACTAACATATGCGCACCCGCACATCTACACACACGCACACACTCACATACATGTGTGCACACACACATACACATCTACACACATACACACTCACATAACAAAACACAGACCACACTTGCATACACTTTCACACATATACACACCCTCAAACACTCACACCTATGATCACACACACATATACAGCCTCATACACATACCTATGTTCTAACACACACACACATACAGAGCCCCCCACATACACATCCTTATACACACACACACATATGATCTAACACACACATATACAGCCTCATACACATACCTATGTTCTAACACACACACAGAGCCCTCCATATACACACACACACACCCCTATGATCTAACACACACATACCACCCTCATACACACACCTATGTTCTTTTTCTTTAAAATTTTTATTAGTGAAACACCATGAGGTCCAGTTGTAGACTTACAAATTTTTGTGCTTGGGTTTCAATTATACAATGATCGAGTACCCATTCTTTCACCAGTGCCCATTCTCCACCACCAATGATCCCAGTATCCCTCCCACCCCCCATCCCCACCCCCATCCCACCCTGCCTCTGTGGCAGGGCATTCCCTTTTGTTCTCTCTCTCCTATTGGGTGTTGTGGTTTACAAAAGAGGCAATGGGTGGTAATCATGTTTGGTCTATAGTCTACTTTCAGCATGCTTCTCCCATCCTGGGAGGATCCTCCCAACACCCTTTATTTGGTGCTCCCTTCTCTATCTGAGCTCCCTTTTCCCCTAGCATGTGTGGCTGGCCTCCAAGCCATGGAGTAAAATTCCTGGTACTAATCTCGGCCATTGTTGGGTGTTAGTCTCCTATTTTGTTACTTTATGTTCCCCAGATGAATGCAATCTTTCTATGTCCATCCCTCTCTTTCTGACTCATTTCGCTTAGCATGATACTTTCCATGTAGTACCACTTGTATATAAATTTCATGACTTCATCTTTTCTAACAGCTACACGGTAAGTACTCCATTGTATAGATGTACCAAAGTTTCTTTAACCAGTCATCTGTTCTCGGTCACTCAGGTTTTTTCCAGATTCTGGCTATTGTAAAGAGTGCTGCAATGAACAAACAAGTGCAGATGTCACTTCGACTATATTTTTTGCCTCTCTGGGATATATTCCCAGGAGTGGTATTGCTGGGTCAACTGGGAGCTCAATTTCTAATTTTTGGAGAATCACCCATACTGTTTTCCAAAAGGGTTGGACCAGTCGGCATTCCCACCAGCAGTGAAGGAGGGTCCCTTTCTTGCCACATCCACGCCAGCACCGGTTGCTTTTGTTCTTTTGGATGTGGGCCAATCTCTGTGGTGTGAGATGATATCTCATTGTGGTTTTGATCCGCATCTCCCTGAGGATTAATGACGCAGAGCATTTTCTCATGTGCCTTTTTGCCATTTGGATTTCTTCTTTGAGAAAGTTTCTGTTCATTCTGTTGCCCCATTTTTTATGGGGTTGGATGTTTTCTTCTTGTGGAGTTCAACCAGTACTTTATATATCCTTGATATCAACCCCTTGTTGGGTGAAACACCTGTGTTCTAACACACATATACACACATACACAACCACACACATGCATATTCACACAATAGTCAAAGGCCCTGGAGCAGTGCCCCAAGGAGAGTGGCCTGAACCGCATCTCCCCAGTGAATGGCCGGGGCTGCCTCTATGAGCACTTTGTAAGGAGCCCGGGAGAGGAGGGGGCATTGTTCTAACTTGGATCAGGTCCCTGCCGCCCTGGCCACTGAGCCCGGGGTCCCCACCCAGGAAGCGGAAGCAGCCCAGACAGCCCAGGGGGGCTCCCCGGGGTCAGCACCCACTCTGCCAGATCCCCCCAACCCCCAGTCCCAGAACAACTGTCCATCCTGTAGTTAAACAGAGACCTGCCAGCCCCTCCCCAACCCTGCAGCCGCCAGCCCTGCCAGCCCCCAACCCCCAGCTCTGCCACCCCACCCCCAGCCCTGCAGCCCCCATGACCCTGCTGTCTCCTGAGTCAGACAAAGACCTCGGACGCCTGCGTTTTCCTTGTAACCCCCCACGGCACTTGGCCCAGACACCCTCAGTTTAATCAGGAGTCCTGTCAAGCACAGCCATACGGGGGGCCATCAATCTCACTCTCTCACACGCCCCCAACAGACAAGCCCATGTCTGGGTGATCGAGGAAACAGCACCATGCGGAGGATGGAAAGATGCCCTGGGAAGCCCCACGGCTGAACGGAGGGGACGGGCACCGACTTTCACCCCTGGTGGGTGGGGGGGGGGGGGGGCCTTGTTCCTCCAGGCACAAAGCAGGGCACCATCAGCGTCAGCGTCAGCCCAGCACCCCAGGCCTCACGGGAAACGTAGTTCTCACACTGCCCCATGCCCCAAGGACACACCCGGGCAAACCCCGCACAGGAAGTAATGGCCAAAATAACCCAAGTTCTACTTACTGCCTGGGAAAAGTATTATTGAATTCCTGGGTCAGAATGGAGGAGGTGAAGCGTGTATGTGTGTGTGTGTGTGTGTGTGTGTGTGTGTGTGTGTGTGTGTGTGTAAGGGGAGTTAAAATCAAGTATTTTACAGATGGAAACAGACTGTCCTAGCCATGAGCGGAGGGTTCAAGGTCCCGCTTATTTTATCTCAGTGGCAGCATCCCATCTGGGTCGGGGAGGGTTGGGGTGTTGAGGGCCCCGGGGATCCCGCACTTGGCCGAGTGCTGAGTTCACCCAGAAGATGATCCCTAAGGTCCCCGTGACCTCAAAAGCAGCAGAGGGGCCAAGGCATGCCCCCATGAGCTCCCGGAGCCGCAGCCTGGAACCAGGACCCTCTGTTCCCCGCCCAGCGGCCAAGGAGAGCAGGCAGCCCCGGGAATAATTAACTGTCATGCCTGAGATTAATTGACGACCCTCCAGTTTTGCCCTAAACACAGATGTATTGGGATCAGGACGCGACCTTGAGCAGAAAAGGTGGAGGGAGAAGAGTTATTTCTGGCCGGGAGCAGAGGGAGTCGGCGGAACGGGGGCCGCGTCAGGAGGCGGGCGGGCCCGGGCAAGGCCATCGATCACCGTGGCCATCCAGAAGGAGACCGGGCAGCAGCCAGGCCTGGACTGAGGGGGGCTGCCCTGTCCGGAGATCCTCGGGGGGTGGGAGGGGGCAGAGGACCCCTGATCACGCCCTTACTTCCATTCTCACTGTGCAGAAGGAGACTAAGGGGAAACTGAGTCAGAGCTGCGTCTGCACCCATGGGGGGGTGTGCTTGCTGCATCTGTCCCGTGGGCGAGAGCATCTTCCCGAGATGGTCTTCCCGAGCAGAGCTCAGGGCTCTCTCCCCACCCCAGGGTGGCCCATGTCACGCCATCCATCTGGGCCCTGTGCAGGTGGGTGTTTGCCCCGCCCCCAAGTCCTCCCCCAGCGAGCCCAGGGTCTCCTTGGCTCATCGCAGCATTTTTATCTTACTTATCTCAATCTGGGGTGGGCGGGGAGGGGGGAGACGGGAGAACCGAGGATTTGTCACTTTTTCGTTCTTTTTTTTTTACCCCCTCAAATGAAGGGAGGTGGGTTGATCAAGATCCTTCCACTAAATCGACTGTCTTCCTGCACCTTCTTGGAGAAAAAGTATCCTTGCCACTGCACCGGGGTTGTCAGGCTTAATTTATGATCCAGTCGCCATGCCAAGTTCGAGGGTTACGAAAATGAATAAGCTGCTTTTGGAGAAATGCTTCATTGAAAACCATTCCAACAAAGACACAGGGAATCATCATCATCACGGCCACCACAGGGCATCCCGCCACCCCCAGCACCCGCACACTTCTATTGTACAAACGCACGGAAGCACGGACGGGGACGGGGGTGGGGGGGTCACCCCTACTACCTACCGGGCAGAGACGAAGCTTTAACAGTGTTTGGGGGCCACACTTGGCAGTGGTCAGGGCTGACGCCTGGCTCTGTGCTCAGGGATCGCTCCTGGCGGGCTCAGGGGACCCTCTGGGGTGCCAGGGATGGAACGTGAATCTCTCATGGGCTAGGAAAACATCCAACAGGCTGTCTGATCACTCTGGCCCCCCATCACTGATTCTACTGCTGCTGCTACTGTCCCCACAGCCGGGTGGGAGCTGTCACCACCACCACCACCACCATCACTAGGGTCCTTCCTAAGGTCACTTCCACCCCTACCTGTGTTCCCCTCCTCCGGGTCGGCCTCGCCACCTCTCTCCTTACCCGGCCGCCTCCTCCTGCCCTCCTGATGCAGGAGTGCAGGGCCCCAGGGCGAGCAGGGCCGCGCACGATGAGTGGTGACCAGGTCAGTTTGGAGACAGGGCAGGCACAGACAAAGGGATGGTGAGGAGCCATTGGCGAGCTGACACCGTACACCAGCGGGTCACTCCGTACCCAGCTGTGAAGTCTCCGTGCGTCCACATCACGGGGACAAAAAGGAAAAGACATCGATGGAGGGAGGCCGCAAAATGGGAAACTATTCGGTGGTGCTAACTGTGATCTCCGTCGAGGTTAAGCGTGCTGCTCGGAAGAGCACGGGACAGAGCCGAGCTAGAAAGGGGAACACAACCGTGTGTCCGCCCCACCGCCGGGGAGAAGCTCTTGGCTTCAACTGAATCATGGCAGTGCACAAGAGGTCAGTCAGGAGCCAGGGCAAGGGAGGAGGAGGGCCAGTGTCTGCGGGTAGCTGCTACGTCGGGAGCACTTCTTACAGTGAGCACCATTCCCTGAGGACCGAGGGTGAGGCCTGGGGGACCAACATTTGCACCAGAGGAGACCCACTTCCTGCCCCATCCAACCTTTGAGCTGAGCCACCTTCAGTGATGTTTCTTGTTTGAAAAATAACGACACTGGGGTTGGAGCAATAGCACAGCAGGGAGGGTGTTTGCCTTGCACGCAGCTGACCCGGGTTTGATTCCCAGCATCCCATATGGTCCTCTAGCACCACCAGTCGTAATTCCTGAGTGCAGAGCCAGGAGTCACCCCTGTGCATCACTGGGTGTGACCCTCTCCCCCCCCCCAAAAAAAAATAAAAGAAAAAAATAACAACACCGTCTGCTTTTCTGGAGGGGAAATGCACGCAGAGACACTCACAGGGTCCTGTCCTTGAACATTCTTCGGATTTGATGTGATCAGTCTGAAATTTGGCAGAACCCTATACTCCGTCTATACTCCGTCTATATTCTGTCTATACTCCGTCTATACTCCGTCTCTTGTCGAATCAAGACCATTTCAACAGAAGGGGGAAAACCTCTGACTTCAAGCCCAGAAATGTCCAGGAAGAGAAATGCCACTAATGCAATGTGAAGAAACTCCAACGAACAACGGATTATCCCTCCCCCCAATAAGAATAATTATGTCAATGGAACCCTCATATGCATATCATAATGTATTCCTCCGGCAAATTTCCCAACACCACCACCTTTAATAAAGCAAAAGGTTTCTTTCTTCGCCAGGGAATTAGTAAATATTAAAGTGCCCTCCCTGGTGCTCCTTCCAAGCTGGGCAATTATCGGTGAGGTCTGCCCACCACCGACGCGATCTGACAATAATTATCCTTAGCCATGCCGGGATGGTAGTTTCCAAGGCCTTTCTGCCTCGGCGGGTGTGAGAACTGATTCTGACTCTAAGAGCTCATGCCCGAAAATCCTCTCTTGTCAGTGCAGCACCAACTCGCACAAGATGTTCTCCTCCACCAGAGACGTGACTCAGCCACACAGCAGCACCCCAGAGAAGGCGGTCTAAACTGTGGGGGGGGGGGAGGAAGAGAGAGAGGAAAAGAGAGAGAGAGGGGGAGAGAGAGGGAGAGAGGGACAGAGAGAGGAAGAGAGAGAGGGTAAAAGAGAGGGTGAAAGAGAGGGAGAGAGGGGGAGACAGGGGGGAGACAGGGAGAGAGGGAGAGAAGGAGAGGTGGAGAGAGGGAGAGAGAGGGAGAGAGGAAGAGAGGGAGAGAAAGAGGAGGAGAGGGAGAGAGAGAAGGAGAGAGACAGAGAGAGGGAAAGAGGGAGAGAAAAAGAGAGGGAGAGAGGTTGAGAGAGGGAAAGAGGGAGGAGAGATGGAGAGGGAGAGAGGGAGGGAAAGAGAGGGAGAGAGAGAAGGAGAGAGGGACAGAGAGAGGGAGAGAGGGAAAGGACAGAGGGAGAGAGATGGAGAGGGGGGAGTGAGGGAGATAAAGACAGGGAGAGGAAGAAAGAGAGAGAAAGGGGGAGGGAGAGAGGGAGAGAGAAAAATAAAAGTGCCTGCCATAGAGGCAGGCTGATGGGGGGGTTAACAGAGTGACAGGTGACCTGGGGTCACTGGTGCTGGGAAACATGCACTGGTGGAGGGACAGGTGTTAGAACACTGTGACTAAACCCTGACCATGGCCAGCTTTATAAGGGTCAGTTTCACAGTGATTCGATCATAGAATACTTATTTATTTATTTTTATGTAGGAGCACTGCTATTTATTCAGCCACTGATTAGCTGATTGAATTGGGCATGAACTCCACCTTCCTTTTTTTTTTTTATATAATTTTATTTATTGAATCACCATGAGAGCAGTTACAAAGCTTTTGGGTTTGAGTCTCGGTCATACAATGAAACACCCGTACCTTCACCAGTGCCCATTCTCCACCCCCAACAACCCCAGTATACCCCCATCCCACACCCTCCCCCTACCTGTGGGGCAGATGATTTCCACATTACTCTCTCTCTACTTTGATTACATTCAATATTTCACCACCAGACTCACCATTATTATTTGGGATTTTACCCCAACACTCAGATCTGCTGAAAAGGCAACCAGAGACAATTTGTTTTCTATTGCTGGTTATGAATAACATATGATGTCACGTGGCTGCAGTAGTGGCCGCATGATTTTGAAATTCTGAAATTTTAACAATTAAATCTGAAGAGATTTCTGCCCAAACCTGCTGGGTTCCAAGATTTATTCCTGAGTCTCTTGGATCATGGCCGTTAAGTAGCTTGATCAGGAGCCAGAAAGGCTGTCCGTGGGCAGCGACTCAGGGTCTCTAAGGGACAGGGAGGAAAGGGCCTGCTCCACCCCTATCCCATGAGGCCCCGCATGTCTCATCACTGTGGGCCCAAACCTGACTGTCCAGTGGCCTCTAGAGGATGGCGGTCACCGGGTCACCAGGGGGAACAGGCCAAGGCATGAACCCAGCATGAAGCCGCTGGGTTCTGTGATTTGTTTCTGAGTCTCTGGGATCATGGCCATTAAGCAGTTCAATCAGGAAGCAGAGAGGCCATGCCTCCAATTATACAACTGAGCCAGAGGTGTTTTGTGGGTGTGTCTCCCACATACCTAACTTTTGGCCGTTACTTTCTTGGTAAACTTTGCCCTAAGTTTTTGGGGTCTGGCCAAAGGCACAGCAGCAATTTAGGGGTATCTGGAAGTCTGAAGGCTCCATCAGGCTGCTGATGCACTTGCCTCACAGGTACAGATTAACCTGCTGGCAGCACCATACCCCCTAAATCATTAAAATCTTTAAAAAAGAAAGCCGAAGAAAGACTTGCCACCGCATCTGCCTGCACCTGCACTCAGGTGGTCCTGCCTCCCCCTGCTTGCCTCCGACCCTCCCATGGTTGGTGCCAGTGACCCCTCTCCCGCCCTTCCTCCCCCCACCTGCGTCAGTCTCCCACCAAGTCACTGTGAACCCCTGCAAGCACCATGGACCCTCACCACCCGCTGTGGCTCAGAACTGATGGTCCTCTCGCTCCTCAGGGCACTGCTGTGGACTCATCCCTCCTCCTCGCTGTCCAGGGCTTCAATGACCATTGGCATCAGTGGCTTCCAGAAGGCAACTGGCCCCAGGGCTCAGACGTACCCCCCAACTTTCCACACCCGGACCGGTTAGGGGCCAGCCTCAGGGGGAGCGAAAATGACGGATTCCCTTAAATATTTTCCCGTTGTCTTTTCTCTGCACACACCAACTTCTCCAGAGTCCTGGGACTTAACAAATGACAGAAACCTTCACAGCCCTGCCAGGTCCTGGCAAGGAACTGTTCTTTCTTTTTCTAAACAGGCTGGGATAGTGGCGCAGACATCTCGCCAGGCCCAGATCTGAAGTATGTCCAGCCAGGGAGCTTCTGGGCCCAACGGAAGATGCAATTGGCCTTGCGGGACGGATGGAGGCCCATTAGAATTCTTTGGGGGCCACCAGTGTCCAGAGCATAAACCAGACTTCCAGACACTCCCAGAATCCCTGTCACAGGGACAGCTGTGGGCTCTGACTCAGGCAGCCTGAGAAGCCATGGGCGAGGCAGCGCTGGAGTACTTTGGGTGGGCTGCCTGTGGTCAGCAAGCCAAGACACTCCCTCCCCCCACCCCTCCCTCCCTCCCTTCCTTCCACTTTTTGGGTCACACCTGGAAATACACAGGGGTTACTCCTGGCTCATGAACTCCAGAATTACTCCTGCCGGTGCTCGGGTGACCCTATGGGATGCCAGAAATTGAACCCGGGTCGGCCACATGCAAGGAAAATGCCCTCCCTGCTGTGCTATCACTCCAGCCCCAAGACACACCTCTCTGAGGGAGGGTTCTCCTGGGAAGGGTCTCTCTCTCAGAGGCTTCCCTCCCCCAGAGAACCCGAGGGACATCACTCATGACATCCCACAAAGAGAGGCAGTTCCAACTTCCAAGACATCTCACGAGAGGTGGCTGGAGAGCCAGTTTCTGGCACGGCTGGTGGTGACCACCAGCAACTCTGTGGCCGTCAGCGCCAGCACAGTGAGACAGAGTGAGGCGAAAGAATCAACTTCCTGAGACAGACCACCCAGTCTCCTCCCCCTCTTCTCTTCTCCGTGGACTCCTGCTCCACGGCTCAGGAAATCGGAAGTCGGAGTGTGGAACTTTCCGGAGCAAAGGACAGTGAGAGGAAACCAAGACTGTGGTGAGGGAGCATCCCGAGGTCCCGCCTCATCGGTGGCTGATGGTCTGACACTGCTGGTCCCCTCCCGCCTCTGAGGAGCCCATCCTTCACGCTTCCTCTCCCTCACTGGCAGAGTCATCACGTTTTCGTGCATTTTCTTCAGCCCAGCGGGTTCCGAGGACAGACTCTCCCGGCCATGTCATTGGGTGGGGGGAGGGAGGGGGGGTGCCCCGCTCTGGTTATGGGCCTTGGAAAACGCCATCAAAAAAAAAAGAAGAAGAAAGAAAATTGTCATCACTTTCAAAGAAAATCAGAACTTCCTCAGGCTTGGGCTCTAGCTCAAAAGCACTTGACTGGCCCATGAAGGGCCCTGGGTTCAATCCCCAGCACCGTAAGATGTGAAGAAACGCAAAAAAAAGTGAATGTGGGCCTTTCTTGCAGGTCAAGGGAAGACTGTCAAATCACATCTGATTAGATGGCGCCTTGCTCAAGGGTGACCTTGAGTCTCATCAACATAAAATCTTATCAAATGAAAGCTCGGCACTCACTTAGTAATGAGACACCCAACCTAAGGCCCGGGGCATATAAAATCAATAACAGCAATGAGGAGCACTGTGGTAATTAATAATGGAAGCCCTCCTTCTGATTATTTCCTTATTATTGGTATATGTGAAAAGCGTCTCTCTAAATTTACTTGAGAAGGGCAATGAGTTTATCCTGGGAACCTCGAGGAAGCATGCCGTAACATGAAGGAAGAGCAGAGTCAAAGGAGCACGGTAACCTTGGCACGGTCCAGGCAAAGGGGAGAGCTCTGGTGGGCAGGGCAAGGGAGGAACAAGGTGATGGGAAATGAGGATAAAGATCAGATGTGACGTGACCTGGTGGCCCCGTAGGTCTCGGTGGCCTTCTCTAACCATGACGAGAAACCCTTGGCACATATCAAGCAGGGTACTTACTGCACTGACTGAAGGCATCTTTTGAAGACTCAGTTATTCAGATCAAACTTAAAAAGCATGAGATGTCCTGGTTTAAGCACTTCATTACTGATAAGCTTGTACACGTCACTGTGAGACAGATTTCCAGAACTCTCTCACCCTGCAGAATTGAAATTCCAGCTTCATAATGAAAAATGCTCCCTCTGCTCCACCCCTCCCCTGACCAACTTTGGTAACCACCACGTGATTTTCTGTTGTATGGATTTGACTCATGGAGATTCTGCGTGCACGTGGATTCAATACATCCATGTCTTTGCGTGACTCACGGACTTCTATTAGACTATCCTCACCACTGAGCTGTGAGCTGCTTGTGCCAGGTCTGCCTTTGGAAGGCTGCACAACAATATCCTAGCACTGTAGCACTGTCCTCCCGTTGTTCATCGATTTGCTCGAGCGGGCCCAGTAACATCTCCATTGTGAGACTTGTTGTTACTGTGTTTGGCATACTGAATACATCATGGGTAGCTTGCAAGGCTTTGCCATGCGGGCAAGATACTCTCAATAGCTTGCCGGGCTCTCTGAGAGGGGCAGAGGAATCGAACCCGGTTCAGCCAAGCTGGCTGCGCGCAAGGCAAATGCCCTACTGCTGTGCTATCGCTCCAGCCCAATAATATCATGTCATACATAATATATTATTTATAATACATTGTGTATTATTTATAATACATTAAGTGTGATTAAGTGATTAATACATTGTAATATTACGAATAATAATTTTTTTCTTTTTTTGCATCACACCCAGAGATGCTCAGGGGTTACTCCTGGCTCTACACTCAAGAATCACTCCTGACGGTGCTCAGGAGACCATATGGGATGCCGGGCATCGAACCCGGGTTGGCAGCATGCAAGGCAAACGCCCTCCCCGCTGCACTGTTGCTCCATCCCCATGAATTATAATATTCTTATGCATGTGGATGGCATGATTGTCTATCCATCCATCCTCTGGTGGGTACCGGCATGTCTTCACTTCTCGGTTAGTCTCAGCCGTGCCACTGTGAGACATGGTGTGTGCTTTAAATAATGAGGACTTGCTCCTAGACAACGGGTCAGAAAAGCAAGGGAAGCTCCTGGGAATACTGGGAGGGGAGATAGCTTGAGTTTCTACGCCGTCCACGTGGCGTACAGCCATCTTTGTTACCGAGGCAGAAAGGCGGGTCCTTTTCCTTTGTCTGATGCCTCACTCCATTCCTAGCACTGCCCTCGTTCTTACGCTCCTTTTTCTTTAGAATGGCAAATGCCACAGGACAGGCAATGCCAGACAGTGTAGTGGGTCTGCAGATGTCGTAAGTTTCTATGCCTTCCACATAGCCTGCCGCCATCTTTGTTACCGAGGCAGCATGCCGGGTCCTTTCTTTAAGACTTATGCCTCATTCCTTGTGATGCCCGAGTCCTCTCTCTGAGTTCCCACTGTGGCACTGCCTGCACTCAGGCCCCGTCCATCCCTGCCATGCCTTCTACCCTACGGCTACTCAGATGCAACACCTGACCCTCCCTCCTCCCTCCCTATAGCTTCCGCCCACCCTGCTGGCCTGCCCTGGCCCAGGAGAGCTTCCCTTACCCTCCTCCCCCGCAGCAGGCCACAGCCCCTCCTCCCTTCCATGGCTGACACAGCCTCCACTCACTGGGTCAGCCCATCTTGACCTATTCCAGGTCAAGTGAAGCCCCCCCCACTACCACCACCACCTTGCAGCCCCCACTGTTGCTTTCCAACCTTTATCACAGATGGGAATCATAGCTTGGTGATTAATCATTCCCACAAAACCTCTGCTCCTAACCCCACCAACGCTCTGCACCCAGGTTCTGTGCCAAAGTTGAGCCAATGGTACTGGGGTGCCAACGCCGTGCCTACGGAGACCTGGCATATTGGACATGGATGTGAGTGAGCAACCGCCTCTTACAGTCCCCTGGCCATCCCCTGGGCACTGCATTAGTGCTTGATCCGTCCTCTCTCTCTTTCAGACTACCGAATCCCCCTGCCCGCCTCCCTGAAAGTCTTTCCTATCAACTTACAGGCACAGAATCCTGGAGAGCTGAAACGACACCTTATTCACTTTGTATGACTTCCCTTTGGTTCCGTTTCTTCTGCCTGGTTGAGCCTGGACAGGGGCAGGTGCAGGGCGGGTTCTGCGCCTGCAGACACCTGCTCAGCCTGTCTCCAGGGGTGCTGGGTCCTCAGAACACCCGCCACCCCCCACCCCTAGACGCAATGGCAGCCTCTCATCCTCCAAATATTAAATTCCAGTTCAGTCGGCAGGGTTTTCTTACAGAAATCCATCCTTCGTAATCATTAATTTGTGTATTTTTAGATTCTTTTTCTAAACAGAGCTCAATTGAGTTATGAATGTCAGCGTGAGCACAGGCGTCTTCCAGCTCTCCATTTCTGCTATTGACGGTGACATACTGAAAGTGACAAGTATATAAAAGTGACTGACAATCAGCCTCTGCCAGGGATGCTCTGGAGCCATCCTCTGGGCAAAGAAGCGGCAGAACTAGGACAGAACCTTCAAGTTTGGAGAAGAGAAAACGCGATCAAGTGGACTTTGTTTTTCAAGTCGAAGTGCCGGTCTGACATACTTCCCTCTGCTTTAGCAGGAGACTGCATGCAAACTGACCATTAAATGCACACACAATAATTTCCAAACAATCAATAGAGGTGCTTGGCGGGGGGGGGGGGGGCTATCCTTCCCATCTCTCCCAAGGAAGCTCTGTCACTCGGGGGTGTTGGATAAAATGAAGGGAGCTTGGAGAACCAGGCAGCAGACGTCAGGCTGAGTTTCAGAGGCCAGCAGCCTTGAGTCCCTCTGAATTTTAATTGAAGGGCACTCAGGTTCTCATCCAGAAGGTGCCACACGCACAGCCTGGCTCTCTCTATCCATGCCGCCATAATCCTCTGAGGGCATCCCATAAACCTATGAGGGCATCAACTGGCACTGGCAGAATCAGAAAAGCAAATGTCTTCACTTCCCAAATGATCCCTGAAATGAGCCGGCTGCTGCTTCCGAGAGGAGAGTGGAACGCTGGCCGCTCACTAGCCCAGGTACACAGATTCCCAGCAGGAGGGCAGCGAACTGGACACGCCTGTCGGAGCATGGATGGAGTGGGCACCCGCAGCCAGGCCTGCCCCAGTCCCTGGAGGCTGTCAGAACCTTAGCCCGGGGATTCTCTGTGTCACGAGTGCTGGGCGACGTTCCTAACACTGCAGGGAGAAAAACTACACCAGCATCGGGGTGAGAGCTTTGGGGGCACAGGTGGGGGCCGAGGGGGGAGCCCCTAGAAGACTTGAACTCTCTGGTCAAGGATAATTTTAGGAGAGCGGGCTCAGGGGAAGTCCTTCCGGGCCTCTGCTCCATCCAGTGGTTGGCAGTGGTCCACACGCGGTGAGCGCTCATATCCCCCATCCCTGTCTGGGAACAGCCCTTTCAAACCTTATCCATTGCTCTTCTCCTCCGAGCACTGGACTTGATTTGGAGACACTGCTAAGAGCACATATAATGCATCTGGGGCTGGGGAGGGTCTGTGAGGGAGGGGTCGCCTTCTGGCAGCACTTAGTACCCCGAGATCCAAGCTAACGTGACGAGGAGGCCAGGGGGTGAGAGACAGGAGCCCTGCAGAGAACCACCGGTCATTTAAGCAAAGCTCCTCCACAACCAGCAGCCCCAGAAGCAAGAGTAACCGAGGGAGCACCAGCAGAAGCAAACCAAGCCTGGCCCTTCTCACCGCCGTGAGCGCAGGTGACCTCAGGGTCAAGCCGTGAACAGCTGGGATCTACAGAAAAAGCCGACCATGATGAAGGCTGAGGTGGCACCAACTACCCGGCAGTGCCAAGTTGCAACCAGTGGCCAGCTAGAGAGGGGGGATGAGAGGCAGGTGGGCACTCCATAACAGAATTGTTGGGGCAGGACAGAGGACACTCCTTTCCTAATGCTCCCTTGGGAACACAAGGCAGGCACCCGCCTTGATTGAGTGTCCCCAATCTGACGCCTCTGCCCCCTCCCCAGCCCCCACACTCATGAGGTCCGAGTCCTTGTTCCCCTCGCCGCCCTACCCACAGGCCTCCCTGCCACTGAGCACCACTAAGCCCTGCTCCATCTGCTCCTTCCCACCTCCCTCTGTTCCTCTCCACACGGCACCTAGGGAAGGTCGGAGCAGACATGGAGACTGACCGGGTGCCCATGGAATCACGTGGACACGGCCCTCCTCCTGCAGAACCCACACACGGTTCTTGTGTCCAGGCCACCACGCAAGATCTGGATTCAATCAAGAATCCACACAGGAATGGGGCCGGAGCGATAGCACACCTGGAATACCGGGCATTTGCCTTGCACGTGGCCAACCCGGGTTCGATTCCTGGTATCCCATAGGATCCCCCCTTAAAAAGAACACCCCCAGCTTCAGAGAGGAGCGAGTCCCCAGCAGGAACGTTCACAGACACAAGTCTACCAGCCTTCTCTATCAGCCCCCTCTCCAGACATCCCTTTCCTGCTTTTGCTCCAGCCTCCCTCTGTAGCTCAGGGCAGGGACCAAGCCAGGTTCTGAGACATACTATCTCCCGGGCTCCCCACATCAGTCTTCGAGAGACGGGACTTCCTGGCATTCTCGATGCCAAGGAGAACGCGGAGGCACAGGGAGACTAAACCACGTGTCCAAGGTGGTGAGTGTTCTTAGCTTCATGCCTCACGCCTGATTTCCGGAAGCTTCTTCCGAAGAGATCATGAGCCCTGAAGGGCACGGGGCGGATTGCCGGGAATCTGCCAGCAATGTTGGTGCAGCCGTAGGCAACTGCAGTGGATCTGGGCCCACAACTGGGACCCCACTGCCCTCCGGGGCTAGAAGTTCCTAGAGGAGCCCACCCCCTCCCCACATCCTCCTGCTGCCTGACATTGATGCGTGAGAAGCAAGAAGGGCCTGTGGACTCAGTCGGTTCCGAGCCGAGAGAAGAGGCATAGCAGAACCGGGCCCAGGGAACCAGGAGAGGAGGACCCACCTCTACCTCCACCCAGTGCGGCCCTAACACCAGACTTGTACCGGGTGGCAGAGAACAGAGGCAGGGGCACCTGGGCCTCCCTGCCAGTGTCTGCAGCACCAACAGACCAGACTCCTCGTGGGAAGCCAAGGCACTGGAAGCAGAAGGTTGGGTGAGAAAAGGGGTGCGGAGGGTCCGCCGAGAGCCAAAGCTTTCCCAGGCCAGGGTGCCCAGGGCCAGGCACAGGGCCGCCCCTGCTGGCCCTGGGACACTGTGCCGGCTCGGTGGGCAGCACAGGGCACCTGTAGGCAGGTGGGGGAACCAGCAGAGGAAGCCCGAGAGGAGCACCCACAGGCCAGGAACAGAGCAGGCCGAGAGAGGCCCCAGGCAGGAAGGAAACACCCCCCCCACCCCAGAAGGGAGCAGGCCCCCAGGGCTGAGCCAGAAACCTGGGGTCCGGGCTGAGTGCACTCCCCCACAGCTCCAGGCCAAGTGCTCCCCTCATTTCTGACCGGGAGCATCAAGTCCTGATGCTGCTGGCAGCCCTGCCATGCTCAGGGCCCCCATGGCTCCAGGCAGCTTCCGCCCGCCTGTCCTGCCAGGCCCTCTGCCTTGGCCCCTCTTGTGCGTGGTTGGTGCTCCTGGAGAGAGGAAACCAGCAGGGCACAGAGGCACATGGCACAGACGTGGTGGGGCCTGAGCTGTTTCCAAGGAAATGAAGATGTTCTCCCGAAACGCTGGGATGGGGTGAACCCTGAGGACTTGCCATGGAGGCACCAGGTGGCCGTCATGAAGCAGCCGTTGTATATGCTTGGCGAAAGGAGCTGGGTGTGGATATGCCTGTGCGTGTGTGCATGTGAACGTGTGTGTGTGTGTGTGTGTGCGAGTGCCTGTGTGAATATGTGTGTACGTGTGTATGTATGTGTGTGCGTGTGCATGCAGGTGTATATGTGTGCGTGTGTGCATGTGTGCGTGTGTACATGTGTGTGCATGTGTGTGCATGTGCATATGTACACGTGTATGCCGTGTATATGTGCATGTGTGCATGTTTGTATGTGCATGTGTGTGTACATGTGTATATGTGTGCATGTGTGTGTGTGTCCCTGTGCACTAGGGGAGAACACGAATGCTCACATGGAAGAGGGCAGGGGAAAGGCTGATTCCCCATTCCGTAAACTGTCACTACATTCCCATCTTGGGCAATTCGGAGCGAGACGACGGCTCCCTGACAGGCATCTCTGCTTGACCGTGAGGGACTGGAGCCATTGGCCTGCGCCAACGGGGGTCTAAAGAACCCGGCGGGGCTCAGGTTGGCAGGCAGGATGCTCTGTAGGTCTCTCAGACAGATGACATCACCGGCACTCTGCAATTTCGACCTGAGACGTCGCCCAGATTTCAGCATGGGGGTCTGGGCCGAGAAGCCACGCTCTTCAGCCCCTTCCTCACACACCTCTGCCACGCTCAGCTCCCCTCCTCTCTCCCGCTCCTTTGTAATCCAAGCAGGTGACAACTTCACTCAGTTGTTAGCAGCGAGAGGAGGTATCGATTCCCGGGAACAGCCTAATGACGGGAGGCCGAGGACACAGCCGCAAAGGGAGACTCTCTGATTCCAAGTGAAATTATAGTTCGCCCTACGAGACTGCACAATAAATCAGGGGAAAAACCAGCCGACATGGGACTCTGGGGTCACCGAAGTGATGTTGACACATTACAATAATGAGAACTTGAAATACCTCATGCCCTATTGATTTTTAAGCTGAATCATTCCCACCGCAGAAGATTACAAGACTCTGTCCTGGAATCATGGCTCGCGCGGGAGATGCTGATGAGAACTACACCCAATCCAATCAAAATGAAAAGCTTCACTCACACTTATTACAGAACTAATACCACTGTCCCTGGGCAGTGCAGAGGCACTTAACCTACAGTGGAAAGAAAAAAACATACACTCTTTCCTTTTAATTAAAATTTTTCATACTTCTTGGGGAGGGGGTGTTGTTGCATATAGACTCTTGACTGGGTCTATATGATACAAAGCAATGCAAACAGCCTCATGGTTCTGGGGCAATTCTTCCTGCTTCTCTGATTCCGAGGCCCTTTCCAAGTCCCTGCGTCACCAGACCATCTAGAAGAAATGGAAGAGCAGATCTAAGCCCCGATTCACGTTTTCCTCCTGCGGGGAGAGGCCCTCAGCACATAGCCAAAAGTAAAAAAAATTTAAAAAATAAAAACCTTTGCTTATGGGTGCTGATCTCCCCGCCACATTCCATACCCTAAAAAGTGCTCGTGGGGTGGGGGAGGGGGACTGAGTCCCATCATTTCTCACTAACCCGTCACACGGCAGAGAAGTGACCATGGGTCCCTGACTGAGGGCCACTCTTGGCCACCTGAAGGATCTAGAAAACATTTCTGTTCCCGTCTGTCTGTCCTGTGTGGGATCACGAGTGAAGGGGACCCTGTGTTCTGGTTTTCGTGCTGTTCCGCTCATCGTCCAGATCATGCCTTGACGCTGGGGGAAGAAGCAGCAGCTAAACACGCTCTCTAGTAGCTCCAGACAGAGGTATTCCTGGGGCCGGAGAGATGGGGCAGTGAGTAGGCCACTGCCGTGCCCATGGCTGTGTGTGACAGGGCCACTGGTACAAATCCACAGCACTGCTGATGGCCCCCAGAGCCCCCCAAGGGGCCACTCCCGAACACAGAGCCAGGAATAGCCCCCAAGCACACTGGGTGTGGCTGGCGCGTGCGCGCGCGCGCGCGCGCGCGCACACACACACACACACACACACACACCCCTCCCCTGTGTAATTTGTCAATGCCAGTACTGGAAGCCAGCCCCCCAAGTTCCCCTGACCACTGTCTACAAGGCACCCACTTCCGGCTGCACGTATCCGATAAACAGCTCACGGAAGCCCTTCCACACACAGATGCTTTTTCTCATGCTCCACGTTTCGTCCCCTCATGCAACAGATGGCTTTACACGGGAGCGTGTGAAAATCTTAAATATTTCATAGCCCGGTGGAAATCGGAGACGCCTTTGGAGGCATGGCTGGCTCGGCGGCAGACGTCAATCAGCCGAGCAAGATGCCACTGGCCCGAGGCCGCTGCCTTGCGGGGGGGGGGGGGGGGGGGGCGTGAGTGGCAGGGATGCCCCCCCCCCTTCAAGTCTCCGCTCGCCAGAAGGCAGATGTGGGCCGGGCCGGCAGGCAGAACATGCTGTCACCAGGCGCTCTTAGGAAGAATGGCACAGGAAGGCTGAGAGATCGCCTCCGTGGCACTCGGCAAGCGACACGCGTCAGAACCTGCTGGGCGGACATGGGCTGCTAACAGCGCATGCTGAGGAGGTAAGGACGGTGATGCCCACTGACGGGATGCTCACCCAAGCCCAGGAGGAGTCAGGCAGGGGCTCAGCGGCAGCCTCAGGCCTCTGATGATCCAGGAAAGGGCGGCTGCTCCTGCCCCAACTGACATGGCACAGGAGAGCCAGAGGTGATCTCGGGATGGGCCACCCAGGACAGGAGGCTGGGATGGACAGGTGGGGCACCCAAGCAGGCTGGACACACAGTCTGCACAGGGGATAGAGCCCAGGGTGCTGGATACCCAGCTTGCACACAGGATGGAGCCCGGGGTGCTGGGTACCCAGTCTGCACAAGGGATGGAGCCAGGGGTGCTGGATACCCCACCTGCATTGAGAATGGAGCCCAGTCTGCATACAGGAGGGAGCTCAGGGGTTCTGGGTACCCAGCCTGCACATGCGACAAAGCTGAGTGGACGTGACTGGGGAAGCAGGATGAAGGTTCGGGATAAGTGAGTCTATATACCCTGCAGGGCAGCATAGACTGGGCTTGGGCAAAACATTCCAATCAGGTGAAATACGGTAAGAGGTACTGAGGGTTTCTGTAGTATAATTATTATTAAAGGGGGGCACAGCCAGCAGTACTCAGGGCTTCCTCTGGCCCCGTGCTCAGGGGTCACTCCCAGTGGTGCTCGAGGGACCACCTGTGATACCAGGGTACCACCAGGGCTGGCCGCACGCAAGGCGAACATCCTGGCCCTTGCGTTATCTCCCGAGCACGTCTCTGTATCGTGTTTCTCGCTACGTCAGGGGTTGTGCAGGTACCTCCCAACCCTCCTGAAGGGGTCCGAGCGCTGGGCCAGCAGCGAGGGCGCTTGCCTCAGCACTGTCCCTGCTCTGCTGAGCACTGCCAGGAGCGATCCCTGAGCACAGAGCCGGGAGGAAACCCTGAGCACAGCCAGCTGTGGCCTCCAACCAAAACCCCAACCAGAAGCCTTGCTAAGCCTTTCAACCAAAAGCATCGCCCACACGGAGACGGAGGTGAAGCTTAGGGACAGAACCCGCCACACCCCCACCTCTCTAGCGTTAAGAAAACAGGCTCCTAGGAGCCGGGAGGAGCCAGGTCTAGTGCTCCAAGAGCACTAGCCAGGCCTAGTGCTCCAAGAGCACTCGGGCACTTCCATCCACTTAAGGAGGGCGCTGGGCTCTCCTGCAGGTACCAGGAGGGCCTAGAGCAACGGGCAAGCGAGGGGGATCCCTGCGCCCCCAGAACAGCGCCTATCAGGCTCTGGAGTGTCTCATGATTCCGAGTCGGGCCCGCCAAATCTCCCAAGGTATGGAGTTCAGTTTGAGATAAAAATACTTTATCTGCCCCTCCGGCAAATTGAAAGGCTCTATAAAGGGTTTTGTTATTGCAGTGTTTTCATAAATATAGAGTAAACATCTCTCACAGCGGGGAACGCGGCACCAAATACAATTTTCATACACAGCCATTCATGGGGCTCGCGCATGAAGATGAAATGACCCGGGGATGAATAAAAAAATAATAGTATCCAACTTTCCGCAGCCCACGGCCCCTGACAGACGCAGGCGGCAGCGAGAGAGGAGTATGGTACCGCGGCACGTCCGATGAATGACAAGTGTCTGGCTCCCGGGGAATTGCCTTCCCTGTGGCCGGACCATTACAGTTAACACTTCGCTTCATCATTTCCAGAAATTGCCAACAGCCAACGATCCCATTCCCAAGCTTGGAGTGACCCCAAGCCTTCGCCGGAACATCATTTTAAATCACGCGAGTTTCCACTTTTCTTGGACTCCTTTTAAGTCTCTCTTAAACACATTTTCAAAGCGATGTGGATTGCCTATGTCTGATATTCACTATCTCCGTGGATGTCTAAGCTGCTCCCTACCTGCGCCGAGGTGAGGAGTTGATCACAGGTTGTCAAAAGGGAGAAGATCTTCTGCTTCAAAACATGTTGGGTTTTGTGTGTGTGTGTGTGTGTGTGTGTGTGTGTGTTTGTTCTGGCTGTGTTTTTTTTTTTAACGAAAGCCATGCATGTGTGTTGAAAATGAAAAACATGATAAAGGTACATTTTGGAATAGATAATCAAGGTATCTGTGAAATACCACCAAAAATATCTGTGCATTTAATGTATCCAATGTGATGAGTTTAGAGATCTGGTAATGGTCTCTATAATCAGGGTGAGAATCACATCTGCCTCTTTCAGTGATTTTGAGGTGGGGACTAAAAGAAGAGAGAGGGAAGAAGGGGGTGGGGGAGAAAGAAAGAGAAGGAGGAGGAGGAGAGAGGGAGAGAGCAGAGGCAGAGAGAGGAGGAGAACTGGGGAGAGAGAGGGAAGATGAGAGGGAGAAGGAGAGACAGGGAAGGAGGAGAAGAGAGAGAAGGGAAGGAGGAGAGGGAGAGAGGGAGGGAGAGATGGAGGGGGACGGGGAGGGAGGGAGAGGGAGGGAGAGAAAAGGAGAGGGTGGGAAGGGGAGGAGGGATGGGGAAGGAAATATCTAACAACATCTGAGCGTACAGTAACACCACACTGCACCAATGGGACTAATTTCATCTCCAGGCATCTAGAACATTTTCATCTTGAATCATTTCAAAAGCAAAACTCAGGCCCTGGGGAGCCTGCGAGGAGGGGGAGCACCCGCTTGGCACACGGCCAAGCGCAGCCAGCACTGCCTTCGCCCCAGCACCTCTGGGGGGATCCTCCTGCCCCCAGCATCTTTGGGGGTGTCCCCCTACCCCCAGGACCTGGGAGGGTGGTTTCCATTTACATGAACAAACCAGTAATGAGCCATGTTCAAGCCGTGTTCAAGCCTCTGCCCCTCGCCTCTCTGCACACTGACCTCCAAGGTCACGCCCTTCCCCAGGAAGGCATTTGCCTGGGCATGGCCGTGGCCTCTCGGCCCCTCTCCCTGACCCATGGCAGCTGCAGTGCTGACGCCACTGTGCCCGGGGGACAGCCCCCAACGAGACAGAGAGGACCACCTGTCCCTTCGGATACCTTCCCACAGGCCTGCTGCACCCCCACGTCCTCCTGCTGTTCCCTGGGCTGCCGGTGGCTGTTCTGCCAGTGACTGTGAGCCGGGCACCCTGCAGTGCCTCTCACCGACCGCCCCGGGAGGGCCCTTTTCCTCCTCAGACATGGCGAGCCGTCTCCCGAATAGGGCACGTGTTCCACCCTTTCTACTCCACCAGCTGCATCCATCTACTGCCTTCCGATATGACCAAGGACATCCTGATAAATGCAGATGGCTTCACCCATATACACTAACACACCTGCATACACACAGGCACACCTCCAAGATACCGCTGGTCCATTCGAACTCACTAGAAACAAAGCAAGCAAGGCACACAGACACGTGCGCAGACGTCCAGTTACACGTGCTCTACTCTATGCCTACAAAGAGCTCCCAGGACACACCTTCCCTGGGACCGCCTGGCTTCCGGAAAACGTTAACTCCTGACCAGCCCTACCCATGAGCCAGGATCCTGGGGCTGGCAGAGCTCCTGACACATCTGCACTTTTCAACTTTTTTCTTTTTTAACGTGTGGCTTGACACTGGCCCCAGGACTGAGGTTGAAACCTACTGTTTTGTTGTTGTGATGGTGGCGGAGGTTGTTGCTCTTTTGCTTTTTGGGTCACACCGGTGATTCTCAGGGGTTTCTCTGGCTCTGCACTCAGGAATTACTCCTGGCGGTGCTCAGGGGACCCTATGGGATGCTGGGGATCGAACCTGGGTTGGCCATATGCAAGGCAAACGCCTTCCCCGCTGCTGTGCTATTGCTCCGGCCCTGAAACCCTACTGTGAGAAAACCACTGTGGGTGGAACTCGGCTCATGTCAGCCCGGAAGGGAAGACAGGTCTCTAACTCAAGGCTGCTAGTTGGGAGTGCCAACGTTCATAGGTGCTTTTCTGAAGACCAATGCGCCCTCTTTGCCAGTTTCCCTCACGTGCCGTTGGTCGGCTGGCCAGCCTGCCCAGCCAGGATTCTCAGAAGTTTAGTCTCCATAAGAGACTGGTAGAGTCCTGCTCTATCTCTCACATGACAGAAGAAAGATTGCCACCAAGTTGAGTCAAAAGTGGAGAGGACGGGCCTGGAAGCCTCAGAATCACAAGTTTCCATCCTTCTCTGAAGCTACTGGTACTGTGAGAAAAAAAAATAAACTCCTGGGGCCAGAGTGGATAGGGCATTTGCCATGCACACAACCGATCTAGGTTTGATCCCCAGCATCCTATAGGGTCCGCCAAGCACCGCCAGGAGTAATTCCTGAATGCAGAGCCAGGAGGAACCCCTCAGCACCATCGGGTGTGACCCAAAAAGCAGAAAAAAAAAAAAAGAAAAAGAGAAACTCCTGTCTCAGGCACTGTCACAGAAATGGATATAATACCTGCATCAGCCCCTTAGGGCTGCCCACGTGTCCATCCTGAGTGCCCTGTCTGACTCATACAAACACAAACAAATCCTCGGGTAAGAATGACCATAATGCAGATGCACCAGAGGCCACAAGTGAGGGAACACAAACGTTGTCTCCTTTTCTCTATGTGTCAGAATCTGAACCCTGAACCGCTTATAACATTGAAGGCACCTCTGTATTTTTAGCTTCCTGGGAAAATGTGGTAAGGGGACTAAGCAGAAATCCATTTTCCCCTTGTTGTTGGACACAGTCTTTTTGATGACACAGTTTTTTTTTTTTAAACTCATTGGTTGAGTTTCCCTTCCCACCCCGAGTGGAGCTCCGGCAGCCGAAGACCTCCAGAACTAGCCACAACCATGCTGAGACTACTCTCCACACGCATGAAGGTACTGGCAGAGGAACAAAGGAATGCAGGTCCTGGGGCTGAGATCTCCAAGCCTGCTCGGATCGGGGCTGAGCATCCTCCACCCAGATCCTCCAAATTCCAGTAGGTGGGGGTCACACCCACCAACTGGCCCCCTGGCGCCGTGTAATCCCATCAACGGCCAAGACTCAGAGACTATAAAACCCAGCTCCCAGAAGCGCGCGGCCACATTTGCGGCCACACGACATCTCATGATCTCATTCTTACTTTGGACAACCTGGCAGGCTACGGAATGTAACCTGCCCACACGGCAGAGTCTGGCAAACTCCCCGTGGCGTACCCAATATGCCGAATACCAGTAACAATGATGGGTCTCATTCTCCTAACCCTGAAAGAGCCTTGAATATGGCACTTTAAAATCTCAGGGCTAGGATGAAGGAGACGTTACTGGTGCCTGCTCGAGGCAATCGATGAACAATAGGATGATTGTGATCGTGAACTCATTGGTTATCTTTATTTTTAAAAGTGGGGATTAAATGTGGGGATATGCTAGAAAATTCTACTGGATGTGGAACTCTAAATGGCTGTTTTAACCCAATCTCCCATTCTATTTTTTTCCTCTCAGCCCATTAAGAACTATCTATGGGCTTAATCTATCCTTCATGCACATAAATAGAGCACACGACGTTCCAGGCCAGTAGACAACCTTCCAACTCCTTCTCAGACAGTCTTATTTCTGTGTTCATGGCCTATTCGTTCGCCACTGAGCGACGAATCCCATTGGACTTCTAATCCAGGTCCCATGCCAACACTTGGAGTGAGACGTACTCCACAAATGCCGGTTCAATGAATGACATTAGAACATTGAAATGCCGTTTGCCTGATCTAAATAAGGAACTCTCCCTGCTTGCTTGGTTTCAGGCTGACTTCATATGGGTCCTGAAACACACAGGAAGAACCAGAATGTTCTGAACTTTCCCGTGTGGGGACTGGGAGCAGTTCGCAAAGACCAGGCCTGGCCTTGACATACCAGGAAGCGAAGCAGAGCAACTCTGGGAGCTGAGCCATCCTTTCCCGCCAGGAGAGAGCCCCGTGTCTCGATAGGGGAACCCATTGGGTGGGTCAGCTTCAGGCCCTCCGAGGGCAGGGGAAGTCCCAACAAAGCTCTGGTGGGAGAGATGGTGGCATGGAGCTGAGTACAGCCTCATGTCCACCCACCCCCACCCCCCGCATCTCCTCTGCTTTCAAGGTCTCGTACTCACAGCACGAGATGGTTCCAGATAGACAAGAAGCCAGGTACACTCTTGCACTCTTGACAGGCCATTGGTCAGTACAAAGGTGCACATCCATCCATTTACAGTCTGTACGTCCATCCATCCATTCACAATCCATCCATCCATTCACCTACCCATTGATCCATTCATCCATTCATCCAATCACCTGTCCGCCCATCTGCCCATCTACCCACCCACCCATCCATCCATCCATCCATCCATCATCCATCCATCTGTCCATCCATTCATTCATCTGTCTATCCATCCACCCATCCATCCATTTACCCTCCATCCATCCATCCATCCATCCATCCATCCATCCATCCATCCATTCACCTACCCATTGATCCATTCATCCATCCAACCACCTGTCCATCCATCCATCCACCCATCCACCTGTATGTCCATCTATCCGTCTGTCCACCCACCCACCCACCCATCCATCCACCCATTAATCCGTCTATCCATCCACCCATCCATCCATCTACCCTCCATCCATCCATCCAACCATCCATTCACCCACCCATTCATCCATTCATCCATCCATCCATCCATCCAACCACCCGTCCATCCACCCATCCATCCATCTGTCCATCCATCCATTCATCCGTCTATCCATCCACCCATCCATCCATCTACCTCCATCCATCCATGTAGCCATCTGTCCATCCATTCATTCATCTGTCTATCCATCCACCCATCCATCCATTCACCCACCCACCCATCCATCCATCCATTCATCCATCCATCCATTCATTCATCTTCCATCCATCCATCCACCCTCCATCCATCCCTCTAGCCTCCATCCATCCACCCATCCATCCACCCATCCATCCATCTACCCTCCATCCATCCATGTAGCCATCTGTCCATCCATTCATTCATCTGTCTATCCATCCATTCACCCACCCACCCATCCATACATCCATTCATCCATCCATCCATTCATTCATCTTCCATCCATCCATCCACCCTCCATCCATCCCTCTACCCTCCATCCATCTACCCATCCATCCACCCATCCATCCATCCACTCATTCGTCTTCCATTCATCCATCCATCCACCCTCCATCCATCCATCCACCCATCCATCCACCCACCCATCTATCCACCCACCCACCCATCCATCCTTCTGTCCATCCATCCATCTGTCCATCCATTCATCCATCCGGCCAGCCAGCCATGGTGTCTGGATGCTGCCTCTTCACACTGTAGGTTTCTCAATGATTCTTGTCAATGACCCTTGTTTGTTTTCTCTCTGGTCACGGTGCAAGGAGACAGAAGAGGTGCTTTGCAATAGAGCCCAGTAAACAGGTTCCCCCACAATTCATACTCTGCACACAGAGGACTCAGATGCCTCAAACACACAGCAGTGTCGTCAGAGGCTAAAACCCTGTGTGTGTCTGTGTGTTTCTATGTGTGTCTGTGTGTTTCCGTGTGTGTCTGTGCATTTCTGTGAGTGTTTGTGTCTGTGTGTGTCTGTGTATCTGTGTCTCTGTGTATGTGCGTGCCTGTGTCTGTGTGTATGTGTATGTCTGTGTATATCTGTGTCTGTGTGTGTCTGTGTGTGTTCATGTCTATTTGTATATGTCTATTTCTCTGTGTGTTTGTGTCTGTGTGTGTCTATATCTGTGTGTTTGTGTGTGTCTGTGTGTACCTGCGTGTGTCTGTGTGCATGTCTGTATGTCTGTGTGTGTCCTTGTCTGTGTGTGTGTCTGTGTGTATGTGTATCTCTGTGTGTGTCTGTATATGTCTGTGTCCCTTGTATGTGTGTCTATGGTCTACGTCTGTGTGTGTGTGTGTTTGTGTGTGTGAAGCTCAAGCCCAGCAGAGCCCCTGCAAGCTCTGTGCAGAGGGGCAAACAGCTCCTTATCTCTGCCTTGGCTCCCTCCTCTGGGAAAGGTAGATATGGCCAGGACTAGAGAGCACAGTGGGTAGAGTACTTGCCTTGCATGCACAGACCTGGGTTCCATCCCCAGAACCATACATGGTCCCCCAGCACTGCCAGGAGTGATCCCTGAGACAGAGCCAGGAGAAAACCCTGAGCACTGCTGTGTGTGGAGCCAAAGCAAAACAGAAAGGTAGAGACCACCAGGGCTGGAGCAATAGCACAGCGATAGGGCGTTTGCCTTGCACGCAGCCAACATGGCCGACCCGAGTTCGATTCCTCCGCCCCTCTCGGAGAGCCCGGCAAGCTACCGAGAGTATCTCGCCTGTAGGGCAGAGCCTGGCAAGCTCCCCGTGACGTATTCGATATGCCAGACACAGTAACAACAAAGTCTCCAATGGAGACGTTACTGGGCCCGCTCGAGCAAATCGATGAACAACGGGAGGACAGTGACAGTGACAGATACCACCAATCTCCTCCCCCGGGCTGCCCTCAGGATGAGGCTTATTGATAGTCGGAAGCATGACCTCAATGCTTCATACATACATACAGAGACACACCTTGGCATCTACTAAACACAGAAAACCTGGATTACAAGAATTTATACATGAGCAGATAAACCCTCTAAGGACAAGGACAGAGCAGGAGGGTTTGGGCCGGGAGCAGGAGTGAGTGGGGAGAAGTGGGGTCAGCAGGATTTCTTCTGGGGGGTCAGACTGAACAAATCCGGGAACCCCAGGAAGTGAGAGCACCATGGCCCAGGGCTCGGTCAGAAATAAAGATGCTCTGAGCAGGCGGCAGCCGAGCCCCCCACAGCCCAGACCCCAAGAACAGAGGCCTGGAGACTTGTGCTCACCCACTCCCTCCCCGCAGAGATGCAGGTGCCTTCTCGGCACAGATTAGTCAGGGTCACTGGTATCACAGAGGGCAGGGGCACGGGTCACTGTTCCTGGCAGGGTCTGCCCTGCAGAAGTCCGTGGCGTCCTGTCGGCTCTCAGGAGCACCTCGACCCCATCTCGGTGCCCCCAGCCTGGTGCCAAGTGTCCTACAGATTGTCACATCTGAGGAAGCCTTGACAGCTCATTCCTGACATACCAAACACCCCTCCAGACTACCCTAGAGCAACAGGGTCAGACCAACCTGGAGTCCAATCAGACCAATCACTCATTTGCGTTATCCAAGGGCTTGGGGAGCAGAGGCTCCCGAGCAATGTTTGGGGGGACTGGAGGGCTCCTCCTGGCCATTCTTGCCCAGTCAGGCGGGTGGCTCAAGGCAACAGTCTGATGCTATCGTGCTGCTTGGGCCCTGGGGGCACAGGGGGTCACCCCAGCAGTGCTGGAGACCTCTGGGGGGTATCCAGTCATGTGCAGAAGATCAGGTAGTCCCCAGGATCAAACTAGGGTCAGTCACCTGCCAGGCCAGCATCCTAATCGCTGCACTACCTCACGGGTCCCATAAAAATTCTTCAGGATTGCCACCCCCTCTCTCAATTCGGCAAATTTCACAGCTGCGGTGAGGCCAGAGAGGCAGAGAGCCGTATGAAGCCAGATAGAAACTCACAGTGCATCAGCATTCCTCTTCTGGTTGGCCTTCCTCCTCCTCCTCTGTCTCCTCCTCCTCCTCCTTTTCCTCCTCCACTTCCTCCTCCTCCTCCTTCTCTT
This sequence comes from Sorex fumeus, assembly GCF_029834395.1. Lineage (NCBI taxonomy): Eukaryota > Metazoa > Chordata > Mammalia > Eulipotyphla > Soricidae > Sorex > Sorex fumeus. The sequence goes on along the minus strand of NW_026606167.1, from coordinate 4,458,146 downwards.
CCTCCTCTACTTCCGCCTTTCCCCACCATTTCCAGCCGTGTAAACATGGAAGTCTCTATTCAAGAAAGCATCACAGCTCCAACTGCCTTTCTCTATCTCTTAGCAAACAAACAGCTGACTCCACACAGAAACGCATCCACCTGGAGCCGAGGCAGGATTCTCAGGGAGAGGAAAAGAAGAGCTGGCGGGGGCCTGCCTGGGACCTGCCCTGGGGGGTCCTTCTGCGGCAGGCGGTAGGCATCTGGCCATCCGGGGTGCTGAGCTGCTGCTGGGTCCCCGGATCACATGAAAGTGGCAGAAAATGGCATCCCAGCTGGACTCCGGATAGTCGTGAGGTCTGCACGTGGGAAAGGGCTACCCACCTGTGCAGACACATCAAGCAGAGAATCAGCGCGGCAGGGAACGCGAGGTGGCACTTCCAACATGATTAGCATGAAGTTGGAAGGGAGGTTTTAGAGGAAAGACAAGGTACATGAGCCCAATTCTAGGTGTCCCTCCTGCAGACATGGAGGAAGACGTAAAGGATGAGAGTCCCAGCGCATGGGAGGTGCGGGGCACGTAAACTGAAGCGAGCATCCATCCCCATCATTTTTGGGGTTGGAAGGTGCCGAGCTCCGCTCTTACATCATTTCTAGAAAAGTCTTCCCTGGCCTTCACGAAATGGGAAGGCGCTGGAAGATTATTCAATTCACGTTGAGGAACTTCAAGTGTTCCTCTTGATGTCCCTTTAAATCATTTCCCGAGGGCTTGCAAATACACAATTGCGTTGAGGACGTCCGACTGATCTTATTTACATTTGCTACATCAAAGTCTTCCAACATCATAAGCAAATAAGACGGGACCTTCCAATCGCCCATAGGTTATGCAAACACCTTCCCAGAAAGGACACTTTGAAATTTTTATGGAGCCGGAGAAATTGGAGGCAGATTCATCCCGGCAGTGAAATTGGGCTTTTTGTCATTTTTAATTGCTTAAATTCATAACCCAGTTTTGCTGAATCAAAAAAGTACGCTGCTCTCGCTAGCATAAGCATCCCGGCCTTTCGAGTACACGCTCACCTTTTCAGATCAACCGTACATATGCTAATAACAAACACTCCTGGCAGCTGCTTGAGACATTATATTGTTATTATTTGAGACAGGATTGAAATTCTCCCTATATAATCTTTTCTGAGCCAAGCCCAGAGTATTAGAAGTTGACTTAAAAAAAAAAGTTAACAACAAAGTCTCCAATGGAGACGTTACTGGGCCCACGTGAGCAAATTGATGATCAACGGGAGGGCCTTTACCTTTACTTTTAAACTGTGCTGGTGAAGGGGGTGGGGGGGGCGTGCCTGTCAAAACAGCAGGGCAGGATTCTGTTATCTGTGGTTTCGTTCAACTAGATTCACATGAGTAATTAAAAACAAAACCCCAAAACCCTTCCTGACCTTGTACACTCCTTTTACTACTGCTCAGCACAAGCCAAACGCGAAAATAGGGACCGAGGGCTGGAGCAATAGCACAGTAGGGAGAGCGTTTGTCTTGCACGTGGTCAACCCGGATTCGATTCCCAGCATCCCATATGGTCCTCCAAGCACCACTAGGAGTAATATCTGAGTGCAGAGCCAGGAGTAATCCCTGAGTATCGCTGGGTGTGACCCAAAAGGCCAAATAAATAAATAAATAAAAGAAGAAAGAAAGAAAGAAAGAAAGAAAGAAAGAATCAAGACATCTCTCAGAAGCAGACATTCCTCCATGTGCCATCCCTGCATCCCCACCTCTGTGGCAAAAATCAAGTCCAGGACGCCAACACCTTTAAGGGGCTTCTCTTTGCGCTTTCTTTTCAGGTTTTAGCAGGGAGTCTTCCGTGTGGGAGAGGAAATTCTCATAGGATGCATTTGGGTCCCACTGGCATCCTTTTCCAAAGAACTGACTCTAGACCCTTCTTTGATCGCTTTGAAATGAACACAACAGGATCTGTCTTTTATTTTCATCGCTAAATATCAAACAGAAGTGAAAGCGAGTCTAATCAAGTTGTCATATTCCTTCACAAGCATCCATTCTCTTGGGCAAGGTTTTCCCTACCCAGGGCACTGCCACCCTGCTCCACACTGATCACAAGGATGGAAAAGGAAGGTGCCAAGTGAGGTCCCCCCACGCTTTTAAGTCCTGGGTTAGCAACGTTGATGTGGCCTGCCCTCTCCTGCCAGGGCCTCTGAGGTCCAGCAGGAAGTGATGAGGGCGATAAACCCTGGTTCTCATACAAGAGGCTCCTAATGGGGCCCTTCGGTCTCAAATCTCCCCGCTGGGATGCAGGAAGAAACCACCCATAAAGCCAAAAGCTTCATCAAGCATTCAGTGGGAGAGTACTACGGTACAGAGAGACCAAAGGGAAAATAATAAACTTTCTGTTATAAGGAAACTGCTTTAGCCAGCTGGCTTTGGGTGGGGGGGGGGGGGGGGCAGAGGCCACAGCTGGTGGTGCTCAGGGCTTGCTTACTCCTGGCTCTGTGCTCAGGGATCATTCCTGGCAGGGTCTGGGGGACAATAGGGGGTGCTGGGGATCGAAACTTGCACGTCCACCACGTGCAAGGCGAGTAGACCTTCCCAGCTATGTTCTCTGGAGCCTGCTATTTCTAATAAGTCCACGTAAACACGGATGGAAATGAACCAGATTCCAAAATTCAAGCAGATTTCAGGGTACACAAACATGGGGGGAGGGGAATTCTGAGATAATAGACAGATATAAAACTGTGGCCTTTCCTACATGAAATTCCATCTCAAAACAGAGATAGATTTGGTGCTTTTCGTGAAAAGGCTGAAATGAGAAGAAACAGGTGAAAGATCCCTTTTCAAGTATTAGAGGAGCTCTCCTCGGACTTGTGCTAGAGGAAGAGAAGACTCAAGGGGCGAATAGGGAAACGTGACGATGACCACCCTCCCGAGGACAAGCAGAAACCATCTGAGGAAAAGGTAGCTGTGTTCTGGGTGTACAAAGAAAGATGTGGAGGCTGGGATGGGGTGGTGAGGAATGGGGAGAAAGGGGACGGAGGAGCGAGGGAGAGAGAAGGAAGGAGAGAGAGAAAAATGCAATTAAAAGGAAGGAGGAGGAAGGGCCAGGTCCTGCTCGATCCCAGGTGGTCCTACAGAGGGGCAATTCCTCTTCCTGACCTGGGAGTGCTGTAACGGAGAGGCCCAGTGTCTGGGGCAGCTGGGAGTTGAGACCTTCTGCTTGGGCTTGGTGGGGCCAACCCTGACCTCTCCCACATCATCTCCAGTTGCAAACAGCCAGCCTGGACCCCCTGGAGAAGCACAGCCCTCTTCAAACTTAACCACAGCAGGGAAAGCACAGCTCACACACACACACACACACACACACAGGCATGCACGCACGCACACACACTGAGACCTGCTCCCTCTGGGTTTCCAAAGATGCATTTTGATCTCAACTAGGGACCAGCGTAGAAACATTTCACAGTCAGAGAGCAAATGTGCTCCCTCGCGGCGGAGCGGTCTGCCCGCAGAGACAGGGATGCACCTTCCTCCCCGCGGGACCCCGAACCCACCGAAACCAGAAACAGCTAGACAGTCATGCCGTGGCCTTTGGGGGGGTGGGAGGGGTCTTCATTAAGATGCCCAGTTTTGGGAGACAGAATTGTCAACAAAACTTTTGCCTTCAGTCTGGGTGCTCCCTGCCATGGGGAGGGGAGGTGGGGGTGCGTGCCCAGCCCTTTGTCACAGCGCTCACAAGGCCACCTGCAAACAAGTACAAGGGCAGAACAGGCCGGGGCTGGCGGCCAGGGTCATCCATTGGCCTATCCATGTGCTGCTCCCCCTTCCCCGCCCTCCAGCTCATTCATCACTTCCCAAGGCAAAGGCCCTGGGCCTCCCCTGGCAGGCCTGGGGAAGGAGCCTGGGTCCCCCTCCCCGAAGCGACACTGGCCTCTTTCTCTTCCAGAGCCTTCCGAAACGCACGTTTCTGCTCTTGGCGGGGCTAGGGGGTGTCGGGTGAGCTCAGCGGACCGCACACAGCTGCCCCGGGAACGTCCACATACTGGTACACACCTCCCCGCGGGGATCCGGGGGGCCTCCAACTTTCCCGGGCGCTGCTGACCAGTGCCTCCTCGGACCCCCAGCCCAGGGCCGAGCTCCCTTCTCCTTCCTCTCCCGGGACGCGGGCGCTTTTCCTTCCAAAGGCTCCTTCCCCTGCTCCGTGGGGATAAAGTTAACCTGAGCAACCAAGTTCCCCTGCTCACTCGGTCAGTCCCTGGGGGCACCCGGATTTGGCCCAGGCTGGGGGGCTCTCTCCCGCGCCCCCGGGGCGCCCCCTGCGCGCGCGCGCGCGCGTTTGCTTCAGCTCGGCCTCCCGGGACCCGCCTTACCTCCCCGGCGGTTTCACACGCTGCCCGCGCCGACGCCGCCAACGCTGCTGCTGCTGCTGCTGCTGCTGCCACCGGCCATCGCTGCCAGCCCGGGTGCCCGCGTCCCCGCCGCCGCCGCCGCCGCCGCGTCCCTCCCGGAGCCGCACCGCGCCGCCGCCCCCTCCGTGCGCGCGCGACGGCGACGCGGGTGACAGCCGCGCTCCGCGGGAGCGTCAGTTGGCAACACGCCTCCTCCCCGAGCCCGCGTCCCGCCCCGGCCCTGGCGCAGACGCCGCGCTGCCCACCCCGCGCTGCCCACCCCCGTGCGTCCCCCCCGCGCGCCCCCCCGCGCGCGCGCCTCACCTGAAGGGCATCTCCCACCACTGCAATTAGCTGCCAGGATTTCATCGCGGGCGGCGCTGCCTCCCTCGGAGAGCGCTGGACAAGTCTGCGAGGCCAAGCCCACCCGCACCCACGTGCGGCCAATGCAAATGACACCCCTGTCGCCTGTCCCGGCGGCAGCCTGGCAGCAAGTGCCCCCAGCGCGCCCGCCCGCGCCAGGAGCCAACCCACACACAGCTCCCCCTGGCCCTGGACGCCGCCTGGGAGTGGGATGGAGTGGGGGAGGGGAAGGGGGCTTGGCGCCCTCCGATGCGCCCCCCTCCCCCAGGGGGAGGCTGGCGCCAAAGCTTCGCAGCCCCCGCTGGTGGGCACCGAGGTGGGTGCCCCCCACCCCACTCCAGGGCCCCGCGCCTCCCTCCGCGCTGCCGCTGCGCCCACCTCCCTCCCTCGCGCCCGCACGTGTCTCTCGCCTTGTTCTTCCAAGCATTAAATATGTACCACACGACAGAGGAGGGCACCTTGCCGTCCTCCGAGTCCACACTTGACAACCAATTTTAACTCGCCGGCGGTGGGATGTCTAAAGGCAGGATATAAGCGCTTCCAATTACTTACACGGCTTCTGCATTATTCAGCGTCCGCAGGGCAGAATTGATGACTGGCAGGCGGGCTGCTCCCCTCGGCCCGCCCCCGGCACCCCTCCCTGCCGCCCCCGGAGGGCCCTTTTTGCAGTAGTTAAAGCTTTGTGATCTCCAATCTTATTTTCTATTTGGGATCTGGCGCCTTCGAGCGCATTAGCTTCTCGGCAGCCTGAATCCAGCGGCGAGCTGGGAATTAGCTTCCCCTCTTGCACGGAACTTTCGAGAGTCCCTTTTAAAAAGTATTCTCTCCCTGTCCCTTTAAATAAAAAATCCTTTAAGTCCTTTTAGATCTAATGGGGTGTGTGTGTGTGTGTCCTAGTAAAAAGTCCTATCAATTCCTTGCCTAATGTCTGAATGATCAAAAGTAATTGGCTGAAAAGCGAGCCCTTCGGATGTCAAAAAATTAGTTTTTCCAACTCCCTTGCCCAGCATGGAGAGCTGGAGATGTTTCTCCCACACTCCAGGCCCCTGGACAGCTGGACAGAGAAACTTCCCTGGTTTCTTCAGCTCGGCTCCAGGCCTCTAGCACCCCAGTCCAGGATTTCACATACCCGTAAGCAGATTTTAAAATGCTAATAAATCTTTCCAGTATTTATTTTCACATTTCTTCCAGCCTCCCATCGAGAGGCAATATTTTCATGGTTCTTTTTTTTTTTTTTTGAACATGCCAAGTCCTTACATAACCATCATTCATCTCTGTCTGCCAGAAAACAAAATGAAGTGGGTTTTCTCTTCTTTTTCTTCTAAGAATTAAGGGGGTTTTAAATATTGCATTAATAGAGTGTCAAACTTGTTCTTGGGGGAGATTAAAAAAAAAAGATTGTGTGTATTTTCTTTGCCTTTCTCCAGGCCTGTGGCGTTTACAGAGAGCTGTCAGAAGTCAGAACATTAAGTCAAACGTGCTTTCTCAGCCACAAAGAAACAAGGACACGCCCCGTCCTTTTAACCATTAGCTTCTAATGTGAACACGCCACCCAGCTTCTGCAAGCCGTTTTCCATGGCCTGCATAACGCGGCAGAAAGTTCTAGGCAACTGCTTCTCCAGAATCCTGTGTGACCGCAGAGGCTCACCAAAGCACGCTATCATTATGATCACAGCTGAGAATGACATGCTCCATGGAATAATTTGATTTACAAATCAGTTCACCAAGGCAAGGTTATTCCAAGCTCAGGGTGGTGGGGGCGATGGGTGGAGAGATAGCAAACCCTAATTACAACCCTGCTGTCCCTCTGTTCCCTGGCACATATGGACATTTAATCACAGACACTGACAACCTTGGCAGATGTTGCCAAGCCTGGTTATTGATATAAATTGCCACCCTCACGTGTAAGTGCCCAGAGAAGAGTCAAAGCGATGTCTCTACTCGCCCGGAGGGACAGAAAGGTCCCCTGCAGCATCTGTGGGGATAAGACAAGGGGACAGAGGGGGCCGTGGGGGGAGGGGCACTGACCTCCCCGAAAGCAGGGGTAAGAGTCAAGGGAGAGACGCAAGCTGAAAGCAGACGCTAGACGGAACACGATGGCCACTCAATACCTCTATTGCAAGCCACAACACCCAAAAGGAGAGAGAGAACAAAAGGGAATGCCTGCCACAGAGGCAGGGTGGAGTGGGGGGCATGGGGTAGGGGGTGGGATGGAGACTGGGATCATCGGTGGTGGAGAATAGGCACTGGTGGAGGGATGGGTACTCGAGCATTGTATGACTGAAACACAAGCACGAAAATTTGTAGGTCTGTAACTGTACCTCATGGTGATGCACTAATAAAAAATAAAAATACAGTGTGTTAGACATGCAAAAAAGAAAAAAAAATAAAGAGCCAAGGGAAATTGGCGTGGTCACACTGGAAGCCAATGGCACCACTATCTGTTCAGATGGAAAAGGGGCTCATCCAATAAGGAAGAAGCTCTAAGGCCCGTCCCTGCCCCCCAACGCCCCTGTAGGGCCAGAGCAATGGACATACAAGTGCTCACTGCCGGGGAGGGGGGGGGGGGGAACATAGACACAACCATAGGCATAAAACACCTGTCAGGTCCCAGAGTGGAATACTATACAGTGATAAACAGCACTTAGCAAAGACTGGATAAAATGTAGCCACATAACATGAGTGTATCAAGCTAAAGATGATTGTATATACTGCAAAGCACACTGTATCTATTCTCAATAATAGAAAGTGGCAAATTCAGGCCCAGAGTGACAGTACGGTGGGGAAGGCTCTTGCCTTGCCCCGGGTCAACTGGGTTCAATCCCCGGCACCCCATCAAGTGCTCCCAGGCACTACCAGGAGTGATCCCCGGACACAGAGTCAAGAGTGAGACCTGAGTACAGCCTGGTGTGGCCGAAAAAATACAACCAAAGCCCCCAAGTGGCAAATTGGAAACACTTCGTACAATAAGAGACCAAGTGTGGGCTGAAACACACAGTATCTATCGTCATGTCAGCATCAGTGGGATAGGACAGAGGTGCCTAGGAGAGGGAATTCCAGGGTAGAGCCAAATCCGGTGTCCCTCTTTTTCTTTTCCCTCTTGGCACATCCCATTGATTAAATTCTTTTGTGAATGTCTTTAATCACTTTAAAATTAAAAAGGAAGGACCAGAGGGAGAGTACAGGGGTTGGACACTTAACTGGCACATGGCCAACCCAGTTTCTTTTTTGGTTTTTTTTTTCATAAATAACCTCTATTTATAAGAAAATTAGTAAATTACCCAAAAAAAATCATTGAAAAGTATAAAATATACTTGATCACTTGATCCCCCGTTATTCATCGATTTACTCGAGCGGGTGCCAGTAACGTCCCCATTCATCCCTGTTGCGTGCTAGCATAGCACAGCGGTAGGGGGTTTGCCTTGCACGCAGCCAACACGGCCGACCCGAGTTCGATTCCTCCGCCCCTCTCGGAGAGCCCGGCAAGCTACCGAGAGTATCTCACCCACATGGCAGAGCCTGGCAAGCTCCCCGTGTGTATTCGATATGCCAAACACAGTAACAACAAAGTCTCCAATGGAGACGTTACTGGAACCCCTCGAGCATAAATCGTATAAAATATACTAATTTACAAAAATATTTTCTCTTAATACATGAAAGATGCTCAGCTTTCAAGTACCTCAAACAATCAAGAGTGCAATGATGTTTGGAATGAAAAAGTAAACAGTCCCCCATAATTCTTTTTTTAAAATTTTTATTAGTGAAACACCATGAGGTACAGTTGTAGACTTACAAATTTTTGTGCTTGGGTTTCAGTTATACAATGATCGAGTACCCATCCCCCCACCAGTGCCCATTCTCCACCACCAATGATCCCAGTAGCCCTCTCACCCCCCATCCCCCCATCCCACCTTGCCTCTGTGGCAGGGTATTCCCTTTTGTTCTCTCTCTCTTTTTCCAACCTAGTTTCTATTCCCAGTACTGTGTATGGTTTCTTGAGCACCACCACGAGTGGTTCCTGAGCACAGAGTCAGGACTGAACACTGAGCACTGCTGGGTGTGCAACCCCAAAATAAAAATTCATCAAAAAGAAGCTGATTCACTCATGCCCGGAAGCACAGACCTGGCAAACTGGGTTTGTAAAGGAAGTGCCACAGGCCCTTTGCTCGGTCCCCTTGCACCTGGTTTGTCTGGAATGTTTCACTCCACAGACCTAGGACACACCACAGGGACCAGATGACTCCGCAGAATCTGAAATAGTCCAGCCTCTGGTCTAGGAGGAGGAGAACCCAACTCACAACAGCGTAATCTCTGGGGGAAAAAGAGGAGCTGGCTTCAATGGGGGCACAGAGGGAACCCGCTCCTTCTCTGGAGACCATTTGTACCCTGCTCTGTACCTCTGAAAAAGGGGTACACACATCCAAATGCAAACACATATTTGATAGAAAGTAGCAAATCTACTTTCTATGTAGCAAGAAAGTAGCAAGAAAGTAGCAAGAAAGTAGCTTTCTGTGTAGCAAGCAAAGGTATGACCTTGGAGTTTGCTGGGACCTGAGCCGGGAGCCTCAGGCTTACACGACATGTCCTCTGCTCCCAAGCCACACCCCTCGCCCATTAATACAGTGTGTGAGTGTGTTAGACCTCAAAGGATACATAGGAACGTGACCTATTTCCAGGTTTACACAGATTCTTCTAGCCATACACACAACTACTCAGTGGGCATGTGCGTTTATTACGAGGAAACGGCGTCATTTATAGACTTTGCTTTGTATTGACCAAAGAGAACGTGTCTAGCATTTTTTAAGTGTGCATATGTGTATACATCTGCCTACACACACACACACACACACACACACACACACACACACACACACACACATTTAGGAAGAAACCATTCAAAACCCAAAATCATGGGTGGTGGGAGAACGAATATCAACATCTTTGATTCCCTCCGTTGTTAGTCCTACTAATTCGCCAATTTCCAGACTATGAAGAGAGGGCAATGGTGGCACTCCATTCCTGTGGAGATGTGGTTCCTCTTTCTCGCCTCAGAAGTGCCTATTCTCTTCAAAGGGTCCACAGTTAGATCTTCAAATACACATCAAGGCTTGGTTGACACTCACCTAACATTTCTGGAAAAATCTGGTATCTAATTGTTCCTTTGTTGGGGGAATAAAAATTGCTAAGCCTCCATGCACTAAAGATTTCTATAAAAATCAATCTCATCCTTGAAGTAAAATGTGACATAGATTATCCTTTCTGCTAGAAGTTACGGTAATGGCCTACGGAGGCCCGTCTCACACCACGGAATATTGCTTCTCTACCAGTTGGAAAAATATTTTACATAGGAAAGCACAAAGCAGACTCTCCGAAAAAAAAAAATAAAGAAATAAAATAAAATAAAATTACATAGCAACCACACTGGTGCTCCATCGGATTAGAACAGTGGGACTTAATGATTTTCCCCGTCCTGACGTCTCATAATCCGGCTGCATCGGGAAAGGTGAGTTCAATGAAGCATACTCAGATGGAGCGGGAGGATTTATGGTGCACCTGTTGTGCTACGCTCCTAAATGGATTCCATTAGCGCGACGTTGGCTGAGAGGTAAACAGCCACATTTCCTACGAGACAAACGCACGGATCACCTGGCCTGTTCCAGAGGCATGCTCTAGGTGCTGTTCCTCGACCTTTCCTCCCCGTGGTCCCCCTCCGACCTTGCTTCCTTCCTGTGCCCCCACTCCCGTCCACCGGCTGACCCCCATGTCTCATGCTGTGGCCCTCTTGGAGTGTCCCGGAGTCTCTCAGTGATGGAGAAACGCTGGCTGGCGGGCCACTCGCCCTTTCCCCCTCGAGAGCATGGCCAGGTGAATGTCCGCTTGTGCAAGCACAGACCATCCCTGCCCTGGGACACCGTCCATCCCACTGCTTCTCGAAGAGCCCACGGACCCCCTTTCCCCAGGGTGCTGAGAATCAAGCCCCCTTCAAGCCACAGAAAGGCAGTCAGTTCTCTAGGGCCACGAGCCACAAGGCAGGAACGCCTTCTGAGCTTTTCATAATTAGAAGGCCAATGTGCCGCGTTTCTGGGACGCTGAGAACATTTGGGAAAGCAGGGAAAGCCCCCATTGTCGGGTCACCTGAAGATGCCTCTCGTAATATCTGACCACAAATCCATCCACGCCAGCCATTCACTGCCTGGGTAGCTGAAAAATCATACGTGCACCGTGGGCATTTGAGCACATCTGCCGCCCTGCAATCCAGCAGGGACGTTTTCTGCCATGATCCGGAGAAGCATTGGTCCAGCGGTCGGGCTGCAGCTTCAAATGCAGCCGAGGCGGGTTCGAGCCCCAGCACCTCCTATGGTCCCCGGAGCCCTGCCAGGGGTGATCCCTGAGCACAGAACCAGGAGAAAGCACATCGTGGGGGGTGGCCCACTCCCCCCATCAAAGAACTATTCTCATGAGCTCTGTCACAATGGCACCTAAGCCCTCTTTTCATTCATCTTAGAGGATTCTGGCATGAGCATCCTTATCTAGAATTAGGGTGTGGGGCTGGAGCGATAGTACAGCGAGTAGGGCATTTGCCTTGCATGTGGCTGACCCGGGTTCGATCCCCAGCATCCCATATGGTCCCCTGAGCACTGCCAGGAGTAATCCCTGAGCGCACAGCCAGGAGTAACCCCTGAACATCACTGGGTGTGACCCAAAAAGCAAAAAAAAATTTTAAAAAAAAGAATCTGCAGGAGTCCCAGGAAAGGGCCAGCTGGCCTGGGCACAATTCTGGAGTCACCATTTCCTCACTGGATGCCCCCTCCTCTGCCTGGACCCCTCTTCCACCACCCTGGTCCCAGAGCCGTACCACACCCCGGCAGACAAGTAGCATCGGTGAGCTCTGAGCCCCCAAAACCAAGGTGGAGAAGGGGAGCGATTTAAATCTAAGCTTATTTAACCTAAGTGGCCAGTGGCTGCCCGTTTTGTCTTAATTGCCTTTTAAACTAAAATCAATGTTAAATTACCTGCACAACAGCCTCTACACACAAGCTGCAAGTGCTTAAGTGTCTCCTCGGAGCCCTGGGCTGAGGCAGGCAGAGGGTCACGCTGGGCTTCCCGTGGCCCCGCGCTGGATGCAGGGGAAGGGGTCGAGCGAGGCTGCTTGGGAGAGAAACTCCACGGCAGTCTCCCATGAGCCTTCCCGCTGGGCGGCACCCAGGGGTGACGCAGGAGACTGCAGGGAAGGGGGGTTGAGTCCTGCGTTTTTTCTCCCCCTGAAGCAGAAAACGGGGTGGGGGAGGGGAATGAGGGCTCAGGACTGGGCTCCCTGAAATAGGAGCCCGCCCCCTCGGTGCTTCAAGTCTCAAGCAGAGAGACGGAGGCGCAGGCAGGAGGGCGCGGGCACGGGTGACTGGATGAGGAGGTCGGGGCTGTGGTTAAGTGTGCGAGAAGTCGGAGGGAGCTTCCATCGAGAGGCAGAGACGCAGAGACCGGTCAGGGAGGGACGGACGGAGGCTCTCCAGCCTCCCCTCCGTGCTCCTGAGGCCAGGCCGCTCCCTCCCAGCCACACTCGCCGTCCTGAGACATGCCCGAGGCACACCCCGACTGGCCAGCAGGTCCCTAGATGCCCCCTGTCCCGCAGCAGGGCGGAACATCCTGACCACGGATGCTTGAGCCTGTCCCCTCGGGCTCCTGAGCCTCCATGAGATGTAACTGGGGGGGTTGGGGGGGACGGGCATGGGAAATGCCAGTTAGGCGCTGAGTGTTCAAAAGAATAAAGATCTTGGGGCCTGAGCGATGGCACAGTGGGGAGGGCGTTTGCCTTGCACAAAGCCGACCCGGGTTCGATTCCCAGCATCCCATAGGGTCCCCCGAGCACTGTCAGGGGTGATTCCTGAGTGCAGAGCCAGGAGTAAGCCCTGTGCATTGCTGGGTGTGACTCAAAAAGCCAAAAAAAAAAAAAAAAAAAAAAAAGAACCAAGGCCCAAGGGCCAGTACAGTGGGACAGACGTTCGCCCTTTTTTTTTCCAATGACCCCGGCTGGAACCACTAACACCACTGCGGGGCCCTGCTCACCGCCAAGGTCAGTCCTGAGCACAGAGCCAGGGACGGTCCCTGAACCTCCCTGAAGTGGCCCCCACCCCGACTGTCTGCCCCGCCCTACAATATTTTTTGAATTCTCAGTCAAGAGGAGTGGGGGAGGGTTGGTTTGTTTCTCTCCATGAGACAGGGAGATGCTTCCCAACCTATGGGGGTTCCAAACACCGGAACGGGGCCCTTCTCGGGGCCCTGGACAGGAACACCCCTGGGTGTCAGAGCTCTGGGCAGGGCCCATGCCACTGACGCTGGAGGTGGCCTTCGAGGCCAAGCTGGTTAGTGGGGGGTGAGCAGGTGAGAGGGATGAGGGGCTAGTGGAGGGACGTAGAGAAGGGGAGGGGGGCACCAGCACTGCTGGGACAGGCGTGGGTGGTCACACGGGGTTCCGGGAATCAGCACAGGAAGCTTGGGGGGCGCTTGGTGGGGGCCTGAACACGCTCGCCGGCTGACGGGTTACTCATGGTCATAGGCGAGACATTCGTCCATTGCATGTCAATAATGAGGCCAAAAAACCAAGAGACGAGGACCAAGAGAGGGCATGGGGGCGGGGGAGGGCAGGGTGGGGGGCGGTGGGTGAGGTGTCACCTTGCATGTGAGTGCCCCCTACTCAATCCCCGGCACCCCTAGATGGTCTCCTGAACACCACTAGGAGTGATGGCAGAGCGCTCAGCCCTGCTGGCGTGGAGAGAAAGATATATATATATATATATATATATATATATATATATATATTTTATAATGTATTTGCTCGAGCGGGCCCAGTAACGTCTCCATTGGAGACTTTGTTGTTACTGTGTCTGGCATATCGAATACTCTCGGTAGCTTGCCGGGCTCTAATCTAAATAAAATAAATCTAAATATTGATAGATTTAAATCTATCAATAATACATTTAAATTAAATAATGCTATATTTAAATATACTTGTGGACATTTACATAAAATATAAATTTAAATACAAAGAAATAGAAATATCTTTCTAAAAATATATTAGAAAACTTCTTAGATTGTTGAGTGTCATTCCTATAAGTAATTAAGTAATTCAGCTGAATGATCAAATCCACCGCATCTGATGATGCCAAGAAGTCTGCCTGTCACAGAAACACAGGTCCACGCCCAGGGAAGGTTTCCGTGCCATGTAGTGGCCTCAGAACTCCAGGCCCCGAGTGTCCCCTCGACCCCCTGAGTGCCAGGCCCACTTCACACCTGCAGCGCCCAGGCTGGTCCAAATGCCCAAGAAAAGTGACCTGCGGGGCCCACCCAGACCGGGTCTGTCCTCAGGCACATTTTCCGCCTTGACTGCTCCCCCCCACCCCAAATCCCTTTCCCAGAAACCAGCACCAGGGCAGGGGAGGGCCAGTACCCCCCAGTTCCTTCAACCTCGGCGGCTTCTGGCCCTGCAAGTTTCCGAGAGACTTGACAGCTGGATTCATCCTCAGCACACCCATCTCCTCGGCTCCAAAGTGGGTTTATCGCCGACCCTCCCCGATGGCTGGGGGGAAGATGAGCCCGTTAAATCGCCTTTGCTGAAGTCCCCGTGGAGGAATGGAGACAGATGAGGCATTTGTTAAAAAATGTTTGAAGGAGAAACGAGCGATAACCCCCCGGAGGTTATCACCGTGGATGGTGTTTTAAATGTCTAAAAATCCCCTTTGGGCTGAAATTAAGAATTAGCTGGAGAGCAGAAAGGATACATACACGCTCATCAATCAATATAGAGATGGAGAGGGTTCTCCAGTCTTTTCCAAAATATCATAACGATTCCAATCAAATTTCACTCTCCATGAGGGAACTGGCCAACTTTTCTTTCACCCAAGCCAGATGGTAAATATTCTGGGCACCGTGGGACAGGGCGCTCCAGGTAACTGCAAACACACAGAGGACGCAGAACCCAGGGCCTGCTCCCGGCCAGTGCAGGAAAGGCGGACACTTGCTCACGGGGAGGAAACTCTGGTCTGCAGGGCAAGTGGAGAAAGGGCTCTGCGAGTCCCTTTCCCTGTGGACCTGAGGGCCTGACTCTCAGACACTCATGGGATGTGTGCAGCTGCTGCCAAACTCTTGGACGGCAGAAATAAACATCAAGGCACCCAGAGAAGTGAGAACCCAGCTCCCGGTTCCTTGCTCGGGAGAGTGCGAGTGCGTCTGGGTGCAGAAGGGACAGCCAAGAGCCCTCCTCCGTGTGGGAGCAGACCTGGACATAAATCACAGTGAAGGGCGCACACCCTCCCTCCGGCTCCTCCCGAAGGCTTCCTGGGACTCACTCTGCAAACTCAGAAAAGATCGGAAGCCCCTTGGCCTGGGGGAAAATCACCTTCCTCCAGGAACAGAGGTCAGAGAGTCACGATCAGGATCACGACCATCCTGTTATTCGTCGATTGCCTCGAGCAGGCCCCAGTAACATCTCCTTCGTCCTAGCCCTGAGATTTTTAAAAAAGTGCCATATTCAAAGCTCTTTCAGGGTTAGGAGAATGAGACCCATCATTGTTATTGGTATTTGGCATATTGGGTAACCCATGGGGAGTTTTTCAGACTCTGCCGTGTGGGCAGGTTACATTCGGTAGCCTGCCAGGTTGTCCAAAGTAGGAATGAGATAATAAGATGTCATGCGGTCGCACACTTCCGGGAACTGGGTTTTATAGTCTTTGGGTCTTAGCCGTTGATGGGATTACACGGCGCCAGGGGGCCAGTTGGTGGGTGTGACCCCTGCCTACTGGAATTTGGAGGATCTGGGTGAAGGATGCTCAGCCCCGATCCAAGCAGGCTTGGAGAGCTCAGCCCCGGGACCCGCATGCCTTTGTTCCTCAGCCAGTACCTTCATGCGTGTGGAGAGTGGTCTCAGCATGGTGGTGGCTGGTTCTGGAGGTCTTTGGTCAAAGAGTCAAAGGGGTCACAAAAGGGAAGCAGCTCAGAACAGCCCGGCTGTGGGGTCTGCCGTCTCGTCTAGACTTGCTCACACAAACACCCCATCCTTCATGCTCTACTCCCGCCAGGCCGGTTTTGGGAGACCCCTCATGGCACCCACTTTCCAGAGCAGGCCTGGGTGTGCCGGACCCTGGCTGGACAGTGACGGACTTGCTAGCCGAAGGCTTAGGGATGGGCCCTAAGGTCTCTTCTGGCCTCTGCATCGACCCCCACCCTCTCCTTCTCCTTTCGGGAGGGGAGGGGGGCATGTCCGGCCATCTCAGGGCCTCCTCCCAGATGGGGACTGAACCTCAACTGGTCACGTGCACGGCAAGTGCCTCCCCACTGTCTCCCCTCAAACGCCTTTGCCTCCCGCCCCCTCCCCCCACTCCGTGAGGCCGAGACCAGCACTGCAGGAAGGAGAAAAGGTGAAATCCACTCAGCAGAGTGACTGATGCCAGGGCTAAGCATCTAATTAGATGCTTCAGATATGATCAGTAATCCATATGGAAGGTTTAATCAAAGATGGAGCGCGCTGCCCCGCCACTGTGGGGTGACCCCTGATTAGCCTCACTTGGGCAGCCCTGGCTCGGTCAGTTCTCCGCTGAGAAGCACTTTTCTTTACATTCAAGTTGTGTGTGTGTGTGTGTGTGTGTGTGTGTGTGCGCGCGCACGTGTGGGAAAACGTGTAATTCCCCTTCCTTCAAATGTCAGCTAATGGGCATCCACACGGCAATTTTGTAATCAGTCGACTCCTGCAAACATTAAGTTGGCAAAGCCTCGGATGAGATAAGTAATGCTCCTTCAGACCTTTTCACAAACAGACGTGTGTGCATTGGCGTGGCTATTTTCAAAAGAAAATTGCAAATATTTGTGCTGCCGGGGTAATTTTTTTAATGCATGCTGGGTAAAAAATGTGCCGTATACAATCATGAGACACACACGGCGAGTCTATGTAAATTCCGACGGGTACGTCATTTCTGATGAGCAACGCCACTTATGAGTAGGCTGACAGTGACGCATTACGTCCACGTATGTCATGCTCCTGGACAGTCGAGACTATCAGGACGTTTGTCCCTTCACTGTCTTTCCCAAACTGGTTCCTAGTGATTTTGCTAATCTGCTGCCCCCAGATAGAAAGACGGTGTCTTGTTGCGTTATATTTTGCATTGCTCTGGTCACCAGCATTTGGAAAAGCCATTAAAGCTGACCCCCACTTGGATAAAAGCATTGCTCTCACCCCAGACTGGCATGTCACCGAAGTCTGGTGACAGCAACAAGAGAACCAGGGAATGAGATGCCAGGTGTGGGCTGACTGCACTTCCAGAGGTGACACGGGAGTCGGAGCCGCACCAAAGGGCAAGCAGTGGGCAAGCCTGGACCCTCCAGGGACCTCCTCTCCCTCCCTCCCACCGTCCCTCCCTCCCTCTCTCTCTCCCTCCCCCTCTCCCTCTCTCTCTCCCTCTCTCTCCTTTGCTCTCTCCCTCTCCCCTCCTCTCTCTATCCCTCTCTCCTTCCTTCCCTCCCTCTTTCTCCACTTCCTCCCTCTCAACCCTTCCCTCCCTCCCTGCCTTTCTTCCTCCCTGTCTCCCTCCCTCCCCCCCCTCCCCATTCAAAGGTGCCCAGCAATGGAGAAACTCACACCCTCTGAGCGTCCCCACCCCCCCATCATGGCCACATGATTCAATGCCTTACAGTGAAATTGTCCAGAGAATAAGATGAAACTGGAAGAGAGGGCACAGTGGGTACCCGCCCTCCCACTCTGTCGGTGGGGACGGAAAAGGAAGGGGACAGGCGGGCAGGGGAGGGGAGAAAATGGAAGGGAAGGGAATGGGAGGGGAAAGGAATGAGGGGGAGGGGAGGGGATAAAGGGGAAGTGAAGGAAAGATAACTGGAGGGGAGGGGAGGGAAGGGGAAGAGAGAGGAGGGAAGGGAAGGGAAGGGAAGAGGAGGGGAGGGGAGGGGAGGGGAGGGAAGGGAAGGGAAGGGAAGGGAAGAGGAGGGGAGGGGAGGGGAGGAGAGAGGAGGGAAGGGAAGGGAAGGGGAGGGGAGGGGAGGGGAGGAAAGGGGAGGGAAGGGAAGGGAAGGGAAGAGGAGGGGAGGGGAGGGGAGGGGAGGAGAGAGGAGGGAAGGGAAGGGAAGGGAAGGGAAGAGGAGGGGAGGGGAGGGGAGGAGAGAGGAGGGTAGGGAAGGGAAGGGGAGGGGAGGGGAGGGGAGGAAAGGGGAGGGAAGGGAAGGGAAGGGAAGAGGAGGGGAGGGGAGGGGAGGGGAGGAGAGAGGAGGGAAGGGAAGGGAAGGGAAGGGAAGAGGAGGGGAGGGGAGGGGAGGGGAGGAGAGAGGAGGGAAGGGAAGGGAAGGGAAGGGAAGGGAAGGGAAGGGAAGGGAAGGGAAGAGGAGGGGAGGGGAGGGGAGGGGAGGGGAGGGTGGGGGAGGGGAGGGTGGGGGAGGAAAGGGGAGGGAAGGGAAGGGGAGGGGAGGGGAGGGGAGGGAAGTCATAGGGAAGAAGGAAGGAGGAAGGAGGAAGGAAGGAAGGAGGGAGGGAGGGAGGGAGGGAGGGAGGGAGGAGGGAGGGAGGATGGGAGGGAGGGAGGAAGGGAGGGAGGGAGGGGCGAGGAAGGACAAACAGGCTATTTTTATAGAAGTCGCACAGAGGAGAGCCAGATGTGTTCAACCAATAACTGAAGTGATCCAACAAAAATCAAAGTTTCATTTGCCAAAGCGCCCCGGAGAGGAAGCAAGCACGTTCTCATAAGCGAGCGGGCCGGCAGGGAAGCGTCCACAAACCTCGGAACCCTAAGAAGGAGAAATGGAGAACTGTCCCAGGGCAAATGAATTCGGGATGTAAGTCCCTCTGGCAGGCGGAGGGACAGCAGCACCCACCCGACACGAGGCCACAGCCCACACTCGTCCTGCAGGATGTTTCGAGAGAACACTGATATCCCAAACGGGCCGTGGAGTTGACGGTGCTGGGAAGGAAGATGGAAATGAATCCAGAGGTTTTGCAGAACCTTCGCTAATTATTGCCTTTTCTGGGAAGCGATCCAATGGAATGAACCACTACCAGAACTTAAGAAACAGTCACAGAATGTTTATCACCACGGCGGCTGTTTTATTAGGAGACAAATCCCAACACATTCCAAATAGACATTGACCGAAACTGCTCGTGGGAGAGGCTGAGGGGAATTTTCCACAGCGCTGTAGAAAGGCATCCACGTGGTCATCGCCACGCCGTTCGCGATACGTGTGGAAATGTGGGCTGGGAGCACGGCTTTCAGAGATGAGCTGGCAAAGAGGAGCACAGGGGAAGCCCACAGCAGCCTCCAGCCCAGGAGACTTGGGGGGGGGGGGGGTTGGTGAATCGGGGTTACCTATTAATTTTTATTTAATTATTTCAGGGGATGGAGTGATAGCATAGCAGGTAGGGCGTTTGTCTTGCACGTGGCCGACCCGGGTTCAATTCCTCCGCCCCTCTCAGAGAGCCCGGCAAGCTACCGAGAGTATCCCACCCGCCCGGCAGAGCCCTGCAAGCTCCCGTGGCGTATTCGATATGCCTAAAACAGTAACAAGTCTCAAAATGGAGATGTTACTGGTGCCCACGCAAGCAAATCAATGAACAATGGCAGGACAGTGCGATAGTGTTACATTTTTTTCCCTGGTTCTGGGCTCGTGGTTCCAAAAAACCATCTGTTCCTTTGTAAATTCAATGACTAAAGGGGCTGGAGTGATAGCACAGCGGGTAGGGCATTTGCCTTGCACGCAGTCAACCCAGGTTCAAGTCCCAGCAACCCATAGGGTCCCCCGAGCACCGCCAGGAGTAATTCCTGAGTGCACAGCCAAGAGTAACCCCTGTGCATCGCCGGGTATGACCCAAAAAGCTAAAAAAAAAATCACTAAAATGTGGACTTCAAAATAAAATTGTCTCTGGAACTTTCCAGAAGAAAAGCAAAGGTCTTGCCTCCTCGAGGACAAGTGTCCACTTGCTCTCTGGTGGCCTCAAAGTGCATTATTCAGAACCGCAAACATGCAAGTGGCCTGGATTTAATCCAGTCAGCTTGCCCTGCCGAAAGTGAATACCCGCTGCTTAACAAAGCCTAATTAAATGCCCCGAACAACAAAAATATCCATATAATTACCACAAAGCTGATATAATTGCATCCACCCTTTTATTGGGTGATATTATTGTCTCAACATCACCAGAAGGGGAGCCTGAACACAGCCCTCCGGCTCTTTGATTCACTCAAAATTATCCAATTAATCAGAAGATTGCCGTGGGGTGGGGGTGGGGAGGAGGGGGACAATCTTTTATTAAAAATCTTCATCAAAACAGAATCAACGTACTCTTAAACTCCTCTGTGTAAACGAAGTCATTTCTTAGAGTGGGCAAGAAAGGAGAGGAGAGGGGAGAGAGAGAGAGAGAGAGAGAGAGAGAGAGAGAGAGAGAGAGAGAGAGAGAGAGGAGGTGGGAAGGAGGGAGAGAGGAAGCGGAAGAGGAAGAGAAAGAGAGTGAGAGGAGAGGGGAGGAGGAAGGAGGGAGGGAACACTGGTGCTCCAATGATAATAAAAACTGTTGTCGCATCCAGCAAGGTGGGGGGATTATTTCTTTCAGGAACCTAATCCCATTATCTTTAGTCTTTGTGAAAGTTGAGGTTTGCAGCAAATCTGAGTGTCTCTCCTCAGCCCCCCAGAGCAGAGCCTGGCCGCAGGCCATGACCCTACCCGGACCCCACTAGCGGCTGAGGCCCTGCAGAGACCCCTCAGCTCCGTTCACGGGATGGGTTTGGACAAAAGTAGGCCACCCTGCATGCATGCAGACTGCAAGGCTCTAAAAGCCCTCTGCGCGCCCCGCGCCTTCCTGCCCACTAGCCCTGGCAACTGCGGTCCTGCCCCGTCTCAGATGCTTGCCTCCTCCAGAGCAAAGCAGGGGGCTGGCGAGAGTCTGTTCGCTCTTGGGAGGGCCCTCCGCTGCCGGATGTGCAAAGGCCCTCAGCGGGGCTGCCCGTCTTCCCGAGGCGCCCCGGCTCGCTTCATTTCACGCTCAACCACGGGCCACATTGTATTGATCCACCCGCCTCCTGAAGGACATCTCAGCGGCTTCCAAGGTCAGGAAAACAGGCCAGAAACCGCTACCTCGATCCGAGGCCAGATCTTCCTCTGCGCGCGGAGACATATGTTCTCCCCGGCTCCGTGTAAAGCGGGGGGCTGGCGAGAGTCTGTTCGCTCTTGGAAGGGCCCAGCCCGCAGCTGCGCCTGGCGTGCCCGCCACTCTCCCGCCTGTGCCAACTGGGTGCCGGCAGCTCTGGGTCTGAGCCACCTCATGGGTACCCGTGGCACCTCGCGGCTGTTTGGATTTGCAGCGCCAGATGGTGAGCGTTTTGCCAAAATGAAACCGAACCCCGCAAGCAGGTCTCCGGCGCAAACGGCCTGAAATCCACGGAAGGGACAGTCCAGGAAAGTCCGATGCACCATGGTCATCCTGCATGGACGAGATCCCTGTCACTGTCACACATCAGAGGCCCCAGCAGCTCGGAATGTGACTGAACGGGGCCACAGCGCCTTTCACTCACTTCGACTGAGGGGCTGGGGACAGAACCTAATCCCATCTGACTGGTGCCCTGATTAGAGAAGGAGATAAGGACACACACACACACACACACACACACGCGCGCGCACTTACATGCATGCACGCACACATGTGCACACACACACGCACACACACATATACTTACATGCACATGCATAGACATACACACATACATAAACACACGCATGCACGCATATGCACACACACACACTTACATGTACACACATATACACACATACACACATATCTACACACGCACAAACACACACATGCACACACACATATAATGCACAAACATACGCGCACACATACACACACATGCACACACGTGAAACACACATACACACACATACATTTACACTTACATTCACATATACACACATGCACACACAAACACACATGCACAGACACACATACACACATACACATATACACACACATGCACACACATTCACACATGCACATACACACAGACACACACATACACACATGCGCATACCTATACACACACGCACACACATACATGCATACACGTACACACACACACGCGGCAGGCCATGTGAGGACACAGGTAGGAGATGACCATCTCCAGGCGAGTGGAGGGGCCTTGGAGGAAGCCCTGCCCAGCGCTGTGAGGAGGGACACTCCTATCCACTCAGCATCTGAGCCCTCGAGGTGACCGGCCACCGGCATCTTGCCTGTCACGCACACGCGTCACAGAGTGCCGTGTGGCTCAACGCAGGCAGGAAGGAGGTTCCCGAGGACTGACGCCCCGTCGCCCCCACAGACACTCGTGGTGGCTGCCTCCTCCCTGCAGCAAGTGAGAAGCAGCAGGAGAAACAGGAAATGCTGGCGGGAAACCTCTGTGGTGTGGGGGTGGGGAGTGCAGTCCAGCAGCTTCTCATCACCTGGTAATGACCTTCCTTCAGCATCATCTCTCAAATCACTTAGGTGAGTTTGTGTCTTGCAAAAGCCCAGATTGAACAATATTCATTAATATTTGGAGGAAGCTTAGAATTAAAAGTCTTCTGAAAGAATGACTTTGTAAGCTGCATGTGCCCCATCCAAAAGAATCTGATTTCTAAATTCTAACATCAAAAGCAACAACCAAAACAGAAACCAACATAACCCCCCCACACCACACACACACACACACACACACACACACACACACACACACGGGACTTCTAGTAGAATCCCAGGAAAGCAGGAAAAGGTTCGCAGCTAGAAAGATGATAGACCATCCCCCATGCCTCAAGTCACCGTGTTTGGGGGTGCAAACAAGCTCCCTGGAGAGAAGAGTGACCAGGAGCCCCAGGAATTCTGGGTGACACGGCCAGAAGCACATTCTCAAGAGCAAAGAACATTTGGCATGGAGCCTTTGGGCCCAGAAACACACATCTGCCTTCATGCAGCTCCTTGGTCTCACGCGCGTGAGATCCGGCCAAATGAGGCATGGATTTGGCTTTCTCTGCCTCTTGAGGGGGCTCAGCACCTGTGGCCACGTGCTTGGGGACAGGGCGCTGCACTCCACTGGCGACCCTGGGTCTCTGCTCCTTCCTTCCCCTGAAGTACCCACAGTCTATGCCCCAGCCTGCTGGCGGGTAAACCCCCCATGGCATCTCCGTCTGAGTCTGTGCCCATGTCAAGCCTCTTGTAGGGTGTTTCTCACTGACCCTTCTGAGCATCCTGACTCCAGACACTCTGACCGTCC
This sequence comes from Sorex fumeus, assembly GCF_029834395.1. Taxonomy (NCBI): domain Eukaryota; kingdom Metazoa; phylum Chordata; class Mammalia; order Eulipotyphla; family Soricidae; genus Sorex; species Sorex fumeus. Next base: position 4,435,124 of record NW_026606167.1, on the reverse strand, counting down.
TCCCTTTCACAGTGGGGCAGCTAAGCTCAGAGCCCGGGAAAGGTCCATTCTGAGGGGTCTAGCAGCCACGAAGGTGTCGGGTGTGTGGGCCCCAGGACTTTTCCCCACATACGCTCCCTCTGACATCAACCAGCTGCAGCTTGCTCCCATATGCTTGAAGGTACCTGGGGTCCCGCTGGGTGGCTGATGGGGTCCCTTGCCCGGGCCTCAGCACGGGGCAATGCTTGCCCCATGGCTGACCTGGGCCTCCCAGCACCCGAGACCAATGGTTCTGGGCCCTCACTCGAAGTCATGTCCCTAAAAATTCACCTCAAGGGCAAAATTTTTCTTTCTTTGAGGAGGACAGGGTCTCTTGGGATGGATCGCAGGTGCCCGACCGGGCCCTGGACATCTGTGAGTGAGTCCCAGGCTTTGACGTACTTTGCTCAAAAGTTCTGCAGGGAGAATGTCCCACCAGCGCTGCCTAAAAGAGGTAGAATTGGCGACGCCCTCTGGGACCCCTGATCTGCATGGTGGGTGGCAGCAGGTCACGGGATAGAGGATGGTAGGGCACCGGGGGCCACCAGGCTCTCCCTCATGCCAGTGGGCAGCGGCCCTAGCCCAGCCCCAGCAACACCGTCACATCCAGGATTTGGGCTGAACACCCAGACTGGGTTCTTCACTGGGGGCCCTTCAGAGAACACCCCCCTCCCCAGCATGCCCGGTCCAGGGGCCCGTCCTGCCAAGCTGGGGACCAGAAGAGGGGACAGCTGTGCAGCCTGGGCGAGGGGGCTCACAGCCTGACCCCAAGAAGCCAGGGGCCCCTTCAGGAAGCCGCGGTCACCTGAAGGTCCCAGGGGAGCCGTGACATGAGACGGCCCAGGCGCCCTGCACCCCAGAACCCAAGGGCGAGGGCCCTTCCGTGTCCCCTGGCTCTCTGCTTGGGTAGTTCAATCAACTCATGAGGCTGGCACACTAGGGAGACCCCCGAGGTTTCCGAGGACGACCCTCACACCACACCCCTACCAATGACAGTCAGTTCCATGCACCCAACCATTGACGGAATCTCGGTCTCACCTCGAGCTTCCAAACACCTGGAATAGTGTTCCCACAGCACCCGGGATCATCACCTCCTCAGTCCATTTGGTTTCTCTTCCTACTCCTGCCTATGCTCCTGGATGTCACCTGCGTTCATCTAGAACATTCCTCCAGGACCCAACTTAAGGTTCTCGTGACTTCCTCTCCCACCTGCTCCCGTCCCTGACAATCTGTAGGTGACTCCCACCTCGAGTGCACAGGGCCACTCAGCTGTCCCTGTTCCAGAGCCATCGTCCTCCCCCCAAGACTCCCCCTCTCCCACTACCGACCAGCGTCCCTGACCGCTGTCCCTCCCTCTCCTTCCAGTACAATCCATTCTCCACACTGCAAGGAGAGTTATCTTCCTAAATATAAAATTTGATCCACTTCAGTGGTTCCCAATTGTCCTTAGAGCAAAAGCTAAACTCCTTAACTCGCCTTAGCAGAGTCTTAACTTATCTGCTCCTTCCTTATGTCCTGGCCGGTGAAGGTGGCTTTTCTCGCCATCACTGATGAACCCCAGTGGGCAGGGGCTGTGCCCCTGGGCACACAGAGAGTTTGTCTTAGTTCCAGGGACTGACCAGCTGCTGGACGCCCCAGTGTCTGAATGTGTCATTTCTTCTCTGCGTCAGAGTCTGGTCTTAATCACATTGACACCTTTCTCCCCAAATTGGGCTCTATCCAAGGATGGTTGCAGGGATCGCTCGGGATGAGAGATAAAGGACCAAACGTGATGGCCTCTCAGTATCTATATTGCAGACTGTAATGCCCAAAAGGAGAGACAGAGTAGGGGGGAATTGTCTGCCATGGAGGCGGGGAAAGGGTTGGAAGGGGGGATACTGGGGACATTGGTGGTGGGGAATGTGCTCTGGTGGAGGGATGGATGTTTGATCATTGTATGACTGAAACTCAAACATGAAAGCCTGTAACTGTATCTCATGGTGATTCGATACAAATAAATCATTGTATCACTGTCATCACTGCCATCCCGTTGTTCATCGATTTGCTTGAGCGCGTGCCAGTAACGTCTCCATTCATCTCGGTCCTGAGATTTTAGTAGCCTCTCCTTATTCGTCCTTCCCAACGCTGCCATATTGGAGGCTCTTTCAGGGTCAGGGGGATGAAGCCCATTATAGTTGCTGTTTTCGGCATATCGAATACATCACGGGGAGCTTGCCAGGCTCTGCTGTGTGAGTGGGATACTCTTGGTGTGAGCTTGCCAGGCTCTCCAAGAGGGACGAAGGCTTTTTGGGGAGCACGAGAGGTCACAATAGTTCATTGCAAGTAATATTCAAACACCCACCCAACCAGCGAGCATCTTCTCACCACGATAAGAGGAAAGTGTGTGAAGGTTGTATTTCATTCTGGGGCCATTTAAGCCCATATATACAAGAATACAAGCAAGTATGTTAAAACCAAACACATGTGTGCTGCTTTAGGTACATCAGTGGGCTAGACTATAAGGGCTGGGGTCAGCGGCATGCAGGGCTAGACTATAATAGCTTCTGGGAGCATTGTTTAAAAATTAATTAAGTAATTAATAAAACTGAGGTCTATCAAAATCCCAGCGACAGAGCAGGTGCCTAATACATGGTAATGAAACCAAAGTGCAAAGCGATGAGTCTTCCTTCGGCCTGGCCTTGCCTCTCTCCTCCCTTCCTCTCCCTCCCTGTCTCCCATCCCTCACTTCCCCTCCCTCACGTCCCCTCCCACTTCCTCTCCTCTCTTCCCTCTTCTTTCTCTCCTCTGACCCTCCCTCCAGATCTCCCTTGCTCCGTCCTTTCCTTCCTATTTCCCCAGTGTTTCTTTTTTATTTTTTTTTTGCTTTTTTGGGTCATACCTGGCGATGCTCAGGGGTTACTCCTGGCTCATGCACTCAGGAATCACTCCTGGCAGTGCTCGGGGGACCATATGGGATGCTGGGAATCGAACCTGTGTCAGCCATGTTGGCTGAGTGCAAGGCAAACGCCCTACCCGCTGTGCTATCACTCCAGCCCCTCCCCCAGTATTTCTTACAGACATAAACCGAGCGTTCAAGTTCAGTGGGCTGTCTCATATTCTCAATAAATTTAATAAAATCTTATATATTCTCCGTACCTTGAGGAGAGGGGTGGGCTACACCTAGCCCTTCTCATATTTTACTCCTGCCTCTGTGCTCGACTTCATCCTGGTGCGGCTTGGGGGAACCGTAGTCAGTGCCAGGGATCAAACTGGGGTCATCTGAATGCAGGGCAAGCCCTTAACCCTGCCCTATGTGTCCACCCGCGCCTGGGTCCATAGCTCCTCTTGTCCTGCCAACCTCCTACCCAGCCCTTTCCCGGTTAGAGTCACATGGTTTCTTTTGCTTTGATACTCTCAGTTCGTCTGATAATGTGTCTTGATGGCAAGCCATTGCAAACCCTTCTGGAATCAGAGATAGGAAAACACACACACACACACACACACACACACACACACACACACACACCCATAAAATTAAAACAAATATGTCCACTCCCGGGGGCAGCCCTCCTGTCCGCCCATGCTCTGCACCCGAGATGAGGTAGAGCATTAATGCTTGATTAAAAAGTCACTGCATATGGATGGCGATTCGTGTCACCTGTCTATTCGATAAGCTCGGGACAGGACAGCCTCGAGGTAATGCGGGATGAGGAGAGTGAAAGTCGCTGGTTGTGGTTTCAGGGGAACAGTTTACAAACGCCTTCACAGTGATTAATAATTGCATTCCGGGAGCTCCTGGCCCAGGAGATAGCTCCTGTTTACAGTCCTCCCGGCACTCCCCCGCAGACCAGGGGACAGGCTGAAGGTCAGATGACTCTTCCCCGCCCCTGGCCGCCTCCGAGGAGCGCCTGTCCTGAGGCCCTGCTCCCTGGCCCCCCAGGAGCAAGGTGAGGCTTAGAGGACAGGCTTCCCGAGCCTCCGGGAGACAGAGGCATTCTGACGGATAAGGCCGGTTTTCTGCCTCTGCTACAATAGAGTCCAGGAGGCCAGAGGATAGCGCAGTGGGGAGGGTGTTTGCCTTGCATGCAGCCAACCCGGCATCCGATTCCCAGCATCCCAAATGGCCCTCTGAGCACTGCCAGGAGTCAGCCCTGAATGCATGAGCCAGGAGTAACCCCTGAGCATCGCCGGGTGTGACCCAAAGTGAATAAAAAAAATTAAATAAATAAAATTGAGTGAGTCCAGGCACGAACAGGGAGCAGAGAGGCCCTGAGGGAACCAGGTGGAGGGTTAGGGAACTCGGGGGTCCAAGGGTCAATTCATGCCCAGACACAGATACACTCTCCCCATTCACAGCCCAACAAAGACAGGAGTGGGAGACATGGAAGGAATCCCGACAGGGTCCCCCCTCTGCAGCTCCCCTCTGCTGGGGCCTCCAGCCTGCACCCGCCCACAGAACTTTCTGGAAGGAGGAGCAGACACGCCCTCTGGGGCTGTCCAACAAGGCAGCCTCCGGCCACTCGGGATGAGAAAGCCCTTAACAGGTGGCTGGCGTGAGCGAGACCCTGGATTTTTAATGTCGTTCAGGTTTAATTAATTTACATGCAGATGCATATGGTCACGTGGGGGTGGGCAGCTTTATTGGTCAGTGCGGGAGACAACAAAATCCTGAGAAGCCGCGGCCATCTGGACTCGCTGTGAAGTTAGGGGGCGGGCGGGCACTTTCCTCACAGAGCAAGACGAGGGCTCACACTGGCGGGGACTCTCGCGTTGATGGCCACCTGTCCTTGCTGGGGATCTGACTGCTCCCCTCTTCTGGTCCACTCAGCCCCACGAGGCAGACGTTCTCCTCAACAGATGTCACCCAGTGCCGACACAAAGCGCCCAAGGCAGGCTGCTTGCTTCTCCACAGGACACTGCACACTCGGCCAGCAGCCCCTCGAAGGCACTGCATGATGCCGGGAAGCGGCACTGGCCCCTCTGGCGCCAAGGAAGCAGCTGTTTGCAGGAAAATCACCCCCCCCCCCACTCCCCATGCCTGTGCTCTGCCATCCCAGCAGGCACTGGGCCTGCAGAGAGAGGCTTTGTGGGGCCTGCTCGTCGGGTACCAGGCCCCTAAGCAGTTCTCACCTGCCACCCTCGCCCCACCCTCTGGAGGGTCTGCCTGCATCAGAGGCCCGTGGAGCGTCTGGCGGCCCACCACAGACAGCGGGGCAGGTGGCGAGTGGCAAGAGAGACAGGACGGCAAGACAGCACAAAGGGTTGCCTGAGCATGGTCAGGAATGAGCACTGAGCACAGAGCCAAGAGAAAGCCCTGAGCAGCATTGGATGAGTACCCTCCTCCCAAGCACTGAGATGTTTGTTCAGGTGGACCCATCCGGCAAAGCCATGGTGCAAAATCGGCGTCCTTTGACCCCTTCTGAAACCTGTTCATCCCCAACAGCGTTGGTGGAGAGGCGGGAGGATGCGTCATGCGCGGAACTCCGGACAGGCATGAGTGACAGGCAGGACCCTCGCGGGGACGGTGGGGAGGCCCCGGGTCTCTGTCCTGAGGAGGGCCCCAGGCGGCTTTCTCTACTGCGGTCTTCCCAAACACGCACCACACGGCCACCGAAGTGCGTTTATGAAAATGTATGTCTTTTCTTCTCTCCTCATTAAATCTTTATCAAATTTAAAACCATGGCGAATGACGGCTTTCTCCCGACTCCTCGGGAAATCTGTCCCAGCGCGGGACGCAGACAGGGAGGCTGGGAGCGTGCTTCCGGGAGGCTTGGGTGAGGAGTCATCGTCCCCCCACACACACAGAGGCTCCGGGGTCAATGCCCCAGACCCCCGAGAGCCAGGCCCAGGGGAACCCAGCTTTTCCCTCACGGCAAGCTCATCCCCCTCCTCCATGAACTGGGGCTGGGGACCGTTTCGGAACTTCACTGGGCAAGTCTGCAGAGGCCAGGGGCTTGTTCCATGATGCTCGGGACCCTCCATTCTCCACAGTGCTCAACTGGCCCCGGGTCCCCCAAGTGCCCGGAGTGAGAAGCCCATCATGTGACATGAGCTATGGGGGAAGAAAGAGGAGCTCAACTAGGGAAGGGCCTTTGCAAGGACAGTGACTAGGGAGAGAGAGAGGGAGGAAGAGGGAGAGAGAGGAGAGGGAGAGAGAGGCAGATGGAGGGAAGGGGCTGAGAGAACTGAGCGAGGGAACAGGTAGGGAGGGAGAGAGAAGAAGGGAGAGAGAGAGGGAGGAAGAGAGGGGGAGAGAGGGAGAAAGAGGGAAAGAGAGGAGAGGGAGAAAGAGGGAGTGAAGGAAGGAGGGAGGGAGAGAGAGGAGGGAAAGAGAGAGGGAGGGAAGGAGGGAGGGAGAGAGTAGAGGGAGGGAGAGGGAGAGAGAGGGAGGAAAAGGGAGAGAAAGGAGAGGGAGAGAGAGGGAGTGAAGGAAGGAGGGAGGGAGAGAGAGGAGGGAAAGAGAGAGGGAGGGAGAGAGGTGACAGCAAGGAGAGAGCGGTGGAGAAAGACCTGGAAAATAGAAGGAAAAGCGAGAGAGCTGGAGAGAGAGATAGAGAGAAGGAGACAGAAAAAAGCAAGAGGAAAGAGAGAAATAGGGAGAGAGGAAGAGTGAGGGATAGACGGGAGAAGGAGGGTGCGAGGGGGAGGGATAGAGAGAGAGGGGAAGGGGGACAGGCACCCCACTGAGAATGTTCAGGCTTTGGCACATGGCCAGGCTTCTGGGTGACGAGGGGACTGAATGGGTCGCCCCCCCCCCCCCCGGAACTCGGGAGCTTACCCTGGAGTCCCCTCTGGGGGGAGCAGGGGTCACCTTCTTTCTTCTGGACACAGAGCCGACCCCAGTCTCTCCCCCTCAGCCTGGCATCTCTCCGGAGGACCAATCAAATTCTCCCTCATGCTGAAGAGAAGCACCTTCCCTCGATCTCCAATCATTCTATGCCCTGTGGGTCGAAGAGCTGGGAACCCTGGGGGGCGTGTGAAGAGGTGGCCTGTCCAAGCAGGGCCGCAGAAGGTGTGGAGTCCTGGACCCTTAAGGAGGCAACCGTGTGGGCCCAGGGCAACGCGGGGACTGGGCTTTCGAAGGCGCATCCTGCAGAGCTAAAGTGCCTGCCCAGGGCCCCAGATACAACCCAGAGAACCTCCTGCTGTGCCCACTGCAATTCACTGCAAACGGGTTCCTGACAGTGGGTGTCATGGGACGGTTGAGGCTGTCGTTACCAACATCAACCAGCCAGCAAGACTGTTCCCCGACTGTTTCTCTGGCCCTGCTGGGAAGCGCTACCGTGCATCCCACATGAGAAATCTAGGAGACAATCTGTCACCGGCGCAGGGAGCTGGGACACACAGGGTGTCGGGCTTGAGGGGGAACAAACGTCCCGTGGCTCAGGAACTTTGAATGAATGACTTTGAATGACATGGACAGTTTGCAATCTGGGTTTTCAAGTTTCTCCCGTCGGGAAGAATTCAAGCCCCGCATTCTGCTTTCCTGGACTTGATTTCATTAGAGTGACAAAGAGAGAAAACGCATTTTTCACTCTTGCAACAAGAAAACTGGGGAGGGAATGTGAGGTGGACCCACACTCAGCCCAGCTGGGTTGGGATGTACTTATCAGTACTCTGGGCCCCCGGGCCCCCCCCCCCCCAGTGGGTGATGGTCAGGGAAACTGCCAGGCTCCCGCTGATCTGTGTCACTCCCCAACTGGTGGTGGGCTCCGAATCCCTTCACCAGGCCTGCCTGACCTGTCGTTTCTCTCCCAGCCCCAACTCCACACCAGGCTTGAAAGCGGAGTCATTATTCAGAATACGACACTTGGCAGATCTCAACAGAAGACGCCAAGTCACTGAGGAGAGGGGTATCACTGGTTCTCACGCCGCTTTGCAGACAAAGAAGCTGGGGCTCGAGGGATGTAACTCACTGGTCCCCACAGCCCGCGGCCTCCACAGCCTGTGGCCCCCAACCCCGCGGCTCACTCACCAGACACGCCATCCCCCTGCACCGGCCAAACCAAGACTCTGCCTAAAGCACCATCCTAGCTGGGTGGTCCCCATGGTCCCCCTTTCACCTTGGTCTTTGTCACTCACTCTCTCACTCACCTCTCACACAAGGCTCGTTTTTAAAAAAAAAAAAAAAAACTTTTTTTTTACTCACCTCTCACACAAGGCTCGTTTTAAAAAAAAACTTTTAAATCGATTATTTTATGCAAACAACAGGACTTAAATTAACGCCACTGCCTTTTTGAAGGAATGACCATGGGGAATGTCGAGAGGGTTGACAAACGGTCTGGAAAGAACAGGTCTCTCTTTTCTTCCTTTCTTTTTTTTTTTTTTAAGCACCTCTATGCCAAGTAAGCTCTCTGAGGTCCTGTGGGAGATGAACCAAGAAAATTCCTCTGAATAGTGACAAGAAGGGAGACAGCAGCTGTCAGAAGCTGCAGGGACACCCAGATTCCCCAGGTCCTAGACAGGGGCCTTGCTGAGCTCGGGGAGGGACTGGCCAGGCTGATGGGCTGAAGCATGTCCAGCCTCTTAGATCAGCACTACAGCGTCAGCCCACGAGGCCTTACCTCCGAGCTTTGGGGGCGTGAACGCAGAGGTTGACCAGATGCCCGCCCGTATGAGCACCTACCAGCCTTGGAAAGATGATGCAGATCATCTTAAACCTATAGTTGCTGCTGGCCGCCTCCTGTCCTCTCTCTCCACCTGTCCAGTCACCCCACACTGGAATCTGAGTTGGTTATCTTCCTCCCCACCCCACCCAAGTCATCAGCCCTGGTCCTGTGTCTCTGCTCCCCTACATCTCAGCTCCTTCCCAAGTCCAACATCCTCCGCCTGACATACACAAAACTGCTTCTTCCTGGAGTCTCTCCCCACCCAGCTTCCCTCAGATTAATTCCCGCACTCAGCTTCCAGAAGAGAAATCAAAACCCGAAGCCCTGATTCCTCGTGACCCAGGTTCAAGCCCTTGGACATCTTCCGTGCAGACAAATGGCCAAGACCCCATGTCCAGTCACACAGGTGCTGTGACCTCCATGTCCTGCCAGCTCTCACCCTGCACAGCTCCCTCTGGCAAGCTCACACTGGCCCAGTCCCACTTCCCCCAGCCCTCTCCCTTGCTCCCTGCCGCTGAGCCTTCCTGCTTTCTTGGTGACATTTTGCTCTTTCGCTCCTTCTGCCAGCGATGCAGTGAACCCTGAGCGCCTACCCTGTGCATGTAGTGTTCGCTCTGGATGCAGCTGGCGGGAGAGAGCTGGTACCACCAGTGTGCAGTGTGCTGGTGCGACCCGGCAGAGCCCTCGGAGGAAAGATGTGGTTTCCGTCACAGCCCAGGTAGGGGCAGATGAGAAAGGGACAGGCAATGTGAAGAGCAGCTTCCCATGGAAGGGAAGTGGATGGTGCAGGGCCATGGTGCATGCGTTAGACACCAACTGTTTACACCAAGAGGCACAGCACCCTCCCATGTCCTCGAGGGTCAGCACAGGGCAAACAATTACGTGGGATTCTAGCTGGAAACACCCCTGAACTATATCACAGCACAATTATATTATTAATGGATGGATGGATGGATGGATGGATGGATGGATGGTTGGATGGATGATGATGGATGAATAGAACAATGGAATGCTGGGTGGATAGGTGGGTGGATGGATGGGTAGAAGGGTGGATGGGTACGTGGTGGATATGTGGATAGACACTGGTAGGCTGAGCGATTACAGTACACACCAGTAAAGAGAGGAACATTTTTGCTATCATCTGAGTTTCATACATCCCTGATTAAAATTGTGTCCTTGCTAACAAGTGCATCTGAGAGGCTCTCATCTCCAGGTTTATGAGAACATCCTTTACCTGTGGAAGAGAAGCCACACAGCAGACGGGGTGTTTTCAAGCCTCGTCAAGGTTCCTGCTCACATCCTTGAGGGATTTTCAGAAAGGCCCTTGTGTGCTGGAGAGTCGCTGGTGAAAAATGCTTCAGGAGGCAGAGACAAAAACAAAGCCCAGCCTGGCTGTAGGGGGCCGGGAGGGAGGAGCAGAGCCAACTCCAGCTGAGAATGTCGGGAGAGGAGGGGGCACCGGGAGAGGGGAGCTGGCGGGGCATTTGCCTCGCATGCAGCGGGCCCGGCCTCCATCCCCAGCAGCCCAGATGGCCTGACAGGCTCAGCCAGGAGACTGAGTCCTGAGCATCGCTAGCTGTGGTACCCCCAAATAAAATAAAAAGACGGAGGAGCAGGTGAGGGTCCTGCCGGACGAGGGGGAAGGATGGTGGGGATGGAGGTGCAGGGGACCTCCAGAGATCCATGTTGGGGGGCACCGGGCAGGAAAGGCATAGCCCTCTGCTCACTGGGGCTGGCCAAGTTTCAGAGGCCCACTCAGGACCGCCCTGGGCCCAGGGCCCCTTCCTGGGGAAACCCAAGGACAGGAAACCAGTGGCCCAGTTCCTCTGGAATGGAATCTGAGGGTGAGAGTTTCCCAAGCGCGCCCGGCAAATCCCCATTCCAGGCCCCCATGACCCCGTAACCCTGTCCAAACACGGTTCTCAGGTCAAAGAGAACTGAGAACCCCGGGTTCCAGGGATGCAAGTGGCCCGAACGGTGCCCGTCGGCCCACTGACAGGAGGTGGGGCCGTGGACAGGAGCCTGTGAGTGGGGGAAAGGCAGAGAAGTGGAAGCCGGCATCACCAAGGCCTCCATCGTGGGGCCGGGCAGCGGGCAGCTGGGAGGGGACTCATCCCGTGAGCTTGCAAGGCCTGAACGCGGGCGGGACAGTGGAGGGGCAACCCCAGGGCTGGCCTCCAGCAGCCCAGGAGCACTCGTGGGCGCTGAGGACCAGCAGAGCCCACAGGGTGGGGGAACCTCAGTCCTGGGGTGAGCTTCGGGGGGCACCAGGACCTCTCTCTCTGGGAAGACCCGTCCCGTGGCTCCAGCATGGCCATCACTCATGAGCCAGGGCTAAGGGGACGATTCCTTTACTGGGGGACATGGGACCCGTCCTTCCCGAAGAAAGCCTGCCACACAGGTCAACCATGGGTCGGAAGCAGAGGGCGCGAGCGGACAGCAGAAATGCAATGTCCACCCTGGGCCTATAGCAGAGCCAGGGGGCTCTCTGGGGTGCCGCAGGCTCGGAGACCCCCCCACCGGGCCCTGCATGCTCTCCCCTTAGCTCCTCCGACCCACGCCTTGCCCATTTCCCAGCCTTGCTGCAGACGCCCCTGACCCTCCTGTTCTTCCTGGGCTCAGTGCCTCAGCAACCACACCTCTGACCCGTCCCTGGAGTCCATGACAGCTGCCGCTCCGCTCGGTCCATCCCCAACGGCGCAGCTCTCCTCACGGCCACCCCACCCCGTGGGCACCACCCCCATCCTTCAGGCACACAGAGCAGGCTCCCAGTGCCACTGTCCACCTCAACACTGGCCCAGACCTACGTTGAGTGACAAGCCTGGGGGGAGGCGACCCCCGCTGCCCACACCCGCCCTCTGCTCCCCCCCCCCCCCCCCGCACAGGAGTAAGGGCAGCGGTGGCGGAGAGGGGAGATGGTGCTGTCCCATCCCTCCCCTCCCCAGCCCCTTCTCTGTGCCCCTCGGCAGAACAACCCGACACCCCGCTTCTCTCTTCACTGGAACTGAGGGGCCCTGAGGTGGGGGCAGAGCACGGGGCCACACGAAGATGCGGAGCACCTCAGGCCAGGTCTGACGCCGGCAGGGGAGCGCCGGGGAAGCGGGGGGCCGGCTGGAACCCCAAGTAACCTGGCAGCGCGTGGGCTGGAGTGGCGGCGGGTTGCTTGGCAACAGGAGGTGCTTCTCTGCCACAGACAGGAGAACAGTGATTTGGGGAAACAATTTGCCAGAGAATCTGGGGGAGTGTCCTGCTGTGGCGCCCCCTGGGCTGTGGGAAGGACAACCTGGGTGGCCGGGGACCCAGGGGCCCGGGGCTGGGGTGTACCCCGCCCGAGGTAAGCACTGTGGTGATTTCTGCTGTGTGCCAGCATACTAATCACGCCGCGGGCTCAGGAAGGAGAGGCCGGCTGTCCTGACAGTCCCCATTAACGGGGGCGGATGATGTTTGATCAGACCTTGCTGAGGCCCGACCTTCCCGCTGCCACCACGACCCCAACGCCAGGGTGCAGCTGGCCGGTGCCCTAGATGCAGGCTGGGGAGGAGGCACCCACGAGGTTTCGCAGCTGGGCCGTCCCGGCAGAGGGGGACGCTGGGTTCAGTCCACAGGCCACTCTGGATGCCAGAGGGGGCTCCGTTGTCTCTGCCCATCACAGCCGGGGAAGCCACATGAGAAAGACCCCCTCAGGGCCCGGGGCAACTCTGCGGCCAGCCTCAGCTTAGGTTTGCAGAGACACCCCCGACCCCTGCCCGCCGCCGGGACCAACCCTGGACAGAGTCTGGATTTGGGGGGAGCAAGAACCAACCAGCTGGGGGGGAGGGGGTGGTTAGGCAGGAGGACAGGAAGGGTCCTGGAGGGAAGGGGCAGCTCATGACTCGGTTTCCCCAAGAAGCAGCACTTGCAGGGACCCCGAGGCATCTCTATGGTGGAACGGACTGAGGATCACTTGCTGTTTGTGCATGAGTGGGGAGGAAGGTGCTCTCAAGGGTGGCTCAGGGTCCCAGCCCCCACCCCACAAATCTCGGCGAACTAGGCTGGCGGCTCGCCCCAGGCCCTCTGAGACACCGGAATCCCTGATTTAACCCCGGGTGCTCTGGAGTCCCAAGAGTTGCTGCCAGGGACACTCGGGGAGGACCCTGGGATAAGGGTGCAGGGGGTGGAGCCCGGCCCGGCCCCTTTCCCTGGGAACCACAACCCCCCAGTGCCACTCGGATTCCGTAGAGTTGAAGCCGCCACACATGGTCCCTGGGCCCTGCCTGACTCGACATCTCGGGGTCCCAGAGCAAAGCCCAGCACCCAGTCTCTCTCCTGTGCCACCCCTGGGCACTGTGTGAGAGACAGCGAGAGAGAAAAGCAGGAGCAGAAGGTGGGGGCAAATGCCGGGACGCCCCTGCCCCCGTCAGCCTGACCCTCTCAGCCTCACCCCTGCATGCTTCGAGCTGGTCTCAGTGCACCGAGGTGGGGGGCGGGGGGCATCGGCAATGAGCTGCTTCCTGAGCTGGGGTCTCCTCTCCCTGCCTGAGGGGGCTTTGGCACAGACGGTGGAGAGGGCAGAACTCACAGGGGCTGGGGGTACAGGGATAGTCAGACAGAGACCCCAGACCCGCAGCTGCGCCCCCGCCCCCTGGTGGCCTTCCAGGGCCCAGAGGACACAGGAATGCAGGGATGCAGGTGCAAAGGCAGACACAGCATCAGAGGCGGGGGGGACAGGCGAGGAGGGGGAACCCTTTGATGCTGAGGGACCTGGCCAGGCTTAGGACCCAAGACCCCTGGAAACGGGGGTTGATGGGGCGGGGGCTGGGAGGAAGGGGGGGTCGGTTCTCGGCCCGCACGCGCCAAAAATAAAACCCATTTGGATTCAATTAATAAAGTGAAATATAGTCACCGCGGATCAGCGGGGAGTCGCTGGAGCGTGGAGGAGGGGGGCGGGAAGCTCGTGTCTGGGTTCCTGCTTGGGGGGTGCAAACGGACTGCGGTCACCTGCCTGGCGGCTGGTGGCGGGGGGGGGGGGTGTTTGCTGCGGGGCAGGGGTGGGTGGGGAGCGTCTCCTCCCAGAAAGGAGAGGAAACCGTCGCCTGCTAATCTGGGTCCCACGTCCAGATGAAGAACCTTGAAAATAGCCGAAGATCCAAAAATATGGAGCTGCATTCCAAGGGACGGTTTCTTCCCTCTATATATAGCGACTCAAAAATAGACACCCTGGGCCCGACACAGGGCGGGAGTCTGGATGTGTCCTGCCACTGGAAGATGCGTTCCCGTCTGCGCCCAGTTCTGCAGCCGGCCTGGTCTGCTGGGGACGCCTGCCCCGTCGGCACCAGCGCCTGAAAGCCACTCACTGGCCGGCCGGCAGGGTCTTGGTGCGGTCTGTTGGCGTGGCTTCCCTGCCTAGACTCGCTTCCATGGTGGTGACTGGCCATTCCTTGAACAACCTTCTGTCTGATGGTGGCACCGCTCGTGGGTCACCACCCACAGCTTGTGGGTCACTCGTGGGTCAGCACTGGGAAGAAGCTGGCGTGGAGTCACACTCGTTTGTCCAAGAGAACAGAGCAAGTGCCCACACAGCCTCGAAGCAAAGGAAGCATGTAGGATAGTAATAAAATCATTCGGTGTGTTTCAGAAAACCCTTAATTCTGTTTCCTCTGTGGGTTAGCTCAGTCTTTTTTTTTTTTCTGGAGCCAAGCGCCTGTGAAGGGCAGTGGACGCGTCTTCTGGGATTCGTGTGCTTCAGTTGCTGGTGTGAGGAGATGCTTGAGCGGAGAGAAGGCTGGAGGAAAGTGAGTCGCCCCAGCAGCAGTTCCCGGCGAGGCCCGGCCACCTTGGAGCCAGCCGGCTCATCCTGCCCCTCAAGTCGCTGCCACATTCACTGGACGGCACAACCCAGCGGGCGTCTTTCCAACCAAAAGAAGGGCTGCTAATTCTCCCCCCGCCCTTCACGTGCCCTAGTTTCAGAGTCTCCTCGTGTGTTTCCAAACGTCAAAGGAGTTTCTCTCCAGCGAGTGGAAAGGGCGTTTCTGGGAAGGCCGATAGGAGCCCTTCATTCGCTAGTCGCGTCAGACTTGTCCCGCCTTGGAGAATGGCTTGAAATTGTGCAGGGAAACGGGAGCCAGGGCAGGGGACTCACGCTCCAGCCTGGGCAGGAGACAATTGGCCTGCGGCACCAACACACACACACACACACACACTCACACATACATATGCACACACACACCACACCAAACACACACTGGTGGCAAGTTTGCCTCCAGTCCCACTGCCCTGGCACCAGCCCTCACACACACACACACACACACACACACACACACACCACGCACACATACCAACCCTCCCCCCCACACACACACCGCACTACACACACACTGGTGGCAAGTTTGCCTCCAGCCCCACTGCCCTGGCACCAGCCCTCACACACACACACACACACACACAGACACACACACACACACACCACGCACACATACCAGCCCTCCCCCCCACACGTACACCGCACTACACACACACTGGTGGCAAGTTTGCCTCCAACCCCACTGCCCTGGCACCAGCCCTCACACACACACACACACACACACACACACACACACACACACACCACGCACACATACCAACCCTCCCCCCCACACACACACCGCACTACACACACACTGGTGGCAAGTCTGCCTCCAGCCCCACTGCCCTGGCACCAGCCCTCACACACACACACACACACACACACACACACACACCACGCACACATACCAACCCTCCCCCCCACACACACACCGCACTACACACACACTGGTGGCAAGTTTGCCTCCAGCCCCACTGCCCTGGCACCAGCCCTCACACACACACACACACACACACCACGCACACATACCAAACCTCCCCCACACACACACACCGCACTACACACACACTGGTGGCAAGTCTGCCTCCAACCCCACTGCCTTGGCACCAGCCATCATACACACAAACACACACACACACACACACACACACACACATACACTGGTGGCAAGTTCGCCCTCCAGACCCACCCGCTGGCTTCCAGGCCCAGGGCTGAGTCTCAGCTCAGACACAGGCCGGCCTGTTAAGGATTTTCTTCAGAGCCCTGAAAGCTTGCAGGCCTTCTGATCACAAAACAGGGGGTACTGACTGTACAGGACAGATGCTGGGAAAGGGCGTGCATACCCCGGTATCTGAGCAGGCAGGCGGGGACAGACAGCAGCCCAACAAAGATGGTGAGGCCGTGGCGCCGAGACCACGTGGAAGGAACCACGGAGATCTGTAGGCGGAAACGCCTGCAGTGGAGATGGGAGGGAAGGGGAATCCCCTGTCTCAGAGCCCCGGGATGGACAGGCTGGGTGAGGCTGCCAGCTGGTGGCCAGAGGCCAGAGTCGGGCAGTCACGGAGCGGCCAGTGGTGACTTTGAGTGCAGCAGGGCCCTAGATGGGGACAGGCGCTCCCAGGAAGCAGGTCTGCGTGGGAGATCCACACAGTGCAGAAGAGGACAAACATGCCCCCCCCGCTCCCCACGAAACTCAGGACCACGTGTGTAGACGAGATGGGGCGGGGGAGCAAACGCGCATTCGCAGGCCCCAGGGCTGACGGCGAGCCAGCCCACCGCGTTGCCATCTGCCCGGGCGGGCGCCTTCACCAACGGCGGGAAGGAAGACCCGAGAGATGAGTTTATCAAATTTACAGATGGCGCAGACGACGCGGGCTTTGGGTGCGTGGAGCAACAGAAGCAGGATTCAAGAGCATATTTATAGACTTCAAGACAGACTCCAGCCTATTTCTGTCGCGGCTTCGGGTGGGCCAGGCCCTCGGCGACACGCACGGCATCCAGGGGCTAACGGAGCCCGGCGTGTTGACGCCTGATTCGTACATCACTTTTTTTCGCCACAGCCTAAGGAAGATCCAGGCCTGTGAGGCGAAGTGAGAGGGCAGGTGGGTTACAAGAGCCCCGAGGTCAAAACGCAGTGGGGGAGGGTTGGCTTGGGTACAGAGGAGGCCAGAGCAAAAGCCCCAGTCCGAGGTGAGGAGGAAGAATCACCATCAGCTCTGTCCCCAGGTGACTCTGCAAATCCGCAGGAACCCAGGACCGTGCTAAGGTGAGGGAGCCTTTAGGCAGCTGAGGAAGCTGGGCTGGGCCTAGAGAGATGGTCAGCAAAAAAATCACTCGCTTTGCGCTCAACAGACCTGGGCTCCATCCCAAGAACCACACGGGGTCTCCCCAGCCTGGCCCGGAGTGACTGCTGAGTACAGCCAAGAGTGGCCCCCAAACCCAAACAAAATAAAGGACGTAGAGAGGGAGAGAGCCTGGGGGACAAGACGAACAGAGTGATGCCCGGAGGGGTCAGAGGGAAGGGGAGGCAATGAAGAGAGGTCCAGGAGTCACGTGCTCTGGAAGCAGGGGGAGGTGACCAAGAGCCAGGCAATGTGGGGGATGCCAGAAACCCATCAAGGCAGGACACTGGTCCTGCCCCCAAGGAGGGTAGAGCTCCACTGTCCCCCAGGTGCCCGTCAGCAATATTAGGGTTCCAGCTCCAACAGCCCTTCCCAGCGGTCAGCCAGGGCCGTCTGCCTCCACAGACACCTGTCAGCACTCGGAAGTGGCCGGAGGCTAATTAAAGCCCAGCGCCCATGGCGGCTGGCAGTCCAGAGGCGACATTTCCAAGCTAATAAGCAAGTAAGCCCCGTAATCCCCCAACACAGGGTGCCAGCCAAGAGCGGGGGACACACTCCCTGCTGGCAGGTGAGCAGGTGCAGCCCGCGGAAGGCCCCCCCACCCCAGACGAGACCATGGGGAAGGCAGGTCCACACAGTGTAGCTCAAAGGCTTCCAGATGCAAAAGCGACCCCTCCCCTCCTTTCTGTATCGGAACCCCCCAATACAGCTCTGCAAGCTCAGCCGGGAGCCTCAACTGCACATTACAATCACCCAGACTTTGGAGCACTGAGTTGACTTACAAAATCGAGTATCCTGTGTAATTTAGGATGCCAAGCAACGTTATGTTTTCCTTAGGTAGCTCAGTGAAAACTCTCCTTACAAACTTTCTGGGCTGGACGGCTTCCAGGAACGTCAGGATCATCATGATGGTAACAACAGTTATCATCGTGACAAGTTCAGTGAAAAGTGACATGCCATAGAGGCAGGTTGTGGGATGGGGGAGAGGGGGAGGGAACCTGGGGACACTGGTGCTGGGAAATGTACCCTGGTGGAGGGATGGGTGCTGGAGCACTGTAGGAGTAAAACCCGAACATGAACAACTTTGTACGAATGCACAGCGATTCAGTTAAAAACCATAATAATAGAACGGTTTTTTTTTTTTTAAGTAGCATCTGGGAACTGGAGTGATAGCACGGCGGGTAGGGTGTTTGCCTTGCATGCAGCCCACCTAGGTTCGATTGACAAGAGTCTATGCGGATTGGGGGCAGTGCCTGAGAGCTTGGCGCACAGCCGTTGGTGAGAAGAGTGTGTGCGAGACAAACAGCCCACTGCACTGGGCGCTCTGTGGTGGGGGGCTGAGGAAGGAGCCCCCTCACCTGCACTGGCCTCGCAGTGACCTGGTGTCGTTCAGTTCTCACCCCTTCTTGAGCCCCACCGGGCATCTCGCTACCGTCACATGGATTTCAATCCAGCGGGAAGTGCCCCTAGACAGGTGTTCTGCGGTGTGTGGAAAAAAAGGAGGGGTATGAAAAGGGAGGATGACCAGGAAGCCCAGGGTCCGGCACTGATCACCCAGGGTGCTCAGGAAGTATCCCAGGGGGATGGAGACAGCCTGGACCCATGCAGGGCACATTCACCCACGAGGCCAGCATGCACTCCATGCAGTGTGAGTGGAAATACAACACTTAGAAAGAGGGTCTGAAAACTCCCTGTCCTTGTCACCGGACTTCCAGGTGACTCTCTAATGGCTCAGCTCCTCCCTGCAAGCCAGCGGTGGGATCCACAGGCTCAGCTCGAATCACGGGACCAGAGGGAGCCCCTTGTGGTCTACGCTGGAATCCGAGAAACTTGGTCATTCCCTGAGGATGGGGAACCAAAGCAAAGACCGAGAGTGGGGTTGGGGGAGGGGGGCTGAAGGGCAGAAGGCAGAGACGGCCACAGAGCCCCCAACTCTCAGGAAGTGAGCCCCTGAGAGGGAGCCCAATATGGGGGAAAACTGATGGGGAGAGATGGGTCTGACAGGTGCAGACGAAGCCTTCTTCGGGGCCATCAGCATTTCTGTGACAGCCACCGAGGAGGTTTGGGCTCTGAGGCACCCATGTCCCCCACCAGGGACTTTCCTGGGGTCAGTGGCCCAGGTGGCAGGGTCAAGGGTTGGGAGGGGAGGACACACTCATCTTCACATTATGCAAAACGCATCACCTGCATGCTCAGGACCATAATGAACGTGTCTTGTTAGAAACTACATTTCCTTTCCTCTAAGAAGCATTCCCCTGACAACGGAGCTCTGATTCAAAATGCATCACCTCCCGAGTGGACAACTTTCTCGGATACAATTGTGCGGCCCTCACAGGAGCCCGGTTGGTGATTCTGCTGAGGTACTTCTCTCCGCCACCAGGATCTGTGGGATTTTTCTTCTCTCTTCCCCTCCCCCCCACCACCCCCAAATCAACAATCCTGACAGGCCTTGAGCCTCCAGCTCTCAGAGGGAAGGGACGGAGGGATGGCGGATTGCCCTCTGCCTCTTGAGGGGCTGCCACTCCCCACAGAGGCAGAGGGGCTTAGGGATGCCCCCCAGAATGGGCTCCCAGGCTGGGGCACTTCTCCCCATGTCTCTCTCAAGCCTGCTGGCCTGCAAAGCCGCCGCCTCCCAGCCTTTATGAGATGGACTTATAAATTGGAGCATAAATTAGGTTTTCTATTGCTTAGCGATTAGCCATTAAGGCAGGGTACAATCAAACTCGGAAGAGCAGAGACATTCTTCCTGCAGCCGAGGTCCATTGGCACAATGGATCCTGCCATCCACGCGCCTTCGGGCTGGGAATAAGTGCCCTTGAAGGCAGGCCTCGTCTTTTCAGATGACAACGCTATTTTCTTCCTGTGCTATCTCAGCCTCCTCCTGCACATTAAGCACTCGGAGTGCCAAATAAGTCTTCTTCATTCCCCCCATCTGCACCACTCCCACCGGCTCTCTGGGACTCATTTCTCCCTTCTCTGCGGCAATACTGGTCCAGAGGCTATCAGTTGTGCAAGCGAACGGCCACTGGATAATTAGGAGCTGAAGGTGGGGACCGGCATCGGAGCCAAGTCCAGCAGACGCTCAGGACGAGGACGCAGCAAGCGGCCCCAGCAGAGTGGCCTGGTGGCTAATAAGAATCATCCTTCAAGGTTCGAGCCCATCTTCTGAGCTCACACACCTCTCCCAAGGAGCCCGCGATCCGCTCCCTTCCCGACCTAAAACTTTCCACTTCACATGTCATCAGAAGACCGTCCTTCCTTTGCTCCACCGGGACTGGAGACCGGGGATTCTTTCTTTCTCCTATTCTGCTCGTGAAAAAGAATACCTACCGGCTCATCACGGAAAACACTGAAAGTGTAAAAAAAAAAATGCATAACAAAGTTGTCTGCAAAAAAATAGAAAAGAAAAAAAATAGGAGAAGAAGAAGGCAGTACCGCAGGTAGTACGCTCGCCTCGCTTGCAACTGAGCTACGTTTGATTCCCAGCATCCCATATGGTCTCCTGAGCTCTGCCAGGAGTGATCAGTGAGTATGGAGCCAAGAGCTACCCCCGAGGGGCTGGAGCGATAGCACGGTGGGAAGGATGTTTGCCTTGCACATGGCAGACCTGGGTTCAATCCCCAGCATCCCAGAGGGTCCCCCCAGCACCACCAAGAGTAATTCCTGAGTGCAGCGTCAAGAGTAATCCCTGTGCACTGCTGGGTGTGACCCCCAAAAGAATCACGAATCACGAATCATGACCATCCTGTTATTCGCCGATTGCCTCGAGCAGGCCCCAGTAATGTCTCCTTCATCCTAGCCCTGAGATTTTTAAGAAAGTGCTATATTCAAGGGTCTTTAGGAGATTGTGACCCATTATTGTTACTGGTATTTGGCATATTGGGTACGCCATGGGGAGATTGCCAGACTCTGTTGTGTGGGCAGGTTACACTCGGTAGCCTGCCAGTTTGTCCAAAGTAGGAATGAGATAATAAGATGTCATAATAAGATGTTGCACGGCTGCAAATGCGGCCGCGCGGTTCCGGGAGCTGGGTTTTATAGTCTCTGAGTCTTGGCCATTGATAGGATTACACGGCACCAGGGGGCCAGTTGGTGGGTATGACCCCCGCCTACAAAAGAAAGAAAAAGGAAAAAAAGAAAAAGAACCACCAGGTGTGATCCCAAACAGAAAAACAAAAATAAAGTTATCCCTGAGCATCGCCAGATGTGGCCCCCAAACAAATAATCCCTCTGATCGCTATCATCACCCCGTCTTACTCCGACCCCTCAGAGGCACTCGCTGCCCACCTCAGCTGTGACTCCCAGATCTGCTGTGGCACATTTTGACTGTCCCCGAGAGCGGGGAGGCGGGGGGAACGATGCCGATGAGCGACTTCTTTGCATGGACCACGCACCCTGGGTAAGGGGAAGGAGGGTGCCAAGAACAATGGCTTTTCAAGGTTCATCCGAATCAGAGAAGAAAACCACCATTTGATGCAAAACCAGGAGAGAAAGTGATTGTCACAAAGGACTCAAAGCTGCTCAGGGGAGGTTCCAGTAAGGTCTTGACTGGCTCAGAGGGATGGAGGAGCCATAACAGCGCCCCCCTGGGGGAGGGAACAGGGGCTACGCCTCCCTTTGATCCCCCCCACCCCCCTGCCCCGGCATTGCACAAGCAAACTTTCCCCCAAATGAAGGGTCTCCTGAGAGACCCTCCGCCTGCAATTAGCTCAGTTGGCGATCTTCTCTGCACTGCGCGTCTTCCTGATCAGAGAAAATGAGGACCTGAGGGGCCTGAGGGGCCCAGAAAGATGACTCTGGGATGTGCGGTGAGTGTAGCGTGTTCGCGGTACACAGGCGCTGTCTGAGCAAGAGCGGGGGGACCCAGCTCAGCTCGACTCAGGCCTTGGCTTCTTTTGCCTCTCCACTTTTCTTTCATTTGTGGAGAGAGCTGTGGTGGGGGGACACCCCCAGCTGTGCTCGGGATTGCACACAGGCCGGCCCCACGCAAGGCAAGTGCCCTCCGCTGGACCGTGGCTCTCTTAACTTTCTTCTTTCCTCCCTTTGGTCGTTATCAACCTCCCTTTCCAGGAGAGCAGGGGATGGAGACCAAAGCGGGCGGATCAAAACCCGATTCGGACTCCCTAGGAGTGTTTTAGGAAGGAGCTGTCAGGAGGGCATTGTTTCAAGTGGGATGGGATCGATGATTCCCCTTCCCCATGTGACTGTGTGGTTGGCGCGGAGACCAGGGCTACAGGTGTGTGCCCACAGGACCCACCCCCAGCTGCCGTGCTCACCACGGCAGTGCTTCTGGCTGGGGCTGGGATCTCACTGGTATTTTGGGTGGGGCTCCAGCCCATAGCCCTCCCCCCACAGGCCTTTGTTTTCTAATTTAATTTAATTTTTTTATAAAGTTGTTCACTATAATATATTTTATTATTTTTGACTTTTTGGGTCACACCCGGCAATGCACAGGGGTTACCCCCTGGCTCTGCACTCAGGAATTACTCCTGGCAGTGCTCAGGGGACCCTATGGGATGCTGGGAATTGAACCCGGATCGGCCATGTGCAAGGCAAACGCCCTCCCCACTGTGCTATCACTCCAGCCCTCAGTTCACTATAATTTATTACATTCAATATTCCAACACTGATCCCACCAACATTATACTTTCTCACCACCACTATTTTGAACGTTCCCAAGCACCCTCCAAGACTTCACCAACAGCAAGCCCTACAAAATTTATTTGTTATTTTTGTTACGAATAATTTTCTAAAAAGGATCCAAAAATTTGGGGTGTGGGAGGGTGGAAAGACACTCAGGTGTGAATCTGCATGGGGGAAGGGCTCAGGGAGCTGGTCAGGATGGATGGACCAGTTGGGCTTGCCCCAGGCCTCAGAGGTGATGTCAGGGGCTGGAGATGGGGTCAGCAAGGGGGTGCTTTGCCTTACATGTGGCCAGCCTGGGTTCCATCTCTGCCACCCCAGGCTGGTACCCAGAGTCAGGAGTGATCCCTGAGCACTGCTGGGTGTGGCCCCCAAACCAAGCAACTAACCAACCAACCAACAGCAATGTCAGAATTTTGCTCATGGCAGGTTTCGAGAACATTCCAGAGAATTTCAGGAAAGTTGCTTTGGGCTGAGAGCAGTAGTTAGGTGGACAAGGACAGCCCTGGGGGTAACGGGTGACCCCCTCCATCAGACACGGCTTGGGCCCAGCATCTCCCCTCCACCATGAGCTTCCCCGATGCTGGCAAGGGTCACAGATGGTCTGGCCACGTAGAGACGCTTCTTGACACCGAGCAAACGCCAACACCATCCCACCAAGGCACACTGAAAAAGACAGAACTGCCCCCACCTGGAGCCCCCAACCCCAGACCCCTGACACCTTGCCATAGTGCCCCCGCCCCCAAGGGTGCCTCCTACTGCCAACTTCACAGTGGGCATTTCCATCACCAGGGGTTGAGTCATGATCGACAAACTGTGACCACCAGCACCGTGTCAAACCCACCTCCTGGAGAAGAACAGGGGCGCGACCCCCTCCTTGCCCCACCACGGCTTTAGAACCCAGCATGGCCGACATGCAGGAGCCATGAGTGGGAACGTATGGCCATGTCCCGTGCCCATCACCCAGAGAAGGGGGCCCAGAGCTCAAACCACACAGAGGGGCGGTGGGGAAAGGCGCAGCAGGGGGAACCACTGAGTCAGGCGGCAGAAGCTTCACCCCCTGGCACGAGATTCTCTTCCCCTGCTTGAGAATTTTCTGTGCTGTGCTGCTGCCCAGGGCTGCCCTGCAACTGTCCCTGTCACTGTGTGTGTGTGTGTGTGTGTGTGAGAGAGAGAGAGAGAGAGAGAGAGAGAGCTATGTCCTGTACCCCGTGTCCACTCCCTCTGTCTGGAATTCCCATCTCCTCTTTGTGTACCCCAGCCCCCTGCCCTGGGGGACTTGTGCCCAGCCTGCAAGCCAGCCACCGCCGGCCCTGCCCGCTTCATCCCCTGCCATCTTCCGGCCCTGAAGAATCACAGCCCTGCCTGTCCCCATTCGTCACCAACCTGTACCCAAGGCCTGAGAGCAGCAGGTGCGAGACAGCCAGAGGATGCGGCCAGCACAGCCCAGCATGGCCCACCATGGCCCTGTACTGCGGCAGATGCCATGGAGTTGACACCGACTAGTCACGAATGAGCCCTCAGAGGAACAGAGTATGTTCTCTGCCACCACCATTGGGTCTGGAGGGGCATTTGCTTTGCCCAGTGGGAGGGAGCAAGTGGGCACTCCACCTGTCCAGCGGGAGGGGAGGGGCAGGGGGTACCATGTAACATCTTCATGACATCAGAGAAGCCCCAGGAGAGTGAAGGACCGAGTCCCCTATTGATCACAGTGATGGGGGGGGGGGGAGAGGAGAAGGAGGAGGGGAAAGAGGAGGAGGAGGAAGGGGAGGAGGAGGGGAAGGAGGAGGAGAAAGAGGAGGAGGAGGAGGAAGAGGAGAGGGAGGGGTGTGGGGGAGGGAGAGGAGGATCTTGTCCCATTTGACAAACTTGACCGAGTACATGCGAAGTCACCAGGTGATTCAGAATCGGCCTCATGTTTAGAGACATTCGCTTGGCGTCTCTGCTTCCATCTGGCCCGTGGCTTTGATTCATCTGTGGAGGCTCTTATCTTGCAGGCCCAGGTTTGGTCTCTGGAAGCTGCCCTTTAAGGGGAGAGCCCTCGGAGTCCCAGGCTCCCAGATGTTTCGCGTGAGGGATCAATTTAACTGGCAATCAATCGATAGGTCAGTCCTTGGCATGCAAATCATCGCCACTAAACCAATAATGGCTTCCCCCCAGACGCTGTGCGGCTGTGCTCTCTCTTTCACCTCCCGTGAAGGCGCTCGGTCAATTTTCTCTATGGGTTGGCAAAGGTCAGCGGCTGCAGGTTCTTGAGGATGCAGTGGTTGTCATTTTTCTCAATCATCTCCACGCTGGGCGCTGCAGGGAGGGAACACCCCCCCCCCTCCCATGCCATGCCTGCCCACATGGCCAGTGGCTCAAGCGTGGATCAATGAGCCAGGGCAGGAAGGCGGCAGTATGGGGACACTGGGAGTGCGGGTGGAGAGGGGATCTCATGCTGGGGCTCTCATCTTTGATCTTTGATGTTGGCCCAAAGGGGGTTCTGAGGCACCGCGGCCCCCAACCAGCAGGCCTTTAGCACGCCGAGGTCCTGGGCATTGCTGGGTGGGGGAGGGGGGGCGGGCAGAGGGTTTCCTTAACAACAAAAAAAAAAAACATTGAGAACTGTACTGGCAGAGGGACAAAGCCACGCGGGTTCCGGGGCCGAGACCTCCAAGCCTACTTGGATTGGAGTCGAGCATCTTCCATCCAGATCCTCCAAATTCCAGCAGGCGGGGGTCACACCCACCACCTGGCCCCCTGGCGCCGTGTAATCCCATCAGCGGCCAAGACTCAGAGACTATAAAATCCAGATCCCGGACGAGAACAGTGCAGTCTTTTGCCCCCACGCCTGGGTGTCCCTCACCGGGACCCCTTGGAGGGGAGCGGGTTGAGCTTTCCTCCCCGCCCCAACCAGGGCTCCGGCAGCCGAAGACCTCCAGGACCAGCCACCACCATGCTGAGACCACTCTCCGCACACATGAAGGTACTGGCAGAGGGACAAAGCCACGCGGGTTCCGGGGCCGAGACCTCCAAGCCTACTTGGATTGGAGTCGAGCATCTTCTCGATCGAGCATTCGCGGCCGCGCGACATCTTATCAGAACTTTTCTTTTATGACATCTTATTATCTCATTCCTACTTTGGACAAACTTGCAGGCTATCGAATGTAGCCTGCCCACAGGGCAGAGTCTGGCAAACTCCCCGTGGCGTACCCAATATGCCAAATACCAGTCACAATGATGGGTCTCATTCTCCTAAAGAGCCGTGAATATAATCTCAGGGCTAGGATGAAAGAGACGTTACTGGGGCCTGCTCGAGGCAATCGACGATTAACAGGATGATGAAATGAAATGAAATGAAATGAAATGAGAACTGATCAACACAGACCCTCGTGACAACAGCCCACCATGTATGTGCTGGCAAGCGTGGGCTGGCAGTGCAGAAGCATATATCCAGTGATCCTGGGTCTGAGTGTGGACGAGAAATTTGCACAGGCCTCAGCGGGCACTGTGAGGGCGAAACGGATGCCATGACAAGCTGCAGCCAACATTAAGTCTCTGCTAGGCCTCAGTTCCTGTTTCCCCAAAGCAGGACTTGCAGTTTCTGGTAAACCCCCAGTGGAGTAATTTGCCAAGAGAAGGAATTGGGCAGTTGGGTCTGGCCGGTCATGAGGGGTCACTGTACCCTCCTTAGAAACGGTTCCTAACCATTGTCCCATTGCTGACCGCTGTTGCAATAGGGCCGATGCTAAAAATAGACCAGTATATAAGTTGCCTCTTAACTCTGAACCCAATATACACTGCTTGTGATTTTGAGTCGGGGTCCTTGTCAAGACTCACTGTGTTGGATGAGACTCGGACCCTAGCTCAGGCTAGCGATGGCTCGGGCTAGTAATTCAGTTCCTTTGCGTTTGCATTGTCGTGGGTGGACTGGGTCTCTCTGCAGTTGGGGATCTGAAACTTGGGCACAACAACACTTCCCTTTGAGAGCTCAAACCCAGACGCAAGAGGAAAAAAGACCCGTTTAGGGGGTGTGACTGGATGGTCCGTGGGGGCTCCTGAGGGTGGGGGAGTCACTGGTCCATAATCCAAGCTAAGTCTCAGGCATCCAGCACTGATTCCACGCCCGCAGGCATGTGTCCCCAGATGCCCCTCATGGCTGAGTTTCCCCTGGTCAAGTGTGGATCCCCTTTCCCATGCCCCGCCAAGCCTCTCGTGACCAATCTACTCTGTGTCTGAAATTCACCTTTGTGTCTCGTTACTTAGAAGGGTACAGAGGGCTGGAGAGATAAGACATCGGGGAGGGCACTGGCCTTGCATGTAGTGGACCCGGGTTCGACTCTCGGCATTTCATAGGATCCCCTGAGCACCGCCAGGAGTAATTCCTGAGTGCAGAGCCAGGAGGAACCCCTGAGCATCGCTGGGTGTGATCCAAAAAGCAAAAAAAAAAAAGAAAAAGAAAGAAAGAAAGAAAGAAAGAAAGAAAGAAAGAAAGGAAACGGAGACATGAGGTGTCTATTCTCTTTGAGAATGAGGCTCAAAGGACTGGTCCAGTGACCCCCACAATGATATTTTTCCCCTGGGGAGAGTTTATTAAAACATCTATGCTGACTTCCCAGCAAACATGTGTGTTCTCCCTCCTCAAGGAAACTCCCCATTCCTCCATTAAGATTTGTGCGTTCAAAGTGGAACACAGAACATTTTCTTGGTATTTCACTACCGTGGCGAGGAGACTTTCTGATGGGGAACAGAGAAAAGATTTCTCATCGCGCAGTGGAAAATCGAAGGAGACATTTCTCACAACCGATTGCTTATTTGATGTCAAGTAACGGGACACTTTCCACGGGCAACGCTGAGCGCGGAGCTGGCAAGACGCACGGAAAGTGGCAGAAGGGTGGGTACATTTTCATTTGCTCATTTTAAGTCATAAATAGCATCCTGATCCATTATTTATCTATTCTCAAATTTAATTAATGGTTCTGGTAATAATTGCATAATTTCTATGGTCAGGGAGAAGAGCGGCCCACATGCATGATAATAAGGAATTTTAATATTTATGAAGTTCAAAGTTTGCTATAAATAGAGAAATTCAGAAATTATCACCGGATCTAAAATTATATTGGAGGAGAGATGAATTATTGAAAACAAAGGCGTGTGTTCATGGGGAGACACAAAACAGAAGCCTCCCGGGAGCACAGGACCTGGGCAAAACTGCCTCCTCCCTCAGACTGCTTCCTACTGAGGGAAGAGTCGTCACTTCCTGCACTCAGAATTGGGGCCAGACAGAATTTTCTATGCACCGCCGGGCCCAGGGTGCACATGCCGGACAACCACCACCCCCCTGCCTCCTTGCTCCTAGCAGGGGCAAAGCTTGGCACCAACATCAAACAACCGCAGTTACCTGAGCCCCCCCTGCACCCATGCAAGTCCCAGCCTTCTCCTCTGCCTCCTGGTGAAGAGGTGCCCATGGCTTGGCCCCCTGGGTGGCCACCCTCCCCTCCCCCACATCTGCCACACCGGATGCAGAGTCCCACCTGGCTTGACAGGTGGAAACACCTGGACAAAGAAATACAGGTAGCGGGGATCAGTGAGACCTAGAGCAGGTAGGCCGCTGGCCTGGCACGCAGTGGTTTCGGGTTCCAGCGGGCACTCCTGAGCACTGTGAGGAGTGATGGCAGAGTGAGAAGTAGGAGTCACCACTGAGTACTGCCAGGTGTGGGGGGGAGGAAAAAATACAGCAAGAAAACAAAAGAAATGGGACCGGAAAAGTGCAGCCAGTAAGACACTTGTTTTGCAAGCAGCTGACCCTGGTTGGGTTCCCGGGAGCCACCAGAAGTGATTCCTGAGCACAGAACCTGGAGTAACCTCCAAGCACTGCTAGGTGAAGCCCCCCCCGCCAAAGTTGCCCCCCAAAGAAGAGAGCTGCAGGTGGGCTGTGGATAACGAGGAGGCAGCGCCCTGCGGGCCTGGGCAAGGCCGTCTCTTGGCTGCCTAAGACCCCACACAACCTCCTCATGTAGGCTGCTCCCCAGAAACCCAACCCTGGACTCAGCACTCCTGAAACCGGGGTGAGCCCAGCCTCTAGGGAGCGGGGGAAGAACGGTGGCAAAGGTCGGGAACAGGGGCCAAGGTCTCCGCCATGGGCAGGGCTAGTGGAAGCACAGAGAAAGCTCAGGAGCTGTGGCCAGCTGTGGAGGGTCAGGCAGTGCAGCCAACTTTGAGCCCCTCTCTCCGCCCAGCACCCTGCGGGGCTTGCATCCCAGCTGCAAGAAAGGCTGCAGGGTTCACGTCCAGCAGTGCCTTGGGTTCTTGGGTCACTGTCAGGATCTGACTGGCCCTAGTGGGAAGTGGTGGGTCTTGAGGGGCCGGGCGTCGGGGCTGGCGGGTAACGGACTCAGGCTGGGCGTGCAATGTCCCACTTGCTCAGTCCTTGGCCCACAGTGTCCATGAAGACCCCCGGGGGCAGCACTCAGGGATGAGGCCCAGGAGGGTCTGCAGAGGACCCGTGGAAGCCCTGAGTCTCTGATCCTTAACACTTGGCCCTCTCCCCTGTCATAAACTGACAGCAAAGGGGCTGTCCCCCACCTCCCAAGCCCCTCTGCCATCTCTCCTCGGGCCCCACGGCTCTCAGAGATAACAGACAGAACTGAACAGACACGCACAAAGCCATGCATGGCCTCCCCCCCCCCAGGACACCAGCACCATCCCGTGCTCCCCAGGGCTTTGGTCTTTGGGGTAGTTCGTGCCCCCAAACCCTGAACATCCCAGACCTTATCGGAGAGCCCGGCAAGCTACCGAGAGTATCCGATATGCCAGACACAGTAACAACAAAGTCTCCAATGGAGACGTTACTGGGCCCGCTCGAGCAAATTATAATAATTATTATATTATAATTATTATAATATAATAATTATATTATATTATATTATATTATAATAATATCCTTATTAACATCCCAGTTCCTCCATCCCCGAACATACCAAGTGCCACTGGTAGCACTGGCCAGAGTGGGGAGGATTTATCCTGTGTACCTGTGAAAGCACATCTGTATGCACGTGCGTGCGCGCACACACACACACACACATACACATACACATGCACATACATACATACACATTCATACATTCTTACACACATACATATATATACACATACACACAAACATGCACACACGCACACACACATACACATACACATGCACATACATACATACACATTCATACATTCTTACACACATACATATACACACCCATACACACACATGCACATATGCACACACATACATACACACAAACACATGCACACATGCACCCACATACATATACACACATACACAAATACACATGCATACACATACATACCTACATATACACACATATATGTATACATACACACAAATCTACACATACATACCTATACATACATGTGGCAGATGCTACTTAAAACTCTGTACTGCACTAAGGAAAAGGCAAGTTGCCAGTTCCCACTTCCCAGATGCCGCGACCCCAGGACCCCGGGAGGCTACTGGCTATATGTGGGAGGTCCCCACCCTCCAGCCCCAGGCAGGCTGCCGCTGGCCCCCCCTCCACAGGAAAGATGGAGCAGGTAGCAAGGCAGGTTCTGAAGCAGCCTCTGGCCTGCCTGATTTCACATGCCTGGCAGGTGCCCACACCTTGTTTTTCTGAACAGGATCAAATCTTAAGATTTTTAAGCCCAAACTCTCCGCGAGCACAGTCACCGGCTCTCAAGGACGAAATGATTATCTCAGATCTCCAGGCCCCGCGTCGGGCTCAGCGCAAGCGTCTCCGGGCCGGGGAGGGTCGCTGGTGCATTTTGATTGTCCCTTGGCTTCGCAAGAATATAAATTTCTGGCTGAGTTAAGACAGAGAATTGTCGCTGGGTAAACGCCGGCCAAAGGCTCTGTCTCCCTCCCCAAACACAACCGTTTTCAGGGCCCTGTAATTTCTGTTCCCAGCATTCACGCCTCATTAATCTTTCTGCTTGCGTTCTTGGGGACAGTTAAACTTTCTTGTGGAGGTCGGACGCATTTCCTGGGAAGCACCTGAGGAGACTGCGCCATTGGGTGGACGGGCCCGTGGCTTCTGAGTCTCCGTGGGAGGGCCCATGGCTTCTGAGTCTCCGTGGACAACCCCGTGGCTTCTGAGTCTCAGGCACGCTTTGCCCAGGGAGATGCTGGTGGATCCGCCCTTTACAACCACAAATCCAGAGCTGGGAACTGCCCCAGGCAGGATCCCAAGAGCTCCCTCACCCCAGGGAACTGATGGGGGTCAGGAAAGGACACCAGAAGGAAGAAATCCTGCCCTGTGCAGAAATGCAGGGATGACTTGTGACAGAAAGCACCCACAGGGGCCCCAGGGAAGGAAATGAGGCCAGGCCTTGAGCACTGACCATCACCCCCAAGAGCTGGGCCCACGCCCCAACTCCTCGGCCTCTGGGGGGGGACACTGTTGAATACCAGTGAGGGGGGGACACTCATCAATGTCAGGGAGGCACCCACATGGGAGTGGCAGGTCAGAAAGACCCCCGGGTGCCAGGCCATGGGCAGGTACCCGTGTGCTGCCCATCTTGAAAGGTGGCAGAGGTGGGCAGGCAGGGAGAGCCTCGTGGCAGATATTGCCGCATTCCAGACAAAACCCCCAAACTGCAGGAAAAGACGCAACAGGGTCCAGTGTTGAGATCGGAGAGCAAAGTGGACACAGGTCATGATGTGGTCCAAAGGGCCCCCCCTTGCTCATCTGGAAATGCCCCCAGCCCCCACTATTGTATCTCCAGGAGTGGTACCTTCTAGAACAAAGTACTAGTTCTAGTCTCCTTGGTACCTTCTAGAACAAAGTCTTTTTCTTGATGGCTCAACTCACAAAAGCTGGTGTCCAGCTGCTCCCTGGAGGGATGGTTGGTGGCATTTTGGGTCATTTCCTCCCTGGTCTCCTGTGACCACCGTGCTGGAGTGAGAGGGTTATTCTGTGCCATCCCTGACCTGTCCTAGAGATGCCTGTGAAAGGGGGTCCCCCGCACCCACAGAGCGGTCACTCCTCTGTGGCAGCCTCCATCCCATGTCTGAGGATGAAAGGCCAGGCCCTCCTTCTGTCCCTCCCGTGACTGTGCAGCTGCGTGTCAGTACTGGGACAGGCCTCGGGGAGCCATTGAGAAGGTGAGCATCGGGGCAGAACCCCAGAGGCTATCAAAACAAGATAAACACATTAGTCTAGATCTCAGGATAAAAGCACGGGCACAGACAGCACCAGAGAGATGGGTCCCAACCAAGATGGGGCATGCACAGATTATGGTCAGAATGGATGGAAATGGAGACAGAGAGATATACTCAGAAACAACAGGAGATGCAAGGTCCCAACACACGGAAACACGGATGTTCCAACAGAAACAGGCAAGAAGTGAACAGCACAGGCCAAGCACGGGGCTAAGTCCTGACCATCACGGCCATACACCAGATCACAGCTTCCCTATCGCTGAGTCACCATCACGACCCTCAGGCCTCTCTGAGCACTGGTGCTCCCTAGAAAACCCATATACTGTCCGAGATGCATAGAGGGACCCCCATGACCCCAGAGTGCTCTGGGCAGCTGGCCGGGAGGGCACTGGTGTGTCCCACACATGCAGCCCTGGGCTCTCTCAGCCCCCACAGGCCCGTGCTTCTGAGCTCAGGGTGGACCCCGGGGCGGGGTGGGGGGCTCTGCCCACAGCCTTTCCTGGAATGCGCTCCTGATGATGTGGGGAATTGCCAATCTACTGTGCCATTTCCAGACCTGTCCACGGCCTGGCTTTAGGTGGAAACTGGATGAGCTCTTCAAAATTCTATTACCGCCAAGTGCCCACAGAGCAATGATGTACTTGAAGAGGGAAAGGGAAAAAGAAAGGGGGAGAACCCTCAATTTCCGAAAATGGTTCAGCAAATGAGGGAAGAGAAAGAAATCGAGCCCCAGTCACCAGAGCAGGGCTGTGTCCACCACGATTCCTGTGGGGAGCCAAGGGCATTAGTGTCCCCTCCACAAAGACCCCCATAGATCCACAACCTCCCTGATGGCCTCTGCTCTGTGTCCCCTGCAGAGCAGGGTCATGTCCACACAGCTCCCATCCTCCGTGAAGCTGGGTGGCCTGAGGGTCGACTCCAGGGAAAGGGTCCAGATACTCCGGGACCATGGAGGTGGGGCCCATCAGCAATCACGGTGTTAAACCAGGCCAGGATCCCACCAAAGGAGTCGCATGAAGACAGGTTGCGATGCAATAAGCAAAGGGTCTTTATCGGCTAGCTCAAGCTAGGGCCCTCGTCCAGCTCACTGACACAGTGGCAGCCTTCTTAGAACGAGCAGCCCTAAGTCTCAAAAGTGAGGGGCTTCTATACCATAGTATTATTTAACAGGGACCTTCTGTGGACCACCATTTTGGCCACAGTCTGAGGGGATTTTCACTATTGAACTTAGCTAATTGATTATCAGTTGGAGTTACATAAGGGTTACATAAGGGGCGGGGGGTGCTTCCCTACCTGCACCTGATTGGTAACTTTAGTTAACCTCACCATGGCTATCTCACTTTGGGGAAATCATGACTCGATTTCAGGAAACTGGACTCAATTCCAGGAATCCTGGAACCGAAATCTGGGCCTAGCTTCTTCTAGCTTCTTTAGGAGTCTGTCATTGAGCTGCCTTTGCTTCTATATTTCTCAACGGCACCATCTCCACCCAGACCTCCGAGGTCCTTGGAGAAGCTCCTCCAGCCCCGGGCATCCTGCTGCTCAGGCTGGGACAGCGAGAACAGGAGGGGTGGGGGGGCCCTGTCCCGAGACCCCCGTCTTCACTGCCACTGCTTTGGAATCACTGAGAGTGGCCGGCCTTGCTAGGGTCTCTGTGAACCCCCACACTCACAGGAGCCACAGGGATGGTCAAAGGAGGGGCCATGAGGCTGCGTTCCTCCTCTCCAATCTCTGGACAGTGCCTCCAGTCCCTGTGATGCATGTCAAAAGAGTGGGCAGCCCAGAAGACTGCCGGGCACGCGGCCACATGGGCATGTCCTCTGCGAGCACTTCTGGCCATGTCTGTGGGCTAACAGAACCTCCCAGCCTGGGGCTACAGATGCCCTCCCAGCATCCTCCATCTGCACTCAATCAAGTCCCTGCTACAACACCTCAGAGCATGAAGCAGTGGGGGTCATGTGATGGCCAGAAGAGCAGGTTCCAGGGCAGGGATGTGCCACTCTGGGGAGCACAATCTGATGGCTCTGGGGAACCCATGCCAGCCATGCAGATAAGGCGGCCACCAAGAGTGGGTGGGGTGCTGCCCAACCCACACCCGCTTGGGTTTCAATGACCCCCAGGGGTACTGAAAGGTTTCATCCCCAGGGACGCGGCGGAGCTGTGGGACTCAATTTGTCCCCGTGCCGTAACCTAACTCACCTTGACGAATTGACTCTCCAAATGAAATTCTCCGGGGCTCCGCAGCCCATTCTCGAGAAGCTTCTTGGGATGATGGAAGCACAACCAGCCATCTGCTTTCTGGCGAGCAGGTACCACGGCAGCGGCGCCCCTAATAGCATTTGTAGGGATGATAAACACTGCCGTGCTCCGGAGTAGATTGCAAAATTTATATCGAGCTTTATAATAAAGCATGAGGAATTTCAGGCTCACAGCAAGCCTCTTAATCACTCTGCCTCGCAGGCATAAATATTTAGCAGTTTACTGAAGTCCACACTTTGTTCCAGGTGATAAAGCTTGAGGGGCTACAGAAGCCCCTGGAGCTGCTCCCGTCCTCACAGACAGAGCAGAAGGGTGTGTGGGTCCGAGAGCCCCTTCGAGAGTTGCCCAGACATCGGTCCTGCAGTCTCCTGGTATTTACTCATCTCTGGACTCCAGCTCAGGGAAAGATCCGGGTGAGGAATAGGGTTATGGGTCCCCCTCATTTACCTGCGCCTGCCTCTGCCTTGTTACCCAAGACCCTCCCGTATCCCTGTGAATGGGGACCATTGGCTGGTCTCTGCTGCATAGGGATGAACAAGGATGAATGAATTGTCTCGCAGTCTGCAGGTAGGATAGGCATCAGCCACCCAGCAGGAAGAGGCTCACTCCTGCAGCCTGGGTGATGCAAGGATATCAGGGGAGAGGGTGGGGGAGACCCTGGGGGGCAATCGCTCACTGTCCAGAAGGCTGGACCATGACATCAGTGAGGCTGCACCAGGTAGATGGGGTGGGGGGGGGGGCTGGGGGCTCCCTGCCCTGTTTGTAGACAGCCACTGATTCCTCCTGTTGCAGAGAGAACAAGATTCCCCGCCCTCCTGGATTACCATCTGAGCCCTATAACTGCATTTCGCCTAATCACACCTCTATCTCAAAGGACTCTTTCTCCAAATCCAGTTACACTGGGGAGAAGAGTGAGGGTCTCAGAGGGCGGCTCAGTTCAGAGTCTGGCCCTCCCACTCCCACGCTCACCACAGAGACCAATCCCTGAAAATTCTCCAGCTCCCCGCAATGTGCCTGTGAAGTGCAGAGTCCAGAGGGAGAAGAGCAGGTGCACCCCACTGATTACTTGGGTCTGTGAAGTGATTACTTGCTTCTACACAAGGGCTGGAGCGATAGCACAGTGGTAGGGCATTTGCCTTGCATGCAGCCAATATGGCCAACCTAAGTTCAATTCCTCCTCCCCTCTTGGAGAGCCCGGCAAGCTACTGAGAGTATCTCGCCCGCACGTATGCCAAACACAGTAACAACAAGTCTCACGATGGAGATGTTACTAGGCCCGCTCGAGCAAATCGATGAACAATGGGAGGACCGTGACCGTGACCGTAACACAAGAGTTAATGGATGTGCACAACTTCGGCTTCCGGTCCAAATGTAGGTCCTGCTCCCCCAGGTGCCGTGGTTTTACATTGCCCCTCCCTGGTCATACAGATGGGTGACAGCTCCCCAACCCCACCCCAGTGTCAAAGATCTCAGGTCCTCGGCTTTTAAAACCCCCATCTCATCACCTGAGCCCCTAACTGAGACACTGAACAGAGGAATCAGACAAGTTGCCAACACTGAGGGCTGGGGAACCCTTTTTAGAAGTCAGGATTCCCCCACACAAGCCCTGTTCGTGGGAACTGAAAGGGGCCTTCTTCGTATACCAACAAGCTTTTCTACCATAACTCTACTCACTATCTGACCTTCTGGTTCAAGAACCGCAATGCAGGTAGGACCAGCTACCATCTCCAACTGATGCACTCAAAGAAAGCAGCAATACGGTTTCCTATTAAATGAAAGCAGATACTGGACCTGGCAAGAGTAGGAGGCACGCTCACCTTGCATTCTGAGCACACCCTGGTCCCTTCCCCAGCCTAGCATGGTCTCTCCAGCACCACGGGGGGGGGGGGGGGGGGTATTCCTGGGCACTGAGCTAAGAAGAGTCCCTGAGCCCGATCGGATGTGGTCCTGCGCCCCCTCCCACGCTAGCATGTATCTGTGCATGAATGTGATTCTATTATTCAGACCAGGTTTCTCAACTGCGTGGGACCCAACTGTGGTGTCTGGCCAAGCGTCTGCGTGTGTACACTGGTAGTGGGTGAGTGGCAGTGAGGATCACAGCCCAATAGACCAAGAACAAACGAAAACTACAAAGCAGGAAGCAGCACTTTGCTTCTGTTTGGGTGCCGATCAGAGAAAAAGACTATTTATTCTTCGCGGCCCCCTCCTTCGGTAGATAGGGACTGAATTCCAATGAAGTTGCAGTGAAAAAAATAAAGTGGGGAAGGAGAACAATCAAGCTTGCTTTGTTTGGTTGGGGGAAGCACTCACCTACTGGGTTCTTTTCTCTACCACCAGCTATGGAAGGTCAGAATGTCACTCACGGGCAGCAGGACAGAGACCCAGGATCTAGCTGGGTTAGCTGTGGGAGTAGCTGCACTGCTCTGAGGCACGGAGAGGGAAGGATGGATGAGATCATTTCTAAGGAAGCACTCTCCTCAGGCCTGAGTGTTTCGAATCCTATTTTGAACCTACTTTGCACGGACCCATGGACCCAAGTTCCTGCATCCAGGTACTACTCTCAAGGTCATTTGAGAACCACAGTGAGACTCACCTACCCACAGTCGTGGGGCTAGAATGAACCCAGGCTGCTTCCCTAAAGGAGACCAGCTCTTTCATGGCCTTGTCCCTGCCCCCACCGTTGTCCCACGGGTCACCCTGGGCCTGGAAGAAGAGGCATCTACACCTCTCTGAGCCCTGGCATTTCTCATCAATAAAACAGGAGGAAGGACACAAGCTGCCTCCAGCCCAACGTGTTTGTATCTTGACCAGATAAACATAAAGAATCCTGTAGTTTGAAACAAGGGTTGGAGCAATAGCACGGTGGGCAGGGTGCTTGCCTTGCATGCAGCCGACCTGGACGATCCAGGTTCGATTCCTCCATCCCTCTCGGAGAGCCTGGCAAGCTACCGAGAGTATCTCGCCCGCACGGCAAAGCCTGGCAAGCTACCCGTGACATAATCGATATGCCAAACACAGTAACAAGTGTCACAATGGAGATGTTACTGGGCCCGTTCAAGCAAATCGATGAACAATGGAAGGACAGTAACAGTGACAATAGTTTGAAACAGGTGCCAAAGAAACCATCACTTCCTATGCCCCTGCTTGTGGGGAAAAAAATTAAGTGTATAGATCTACCATGAACAGCCCAACTGTCAGGCTCACCAATTAATGCTGGTGGCAGTCGTTGGAACTTCCTAAAGATGAT
Organism: Sorex fumeus; assembly: GCF_029834395.1. Classification (NCBI taxonomy): domain Eukaryota; kingdom Metazoa; phylum Chordata; class Mammalia; order Eulipotyphla; family Soricidae; genus Sorex; species Sorex fumeus. Next base: position 4,397,995 of record NW_026606167.1, on the reverse strand, counting down.
AGGAAGACCCCCCACTAAAAAAAAAAAAAGAAAGAAAAAAGAAAAGAAATCATAAAGGCAAAACAGATAACGGACCTCTAAATGACAAGGAAAAGAGGAAGAAATCTGCCAATCCAGAGTTCTATATCTATTTAAGACTCCCTCTGCAGAGAGTGATGCAGAGACCCTCAAGGGCCAATGGAAGCAACGCTTGGGACCAGAACCAACGCTTGGGACTGGAAGTCGAGCTTGGGACTGGAAGTCAAGCTCAGGACAGAAAGTCAAGCTCAGGACTGAGAGCCGAGCTCCAGACCAGAAGTCAGGCTTGGGTCTGGAAATAGCGCTTGGGACAGGAAGTTGAGCTCGAGACCAAAAGCTAAGCTCAGGACAGGAAAGTCAAGCTCAGGATCGGAAGTCAGGCTTGGCACCGGAAGTTGAGCTCAGGACCGACTGGAAGTCACGGTTGGGATCGGAAATGGAGCTCAGGAGGCTCTTCATAGGCAACTGCAACGAAGGGCTGAGGAGGTTCCTCAGGTCAACAGACCCCGAGTGAGGCCGGGTAACCCGGCTGAAGAAGAATGTGGAATGTGGGGCACGGCTGGTGAAGACTGAAGGCTGGCCGCCTTGGTGGCGTTGTTCTGGACACGGGTGCGAATGCTTCAAGGCAAACCCTGAGCAGGGTGCCTGTCAGGGCTGGGCCTGAGGAGCTGCTGAGGAGCTGCTGAGGTGGTGCCGTCGGAGTTTCTCCCACCTGCCAGGAAGCCACAGCGTTTTCTCGCCAAGCGGAGCGTGCGGGGCCGTGACGACGGGGACAGTTAATTCCCAGAGTGCCCGCAAAGAACACAGAGAGGTAGCAATCAAACAAGCGAAGAGTGACTGGCAAAGACAACGACAGGCATCGTTTAACCCCAAGGAAAACTGAAAGGAGGGAACCGAGGACCAGTGCGACAGCGGCAACAGAAACGGGAAAGTGATGAGAAACTCGCCAGTGATCAAGCTAATCCTTGCCACGGCAGTAACTCAGCCAGGCGTCGGCAGACTGAACACTGCAATTAAAAGAACGATGTGGTCACCTGAGGCTCCAAGAGACTCGCTTTAAATACCCAAGCTCGTGGAGTAAGAGGAAAGGACAGAAAAACGATATATGAATATATTGGGTATATATGTGACTATATACATATGTATATATGTGTGTGCATGAATAGCTATACCCAATATAGCAAAGCCTGGAAAACTCGGAGAGGCTATGCTAATATCAGAAGCATGTACTTCAAGACTACAGAGTATTATTAGAACACTTCATAAAAGGAACATTTCTGAGTGGATCTGAGGTCATCTGGAAGATAGAACAATTACAGAGGGTTTTTTTGACTCGATAACGGAATTTCACACAAAGAGCACAAAGAAGCTGAGCCTGGTGGAACCGACCAGACTTCAGGAGGGCAGAGATAATGTGGCCAGTGGGCCTGACTAGCATGCCGAGGTCTGAGGGATGGTATTCCTGGAATGAAAGGAAACACATATCTCAGGGGCACATAAAATATTCTCCCAAGATGAACCTTGGGCATAAGCCCCATATTAATACATTTCAACTCTGAAATATCACCAAGTACATTTTCTAACAACAATGGGATTAAATTAGGAGTCAGTGATACCAATATTTCTAGAAGAGCCTTGGACATTCCCTAGCACATTCCAAAGGACTCTTGGCTAAGAAGGGATCTCACGGGAATCTGAATGAATTTTCAGATTTGACTTTGTTGGCAGCTCCCAACATTTCTGTGACAAAACTGCATTTATTTAATAACCAGAGTATTTTCTTTTCTTTGACAAAAATAGCTTGTCTTCAATCCAGTTTTTCTGTATCCTTAGGAACTCATTCATTACCATATGCTGTCTGGGTAACACCACATCCCAAGCAGACACTTCTGTTGGGGAGCAATGATTAGAATCTTCTGGAAAAGGAGAGCCCACAATATTGCCCACACCTCTTGGCTAACCAAATACCCCTGATGCTGATGTCTCTGGTCCGACATCAATATCTAACAATATGTTTTGGTGAAAATACTGAATAACAAGTGGGAAGGTGTTCTTCAAGGTAACAGGCATGTGGGTGCAAATTACTGGCCAATGATAGATAATTGTGGGATTAGAAAGGGGATTGAGTTTCCCTCCCCGTCCCGAGCAGAGCTCTGGCAGCCGAAGATCCCCAGAACCAGCCACAACTATGCTGAGACCACTCTCTACACACATGAAGGTACTGGCAGAGAAACAAAGGCATGTGGGTCCCGGGGCTGAGATCTCCAAGCCTGTTTGGATTGGGGCTGAGCATCCTCCACCCAGATCCTCCATCTTCCAGTAGGCAGGGGTCACACCCACCAACTGGCCCCCTGCACCGTGTAATCCCATCAACGGCCAAGACCCAGAGACTATAAAACCCAGCTCCCGGAAAAGAACAGCACAGAGTCTCCTGCCCCCACGCCTGGCCTTCCTTGCCGGGGCCCCTTGGAGGGGGTGGGTTGAGTTTCCCTCCCTGCCCTGAGCAGAGCTCCAGCAGCCAAAGACCTCTAGAAGCAGCCACAGCCATGCTGACACCACACTCCACACGCATGAAGGTACTGGCAGAGGAACAAAGGCATGCAGGTCCCGGGGCTGAGATCTCCAAGTCTGCTTGGATCAGCACTGAGCATCCTCCAACCAGGTCCTCCATCTTCCAGTAGACCGGGGTCACACCCAGCTACTGGCCCCCTGTGCTGTGTAATCCCATCAACGACCAAGACCCAGAGACTATAAAACCCAGCTCCCGGAAGCATGCGGCCAGCCGCACGACATCTTACTATCTCATTCTTACTTTGGACAACCTGGCAGGCTACCGAATGTAACCTGCCCACACGGCAGAGTCTGGCAAACTCCCCGTGGCGTACCCAATATGCCAAATACCAGTAACAATGATGGGTCTCATTCTCCTAACCCTGAAAGAGCCTTGAATATGGCACTTTTTAAAATCTCAGGGCTAGCACGAAGGAGACGTTACTGGGGCCTGCTCGAGGCAATCGACGAACAACAGGATGATCCTGATCGTGATCATGAGAAAGGGGGTGGAGGGTTCTCATGCTTAGTTTCATCTTCCTGCTAAGCACCTATGGGTCACTGATAATCTTAGGAGTATCTTGCCTTAGCCATTTGGTCTTCCATCATTAGCTAATAACCTAATCACAGAAGAGGCTTTGTGAATTTGTCCGTTTAGCCAGGGAAGTTACTTCAGAATGGGTCTTGACTGTTTACGCTCCTGTATTTCTTACTCTTTTTCTCAGCATTAGAATTCAAAGAGGCAATTGTCCTACCTCAATTTAAGGGGGAGAAGGGGATGAATACAGGGTTCTTTGGGAGAAGTAAGTCTTTCTTCTCTCATTCCCACCAGCAGCCCAGAGTCTATAATTCAGCTCAGGAAGTTCTCTCTTATCTACACACATCGATTATTCCTTTAAAAACAAAATAATTTCCACTCAAAGCCCTTCATCTGTTGATCTCAGCACTTCAGAAACTAATTAATCTCCACAATATGCTGGGCTCGGCATTATCTCTTTTGTTTTCAGACCAGCAAACAAACACTATGAAATGATGCAGATTGCTCAAGGTCAAACAAGGACCCGAATCCCAGCCCAACCTGAACCCAGAATCCCTGTCCCTCGGAGGCTGGACATGGGTTTACAGGACCCCAATGCCAAAAGCCACGGAGGTAACACTGGAGATGTGCAGCCGTACACAGCCCTGCAAATCAAGTGTCACCAAGTGTCACAGTGGGCAAAGGGAGGGTCATTTAACACAGGCCAGGGAGCACCATCATGTATGGTACAGGGGCACCATTTTTGTTTCAAGACAGAATCACTCTGTATGGGACATGCAGCACCATTTTTGTAGGGTCTTGAAATCAGCTTCCAAAATGAAGTCGTTCCTCCTGATCCTTACCGGAAACACGTGACGTCCTTCTCTGGACCTCATTCCCTTCCTCTCATTTCTAGGCCACTAGTGATGGTTCTGTTGCTTTTGTTACTTTCCTTTCCTAGTGTAATCATTGCCACAATCCTCCTTTCTACTCCCAGCAGCGCGCCAGCTAAAGAGTAACTGGTCATCTGATCCATAAAACGCTGGAATTAATATCATCATGTGAGTAGCAGGTAAAATGCAGTGACTCCTTTCCTGACATCCCAAGCCCATGAGAGACGTCAGGAGAGTTGTCCTAAAGTATGTGAATGTACTCCGGGGGTGCCTAAGAATGTCAAAGGTGAAAGGAAGTGAACACAAGTGGATTCTGAGAGAAGAGAGATAGCAGGAGATTGGAGGGGACTCGAAGGAGGCAGGGCCTTGGTAGCTCCCCCAGAGCAGGGGGCCGGGCAGAAGAATGCCCAACCATCAACACAGATGCCTGGCTCCGAGTGCAGTCCAGGATTGCCCCGTTACAGTGACCGGGCGTGTGTGAGTAAGAGCGTCCTAGAAGAAACACAAACTCCAGAGGCAAGCACTGTCCTGAACTTAAGCCTCACCCTGACGGTCTGACAATTGTGTGGAAGGGCGGACACGCCCCACTTCATTCTGTCTCCACACAGATCTGCCTGGGACTCTGAACCACTTCACCCAACCCAGAAAGACAAAAGCCTGTGACATAGTCTCCATCTCCACGGTACAGGGGGAAATGCAGGCCAGTCCTCGAACTGCATCCACTTGTAGATGATTGCAGACACTTGGTCAACTGCAGCGGGCAGAAGGGAGCGAGCAGCATCTTGGGATGCCATGGGCACCTCTCCATAGTGTCACGGCCAGACCCCTTTAGGACAAGAGTCAGGGGCTGTGCATCTGAAATGAGCAAGTCTTTCTTGAAGCGACTGTGGAAGACCCAGTCTTGGAGGACCAAGACTCCTTACACTGGAGAGAGGGTGACCAGAGTGTTTAGTCCCTGCCCAGTGTTTGAACGGTTAAAAATACACCCATGACACGCAATGTCAGCCGTGCCTAGTGTACTAAACTGCAAACAACTAATTTATTATTCAATTTTCTTGTCAATTTGAGAGATGTGTTTCCCTCCCTGCAGGGGAAGGAGGGAATGTGACATACAGTCTGGGGCTCAAGGTCCCCACGTGGAGTGGCCCCAAGTATTTATGGGACCCACCAGTCTCCTCAGCACCCCCGTGCACCTCTCCTGGCATGGGGCTGGCTCTGAAATTCCTGGGGTGAGTGCCACAGGGCGAGAAGCAGAGCAGAGGGTCACTGCCACATGCCACCTGGGCCACACTGATGTGCCCTTTCGGAGAGCAGCCACCACGGTGACATTTACCAGGAGCGTTCTATCTTTTTATTGACACAGATGGGGACCGTAATCGCTGCCTCGGGGGGTCAGATGAATCCCGGCGGGCTGCAGTGTCGGGCTCTGCTCTGTGTCCTGGGCACAGTGACAGCAGCCCTGGCCATCACTGGCCTAACAGCACAGGCTTTGTTTGAAACTCACCGAGCGTTCCCCTGGGGAGCTTTCCCATCCAGCCCAGGGCATGGAGGCCGGCAGCCAGGGACACAGAACTCGGTGGGGGCCCCACCACCCTGCATCCTGCGCTCCCTTCCCCTCCCCTGCAAAGCTGAACGTGCCACCTCTAGCCAGATGCCTGGGCCTCTCCGGAAGTCCCCTGCCACCCTATGTTTCCAGAACATCAGGTGGTGAGGCCATGTGGGCAATGTGTGCGGACACGCTTAGCATCCCTGAGGACCCAGCCCTGCTTTCTCCACACCCCAACCAGGATGCCCAGGCACAGAGGGCAGGTGAGGGGGACAATGTGGAAGACAGCCCCCAAGATCGTTGGGGTTGCCTGGGCCCCACGGGTGAGGAGGAAAGCCCAGCCCTGTCCACAGTGCAGGCAGAAGCAGTGCCAGGTCCTGCTGGTGTGGGCACGCTTGGTCAGAAAGCCAGAGCCCGCCCTGGAGCCTGGGAGAGGGCCGCAGTGCCAGCTGGGCGCCGGGGCTCCATGCCATCATGCAAGTCAGCAGAGCTGACCGCCCTGGACATTGCCTGTGGTGCCACATGCCCGCCTTCGGAGAGAAAGGCGCGTTATGGAAGCGCGCCCACCCACCTGCAGAGCGGCGCAGATGACAGGGCGGGCGTGGTCCTCCCGCGGCGCACGGGGCCGGGTTGCATAACCCACGGGAGAAGGTGCCTTCCAAGCGCCCGGGGTCTCGGCTGCATGGGCTTGTGCCATGGGAGAGAAATGGTGGGAAGTGGAAAACTGAGGCCAGAAGGGCACGGCTGGGTGGCGACTGCAGGGGAGAGGCAGGCAGGATCCCCAGGCAGGACGGGCGCAGGAGAGAGGCCAGGGGACTCCGCGGAGGGTGACCATTACTTTTATCTTCCCGCACGAATAAGATGATGATTGGATTCAAATCACATTTCAAACAGGATTCATTGCTGAAATGTCAGAAATGAGGCAGCTCTCAACTCTTGCAAAAACCTTGAAATCTGTTCCATAAAAGGCAATCTCAGCAGAAAGCCTGGTTAACCTTGAATAGTTAGATTAATGATCCGGCACCTCTGCCTCGCACCGGCGAATAAACACAACTTTACAAGCAAATGTAGCGGCGTCTTAGGAGAGGGAAGCAGAAACCAATCAAGGGAGAGGCACCAGGGAAACGGAGTCTGGGAAGAAAAGAAGGTGGCGGAGAATGTTCGGGGGGGCGAGGAACCCGGGAGGGGGGTGCAGATGGAGGGGTAGGACCTGTACATTAAGACCAAAAATATACACTACAATACAAATTTTAAAATAAGGTCCAGGGAAACCATACAGGGATTAAGGTGATTGCCTTGCATGTGGCTGATTCCACTTCAATCCCCTGCACCATATATAATCCCGAGAGTCCTGCCAGGAGGACACCCTGAGCACTGCCGGGTGTGGCCCCCATCCCCCAAATTTAAATCTAAAATAAACCAATTCCCATGGTGGAGAGAATGCAGTTGTTGAAACCAAAACATCTCCTCCTCCCTCCCCCCGCCCCGTGTCCCTTCTTAAGCTCCCACAATTGGTTTTGAATATGGGTTGCCCCCTGGGCTGAGCCCCTGGACACATCCCCTCAGGGCTGGTCCCTGCACCCAAAGGAGGTGGAGAAGGGAGCCCTAGGTACATTGCCCATCATCCACCACGGTACCCAGAGGGCGGCCGCAGGAATGTGGAGATCTTCCCTGAATGCCAACTCTGGGCTGGCACCAGGATCTCGTGCCTGTTCCTCCCCACATCCCCCCAGGCACAGGTGGGCTTGGGAGAAGAAGGTTCTGCGGGTCCCAAGGCTTAAGGAGACAGGGGCAGCCACTGGACCCGCACCCTGTCCAGGAGGGCTGTGACTCGGGATCAGCAAGGACACCCTTCCCCAGCCACGCACCAGACCCACAGGAGTGAAGGCGACACCAGGCACTGGTTTGGGAGGAGGCGTGAGAAAGGGCCATGCATGCCCCCACCGCCATGGTGAAGCTGCCCAGTGATCCCTGCCCCCAGAGTCCTCACTCCAGGGGAGTGGGAGCTACTTGCCCACCTTTGCCGGTTCTCCTGGCAAACTGAGGAAGCTCTGATCCAGGCGGGCAGATGAGAGTGAGGCCTGCCAGGTGCAGGGCAGCTGTGGACGGTGGTGTCTGAGAGGGGCAGGAAAAGGCAAGGACCACAGGGTTGCCCCGCGCCCTCCACAGCAGAGATGCTGTTTCCCTCTGTGTGTGTGCATGTGCACATGTGTGTGTGTGTGTGTGCGTGTGTGTGTGTGCGTGTGTGTTCGCACTCGCATGCACTGTGCACACACCCCGGGGTATTCCAAGGGGGCCGTAGGTGAAAATCTTATCACGGGGGTGCAGCCAGCAGGACCGGGGGCAGGAGGGGAGGGAGGCCAAGGAGCACCAGGGTAGTGTCCTGGGGGCCCGGAGGGGAGTTGCTGCGCCCCCCTCCGCCTGCCTGAGTGTGTGGGGGTGGCGGGCGCGCTGGCAGCTCAGCCGTATTTATTGAAACGTATCAGGAATCGCTGTTTTCTTTTCTCCAGACGCAGCACTCCACTCCTCAGCATCTGTTTTCAGGAAATACTTGTCTAAGCCCGCAAAGAGACTCGCTCAAGGACACTCAGCAGAGCAAAGCTTGTTGGGGGAGCCGCCAGGGCTGGAGCGGAAGGCACAGCAGGCGCACGTTTAATGGGGCATGTCTGTGACCACCGGCCCAGCACCCCCAAGCCCTCCACTCCTCCAGAGCCCAGACACCTCCCGGGCTCTGCCAATGGCCCCCTCTCTCCCCTGAGGAGACTTGCTTCCACAGACCTTCTGGAAGTTTCCTCTTCCAGAGCCTCCTTCCACCGCACACCACGAGGGCACTGGCCGTCCAGCATGGAGCATATCTCTAACCGCTGGGCCGCCACCAGCCCATCCACAGTGGTCCCCAGGGCTCAGCCGCAGGAATGTGGAGATCTTCCCCCCCAACACCGCCTCGAGGCTAGCGCCAGGATCTCGTGCCTGTTTCTCCCTCCACGTCCCTCCAACTCTGATCCCTGCCCCAACTTCTCCCCTACCCTCACTTCCGGCATCTCTCCAGCCTTCTGTCCTGGGGGTGGGGGGAGGAGTGGGGGTGTCCCTCACCATTTGACTTTTCAAACCTGAACAGGGAAAGGGCTCATTCGTAGACAGGAGTCTGGGACCAGAGCCCAACGCAGAGTCTGCTGGCACCCTGGGGTGCCAAGAGCCCTGATCCCTTCACCAGAGGGCCTCGCTCTGCCCCCCCTTCCTCACCCTTGAAGTCTCCCATTGCTCCCCACTGTCTCCCTCAGAGCCCCAGATGGGATCTCGGCTGGGGGTCCCACAGGGGCCCCGACACTCCCCAAAGGGAACCCAGCAACGGACTCTCCTCCGAGGTCGAGCATTCCCCCACTGCTCAGACGCCCAAAGCCCTACTCCCCGAGTCTCTTTGCGGGCTTAGACACACGCGTCACCTCCGCGTCTCACTGTGTGTCCAGGGCTTCCCTGTGGCCCAGCGACCCCAGGGCTCAGCATCTCCCGCCCGACACCAGAAAACTGACTGGAAATAGCTCCTGCACACCGGGGTCCTGGCAGCGCTTAGAACCACGCCGGGAGTCCGGAAGGAGCCCGACGCCCATGGCACGTGGCTGCATGGGGATGCGTCAGAGCACAGGGCAGGGTCAGAAGGGACAGAAGCTCGCCACTCTCCACTAAGCTGGCGCTTCAGGAAGTAAGTCAGAGAGAGGACAGGATGGTCTCACTGACGACACAGAGAAACCAAACACGGGTGTGGACAACATGGAATGACGATCCCTGGCCTCAGAGACAGAACTGAGCTCCCTGGGAGGGAGTGGGGAGGAGGGCGGCGGGGGCAGAGGGGAGGTGGCAAGGGCCAGGGGCACTTTGAAGTGGGTGAAAATGCAGTATCTTTGAACACCAACACCATGCTCAGTGACGCTGGGTAAGCATGTGACTTTGACCACAATCAAAAAGTAGTAAAAATGAAAACCAATAGGCCTCCCTGATTGGGGGGGGGGGGGGGGGGCTGCCTCTCCGGGTGGGTCTCCTCCCCCCAACTCTCCCATTCCCACACAGTCCCCTTCTGTCACTGCAGCCCCCTCGCCCCACCCTCTCCCACCTACTCTTCAGAGTCCTCCTCTCCAGCTCTGCCCACTCCGTGCACGGCCCAGGGTTTCCCCACGAGGACCCGGAGGCGGAGCTTCCCTGCTCCGGAAACCCAGGGCCGGGCCTCCGCGGTGGCGCTCTGTGCTGTGCTGCCTGCCGCTCCATTACCGCCTCTCTATCAAATTACATTCCTGATTAAAATTTTACTGCCAAACATTTTATATGATTACAGACAGAAAGTCAAAATTTGCATTTAAATAGACATATTAAAAATACTCCAGAAGAGAGAAGGGCAGCAAAGCAATCTTAAGGAGTCTTTTAAGAGAGGGTGCGACCCATGCCTGTAAGGATTCCTCCCTCTTGTAGCGACTCCCCCCCCCCACCAGGCTGGCCCACACTGCGGGGGGAGTGTGTGGGGAATTGGACTCCACATCAACACTCCCTCCCTCTGTCCACTCAAACATCTATTCTCCATTCACTAATTCATCTACCCACCCATCCACCTTCCATCTACCATCCATCCTCCATCCATCCCTCCATCCACCATCCATCACTCCACCCATCCTCCATCCATCCATCCATCCATCCATCCATCCTCCATCCATCCTCCATCCATCCATCCATCTATCACTTGTGTGTGGGGAATTGGACTCCGCATCAGCACTCCCTCCCTCTGTCCACTCGTCCACTCAAACATCTATTCTCCATTCACTAATTCATCTACCCACCCATCCATCCTCCATCCATCCCTCCATCCTCCATCCATCATCCATCACTCCACCCATCCTCCATCCATCATCCATCACTCCACCCATCCTCCATCCATCCCTCCATCCATCATCCATCACTCCACCCATCCTCCATCCACCATCCATCACTCCACCCATCCTCCATCCATCCCTCCATCCATCATCCATCACTCCACCCATCCTCCATCCATCCCTCCATCCATCCATCCTCCATCCATCCATCCATCCATCCATCTATCACTTATCCTCGCACTCATCCACCATCCCCCACTCCACCCCTCCACCATCCACCCATGCTCTCCCTAAAGGTGTGCCTTGAGTATCTCCTGGGCTGAGCATGTCTCCCCAACGTCATGTTCCCCTAGCACATGACTATTTTCATAGATGGAATCCAGTTAAGCCCAGGCATGACTAGATCTGGAGGGGCATGAAGCTCACCGAATGACATGATCCTTGAGGAAAGAAATCAGGAGCTCGGGCCTGTGGGTGAAGAGATGCAGCCAGAGCTGGGCGGTGGCGGGGAGGGGGGGCGTGGGAGGGGGAGAACTGCTCCCCAGTCCAGAGCCACCCAAGGACGCTGAGGTTCCAGAAGAGGCAAGTGTTCCCTAGCGCTTTGGCAGGGGGGATTGCCATGGTGACCTTGATTTCCCAAGGAGCATCTGGACATAGAGAACAGAGGATGCTGTCGGCCACCTAGTGTGGGAGCAGCCATGCCAGTCAGGGGCATGTGCGGGCTCATCCTTATGGTACCACTAGCGGATGCTCGCATACACATCCCTATGGAACCCCTAGGGGGCGCTCACACGCAGGTCCCTATGGGATCACTAGGGGACACTCTCATAGACATCCCTATGAGACAACTAGGGCACACACACGTATATCCTTATGTATCACGGGGGTGGGAGTAGGAGTGTGGCACACATGTCCACACCTACACACACACACATCCCTATGGGACCACCGGTTCACACAGGGTCCTCCCATGGCCTTGTGTGTTGGGGGAAGGGAGTGGGGGCTGATGCCTGGTGCCCTGAGAGGGGAATCTCCCCCAGAAGACCCAAATCTTGACCTGGCCCAAATCCTCTCCTAATGGCCCTGTGGGTTGGGCTGGGGGCCCCTCTGGAGCTGCAGCCCAGTTCCCCATGCTGGTCCAGAGCTTGCTGGGCAATGCTGCTTAACAGGCATTAACACAAAGGGGTAGGGCAGGTGTCCTCCAGGACATTGGGAGAGGCCAGGGAAGGGATCAAACACACTCCGTTGCCTCTGTGACTCTAGCATCAGCACCTCAATTTCCCCCACCTCACAAGCCTTCATCCCAAAGAAGCGATTTCTGGAACCTCCGGTGCGGGCTGCCTTCCGGGCACAAAGCCCTGGCAGTGGGGTCTGGCTCCCTGGGCTCCCTCTGGGCAAGGCACCCCTCGCCTGCCCGCCCGCGGCTGTGCCTTTGTTCTGTGCCTTGTTTTCACACTTCCTCTGCGAATGGATGTTTAAACCTGCCAGCTGCTCGCAGGAATCCCACCTCTTCAGACTGATAAGATAAATCTTGACAGCCTAAGAAATCTTTATTTCACTCAGAAGTATTGTTCCCATCTCAGGCTCACAGATTAGAACTAGAAATTGATTTGACTTCTGAGGCGGGCATTTTAGAATTCCCACGGCCTGCCCCCAGCCCCCGCACCTGCTCGCACCCAGGAGAGGAGATGGCGAGGGCTGGGTCTCTGGGCCAGGTCTTGCCTACGGACGCCTGGCCTGGGAGGGAAGCGCCGTGGACACAACCATGAGTCGCCCTGCCACACGCCCTGGCCTGTGGCACCTGTTCTCGCTTCACTTTGGAGCGTGTTCACCAGAGGCACCAGGATGCACGAGAGGCCCGAGGGGAAAGACATCTCCAAAGCTGTGATTCCTCTCTTTTTAAATACCGGCATGGGGAAAGAAAAAAAATAAAACTGGCTCCTCTCTTCGTGAGAAAATGAACGGAGGTTGTGAAGACAGGTATGCTAGAACAGGGCCCACTTACCACGCAAGCTCTTAGCAACCCTTCAACGAGCCCCTCCCAGCTCCTCCCACCGTAGGCTGAGGAAACAACCCCAGACGGTGTGGAGACAGACAAGCTTTTCTGACTGTATCACTGTCATCCTGTTGTTCATTGACTTGCTCGAGCGGGTACCAGTAGCGTCTCCATTCATCCCAACCCTGACATTTGAGCAACCTCTCCTTACTTGTCCTTCCCAACGGTGCCGTATTGGAGAGTCTTTCAGAGTCAGGGGAATGAGACCCATTATCGTTACTGTTTTTGGCATATCCACGGGCAGCTTGTCAGGCTCTGCCGTGCGGGTGGGATATTCTCAGTAGCTTGCCGGGCTCTCCGAGAGGGATGGAGAATGTATATAAGAGAATGCAAGCAAGTATGTTAAAACCAAACACATGTGTGCTGCTTTAGGTACATCTGGTATTTCTGACTGCATCAGCCTGAAAATGATCACACACCAAACCACTCTCCTGCTCTTCCTCTGTGCTCTCCCGGCCTCGTCTATGTCCGCCCCTTCTCCCCCTGCAAATGCATCATCCCAACTGCTCTGCAAATATCTTTCGTCACCCTTCCATTATTTGAAAACAAAAGAGAGAGAGAGAGAGAGAGAGAGAGAGAGAGAGAAATCCTTTGGCTTTTCCTGTCTAAAGCCAAGCATTCTGAAAACACTTACTTGACAAGATTTCTGCTTCAGCTCTCTCCAAAAGGTCTCCCTGGAAGGAATAAATCAAGTGTGGTCCCGGTGTTGCTAAAACTCATAAAGCAGCTTCTGTTTCCTCAAAAATGTAGAGGCCGTGGTGTCTGCTGAGGGGGGATGGAAGGACCTTTCCATGTGTGCAGCACAGGGATGCAAACGGGCTCAAAGGTGACAGTGCCGGCCCCAGACACAACATGCCATTGCCAGACTCATGCTCTCAAAGAGGCAAAGGGCTAGAGATGGTGTTGAAAAGATCCCTTGGCCAAGGAGCAGAGAAGCACAGAGAGAGAATCAATGTAAACATTATCCCAGAAGTCATGACTTTGAGAAGACTGGCAGGGTGTGTCCACGGCCACCTGGCTCTGCCCACGTGGTCCATTTAGAAACCCCGGAAGCCAGGAGCTCACAGAATGTTTTTAAATACCTTTCTCCAACCGAATGGGAGTCCAAGAATAGTTGAGATAAATACCAGGAGGTCTGTCTGCTCCACGGCTTGGAAGCCAGTAGCACATGCTGGGGGAAAAGGCAGCTCAGATAGAGAAGGGAACACCAAGTAACGGGTGTTTGGAGGACTCGCTCAGGGTGCGAGATGCGTGCTGAAAGTAGACTATAGACCAAGCACGATGGCCACTCAATACCTCTATTGCAAACCACAACACCCTAAAGGAGAGAGAGAGAGAGTGAAAGGGAATGCCCTGCCACAGAGGCGAGGCGTGGGGGAGGGATGGATTGAGGAGGTGAGAGGTTCTACTGGGATCATCGGTGGTGGAGAATGGGCACTGGTGGAGGGATGGGTACTCGATCATTATATAACTGAAACCCAAGCACGAAAGTTTGTAAGTCTACAACTGTACCTCATGGTGTTTCACTAATTAAATAAATATCTTTTTCTGTGCAAAGGGAAAAGGGGGCAAGCTCTGGTCCTAGTGATGCCCCCAAGGACAGTCTAAGACGATGATACCTGGGAGACCTCACAGTGCCAACGGCAAGGGCAGCACCCATGAGCAGAGATGCCTTGTCTCAGGGGGCAGCACCAGCCAGAAAGGGGCCACAGAGACCAAATCTCGGGCAACCTGAGCACAGAACCAATCATGAGTGCAGCTGATGGAAGCCCACTGGAAAAAAAACAAGAACCCATGCCTGCGTGCTACTAGCAGTGATTCAAAGAATTCCCCAGGGAAAGGAAATAGAACGGCTGGCATGCTGGTGACTGTGGGGGCGTCAGGATGGCAATTCCCCAACAGACACCGTGGAAGCAATGGAATCAGGCAACAATCACCCGGGAATGGGGAGACTTGGAAAAGGAGGGTTTGGTGGCCACAGGATACGGTGGCACGTCCCCCACCAATTGCTTGTGAAATTCAGTGGGCTAAATGAAGGCTAGGAGGACTGGTCCATGGCTGGAAGCTTGCCACAAGGGGTAGGGGGTGCAGGGAGGCACATAGGATAAAGAAGGGACCACTATGGCAGTGACAGTTGGAAATGATGACTCTGGACAAGAACTGAGTTCTGAAAAGTGGTAAAGGGGTAGACATGATAACCTTTCAGTGCCTGTACTGCAAAACATAATATCCAAAAGGAGAGAGAGAGAGACAGAGACAGAGACAGAGAGGGCGATGGGTGTGTGGGGGGGGGGTGGGTGGGAATGGAGAGGGAGAGAGAGACAGTGAGAGACTGAGGGGCGGGGTGAGGGAAAAATGCCTGCCATTGAGGCAGATTGGGGTCGGGGGTATGTGGGAGGGGAACTGGGGACATTGGTAGCAGGAAACGTACACTGGGGAAGGGACGGAGGTTGGAAGATTAAATGACTAAAACCCAATCGTGAACAACTCTGTAACTGAGCATCTCACGATGCTTTGATTAAAAAGTTTAAAAATCCAGTGGGCAGCTTTGGAGAGTAGCCATGCGCAAGGCACCACTGGGGCAAGAGCTACGTCAGCACCGACAGTGTGGACCTGGGTGACAAGCCCCATGGTGTGAGGGCAGCAGAGCCCTGCGCTGGGCAGGGCCATGGGCGGAAATGTGTCCCCTGCCTGCATTGGCACCGTCCTTGCCCCGAACATGGCAGGGCTGGGCCGCTTAACACTGAAGGCTACCCAAGAGCTCTGTGCATCCAGGAAATGGAGGCAGGATGGAGCTCTGGCTGTGGAAAATGGCTTTCAGGGGTATCCTGGGGACAACTTATGGCATCAGATAATGGACTGTGAGGCCTGGAGCGATAGCACAGTGGGGAGGGTATTTTCCTTGCATGTGGTCAACCTGGGTTCAATTCCCAGCTTCCCATAGGGTCCCCCGAGCACTGCCAGGAGTAATTCCAGAATACATAAGCCAGGAGTAACCTCTGAGCATTGCAGGTGTGACCCAAAAAGCAAGACAAAAAAAAAAAAAGAAAAGAAAAGAGAATGGACTGTGGGTCTGTGGGTCCATTAATTAATGGGACTGTTCATTGTGTTCTCCGGCAGCAAAGACCTCCAGAACCAGCCACCACCATGCTGAGACCACTCTCCACACGCATGAAGGTGCCGGCAGAGGAACAAAGGCATGCGGGTCCCAGGGCTGAGATCTCCAAGCCTGCTCAGATCAGGGCTGAGCATCCTCCACTCAGATCCTCCAAATTCCAGTAGGCAGGGGTCACACCCACCAACTGACCCCCTGGCACCGCTTGAATATGGCACTTTTTAAAAAATCTCAGGGCTAGGATGAAGGAGACGTTACTGGGGCCTGCTCGAGGCAATCGACAAACAACAGGATGGTTGTGATCGTGATCGTTCAATGTGTTGAATTCCCCGATTTTTTACATTTTCATGGTGATTATAGATTTTATTGGGAGACTGAAGAGATCCTAAGTACAGGGGTAAGGCGCCCGCCCACTACGTGACCGACCCCAGATCAACCCCCAGCACTATCATCTGACCAAGACCAGGGGCAGCTTCATCGAGCCGCCAAGAGGAAACCCTGGCCCCACCAGGTGTGGCCCAACCCCACCTTCCCCCGCCCCTGCAAATAACCCATAAAGATCACAGGTTTTGTCTTTAGGAGACCCTGAAATTATCGAGAACAGCACCATCCTATAGCATACTAAGCCAGTTCTAATATAAGCGTACTTGAACCGAGTTCAATTCCTCCGCCCCTCTCGGAGAGGCCAGCAAGCTACCGAGAGTATCTCGCCCGCACAGCAAAGTCTCTGGCAAGCTACCCATGATGTATTCGATATGACAAACACAGTAACAAGTCTCACAATGTTACTGGGCCCACTCGAGCAAATTGATGAACAACGGGAGGACAGTGACAGTGACAGCACATGGGAATATAGGTATTGGGTAGAGACAACAGACAGATACTCGGAGAGGGGGATGATGGATGGAGGGACAGATGCATGGGTGGATGGATGGGTAGATGAGGGGGGTGACAGATAAGAGTGACTGATGGGTGGTATAGGATGGTGGAGAGCAGGAAGGGTTGTGCAACTGAGATTGTTTCCTAAACTTTAAAAACTTTCTGACAGGCCAGGCTACTATAAATATTGTAGAACAAATGCTCTTTTTATCCTTTAGTGGGTCTCTTCTGCATAATCCCCCCAAACAAGCATCTGTCTGACTCCCTCTCTTGAAGCGGGGTAGAGAAGAGGTCGCAGCCAACTGCACTTCATGCCTCAGATAACAAACCCATCTTGTATCCTAAAATTCAAACTTCACTGGAATTGTCTGTCTTGGTGGCATATATCTCCACTGGGAATGAAGGAACGGGAGACAGTGTTGAGAATTTATATTAAAACGTTTGCTGTTCTGAGTGTAGAATACTCATCTATATCCTAACATAATAATTCTTGCTTCCCTTTTGAAACCTAAGATGCTCTAAACTCACCATGGTTTTTGGCTACTATATTTTGGCTACTATATTTCCATATTTTTTTATTACACGTCATCTTAAAGTACACACCCACCCATCTATCCATCCATGGAATGGTAAATTCTTGTACTCTGAGACCAAGGGAATGTCATCCAAGGTGCTGAGGGTGTTAAAATGTGATTCTATCTCTAAAACACATAGTAGAAAAAAATTACATTTAGAGGCGGAGGAGAGACGCCTTGTCTTCTTTGTACTCGGGTCTAGGTTTTGTGGTGGGTTCCAGATACAGGCACAGTTTTCACCCAAAAAGATACAGACACACATTCCATGGAACAGGGAGGCTGGGGTCAGTTGTTCCTGATCCGAGCCAACAATTGGTGTTGCCAGGACTTGGCCCCGGCTTTCTGTGATTCAACATCCCGTGATCTTTCTCCTACTCAATGCTGCCTGAGGCTCTTCTAGAAGATTCTGGGGTGACGCAGCCACATTCTATCTTACTACAAGAGAATATGACAAACACCAGCACCCAGTTTCTCCCCCAGAGAGACTTGGGGGACAGAGACATGCCAATGAGGGAAGGTAGGTCTATGGCATGTCCGTGTGTGTATGCCCATTCTCTATTCCCACCTGCCCATCGTCACCCAGCCCCCAACATCTGTCCCCTTACCCGCCCACCCTCCTTCTATTTTAGGAACAGAGGGTGCAACCAGACAGATTTATAGCTTCTATTCTGATAGTACAGGATGACTGCTGAGGACAAGGATGATTTTTCAACACATCATTTTTTTATGGTGAATCCCATGTTCACTCATCACTGTTGATGGTGGTGCCTTGGCCAGGATGTGTCTCTGAGCAAGGCGTCAACGAAGGAAGCAGCGTTTCCCTCCCACCACCCCCCTCATCCCAGGACAGAAACGGCCACGCCACCTGGACAGGGCCCCCTGTCGCCTGCACCAAGAATGCAAGAATCTCCTCCACACAGCCTCCCCTTCCGCCTCCCACCTCCCCACAAGGCAAAGAGGAGCAAAAGGCCTAGAGCTCCTTTGGTCAGTGCAGGGTCCACTGGGCCACTGGGGGGGAGGACTAACCCATAGGAAACTCTCTGATTAGCCTTGGGACCAGACACATCATGTATGCAGCCAGACACACAGCCTTGGGACCAGACACATCACATGTGAAGCCAGATCACACAGCCTGTGTCGTCAGGGAAGCGTGTGTACACTCATCCACATGCACTGTTCATGTGTGTTCACACATGCATAGGAGCACACGAGGGAAAGTGTCCAGTGGAAGCAGAACCGCCCCCAGGACTCAGAATGTCTGTTTGCAAAACAAGCTTCTGAGACTTGGAAAAAATGAGTGTTTCAGATCACGGATCACGGTCCTCCCGTTGTTCATCGATTTGCTCGAGCGGGCCCAGTAACGTCTCCATCATGAGACTTGTTGTTACGGTGTCTGGCATATCGAATACATCACAGGTAGCTTGCCAGGCTCTGCCGTGAGGGCGAGATACTCTCGGTAGCTTGCCGGGCTCTCCGAGAGGGGCGGAGGAATCGAACTTGCGTTGGCCATGTTGGCTGCACGCAAGGCAAACACCCTTCCTACTGTGAGTGATAGCACAGCGGTAGGGCATTTGCCTTGCGCGCAGACAACATGGCCGACCCGAGTGTTTCAGATAATCTTTTAAAAATTAAATTTAAAATAATAACAGAAGGGTGGGTATGTGGTTCAGTGGGTCACTCATCCTTTGTCCCCCCTGGGGTGCTGGTGGGGGTTCTGGTGCCCAAGCCCCCTGATGTCTGTGGTGGAGGGAAGAGAGGAGGGGAGAGCTGGAGGGAGGAGGCGGGGGAGAGGGGAAAGACAAGAACAGACAGAAGCAAACCGTCCTGCTGGCAAGCCAAATCACCAGCTTGAACTCGGCACTGGGCCTTCCCAGTTTGGGGAGGCACTTCTGAATTCTGCCCGTGTTTCAGCAGCACAGCATCGGACAAAGGTCGGCTTTTTCTTGGCTTGCGAGGGAAGCTGGGTTTCTCACTCCAGTGGGAAACAGATGCTGTGGCAGAGGGCTCCAAGAGAGAGGACGAGAAACCCTGCTTGCGCTCCCAATGGCTGCTGGCCAGGGCTCCAACAGGGAACGTGGCCGTGGGGTCACAGACGGCAGGAACAGAGCTGGGGCTGCGGTCAGGGGGACTGTACTGGTCTCTCCCCACCACCCAACACTGCCTTCCCACCGTGCCGTCTACGCTGACACACATACCCAGAAACTCTACCTCGGTAGGCCTCATTTCATTTAACATCTCTTTCATTTCCTCGGCCAAAAATATCACAGAATCAGACAGACTTCATTAAAAAGTAACAAGGGCTCCGATTTTACACGGACACAATTATTATTTCTGTCACTGGGTGTCAGGGAACGGAGCGATTGATTTTATGTGAAATCCATTTCTCCCTTGGCCTCTTTAGCTAAGCCCCAAACTGTTTTGTATTTAATCTTCAGAAACCTAAAAAAAAAAAAGGCACTTTGTTCCCCGTTGGGTTTTTGTTGTTGTGGTGGTGGTGGTGGTGGTGGTGATGGTGGTGGTGTTGGTAGTTGATGTGGGTTGTTCCATTCAAATTATACCCACACTCATCCTTGCCAGAGCTGCATGCTGTCTGAAATGGTAGGCGTGTGAAACTCCGAAGCTTCCAAGAGAACTAATTATTGAAACCAATAAATAAAGCTATCGAGCGCATCCCGGAAGATCCCCCCCAGCTTGTGTCTAACCCTCTGGAGTTCCGTTTCCTTCCTGCCTCATGAGTCAGTTTCCCAATAAAAAGGCTTAGCGTTTTCGGGCATCTCACGTTTAAGTATCTGAATTTAGTTTCTCCTTGCCTTGTGGTGTGCGCCAGTGTACCCGAGCTTGGCGTAGGGCCTCATTAAGTTGGCCTCTATGTGCTTTGTTAGAGTCTCTGGCACAGCTCACTGCCCTTCCCCCCTTCAAGAATCAAATGCGACTGAGAAGTCCCAGGTTTTCAACAGGCCCTGAGCAAGCTTCTGGAGCCGCAGCCACTTGGTTTCCTGACACCACGGACCGGAGCGTGTCCTGTGGATTTCTCAAAGTCTGTCTTCCTCAGAACACCTGGCCACGTATTGAGAATGAGAACAAGCAGCATTTATGACCCAATCGCTTCCTTTGACTCCGTCCCCACCTCATGCCTTGAGCGTCCAGAACAGCATCAGGGGAGACTCAGCACCGTGGAGATGCGGGGCTGAGAGGGGAAACTATTACCACCCAGACCCGCCTCTGCACACAAGGCCATGTCATTGCCTCTGCGGGAGCCCACACCCAGGCTGGGCCAGAACCAGTCCCCCGGAGGTTCGGCCCATCCCTGTGCCCGCCTCAGTCCCTGGAGCCGTCCATCTGCGCTGCCCTCTCCCCTCCCTTGATCTAATTTGCACGTTGTAACAGAAAGCTCCCCACACGGCAGAGCATCAAGTAAATCCCAGCTCACGCGTCCTGGCACACCGATGTGTGGGCCCGTGCCAGGGGATGACATACGAGGAGGTGGCCTCGGATTGGACAAATTTAGCACCTTGCCTCAATTTCGGACCCCCTGACCGTGTCCTCTTTATGTATATTCAATTTTATGGAAATCCGGGGAGCCTTAGGGAAGCAGCTTGGAGCGCAGCTGCCTTTGTGCTTTTTGTTAGCATCTTCTCCTGACAAAAGAGGCAGAGGGAGGTGGGGGAGTCTCCGAGGCGAAGGTGGGAGCGTTCAAAACAGGACAGTCTCATAAATGGAAAAGATGCGAATTCATTACAGGAAGGTTTGTAATTCAGATTTGGGATGCGGGGAGAGGGGGAGGCTCGAGATTTCCTTTTCTACGTCCCCAATGACTGCGACTTGGTAAAACGGTGTGTGCTGCAATTACCCACCCCAGCCCTGATTTCCAGCGAGTCAGAACGGCCTGAATCAGTATGAGATAATGCGAGTTCCCTGAGACAGGCTCGTCTGATGTCACCTCAGCTGGACGTCCGCTCGTGCGTGGCGGGCAGTGCTAGAGCTGATCTTAGGAATGAATAAATGGTAGGTGGGCGGGAATGAGTGTTGTTACGTGAATGGACGGAAATATATAGTGGATGGATGGACAGTTGGACAAATGAATAGAAGGACAGATAGATAAATAGACAGATGGATGGAATCATATACTGGATGGATGGATGGATGGATGGATCGATGGATCGATGGATCGATGGATGGATCGATGGATGGATGGAATCATATACTGGATGGATGGATGGATGGATGGATGGATGGATGGATGGATGGAATCATATACTGGATGGATGGATGGATGGATGGATGGATGGATGGATGGATGGATGGATGGTTGGATGGATGGATGGATGGATCAATGGATGGATCGATGGATGGATGGAATCATATACTGGATGGATGGATGGATGGATGGATGGATGGATGGATGGATGGATGGAATCATATACTGGATGGATGGATGGATGGATGGATGGATGGATGGATGGATGGTTGGACAAATGAATGGATGGACAGATGGATAAATAAATGGGTGGAATTATATATGGGATGGATGGTGGATTAATGAATGGATGGATGGATAGATGATGGATGGACATCTGGACAAATGAATAGATGGATAAACAGTTGAATGGATGGGTAGATGAAAGTAAAAGGATGGACAGTCGGACAGAAAGACAGATGTCTGGAAAGGTCCTATACCATATCTCTTTTTTAAAAAAAAATTTACATATCTCTTCTTAATGTTCCTCTTACCCAGAAGTTCTCAATTCTGTGTCCGAGAAACACCTAGGAAGTCTGAACATTTGTCTGATGCCTGTGTGTCCTGCCCAGACACATCTGGAGTGGTCATTGAGGGTATTTCCTGGTGCTGGGACTTGGTGACCCACTCTAGGTGCTTCAGACCCGCAGCATGTGGCATCCCAGCCCTCAGCTCAGATTGGCCTTCCCGAGACCCGCCCGCCCACAGCACTTGAGCCTCGGCTTTGATTGGCCTTCCCGAGCTGGTCCAGTCCCCGAGCCTCTGTGCTTCGGTGCTTCCTCCCTGCTTCCCTCCAAGCAGTGAGCCGGGAACCCAAATCTTCGTTTCCCTTCCCAGCCCTGAGTTCCCCCACCTTCTAAGCCGACTCCTGTGTCTGTGGTAAACCCACCAGGTGGAGAATGGCGCCCCCAGAGATGAGGATGCAGAGCACAGAGCATCCAGGTGAGCACAGTAGGGCCGCGCCCAACCCCAGCACTGTCCATCTGTTCATCTGTCCCACTCCCGGTCCATCCATCATCCATCCATCCACCCAGTAATGGGCCCCGCACATGGGCAGATGCTCCCCAGGACCCACAGACCCGAGAACTGAGCCACTGCCCTGCAGCACCGAGAGCACTGAGCCCCCCAGTACCACTGGATGGAGGTGGCCTCTCCAAAGAACCACACTCAGCGTCCCATCAATGCAAGGCAGACCTGTTCCAGGAGGACCCCCATGCCGCAGAATCTCAGGAACCAGGGGCAGAGGCCATTTTCCTTCCAAGGGCAGCTGCAGATGAAGAACATCATTCACAGGCACCCGCGAAGTTTTCGTGTCTGTGCCACGAGGTCGTGGGACTCTCCCCCTCCCCATCCCAGGCACCATGCAGAGGTGCAGGTCTGCAGCCTGAATCACTCGGAGATGCAGGCAGCAGTGTCTGAGTGGGAGCATCAGGCCCCCACACACCGTGCACTTTCCTCTGAGCAGCAAACGAGGAGCTGCCTTGAACACATATGAAAGCCCCCCGCGGGCAGATGCATTTCTGGAGAGATCCTTTCCAAGACTGCTGGAATTGCGATGCCCACTTTACAGGGCTTTGTCAAACAGGGATGGTCCACTGTCCCCCAGAGTGCTCCAGGCGTGATTGTTCTGGTTGGAACTGAGCAGAGGCCATTTCTTCCAAACAGCAGAGCCAAGAGTTTCCAACTGGGTCAGTGACCGTTATTAATAAAAAAAAAAAAATTGAAAACGAGCTGAGATGTGAGCTACAAATGCATCTGTCTTTCACTTGGATATTTCTCCCTCCCCCCCACCCCCGCCCCCGCATACCAAGCAAACAATCTGTTTCTGAATATTAAAACAGTCTCAATAAATTTGATGAGAACTGTTGGTCCCAAGGAACGCATAGGTAATAACATTAGCTGTACGGTCGATAAAAATCCAAATTTTCTTGGCCAGGATTTTGGCATATCAGTACCTCTGCTAGGCAAATCTTTGAGGCAGGTGTGCAGAGGGAGACATCCTCGTTAAAAAATGACATAATTTTGTAAAAGTACAAGAGATGTTTCTTCTTCCGATTTTCATTACAAGGTGCCGACTGAAATCCATGTCATACATTTTCATTGACAGGGAGAGCAGACGCCGGCTGGAAATAGTTTATGGAGCCCCAGAAATGAACTCAATTGACTGCTTCCCCGAGTTAATAATTCTCATCCCCACACACGGCACAATGAAAATAAACAAACTTGCTCCTCCTGTTCTGTAATCACTACTTTCCTGGCTCGACACTGGAAAGAGTAGCGTCTCTCACGTCTCGGGGGACACAGGTCAGATCCCATTAATTTGAAGAGTGAATACCCCGGTGGTAATTTCCAGCACTGGCTCCAGCTTTCCGCGGTCACATGAATGCAGTTCCGTTTTCAAGTGCATCCTTTAAAGGTTCAGTGCGTGTGGAGGTGGGGTGGCAACAGGGCCCACCCGGTAGGCTGGCAAATCTCCGCTGCTTTGTCACCTGCCGGGAAGTGGCTGGGATATCTCAGAGCTGCAGAAACAGGAAGTCTCTTCCGGGCGCAGGTGTAAGAGGTCACGGCCCCCACAGAGCTTCAGACAGAGATGTGGGTCTTTGGGGAGAGCGGGGCAGTCACAGAAATGCCACACTCAAGCTTTCTAGAGGGCTTGCCTTCCTAAACAAGCATTTCTGGTTCAGTGAAAAAAATGATTCAGGAAAAACTGTGCCCAGGAAGCAGGAGCCCGGGGCCAGCAGCCCTCCACCCCAGGCCCCTCTGGAAACCCCAGGCTACTGGGATAATGGTTCCTCATCCCCCCGAGTAGACAAACGGCTCTCCCGAGTTACAGCACGTCTTCATGTTTTAGTTCCTGATTGAGTCCCTTGGTGAGGCATGTCGTGGTTGCAAGCACGAAGGAAATGATATAAAAACAAATGGCTTGGGGCCGGAGCGGTAGTACAGAGGAGAGGGTGTTTGCCTTGCACATGGCCGACCGGGGTTCAATCCCCAGCATCCCATATGGTCCCCTAAGCACTGGCAGGAGTAATTCCTGAGTGCAGAGCCAGGAGTAAACCCTGAGCATCGCCAGGTGTGACCCCAAAAACAAAACAAACACAACAACAACAAAATGGCTTTGTTCTCTACCATGATAATCTGCCCTCCCGTTGTTCATCGATTTGCTCGAGCGGGCCCAGTAACGTCTCCATTTTGAGACTTGTTGTTACTGTGTTTGGCATGTTGAATACGTCACGGGTAGCTTGCCAGGCTTTGCCACGTGGGCGAGATACTCTCGGTAGCTTGCCGGGCTCTCCGAGAGGGGCGGAGGAATCGAACCTGGCTTGGCCGGGCTGGCTGTGCGCAAGACAAACATCCTGCCGCTGTGCTATCACTGATTATCTGAAAACACGAAATAGACTCCTGGGCAGCCTGGCGCCAGTTTGCTGTGTGTGTGTCACTTCCCCACGGGCAGGACTGGGAAGTGTGAGCGGGGCCACCCTGATAAATGCCCCTCGCTTCTAAACACCCAGCCACGTTGCTTCCCGACAGAGCCCACAACTTTCCGCGGTGGCCCAAAGCAAGGGACCTTGATCACCATTCACGTCTGGGCTTCCCTCCCTCCATTCAGCAGCCCTGTTCCCTGGGCAAAAACCAAATAAATAAGGTCTCCGGGAAAATTTCCAATGGAAGCTCCATTGTAATCCTGGCTCCTGGCCCATCCGTAAGTAAGCCCACATCCATGGAAACCGGGGTCGTGTGTCATACGTGTGTGCCATCCCAGAGTGGGTCATTATCTCAGAAGATAGGGATTGAGCGTTTTCTTCAATATCTGGGAACTGTGGAAGCACACGGGGCCTAGCCAGGCTGGAAACAGGGGCCGAAACAGCACTTGCATCCCTGGGGGAGGAACGAGCTCAAGTGTGAAATGCAGAATGGGGCCACTGATGGGGAAAACAGAGCGGAGTGCGCTGGGCTCTCTGCTGCACCGTATCCATCGGTGGCACTTCTAGATCTTTCTAATGACCTACCCTGACCAGGTGGGCAGGTACTGTAAGAACAAAGGTGTGTTTGGGTAGGTACAGCCATGGACTCTGATGCTGAGTCCCCACATCCAATGTGGACACGTTACTTCCTCTCTCCGTGCTCCACTGCAGGACGGGCAAAATCACACACATCCCATGCGGGTCTGCCATGAAGTGGATGGGGCCTGCACCGCAAACCCTTAGTGCTCTGCAGGACCCAGAAGATGGTGCTGCGCTTGTCCATCCTCCCATTTCGTCACTGAATAGCAGTTCCCTGATGTGCCACATAGACGTCAGACTCACGCAGTCACACGAGACTGTCTGCTGGCTCTCCCCTGAACACGTCACGGGACTCAGTACCCACACCCACGCGTGTCGCGCCACCCAGCAGGAGACTGGCAGAAGTCCCGTCTCAGATTCTCCCTTCCTTGATGCTGCAGTGAAAGGGGGTCGGGAGGGCAGGACCTGAGAGGAGATGTCTCTGCTTGGCTCCCCCGGGACTGTCCAGTGCCCATGCGGGCCGCCATCCCTTCCTGCACCCCCTGGACCAGGCCAGAGGGGGCTCAGCCTCTGCATTCTCCAGGTTCTGGCTTCTGCTCACTCATACAAACAACTCAGTTCATCCTGCAGAAACAGCCTCAGTGACACCTGGTGTCCCGCAGCCGTCGTCATCGTTGTCGTCGTCGTCGTCGGGACCTGGATCCAGGAATCCACAGAGAAGACTCGGATGGCGGGACAGGCTCACACATAGTGAGCGTGGAGAGAAGGGGCCTGGCACACAGCAGGAAGTGCTGTCCAGGATGTGGCAAGGAGAGACTTGGATGCCGAGGTGCTCTCTCAGCCACCCACGTGTCTGCTTAGTCGGGCGACTGTCCCCTGCAGAGAGCTCCATCGACGACAAGGCAGGGGACGAGATTTGATATGGCACCCTCTGGGCCGAGTCTCAGCCGTGTCACAGATGGACAGTCCCACGGCAGCTCTTCTCAGACACCTGGGGCTCCTGGGGGTGTTCAGGGACTTTGAAGAAAAGACGCGGGTACTTGGGTGCCATCGGCCGCCTCTTGATGCCTCTTCTGCACAGCAGCCCCCCCACCCCCCGGGTCCAGCTCCTGGGAACCAAACCTCCCAAGGCCAAGAACTCGAGGCCAGAAAGTGAAGTGCCCTGAGGAGAGGGACACTGGGGACATGGGTGGTGGAGAAGGGGCATTGGTGGAGGGGTGGGTCCTAGGACATCATGGGTACTGGAAACACAATCATGAAAGTCTGTAAGTCTATAACTGTGTCTCATGGCGATTCGTTAAAATAAAAATTAAAAAAAAAAGAAGAAAGAAAGTGAACTGCCCCTCCTCTCCTCTCCTCTCCACCCCTTCCTTCTCTGGTCATCTTGCTGGCTCGCCACACGAAGAAATGACGTGGGCTCACGGCAGAGCGGCCGAGGTGACCCCAGACCATGTCCTACGACTCCCCTTCCTCCCCCTCTCATGGCTGCCGGCCCCAATGTGCATCCAGAGAGAGCTGGTGGCCCTCAGACCTGACCCAGAAGGGCTGCGCAGAGCAGGGGGCGGGGGGGGGCTGGTTTCACTGCAGAGTTCGGAAACAGCCCAGCTTGTGGGCCCAGCCCCGTTATTCCCACAGCCCAGAGGGCCCCTGGCGCACGCGCTGACAGCGAGGGCCCCCTGCTCCCCGGAGACGGGTGGACAGCAGCGTCGGCGTGCGCGGTTTCTATCTGATCAAACTTCCACCAGGAAATATGTCCCCGTCCTTATCAGCCAAGAGAGTCCCACGCTTCACATGCCTCCGCGGGCAGGATGACAATGAGCCGGATCAGTGCCGAGTCTTGAAGGGCACCTTCGGCGCTGGCTCCTGGTGGCTCCAGCCCATCCCAAACACCAGTGGGAATGAACACCCGGGGTGGGGCCGCAGGGACACAGAGACCAGCTCCCACAGTGAAGGGAAGGAGAGGACGCACGGTGGGGCTTCCGGTACGCTCAGCACCAGGGTCCTTCTGACAACAAACCTGTCACAGGGTCCTGACAATACGGGGGCCCACGGGGGGCATCAAAGCCTGGCACGGGCGCGGTTCCCATCACCAGCAGCTCTGGCTGGCCCTAACATCAAGAGACTTCCTCCTCCTTCGCTCCCCTGAAGATGCATCTTCTCGGCCCCTTGGCAGGGCAGCAGAGTCCAGGGGATCCTGTCCGTTCCCTTGGAAGGGAGCAGATGTCCACGGAATCCTGTCCAGCCACTTGGCAGGGAGCAGATGTCCACAGGAACCTGTCCGGCCCCTTTGCACGACAGCAGTGTCCACAGAATCCTGTCTGGCCCTTTGACAGGGAGCAGATGTCCACGGGGTCCTGTCCAGTCCCTTGGAAGGGCAGCAATGTCCACAGGGTCCTGGCTGTGCTCTCGGCTCTGTGCTCTGAGCCGTGCTTACCCCATGCAGTGCACGGTGCAGGCTGTGACCTCGCTGACACAGATGGGGTTATACAGACCGGGCAGGCCGCAGAGTTCCAACATGGGGGCTGGGAGGATTCCCTGGGCACCTGGGCCACCAGAGCTCACTCATATGCCCCTCTGTGCTCTGCTGGGAGGCCAGTGCCTTGCCCGCAGCTCTCACAGCAAAGACGGCCACTCCTGGGGAAGGTCATCCAGGTTTGACCCCTGACCTTGCACCACTGTGGTCATTCGAGCGCCACGGGGGTGGAAGGGGGGGTCTCCGCTGCTCACCTGAGCTCCGTATCCTTAGGCTCTTGCACTGAACCAACGGCCAGGTTGGCTGCGAATTGTCAGGACGGACCCCTGCCCACCTGAGCACGAACCGGAGGCCCCCTCCCCCAAAGGGACAACAGCTCACCCAGCCCCTCTTCATTAGCTAAACACTGAGTAAGGCCCCACAGCAGAGAGTAAGAAGGAAAGTGCCTGCCACAGAGGCAGGGGTGGGCTGGGGTGGGGGTGGGGGGAGGGATGCGGGGGACATTGGTGGTGGGGACTGTGCGCTGGTGGAGGGACGGGTGTGTGATCATCGTATGACTGAAACCCAATTATGAAGGCGTTGTAACTGCATCTCACAGTGACTCAATAAAAAATAATAAATTAAATCACTTAATCTTAATCACTTAACTTCCCGTTAGTCCTCTATTTGCTCGAGCGGGCGCCAGTAACGTCTCCATTTGTCCCTGTCGCGTGCTAGTGTAGCCCAATGGCATCGGTTCACTCTGGGAACATGAAGGGCCTCAAACCGATCGTTCATGATCTTGACGAAGAAGTCTGACCATCTGGAAGGTGGGCGGCCACGCGGTCTTTTGACATCCCGTGGGATCCAGTCGGTAACAGCTCTAGTCCAACGGTCGTCTTTAAATCTCATTACGTGACCAGCCCATCTGATTTTTGACACCTTGGCAAACGAGACAGCGTCCCTGGTTCTTGATGGTCGACGGATGTCGGAACTCCGGATTCTTTCTTTTGAGTGAAACGTGATATTCCAAGCATAGCTCTTTCAATTCCTCCAGCAATAAATTAAATAGTAATACAAAACAAAACACCAAGCAAGCGATGCCCAGAGCCACAGTCCACTCCACTCTGCTGAGCTCTTTTCCTCCCCTAGAAACACCCAGAGACCTCACCGGGGCACAGAGACAGATCTCCAGGGAGGAAGGCGCCCCGCCGGCTGTCAACCCCACTCAGAACTTAAGTCTATGAAATTCGCCAAGTTCCTGGGCCTGTGTGGAAGCCCGAATTGGGAGGATCCTCTGGAATGAATCTCCTCTGCTCCCTAAACCTGACCTTGAGGTGGGTTTGGTTCCTGGTGCAGCCCTGCCCTCGCCTGCCCTGCCCTGCCCTGCCCTCTCCTCCTCTTCCCTGCCCTCCCCTCCCTCCCTCGTCCAGGGCCAGTGAGGCTGAGGGAGGAGGCTGCACCCTTGACTCCGTCACTGCCGCTGTCTGCTTTGCATATGCAAATGAGCTGCTGGAGGTCACCCAGGAAGGAACAGGCTGCTGAATTCCACAAACAAGGCTGTGTGGTTAGGAGAATGGCCGCCCCAAGGTCCTGGTGGACAGGCTCACCCGTAAGGCTTGGGCAGCCATGCGCACCAACTCCCCTGCCTTAGGGCACCGTGGACACAGGGGGACGCAGCCTCTGCTGGCCCCTGAAGCCCCTGAAACCCAGACTTCTGCTGTGCCAACCTCCCCAAGGGCAGACACACCTGCTGGCCTCTGCTCTCACCTGCCTCCAGCCTCCCTGAAGACGGCCCCCAGGGACAGTTCTCCACCCCTTCCTGCACGCTCTGATGGTCTCCCTCATGAATATGCATGAGTACCCTGAAAAAAATTAAAGACCTTGAATCTGTCCAAGCTGTGACATGCCACAACCTCCACGGGGCACAAGCCCCGACCTGGCTCCCTCTCTCGAAAGCTGTGGTCCTTCCCGGCTCCTAAGGCCGCTGTCTCTGTCCACCTTCACAAGACGCCAGGCCAGGCACGAAGACCACCGCAGCGCCCGGACAGCCCATCGGACCCACCGGGACCAGGTCCACAGGGCAGAGCCGGCCACTGGCCACCACCCGCACCCTCCCCCCGCCCAGCGGGACTCTCTGTCAGCCCTCACCGCTGAGGGGGCGACAGGGGGCACTGGGTGCCAGCTCCCATGCACGGCCCCTGCCCCTGCCCTCATCAGGGTCTCAGCCCGGAAACTCCCCTCAGGACTGAGCGCCCCGGGGAACTCAGGGCCTCCGACAGGCTCTCACAAGCTGTCCTCCAAGCTCTCATGCCCCGGTCCTCACCCTGGACCCCCCACAGCCCATGGGCCAGCATCCCTCATGCGGGGTCCTGCCCAGGGCTCCACCCACACGCTCGGGGGTCCTTAGGCCGATGCAGGAGAGAGGTGTCTGCCTGGAAACGAGGGACCAGTCCCCCCACAAAGGTGGAGGGTGATGCCTGCAGATGCCGGCTGCGTCCTGCCTGTGTCCATCCACAGACACCGGCCAGAGTGTCCAGCTGATGCTCTCTGGCTGCGGGCGGCAGGGACCGACGCCCGCTGGTCTTTGGCAGAGATCTCCCTAGATCCTGGGGATGCAAAGCCAGGAGAAGTGGGGTGAGCATGAGCTGGAGGCAGAATTCTCCAGATAATTGTCTCCCGGTCCCCGTCCCTGACTTCAGTGGCAGGAGCCTCGCCGGAGACCATCTTGCCCTCACAACCGCTGCGCATAATTCAGGGGGAAAAGATCTTCTAATGACCCTCCATTCAAAGGGCTTTAGAGGGAGCCGTGGGTGGCGCATTTAGATGATAATGAAGGCCCAGCAGATTACCTAATAGGCAGACTTTTCTCTGGGGATGCCTTGGAGAGTGAGAACGTCAGGAAATGAGCCCCAGAATGAAAAGTCCTCCTTTGCGCCCCCGAATTTCTGATGAGACGCTCCTTTGTGAACGGAGCCGGGCGGGCGGGAGAAAGGCCCCGGGTGCCCACCCTCCGCCAGGGCTATGCTGCGCCCTCTCCCTGCTGTTCTGATGAGAACCCTCGTCCCCAAGAGAAGCTGCTCTGGTGGTGCCCGCGCTCTGCAGGCCGGCGACTTTGGAGAAGGAAAGACCCCAACAGGGGCGAATTCTCTTCCCTCCCGAGTGGGCACCGGCTTGGCCTTCAGAGCACCACCCACCCAAGGCAGAAGCCCTTTGTTGACCCCTCGTTAGGAACCAGCGTCCCCACTGGCCCCACCTGGCATTCTGAGCACAGAGGGGCACAAAATGTCAGCGTGATTGGCAGAGGCAGGTCCAGGAGAAGCCAGCAGCGAGCAGAACCAGCCCTGATAAGGTTCCCGTCGCCAAAGGGGAGACGGCGATGTATCGAGCACTGAGTCTCGAGCACTCAGAGGAAAAGATGTTCTTGGTGGAGGAAAGCAGTGGGGAGAGAGAAGGCCTCAGTTTACCCTGGCCAGCTGCTGTGAGCCATCCCACTTTGGGCTACATGTTTCACTACTTGGCTGGACTTTTTCCGATAAACAGAAGTGAAGAGTTGTCCAGCCTAAAACTGCCCCAGAACTCAGGCTCACAGGGAGACTAAAATCATGAACAACGCAGCAGGTGAGCAGAAAGACAAACTAGCCCCTCCCCCTGCAGAGTCTCTGCGATACTCCGTGATCGATGCGAAAGGCCGGCACAGGGGTTGCAGCAATAGTACAGCAGGTAGGGCATTTGCCTTGCGCGGCTGACCTGGGTTCGATTCCCAGCATCCCATATGGTACCCCAAGAACCCTCACGAGTAATTTCTGAGTGCAGAGCCAGGAGTAACCCCTGAGCATCGGCTGGGTCTGACCCAAAAACCAAAAAAAAAAAAAAAAAAAAAAAAGGCTGATACAAACCCTTACTTTTAACTCAGTCCTATACTAAGTTCCTCTCCACATGGGGAGTTCTTTTTTTCTTTTCTCTCTTACTTTCCAATCAACTTGTCTACTTTCCAACTCTGAATCTGAACATCTTTATTATTCAATATTTTCATTCTTGAAAATATTGAAGAACCTGAGAATTGAGAGCAAACATGGAGGCCCACAGCTGCCACTTGTGCCACACCTGCGTCGGGGAAGGGGATTCCTGGAAGGCAGAAGCCCCATGGTGCCCCCTCACCCCCAACAGCCAAACCCCAGCCGAACCCCAACTCCTTTTTCAAAAGCAAAAGCGGTGCAAGGGGGCCAGAGTGATAGCACCGCAAGTAGGACGTTGGCCTTGCATGCAGCCGACCCCCATTGGATCCCCTGGCATCCCAAGTGTTCCCCCAAGCCCACCAGGAGTGATCTCTGAGCACTGAGTCAGGTGCAAGCCAACAACCAAAGGCCTAGAAAGAAATAAGGAAAAGCAGGGGTCTGCTCCTGGCCCCTACATTATATATAATGTAGGAGCACTGCTAGGGCTGGAGTGATAGCACAGCGGGTAGGGCGTTCGCCTTACAAGCGGCCAACATGGCCGACCCAAGTTCGATTCCTCCGCCCCTCTCGGAGAGCCCGGCAAGCTACCGAGAGTATTCGATATGTCAGACACAGTAACAACAAAGTCTCCAATGGAGACGTTACTGGGCCCGCTCGAGCAAATCGATGATCAACGGGAGGGCCTTTACTTTACTTTACTAGGAGCACTGCTATTTATTTATTTATTTATTTAGCCATTGGTACTCTACCTGTCCCCTAAGAACCCCCCACCCCCAATCTTCCAGAACCCAATGAGAAGTGCAAGTATGCAGGTTCAGTGATGGCAAACTCCAGGCCTCAAGGGATACAGGATGAGCCGGTCCTTCTCATCCCCCTCCCCATCCCCATGGGACCCTGGAGGTCACACCCACAAACTGCCTCCAGCTGCTACTTAAGCCCCTTAACTGCCACGATCCAGAGATCCACCAAAGAATCTCCAATTGGGCAGCTCACTGCAGAGATTTCTCCAGTGGATCTTGTACAGACTCCCCGTCTCCTTCAGTCACCGCCCAAGCCCACCGTCCCACCCCCACCTGCCCCTGCAGGCTGGCCTGGTCCAGCTCTCCCGACAACACCTGCTAAGTCAGTTGACTTTCCCCTCCAACAGACTCTTACCAAGCAGACGGGGACGTTCCTCCCTTCCAGCCATCAAGCATCACAACTAGCTTTTACCCTGATGTTAGATGGTCTCAGAATTAGCGGGTTACTTGTTCCTGTTAAACCTTAGTCCCGCGGACGTTAGACCTACTGGAAATGTGGGCCCTGACTTCACAGAGCCTGGCAGCGCTGCCTTTCGGATG
Source organism: Sorex fumeus (assembly GCF_029834395.1). Lineage (NCBI taxonomy): Eukaryota > Metazoa > Chordata > Mammalia > Eulipotyphla > Soricidae > Sorex > Sorex fumeus. Next base: position 4,364,998 of record NW_026606167.1, on the reverse strand, counting down.
GAGAGGTTGGCCTCCCTGTACAGTCACTTCAGGGAATGCCCCCGGTCAGCACCTTCAGAGCTTGAAGCCCCGCTGGCCTAGCAGAGGGTGTGCAACAAGAGGTCTTCAAGAGTTTCAGCTTTCAGAGGGGGCGCCGAGTGGATGGAACCCGGCCTCCCCCAAAGGGTCTCGGGAATAAGGCTATTAGTCACACGCCGACGTAGAGGCCCGGCTCTTACCGCCCTGGCTACGGTGACCTCCAAACATACCCACGGTGCGTGGGTCCCTCCGTGACACAGCTGTCACGTCTGTTCCATGTGGCTTCCATATCAGCTTCGTACAGGCTCTGGGGGCTTTCCTCGATGCACGGGTAGGCGCTGAGGGTCGCTGGTAGCTAGCAGAGGATTCGCACAGTGTGAGCAGAGGCGGGAAGAAAAAAAAGGCCAAACCCAGCCCCCGAAGGCTGCAGGGCCAGACGGGGGTCCCCAGTGTCCTGGCTCTGCAGGAGGAGCCTGGAAGCTTCGAGCTCACTGGGATGTTGTGGGCCACATGTGGGCCTTGCTTTCTCTGGGTCACGATGTCCTGACAGCCACGTGGGACTCCGGCGAGTGACCGGTCCGGCACCTTCTGCTTCACAGGCCTGCCACAGGTCCCTCCGTCTTCCAGGCAGTGCCGAAGGAGGTGAAAGCTCAGGGGTGGTCTTCAGGGCCCGCCCATGTCCCCATCCACTTCTCTCCCCAAACTCCCGGGCTTGTTGGCTGCAGCACCAGAACTGGGAGAGGCTAACAGTGACAAAGAGGCCCAGCTGGGCCAGGCGGGACACGTCTTTTATTTTTTGGGGGGCGAGGGGGGAGTCACACCAGGCGATGCTCAGGGGTTATTCCTGGCTCATGCATTCAGGGGTTACTACTCCTGGCTCATGCACTCAGGGATTACTCCTAGCGGTGCTTGGAGGACTGGATGGGATGCTGAGAATCGAACCCGGGTTGGCCGCGTGCAAGGCAAATGCCCTCCCCCCGGTGCTATCACTCCAGCCTGAACACATCTTCTTATGAACTTTCTTCATCCACTCCTCGCCGTAGGGATCTGCACTGTTTCTTCATGTTGTTGTGGCTGCATGGAGGTGGGTCCCTCCAGTTCACTATCAGTGACCCCCTCTCGCTGCCAAGAGAGGATTCTAGATGGACTTGGTCAATGGTGGGCTCCTTTTTCCTCTTTAAGAGTACTCCCCCTCTGGTGCTCCCCTTTGGCTTATGTTGGGCCCGTAGTGCAGCTTCGGAGGGTCTGTTCTTTTACAGAAGGCTTATTCAGATTCTTGTGTTCACTGTTACTTTTTTTGGCTGGAGCGATAGCACAGCGGTAGGGCGTTTGCCTTGCACGCAGCCAACATGGCCGACCCGAGTTCGATTCCTCCGCCCCTCTCAGAGAGCCCGGCAAGCTACCGAGAGAATCTCGCCCGCACGGCAGAGCCTGGCAAGCTCCCCGTGACGTATTCGATATGCCAGACACAGTAACAACAAAGTCTCCAATGGAGACGTTACTGGGCCCGCTCGAGCAAATCGACGAACAACGGGAGGGCCTTTACTTGGGTCCATTTTGATAGGAATAGGCTAGTGGTCTGTGGTCTAGTGTGTTTGGGATAGCCAGGATGCCCTCTTTAGAATTAGGTGATGGAGGCTGAGCTGTGAGTCCAGAGTGCTGGGAAAGGGAAAAATAACTTCACCCCGGAAGTCACACCAACCACGCTGCCATACCTTTCAGTGGTAGGGGCCTCTTAGGTGCCTGCTGGAGCTTGGAGTTCCCTCTGACACGCTCCTGAGGCTTGTGGAGGGCCCCATTTTGGCCAGGTGCTCCAAGGGAGCCTTGGCTGGGGAGGGGGCTTTGTAGGGCCTGGGGGTCTGGGAGTTGAGCAAACCGCCCCGGAAGCCACACCCACCATCTCCCAATGCTGCTGTTATATGAACCTTCTTCTCTGGGCTGTTGTTAAATTATCAGGTATGTGAGGCGGGTAGAGCGATAGCACAGCGGTAGGGCGTTTGCCTTACAAGCAGCCAACATGGCCGACCCGAGTTCGATTCCTCCGCCCCTCTCGGAGAGCCCGGCAAGCTACCGAGAGTATCTCGCCCGCACGGCAAAGCTTGGCAAGCTACCCGTGACGTATTTGATATGCCAAACACAGTAACAACGAAGTCTCCAATGGAGACGTTACTGGGCCCACTCGCGCCAATCGATGAACAACGGGAGGACAGTGACAGTGACAGTGAGGTGGGGAGAATGGGGTGGGGTGGCGGGAGGGATACTGGGAACATTGGTGGTGGAGAATGGGCACTGGTGGAGTGATGGGTACTCAATCATAGCATGACTGAAACGTAAGCATGAAAGTTTCTAAGTCTGTAACTGTACCTCTTGGTAACACATTTAAAAAATAATAAAAAGGAAAAGAAAAAATAAATACAAATTTTCAGGTGCATGAGGCAGTGTTGGCGTGGCTCTCCCCGTCCCGGGTACAGATGGCGCATGTCACTTTATAGCGTCTCCTCCCCTCCGTGGAGACTCTTCTCTGAGAACACGAGCTTCGAGAAGCGGATGTGGGGTCCAGGAGTCCACGGCGCCAGGACCTGCTACCTGCCCCCGCCCCGGCCCCCACTGAGCTAATTTATTCACCAACCCCACGAATGTCATTTTTATCCATTTTGATTTGTCGCTCCCCTGGACTGAATGGAACCCAGGCAGCCGGTCTGAAATTCTTAACAAAGCAGAAGGTACCCAACAAATCTGCAGCAGCCTCCGGAATGATAAATTGATTAAACCCCCATCCAACAGTATTCCCCAAACCAGTTTTCCTACAATTAAACTATTGTGTTGGAAGGAAATTAGGTTAGAAACCCTAACGGGATCCCCAGCCGAAATGACACCTCACTCCAGAGACCCCGGGGTGGGCGTCCTCCCGCGAGCACGGCAGGAGGGGGAAATGAAACCATCTTCATATTTATTCAGCGGGTCCAGGGGGGGCCAGCCTCCAAAAGCAAAAAGCACTCCCTCCTCCCACCCCGTCCTCCAACTCCCAGGGAAAAGAGCTCCTCTGAGCCTACCATGGAACAGGAAGTCTGGGGGCTCCGGGTCCTGGGAAGACACAGCTGATCAATCCAGCATCTCACACTGAGCTCAGGTGAAACTCCCAGCAGAACTCGCGGGCACCTTCGCTCACCAGAACTGGCAGGCACGGAGAACTCTCTCTGCCTTTCCTCTGCCCAAGCCCGCCCATCCCCCTGTGTGGACACCCAGGGGGGCACTGCTGGAACCCAGGGGGGCCACTGCATCTCAGCCCTCCCCTCTATGGCCATTCTGGTCTCCTCCTTCAGCTCCAGATCAAACATATCCTTGGAAATGGCCCACGGGCTGCCCTTGTTGTACCCGGTTTCTCAGCTAACCCTGGAGTCACACAAGCAGGTGTAAGGGGGAAACTGATGCCACGACAGGTGGCAGAAATCAGCAAAATCAGAGAGACCTCAGGTTCAGTTCCTGGAACTGAAGGAGTCTCCATTTCCCAGTGATGAAACAATGCACATCTGGTCAACCTGCACACACCTGGGAGAAAGTTCCTGGGCTCAGCAAGCAGGCTCAATCAATCAATCACAATGCCCCAGAAATTGCCTTTTGTTAATCCTAAAAGAATGAGTAGCATATGTGACCAGAAGCTGCTAGAGGAAACTATTAACTGTTGCCTGATCACTGTTACCCTAGACACTTGCCAAAACACCTTTCACTGGGGCTGGAGCAATAGCACAGCAGGTAGGGCATTTGCCTTGCATGCGACCGACCCAGGTTCGATTCCCAGTATTCCTGAACACCGCCAGGAATGATCCTTGAGCGCAGAGCCAGGACTTAACCCCTGTGTATCACTGGGTGTGAGACCAAAAAAGCGAAAAAATAAAAACAAACAAAAACCACCTTTGTTTGATAACTAAGATTTTTTTTTCCGAAACAATCAGGCATGTACTGCTTATGTAATCAAGCCCTCTATAAACGGCTGGCACTTGAAGGTCAGGGACGCATCAAGAGACCACTCTGGGTGAGATAGCTGACCCCAGGATACTGGAATAAAAGTCCTACTGCTTTTACATGATCGTGTTCGTTTTTCTGTCCGTCTCACTGCTTGGCAACCCATAATCCCGGGTTAATACGGAGACCCTCAACTTTCCCATTTGCTTCTTGAATCAAGGCAAACCCATGCCACGTTTAACGTTATTGAGCAGAAGAATCTCCACTCTAAAAAAAAAAAATTGATGGTGATTTTAGTTTGCTGTCATGTTCTTTACCTACAAGCAGTCTATGAAATCACTATGTTCTCCCAAAGGTTAGCACAGGATGGTTTTCTTGTAATTTATCCAGCAAAGGAGAAAGGAGGACATCATTTCGTGCCCTGAAAAATCCATTTTCTACTAATTTAATGGATAAGAAATGATGGGTGACATGCAGTATTTTTTTTCCAAAGAAAAACTCAATAGATTTCCAAAGCATTCATTTATAGAATACATTTTAAAAGCCAAGTTCTAATGCCTCTGAGACATAAATGTGAGCATGACACTTAATCTTGGGATGGCACACAAGAAATGTATCTTTTTTTTTTTTAAGTTTAAAATCGCAATGTCTTCAGATGCAGGGGCAACAACTGAGCCATTCCATAAAGAGAACTCCAAAAAAAAATTACATAATGAAAAGCGCATGAAAAAGTTAGATAAATCCTAGAAAAGGCCGTGGGAGGAGAGAAGTGATAATGATCGAGAGGATTTGAAAGGACACAGTAAAAATTCAGACTAGAAATGGAGAAATAACAAGACTCAGAAACCGGAGATGCAAAACAAACAAAACCACTATCAAACAGCGTGGGAAGAACAGGAGCTGGGGGAAAGGTGTCAGGAAACCGAGAATAGCATCCACGCCACTGACTGCCCCCCTGATAATGAAGTTCCACCGGTGTTTGCCGAGCCTCCAAACCCCCCTGGGGAGCGACAAGGGCCATGTTTCGTAAGCAGTTGCCAATCTATTCATCCATCCACGCAACCTCATCTTGATAGGAAGAAGTAGGAAACTTCACAGACGCTCTCTCCCCATCTCCCAATGCTGCAGTTCCTGCCGGCTTGCTTTAAAGCATTTGGAGAAAAGGGTAGAAGCCAAATGAAAGTAAATTCTCTTTCCACCTTCCTGTCCTAATAACATCCATGCATCCCTGTGGCACCCTGGCAAGCCTATCTGTGTGTGTGTGTGTGTGTGTGTCTTTGCAAAGGTATTCACCAACCAGAGTGGTTTTCGAAAATGAATCATCGCCTGAGTCCCTCTTTTCCCCACTAGACACTGTGATTCTCTCTGCCCTGACGGCCCCTCCCATGAATGCGTCTTACCATCCTTGTCTGCTTCCTGATAGCTGCTCCTGGCTGTCCCCTGTTCTGAAATCCCGACTCCCCATGGAGAGTGCAAAGTCTTATTTATGTCTGGAAGTTATTTTCCCCCTTCCATTTGACCAAAGTGCTTCACGCGGTGACAGGTACATAATAAGTACTCAGTAAATGCATGTTGATTGAATTTCACTCTGCCTGTCTTACGCTGCCGCAAAAAAGTCACTTAATATTGCTTTCATTTTCAGAGCGATTGATTCAATTATTCTCCCTCCCATCTTCAGTGCAGCCGAACGCCCCTCCCTGGGCATCCCTGCATTAGTGCCGTCTGCATTTGTCTTCCGTTTGTGTCTAACTAAACTAATTATTTTCCTGCTACCTCACACCCCAATGGTGTTACGCACACCGCTGAGACAGCCCCACTCCTGCAGGCATTGCTTGTAGCTTTTCAGCAGCCTGTTGTACCAGGGGTGACAGGACTATTAAGAATGTCAGCCTTCAATGCACGAGGAACTTATGTAAAGCAAACGGTGTCATCTGAGGTAAAACCAGTAGCAGCAGCAAAGGGAAGTGCGGGCGCCAACAGGACCGCCTCCCAGCTAATGTTCACAGGGGAAGGGAAACGGGTTATTCATCCTCGGGGCAAGAAAGCGAAAGAAGAAAAAAATGGAATGAGAAGCCAAGCAGAAACAGCCTCGTGATTTCCGGGGAACTTAGAAGGGACTGGAGGCCATCACGGGAACACCAAAGTACTGAGCAAGTGGTTGGGTTTCTGCAAGGCTGCTGACTGATGGACCGGCGGGTGGCAGAAATGTTGATACAGACAGATAAAACCTTGAGCTTGCTCACATGTCCACGGCGACTGCCCGTCCACAGTCAATAGCATTCACCCTCCCCGGATCATCTCAACACGCTTCAGCGCTGGGCTGGCTTCCACTTTGCTTCGGTCCAAACCTTCTGAAGGCCGGTGAGTGAAGTAACATTTTTTTTTTTTGCTTTTTGGGTCACACCCAGCATTGCACAGGAGTTACTCCTAGTTCATGCACTCAGGAATTACTCCTGGCGGAGATCAGGGGACCATATGGGTTGCTGGGAATCGAACCTAGGTCGGCTGTGTACAAGGCAATCGCCCTACCCACTGTGCTATTGCTCCAGCCCCTGAAGTAACATTTTTTAAAAGCACAAGGATCACCACGTTCCTTACTTTGGGGACACTTAGGGCAAAACTTGAAATGCGTGCTGTGGTGGAGACCTCGCTCCATCCATCCTGCAGCCTGTGGCCTGACCCCGTGCCAATGCCCTCTTCCCAACTCCCCTGCACCAAGCCTTCAAGATCTCCAAGTGCCTCACAGAGACTCTTCCCTTTAACACCCCCCATGGACGCGAGGTCTTGGACGGCACCAGTCAACTGACCACGCTCTGCATACTCACTCTTGCCTCACTGCACTCCCTACTATGTGCACGAAAACGCCCATTCTGCAGAAGGTCTAAGACTGTAAGGGTGAAACTGATGCCATGACAGGTGGCAGAAATGAGAAAGATCAGCGAGGCCTCAGGTTCAGTCCCTGGAACTGAAGCAGATTCAGTTTCCCAGCAATGAAACAATGTGCAACTATCTGGAAAGTTCTGGGTCCAGCAAGTGGGCTCAATCAATCACTCTGACCCCAGTCAAAATGCCCCAGAAATTGTCTTTTGTTAACGGTAAAGAATGATTAGCTTATGTAACCATAAACCGTTGCTGTTATTGGAAACTATTGTTTAACTGTTGCCTGATCACTGCTGCCAGGGTGTTTGCTTAACTTTGAAACTTTGAACCCTATATACACCTTGTGATTTGGAGTCCGGGTCCTTGTCAAGACTCCACTGTGCTGGATGAGACTCGGACCCTAGCTCGAGCTAGCAATAAAATCCCTTTGCTTTTGCATTATCGTGTGTGGCCTTGGTCTCTCCACAATCGGGTATTTGAAACTCGGGCACAATAATACCTGTTTGTCTGCAGGTTATGGGCCCCAGGAACTTGCCTGATTTCTCCTTGGGTCCCCAGGGGCCAGAACCACACGTAACATCCACGAACATCCCTGGGGCTTTGCTGAGGGAAGTCAGGCTGGAGCCACGTGGCTGAGACAGTGAGAGGCAAATCCTGTAGTGGTCTGAGGCCCCAGGAATGGGGGGCATGGCCTGATCTAAGGTCCAAAAGCTTGACAAGCTCCACCAAGGTGTTGGGGCTCGGGTCCTGGGGACCCTGGGCAGGTGGAGCTGATGGTACTTCTGAACTCTGTGTCCCTGGGGTCTTCCCTACCTCGTGCTCATGGAGATGTGCTCGGCCCCACACCTGGCCTGGGCCAGTTCGAATCAATGAACTTCACACCTGTTTCCTAGGGACAGATCCAGACTGGGGCTCAGCACTGCGGGCAGCGACCGCTAACACAATGCTCTTGGAAAAAAAAATTGTTTTTCCTGCTTTCTGGGTCATCACACCCAGCAATGCTCAGGGGTTCCTCCTGGCTCTGCACTCAGGAATTACTCCTGGCAGTGCTCAGGGGACCCTCTGGGATGCTGGGAATTGAACCAGGTCGGCTGCGTGCAAGGCGAACGCCCTCCCCACCTCCCCACTGTGCTATCGCTCCAGCCCCTTGCAAATGTTTTGAAAGAAGAGGTTGATCCTTCTGTGATGGCAAAGGGATGGGGGCAGGGGACTGGACTTGGCAGACCAGCAGCGTCAAATGGACACTGACGACAGCCATGGATTTCCCTGAGACCCTGTCTGGATAGCGTGATGGTCTCTGTCCGTTCCCCCCGTCCCCCACTTTTCAGCTGCATTCCAGGCTCTTTGGAACCCCCTCTCGGCTGGTCTCCGATTAGGACGCCGCAGTGTGTTTGCTCTTTGTGTGCCAAATTGGCTATTGGCCAAGCCAGGTTCTTGGGGTCCCAGGGGACACTTCCTCATATGGCCCCATGCCCAGAGGCATGTTTATCACCTTCACTGCCTGTGAGCAAACAGAGACTCAGTCCCCTGGGCCCGGCAGCAGGAAGGGCCGGCTGAAAGCCAAGACTGGGTCTCTGTGGGTCGGTCTGCATGCTGAAGCCTTATCCCCAGGGCACGGCTGCCTCTCCCTCTTCCACGGAGAGCCCTGGGCTGCTTCCCGAGAATGCAAGGGATGAGAGTCACCACAATTCACCAGCCACATGCAGCATTTGTGACCTCTTGCCAACAGAAGTGGGCTGGATACCCCAGCCCCAAAAACTGGCCACGACACGGTGTCTGTCACTAAATCCTAACACGTGACTGGGGAATCCAACCAGGACACCCAGAGTAGAACCACCCCGGCCAGGTCCTGCACCATGGCTGCACCTTCAGATGGAAGCAGCAGGGTCACCCCCCAGCTCAGGCTGGTCCCCAGAGAGCTGAGGGGGGGGGGGGCACGGGCTTCAAGGATTGATGGACAGTAGAACAAGGACCCACCGTCCTGCCTGGCTCCCACTATTCTGGGCTCCTGAAGTTAAGCTCACCCCAGGCATCTACTGAACCCAGGCCGCTGAGAGCCACAGGCCCACCTCGGTGAAGACCCTCCTTGGACAGAGGAGAAAGTGAGCAGCGGGAGGCGGCCTGGGAGCAGCCTCAACTCCAGCACCAGACACTTTTCAGGAGGGGCTTCGTTTCCCGAGAGCCCCCCAGGGGCGAAAATGCCCCCAGATCTACCATGACAAGCTCTGAGCAAGCCAAGGTGCTGAGAGGAACAGACAGAACTGGGAACCTCGCCACAGAGTGTGAGGCTGGAAGTGACGTCATGACAGGCTGCAGCCAAGATGAAGTCTCAACTAGGCCTCAGTTTCTCTTCCCCAGAGACAGAACTGGCAGTTTCTGGTAAACTCCCAGTTGAGTAATGTGCCGAGATAAGGAATTGGGCAGTTGGGTCATGAGGGGTCACTGTCCCCTCCTTAGAAACTGTTACTGACCATCGTCTCACTGCTGACCACTGTTGTAACAGGGTAGATGCTGAAAACAGACCAGTATATAAACTGCTCTTAACTTGAACCCTCTACAAACCACTGGTGGTTTGGAGTCGGGCTCCTTGTCAAGGTTCCACTGCGGTGGATAAGACTCGGACCCTAGCTCGGGCTAGCGCTGGCTGGAGCTAGTAATAAAGTTCCTTTCTTTTGCATTATCATGTGTGGACTGGGTCTCTCTGCAGTTGGGGATCTGAAACAGGAGGCACCCCTCTGGGTAATCCCTGCCTGTTCGTGACGGGGGCCACCCCTCAGGCTAATCCTGGAGGGAGACCCAAACCCCATGGCGGGCCCACGAGGCCCAGCCCTGGGACCGTGCGCCCAGGGACAGCTCTGCGGGCTGCCTGGCGAAGGTGTTTCTGGGCTGGGGGGCAGGCGGACTCGCTCCCTTCCACGGCTGCAGAACCACGGCTATGGGTGGGCGACACGTTCACCTGGCTTTGGGAGGGGGAGGGGGCGCATGGACACGGAAACAGAAGTCAGGGGCCCTTGGAGCGGAGCCCCCGGGAGGGAGGGGCTGGCTGGGCACATGCGCGCCCAGTTCCCCCTGCCAGGAGCGGAGGCGCCCGGCCCATCTGCTCAGGGGCCGCGCAGGCAGCCGTGTCTCCAGCCTGGACGCCGGCGAGGCCACTGATCAGCGGCCAATCTGCTGGAAATCGCCTCTGGTGATTAGTGCGCACTGACTCGGGAAGGTCAGGGCCAGGGCCGACCCTGTGATTAATGCGTCATCGAGATTCTGCCCGCGAGCAGCTTTATGGACCTGGCGGCGAGTCTGCCCGGCCAAGTGTGGACGGCACTGCCAGGAGGGGGCGGCCGGCCAGGCCTGTGTCCTTTGGGATGGGGGAGGGGGGGCGGGAAGGCCTGCTGTCATGGGTATGACCAGCCCACCTCCCTGTCCCTGCTTGTGGGGTTCTGGTCTGTCCTCTCTTCCCCGCAATGAGGCAGAGCCCCGAGCAGCTTCTTGTGCCCAAAGCACTTTCCTGAATGCAAGGGCCGGCCTGGGTCAGCTGCTGGAATATTCCAAGCGTTCGGCCCGCATCCAACCCAATGCTTTCCTCAAAGCCATCTGTGGGGGAACAAATGATGACAGAACCAGGGTAAGAAAGCTGGTATACACATCCCTGTCAGGCCACAGGGAGCTGGACTACATGTGCCCCACGTACGTGTCACAGTTCAATGCCCCACATGTGCACGTGTCACAGTTCTGTGTGCCCCACATGTGCACGTGTCACAGTTCTATGTGTCCCACATGTGCATATGTGCCACAGTTCTATGTGCCCCACATGTGTATACATGCCACAGTTCTATGTGCCCCACATGTGCACATGTGTCACAGTTCAATGCCCCACATGTGCACGTGTCACAGTTCAATGTCCCACATGTGCACGTGTCACAGTTCTATGTGTCCCACATGTGCATATGTGCCACAGTTCTATGTGCCCCACATGTGTATACATGCCACAGTTCTATGTGCCCCACATGTGCACATGTGTCACAGTTCAATGCCCCACATGTGCACGTGTCACAGTTCAATGTCCCACATGTGCACGTGTCACAGTTCTATGTGCCCCACATGTGCACGTGTCACAGTTCTTCAATCATGGGACCCCGGGCCAATGAGTGGGCCAATCCGTCAATGGATACACACTACATCTGTGAGCACACATGCACATCCAAGTCAGCACAAGTGCATACATGACGTGGGAGGAGAAACGGCTCCCCAGTTAGGAAGCTGTTCTCAGTAACAATTGCCGGGCCACATTCCGGCGGCAGATACCAGGCATGGAGTGGGGGTCGCTGCCTTTGAGGGACGCCTCCCCATCTGTGGAAATGATTCCCTTGGATTCAGAAGAAAACGAGCCCCCCTCAAGGAATGCGAGATGCCGGCACAGGGAACGATTTTGTCTCTTTGCTCGGACGCACGTCACCAGCTGAAGAAATACGCAGTTTCCTCTCCGAAGACAAGAACCTCAAGTCCTTGCTTCCATGGCTTATTAATCAGCCCATTCACCATAAATTGTGTTTGTCCTTGGCAATTTCGAGCCATTGCCACCGTTTGTCAGTGTCTTAGCACAACCTTGCAGTGCGCCCCTGAGTAGAAATAAGAAGGTATTTTGTAGAAAGCTTGAGTCATTGTTTTTGTTCGCTCATTCAATAGGGAGCTGGGGAGCAATCAGGAGGAATGCCGAGCACGCGCCTCCCGGGGGCCTCTGGCGGCAGGAGACGCCTTTACGCGTTTCTAATTCTCGGAGGTAACCCACTGGTGTGGCTCCAAATGGTGGCAGGGAGGAGAAGGCAGAATGTCAGTACAGTCGGAGCCTGAACCCAGTGGTGGGTTCTCTTGTCTAGGGCCTGGTGGGATCACGTGTCCCCACAGGTGGGGGTCGGAGTGGGGAGTGGTCTGTGCTGCTGCTGCCATCTGTCCTGCTGGAGATGGTGAGATGTCCTTGGGTCCTCCCAGCCCTGGAGAGAGTCAGTCAGTCTGTCTGTATGTATCTCTCTCTCTCTTTCTCCCTCTCTTTCTCGCTCTCTCCCTCCCTCTCCTCTCTCTCTCCCTCTCCCTCTCTCTACCTTCTCTCTCTCTCTCCTCTCTCTGTCTCTCTCTTTCTCTCTCTCTCGTTGAGTCACAAGCTCTAGGACGGAAATGGTGTTTCTGCTACTGACTCTCCCAGCTGGCCATCACGGCCACCGTCACCACCACGACACTTTCTCATCACCGTCGTTGCTATTTTGATGAGGAAAATCAAGCCAGATCAGGCAGCTGCGTTCCCTGGTCACGGAGTCAGCCCACAAAGTCAGAACACAGCCGGGCTGTCGTGATGCTTCCGAGACGGCCCTGGATTGGGAGGCGGGGTCGGGCTCGTGGAGAAGAGACCCCCAGTGTCCCGGTCACCAGGCCAGGGTGGCCGCGCACAGCATCAACCCACACAGGTCAGTGGGGGGTGGCGACATCTCCGGGCAAGAGCAGTAGGGAGAATGGACACACACGTCATCGGTGGTCTCCCTGTCCAGCGGGAGTGACAGACAAGACCCTGGAGCACATGCCGCCGGTGGACAGTGGGTGCTGTAGCGAATGGGCACGAGCTCCATGTCACCCTCTCTCCTGCTTACCCAGGGCCTCGGTCCCATTCTCACCTGGGTCTGCCTTTCCAACGTCCGTCTTTCCTTATCCTCCTCTGCCCCGAGAGAAGGGGGCAGGAGTTCAGGCCCCTCTGGATGCACCTCTCACCTCTAAATCAAACAGACTCAAAGGTCCCTGAGCGGCCAGAATGACCAGCAGAGTGTGGACCGGGCTCCCAGAAGAACTGGAGCAATTTGTGTGGTGTAATAACCCACAAGAGACCAAGCTGCACGCAGAGACAGTGAAAATGAGTGCCACGAGGGGCCCAACAGGCCAGGGCCAGTACCCACAGTGGGATAGGGGGTGCAGGCTCACAGTTCCTGCCTCCAGATCCTGGGACTCCCCCTGATGGCAGCCCTCGTCTGCTCCCATTCCGGATCCACGGCAGAGAGCAGGGCAGCTCCCTGGACACTGGTGCCCGCCTCCTCTCCCACCAGCCACTGTTCTACTATTTCCTGCTCTGCTGCGCCCCAGATTCTAAAAATAGTAGCACGGGGTCGACCATTAGGAGAAAGACAGACGTGATGTTTTCTTGAACCCAAGAGCGGAGATCCAGGAACTGGCAGAGGCAAGGGGGAGGTTGTGAGTCGGGCAGGGGGGACAGCTCTCTGCAGAAATGGAGGGGTGAGAACAGGCAGGGCATGCCGCCAAGGAGACCCCAGGCAGGGGGGTTTGGGGTCGGCTCACAGACCTGTTCAGAAGTGCCGAGGTTGAACTGGGGGGCTGGAACCAATGGGATTTCAAGGCACGGTGCACAGAGGGACGGAGCACTGTGTTAGCCGGGAGTTTGCTTGCCAGAGAGAGGAGCAAATGCCGCCTTTCAGGAGTGTGAGTCCGCCAGTACAAGGGATGGAATACCACAGAGAAGGACATCAAGGTGGACGTGGTGGGGGGCGTCAGGGCGGCTGACAGGGGAGCGAGGCCCTAGAGTGACAAGCCAGCAGGAAGAGACAGAGCAGCCCTCTGGGGTCAGGAGCAGGGACCCCCTCTTCTCCTGCTGGAGGGAGAGTCAGCTGGAGCCAGAGCCCGAGGCCCATGGTCCTGGGGACTGGGATGTAGTCACACAGCATCGGGCCGTGTGGGCGGGTGGGGGCGAGGGCAGTGTCGGGCATCGGTGCTGGGAGGACCAGAAGCTTCCAAGGACCCGGGCTGCAGGTGGCAGGAAGTTTCGTGTCAAGCTGGGTGCCTGTCCCACAGGTCCAACCACTGACAGATCAGGGGAAGAAACTCCAAAGGCCACAGCATGAGGAAGAGGGACAGAAACCCCTCGCCCTGGCATTGTCCACCGCCATCAAGAGGAAGACAGGGCCACCCCGCTAGAATTCATCCCCACGTCGCTGCCCGGGTCGGTCCCTCCTGGCGTCCAGCACGGACTGCCTACCGCGGCCAGGCCTTCCTCAGGGGCTGCAGGGAGATGGCCACCACCTGCATGATCCAGGGACTGACCCCTCGAATTGGCCACAAGTGGCGACATGGAAGGGGAGAACTGGACAGTCATTTCGAGGCTGTCCCTGATGGGGGATGAGGCACATAGAGACAGCAGCGGGGGTGGGGGTCAGAGCGATGGCACGACGGGTGGACAGTCACCCTGAATAGAAGGAGAAAGTTCAGACCCAGGCCCAGTCCCAGGGGGCCTCTCTCTGGCCAGAACATCCCTGCTCCTGCCACAGGACTCCTTGTAGGGGCTGGAGCGATAGCACAGAGGGTAGGCCATTTGCCTTGCACGCGGCCAACTGGGGTTCGATTCCCAGCATCCCACAGGGTCCCCTGAGCACCGCCAGGAGTAATTCCTGAGAGCAGAGCCAGGAGGAACCCCTGTGCATCATTGGATGTGACCCAAAAAGAAAAAAAAGAAAAGGACTCCACGTAACTGCACGTAAAGTATAAACTTTTACATCATCAGGTGTCAGCCATGCTGTTTTATAAGAGTCTATCTCACGGCAATTCAATTTTTAAAAATCTATAATAAATAAATAAATAAATATTAAGTCAATGAGCCCATAAATTCTGTTCCTCTACCCCAGTGGCCACCTTGCAGGGTCCTGGTGACCACCCTCGGGCTTGGGGTTCTTGCAGTGGACCATAGGGAGCAGCACTCCCCAGCGTTCGTTCCACGTAGGCTGGGCTGGAGGTCCAGGCCCGGCTGGAGAACAACCCAGATGTTCATTCCCAAGCCTTCACTCGATTCCTCACTGGCACACGCCCACCTGCAGCCTGAAGGGGCAACACAGAGTCAGGGTCGGGGAAGAAGCAGCAGGAGATTTCCCCTGAAGCCTTCATTCACCCTGGGGCCCCACCCAGCAGGGGCTTCTCTGGACAGACCGAGCCCAGCAGAGAGCCCAGCGGAGTGAGAACCCAGCTCAGGAGGCTGGCGTGTGGCACTAACACTGTGGGAATCGCACACACAGTTCCCGTGTGTGTCCACAGGGGCCCGGGGCCAATAGGACCTTCTGGTAATAACCACAAGTGGAGACGCAGCTCTGGAAGGGCTGCCAAGGGGGCAACAAGGGTCTGTATGTTTTTTCCTTTTCTTTTTGGGTCACACCCAGCGATGCACAGGGGTTACTCCTGGTTCATGCACTCAGGAATTACTCCTGGCAGTGCTCAGGGGACCCTATGGGATGCTGCGAATTGAACCCAGGTCGGCCGCGCGCAAGGCCAATTCCCTACCCTCTGTGCTATCGCTCTAGCCATGGGTCTGTATGTTTTGACTCTTCCCAATGCATCTGTCGATGTGGAAACGCCACACGTGTAGGCAAATGAACACGCGTTCTTTACAACACCGCGGTAATGATTCTGGGGACCAGAAACTCCCCAAGGTTAGAAGCTCCAGCCCCCACATCCAGGTTCAGAACATTAATTCCTGTCCACAAAGCAGAGGCTTGAGGCGTCCTGAGTGGGCAGATAGGAGAGGGTGGGCGTAGGCGGAGGAGTCGGCCTGGGCACCCCCCACCGCCTCCCCGACCTGCTCCGACTTGGGCTCCTGGAGCCGGCAGGAAGCTGGAAGTACGGAGCCCCAGTGCACGTTCAACTTCGCACCAGAGAGAATGAACAGACTTGATGCCAAAGAGCCCCTCTTCTCCCCTGACAAAACCTTGCCATGTTCGGAAACTGCTGGCGTCTGAACTTCAAAGGCATTAAGAGATAGATGTGGCATGAAGGGAATTAGATGCAAAATTTCCTTTATTATCGGGAACAAAAGCGGTGGGTGTAATCTCCTGTGAGATGCACGCCCTCACCGATCTGGGCAGTAAGAAGCCGTGTGGAAGCAGAGCAGGGCTGTCCGCTCACAGACGGGCTTTCTCTTCCCATCTCCTCCCACCCGGCATCGCGCATTCTGGAGCAATAAGGGGGCCCAGACAAACCACCGAGGGCAAAAGAATTCCCTTTCATCCCGTCTCCCCGCGGCTGGAGTCCTGCCGCCTGCAAATCTCCCGGCCCCTTAATGGTATATGATGGCTCAAATTATCCCGCACCGCTCTCGGGAGTAGCACGCGTTGAGAAATTCTCCAAGCAAGAGAGGAGCTGCGGCTCATCTCAAAAGAATAAATACTTCCCTGAGCAATCCTTGGGAAAGTTGCATGTGAATTGCTTGGATGCTACATATTTATTCATAAATCAAGCTGTCTGCTGGTAGAACTCCTTCAGAGGACAGCTGCTCTTGGAAGTTGGATGGAGGTACGGTGCACACCCCCACCCCACCCCACCCCCCCAAAAAAAAACCCCAATGCATGCATCATGAACAAGGCAGACAGAGACGCGGCCGAGGCAGACCCTGCTCACATGGGAAACCCAGTTCTCGTGCCAGTGAGAAAGACGCCCTCAGAAGCGGCTCCCCACTTGTGAAATTCTCCCTGTGAATGAACCCCACATTTTCAAGTACAGAATCTTTTTTTTTCTTTTTGCAGTGATTGTTATACAGCCATAGGAATGGGTCTCATTCTCCTAAAGAGCCTTGAATATAATCTCAGGGCTAGGATGAAAGAGACGTTACTGGGGCCTGCTCGAGGCAATCGACGAATAACAGGATGATGAAATGAAATGAAACTATACAGCCATAGGAATTCTGGTTCCGGAAGAGCCCACCGCCCAGTGCTCCTAAGTGCAGAGGAAACAGGGGTGGCCTTACCAACTCCCATTCCTTTCTACTCTGCAGGTCGGGAGACAGAGAGGCACACATTACCGTCTCCCCAAGAGGAAATCTTAGAACCCCCCAAAACAAACAGCACCTCTGCTAACTGCCAACTCTCCAGGGCGTGCTGAACCACTCGGCCCCCAGGTGCAAACACGCCGCTCGGCTCTGGACCTAAAGCCCCGGTTCACAATCAGAGGCCCAGGCAGTTGCCGGCAAATCCACAGGAAGCTCAAACCTCTCTGCAGACAGCTGCAAAAGCCAGGGTCAGAGGCAAACACGCAGGCGCCGCAAACAGCCAAAGTTGCTGAACTCACCAAATGCTGAGCTGGGTCCAGGCAGCTGCGGGTTCCCCTCGCATGAGTTCTCGGGGCTGTTTCCTAGAAGAGGAGAAACGGCGAGAGGTTACTCCGGAGGTGCATGTCCACACCCCTTGGTCGGTCTCTAAAGTCAGGCTCCCGAGCCACATGGAAGGGATGACTCAAGGATGACCAGGATTGGGCTCCCACACGCCCTGCCACGGACTCTCACTCTCGCTTTCAACACCTGGCTGTTCCCTCTAGGCGTTGCTGGTTTGGAGAGCACACCAGGCCGAGCTCAGGACTCACTCACACCCTGGCAGGCTGGGGGGACCATATGGGATGCTGGGAATCCAACCTGGGTGCCCATGGGCAAGGCAAATGCCCTCCGCCACTGGACTATCTCTCCGGCCACTATTTTCTCTAATTTTTTCAGAGCAAAGAGGCACTGGCAGCTCAGGAAAGCCACACACAAGGGAAGGTAGGAAATGGAGGCTGGAGAGTTGGGGCAGGAGTGAGGGGAGGAGGGCAGGACACCAGGCTTAGCCCTCTCCGGAGGTGCATGTCTACACCCCTTGGTCGGTCTCTAAAGTCAGGCTCCCGAGCCACATGGAAGGGATGACTCAAGGATGACCAGGATTGAGCTCCCCTGTGCAGAGTCTCCACCATCTGCCCGGACCTGTGACAGGAGCTCAAAGTGACTTTGAACTCAGAGAGAAGGTCTCCACCAGTGGCTGGAGCAATAGCACAGAGGGCAGGGCATTTGCCTTGCATGCAGCCAACCCGGGTTCGATTCCCAGCATCCCATAGGGTCCCCTGAGCACCGCCAGGAGTAATTCCTGAGTGCAGAGCCAGGAGGAACCCCTGAGTATCACCGGGTGTGACCCAAAAAGCAAAAAAAAAAAAGTCTCCTACCCGTCCTGAATCTCACAGCACGATGACTGTGGTCCCACAGGAAGAAGTGGGACTCATTTTTGTTTCTTAATGTTGGGGGAAACCGCGAAACATGGCTTGGATCACCACATACAATCCACATGCCAGGAGAGAGCTCATCCCGAGGCAGAAAGGCCGACCTTCACCAGCAGTTCTGAACCATCTCTGTGGTACCCGAGACCCAGCCGGATGGAATCCAACCTGGCCCTGGTTGAGGCAGAGATGAGACTGGCTGGTTTGAGGAGTTCTGGAACCTCAAGCTAAAACCATTCCTGTGACTCACGGGATGTCTGGGTGTGTAGACACACACTACATGTGACATGCTAACTGCAACGGTTCCTTCTAGATGTTCGTTGCATGTGCACATGTAGAAAAGATACACCCCTTCCTTTTTTTTATTGAATCACCGTGAGACACAGTTACAAAGCTTTCATGTTTGAGTTTCAGTCATACAATGATCAAACACTCATCCCTCCACCAGTGCTCATTCTCTACCACCAATGTCCCCAGTATCCAACCCTCCCCCTGCCTCCATGGCAGACAATTTCCCCCCCATACTCTCTCTCTACTTTTGGGCATTACAGTTTGCAATTCAGATACTGGGAGGCCATCACATCTGGTCCTTCATCTACTTTCAGCACACATCTCCCATCCCGAGTGGTTCCTCCAACTACCATTGACTTAGTGATCCCTTCTCCATCACAGCTACCTTCTCCCCCTGCTCATGAGGCAAGCTTCCAACTACGGGGCAATCTTCCTGGCCGTGTGTCAACTTGTCCTTGGGGATGCACCCTTTTCTTATTGAGAGCGTTTTATCTTCCTATTTGAGAAACGAACTAGTCTAGACAAATCGTAACATCCAGGATCTGCCAAGTCACCCCAAGGGAGACGTTTGGGAGCCTGCCAGTCATGTGCTTCATCCGTGCCCTTCCAAACCTCCCAATCATCCAAACTACTTGCCATGTGGCCATGGATAAGTCATTCCACCCATTTTCTTATTTGCCTTCGTGTTTGCAATATGGGAATGATAGCACCGACTTCAATAGATCAAAGTGCATTTTCCTTGGTTTGGAAGCCACCCCTGGCAGTGCTCAGGGCTGATTCCTGGCTCTGAGCTCAGGGATCACTTCTGGCAGCCTCGGGGGACCATAGGGGATGCCGGGGATCAAACCCTGGTAAGTTGCATTCGAGGTCAGCACTCTGTCTGCTGTCCGCTCACGCCGACCCCTAATGTGGGTATTTACAGGCAGTATTCACGAAGCACATAGCTGCTGTCCGGCGCAGTTTCTGCTGGTTGGTTTTCAATTAGAAACCACCAAGACCCCTGTGATGGGGGCCACCCTGCTCTGTTCCCCCCACTCTCCAGTCCCTCCCTCCATGCCCTCACTCACTACCCCAAGGCTGGCTCTGGGGGTACAACATTCCTCATGGTGGTCCCTCCTGCCTCAGCTGCCCTCTTCCTGGCCCATGGAACTTAGCCCGTAGGGACCGTGTGGACACAACCACCCCTCTGTCACTTTCTGGGGCTGGCCTGGCGGGCCTGAACCTCTTCCGCGAGCCCAGTGCCCTCTGCCACACTGCGGTCTGGCCAGTCTCTCTTGACCCCTTTGGGCCTTGGCTGGCCCTCCGAGGACAAGGGCAATGGTCCATTCATCACGCCTCCTTTATTCCCGGCCCAGCACCCGGCTCTGGGCAGCGGCTCCCTGCAGTGGGTATCACAGCGATTCCCCTTTGATCTCCGGGCACTGCCTGGAACCCCAGAGTGGGGTGTTTTCCAAGCACCCCCGCCTTCTCGGGAACCCCCCTACCTGGTGTCCAGGTGACGCTGCTAATCTTATGCCCATGCAGCCTTTACACCACACCTCTCCGTCTGTTTTTCAACCCCACCCACGGTTTGAAAGGCATTTCAGCATCTTCCCCCTCTGCACTAATGAGGATCTGTAAGGTCCTTTTGGTGAATTGTTTTGTAAAAGCAAGCAGAGGCTGAGAACCATTGTTACAAGGTGAGAATGGAAACAGTCATTAGGATGACATGGGGCAGCTAGGAAGAGCTCAGGAGGGGATGGAGCTTAAAAGAAGGAAAAAAGGGGCTGGAGTGATAGCACAGCAGGTAGGGCATTTGCCTTAGAGAAGGAGAAGGAGAAGGAGAAGGAGAAGAAGAAGGAGGAGGAGAAGAAGAAGAGGAGGAGGAGGAGGAGGAGGAAAAGAAGACAGAAGAGGAGAAGAAGAAGAAGAAGAAGAAGAAGAAGAAGAAGAAGAAGAAGAAGAAGAAGAAGAAGAAGAAGAAGAAGCAGAAGCAGCAGAAGAAGCAGAAGCAGAAGCAGAAGAAAAAGAAGAAGAAGAAGAAGAAGAAGAAGAAGAAGAAGAAGAAGAAGAAGAAGAAGGAGAAGAAGCAGAAGCAGCAGAAGAAGCAGAAGCAGCAGAAGAAGCAGAAGCAGAAGCAGAAGAAAAAGAAGAAGAAGAAGAAGAAGAAGAAGAAGAAGAAGAAGAAGAAGAAGAAGAAGAAGAAGAAGAAGAAGAAGCAGCAGAAGAAGCAGAAGCAGCAGAAGCAGCAGAAGCAGAAGCAGAAGCAGAAGCAGAAGCAGAAGCAGAAGCAGAAGCAGAAGAAGAAGAAGAAGAAGAAGAAGAAGAAGAAGAAGAAGAAGAAGAAGAAGAAGAAGAAGAAGAAGACGGAGATTGTCCTGGGCTTGCTGCCACTCCTCCAAGCTACTGGAGGGGCAGCTGGTGGCCTCATAGAACTGGAGGCGACGCAATGACATCCTGACGTTCAGAGTGTTATGTGACCGTGCTCAGGCACATTCGAGCCAGAGTAGAACAGGACCATGGCCTCTGGCTCTGCCTTCCTGGTTGCTCATGTTTCCCAGGGGATTGATGGCCCGTAGCCTCCGTCATTGGCAGGCTCACACTGGGCACCTACACGGCACAGCAAGAACCAGACCCGACCCAGGGGGTCCCTGGGACCTTCTCGAGACCAAGCCTAGACCCACGACACAGCACATGAGCCCGGACGTCCCTCCCCCAGCCCCCAGGATGAGGTGTTCTCACGATGCAGACTCAGACCCCAGCTCTGGGCCTTGACTCCTCCCCACCTGCCATGTCATCTACACAACATGTATCAGCCCATCACCCCAGGCATAGCTGCTTCCTCACGGAACCCCCTACCTGCAGGGAACCCCAAGACTCCACCCCTCCTTCGTGGAGCAAATTACAGCGACCCCAGTCCACTGGGCGAATAGATGTGGATGGTCTGTGGGTCCCCAACTCCCCACCCCAGGAGAGCAGGAGAGGCACCTGCTAGAAGCGGCTTTTTTATTTTGGTATTTGGGCCACGGCTGGCAGTGCCAGAAGCAACTCCTGCCTCCAGGTCCTGTGTCAACCCTCAGGACTCGGCACCTCCCCCATGTCCCGCTCACAGGAACCTCCACGTCTCTCTTGCTGACCAGTGGCCAGCATCGGACGTTGCCTCACACCTCTCTCGAGATAGAAGCTGTAGGAGCTCTGGGTAGAGACATTAGCAGGGTTACCCACCCACCAGACAACACGGCCTGGGGCCACCACCTTGGCCACCTCCTTGGCCACCTCCCTCCCTGCCCCGTCCAGAGGAGGCTCACGAGGCCTGCCGCTCAGGACACAGAATGGACCCTCCCAGTGCGCTTCTCAACACATGCCCACTGACCTGAGAGGCCAGGGACAGCGCCAGGCTGACTACCCCCTAGCCTTCCCCGAAATAAAGCAGGCAAGTTCTTGGCAGGGTTTTGCCCAGGGAGTCAGATGCTGCAGATGCCAGGAGAATAGACCAGGAGGACCCGGGAGACGCGTGTTTAGGAGACCGAGTCTCTGGCCTTCTCCTTACTGTGTAGCTACACGCTGTCCCTTTTGGCTGCCCTTCTGTTGGGACGTAACAAGCGGCCATTGGCTCACTGGAGTCATTGAATTTGGCTGTCATCAGTCTCCTGTCTGGGAAAGGGTTGGTCAGCACCAGGGACAGCTCCCGGACCCTTGGGGGGGTGTCCCGCCCACCCGCACCCCCGCCTCAGAGGCTTTGGGTTGGTGTGTTTAATTTCCTGTCTCGGCCTTACAGGAGATTTCTAATGTTTGGGCTGTAGGGTATGTTCTGATTAAAAATAATCCTCCCAATTACTGGCTGGCATGAGCCTCCTGTCGCACGCGCTCGGCCGCGGCCTCCGCTCCCCTGTCAGCAATAATTGTGTCTGCAGAGCCTAACTGTAAATGAAAACCCAAGGGGCACCTTTGGGTCCCCGGCTCCCGGGCCGCTCCGGATCTTTTAATTTGCACTGTCTGTCAAAAGAGGCAGCCGGGGCTGAGGGATCCAAGGCGAGCTGGCAACGGGCTGGGGCAGGGCCACAGCGCAGGAAGAGGCCGGACGCAGTCGGCACGGGGGAGCCGCGTCTGGAGCCGGGCGGGCACCGCGCAACGAGGCTCTTTTCATTCCGCACCCGACGTGGGCGAGCCCCGGTCTGAAAAGAGAAGCTGCACTCTAGGGAAATTCCCAGGCGTGCTGAGGTTATTTCCCCCACCAAGTCTGTAAGACGGGACATTGAATTCCAGGCATGCAGGAGAGGTGGTGAGGGAATATTCCCTGGAGAGCTGCGTAGTTCCATCTCAAGAAAACAGAAACGTTTGGGTGGAGAGCCAGCGGAGGCTCTGTGTCGGCAGGGAAACAGCCGCCCGGCCTCCTGGTCTCAGCAGGGAGAGGCCAGCCCTGAGGCCTGGCCGGGACAGGTCCCTGACATAGAGTCTGGCGGGGCCTGGGGGCTGGAGCCGGGGCTCGTACACGCTGAGTGTGAGCCTGACTCGGCCAGTGGCAAACCAGGGAGACAGCTGAGCAGAGCCCCTGCTGGAGGGGCCCCACCCACCACGGTAGGCCTGACAGCGGTGATCTGACAGGGTGATCTCACTAGTGTGACCTGATAGGGGTGACCTGACAGGTGTGACCTGACGGGTATGATATAACAGGTGTGATATAACAGGTGTGTCCTGACAGGTGTGACCTGACAGCTGTGACCTACCAGGTGTGAACTGACAGGTGTAACCTGACAGGTGTAACTCTGACGGGTGTGACCTAACAGGTGTGACCTGACAGGTGTGCTCTGATAGGTGTGATCTGACAGGTGTGGCCTGATAGGTGTGTCCTGACAGGTGTGACCTGGCAGGTGTGACCTGGCAGGTGTGACCTCACAGCTGTGACCTGTCAGGTGTGCTCTGATAGGTGTGACCTGACAGGTGTGACCTGACAGGTGTGAACTTATAGGTGTAACCGACAGGTATGAACTGACAGGTGTAACTCTGACAGGTGTGATATAACAGATGTGACTTTGACAGGTGTGACCTAACAGGTGCGATCTGACAGGTGTGACCTGACAGGTGTGCTCTGATAGGTGCAATCTGACAGGTGTGGCCTGACAGGTGTGACCTGGCAGGTGTGACCTGACAGCTGTGACCTGTCAGGTGTGCTCTGGTAGGTGTGACCTGACAGGTGTGGCCTGACGGGTGTGACCCCACAGAGGCACTGGGTGCTTCTAAGCAAGATGCTCAGACATGCCAGGACCAGCGCCCTTGTAGGGCAACTGTGAGGCCCAGCTCTTCTCACAATTCCATGACTCAGGGCCCGTGAGCAGCCGCTTCTGTTGGTCTCTGCCTCAGCGTACCCCAGGCAGCCTCTCAGGTGCCGCAGTCATCCTGATCAACTGCCACCCACTAGGAGCCTTCGTCACTCCCCGGGCTGTGGGACCCCGGGGAGTAGATGGGAGACCCCACAGAAGATCCTGAGTCTCACTGCCCCGGCCCGCAACACCCGCCCCACTGGAACACTGACCCCCCCACCCCCGTTCCATCTGAACAAATGGAGCATGTGGGGAACCAGGCCAACGTACAGGAGGCAGAGAGGGAGACGAATTCATCACGCCAGGATACGAAGCACTGCGTGAGGGCGCAGGACACTTGTGTTCATTCATCATCTTTTACTTTGGATCCATTTCTCCGTGAAAAGTGGTTTTCCATTTCTATTACTAAGACGAATGTGTCAACAATATACAACAACCAGTCACACGGGAGTAGAGAAAGACTGGGGGGGAGTGCGGGGGGCGGGGGATAGTCCCCAACAAAACAAAACAACAAGAGGAAAGTGGGGGAAGCTCCTCATACAGGCATACGGCATGATGCATCGGCCCAGATTACAGCTTTTATTTGCACCACGGAGAAGGCTTTATTTCTGCGCCCCATCAGTCATGGCTCTAGAAAGACAAGGAAACCGACCGACGGTGCCTACTTCAACGGGGAGACAGAAAATAGATCCTCATGAAAACTCATCCTCCCCCTGAAGGTCTCGGAAAAAAAATCCCACCCACCCCCCAAAAAAAATTCTACTGAATGTGTGTTCGACTCCTGAGTACCTGATTACCTTATTTAATTCCGACCTGGGAAACTGTCTCTGAATGGAAATGGCACTAAAGTGACGGGGACGAAATAAGGAGATGTGGGCATCAGGGTTCCTTCCGGGAGATAATCAGCTTATCCGAATTCATTTCCACCTAAGAAAGGTCTCCCAACGACACTGAAAATTCAAACCGGTCTCATCATCTCAAGGATGTAATCTCAAGGAAATCGTAAAACGATCAAGGCGAGCGCGGGGCAGTTATCTTTATGTATAAGAGACGCAGAGAAGCACGGTCTGCTTCCTGCTCCCGAGGATGGGAGAGGCCCGGCAGAAAGGACAGGCAGTGCCTGTGCTGATAATACTGTGATTCCTTCCCTGCTGAGGGCGCTTCTCAAAGATGCATGGCGCTGTCCTTGCCATATAAAAGAGGAAAGAAGATGAAGAGATTTCCCCTGAGTTCAGTATTCGGAAACAGAAGGAAGCTTAAAAGAAAATGTGTGGAGCCGGAGCGACAGTGCAGTGGGGAGGGCGTTTGCCTTGCATGCGGCTGACCCCGGTTCAATCCCCACCATCCCATAGGGTCCCCCGAGCACTGCCGGGAGTAACTCCTGAGCATCGCTGGGTGTGACGTAAAAAGCAAAATAAATAAATAAATAAATAAAATGTGTTTCTAAATAAAACCCAGCTCCCGGAAGAGAACAGCGCAGAGTCTCCTGCCCCCGCGCCTGGCCTGCCCTCCCTGGGGCCCCTTGGAGGGGAGCGGGTTGAGTTTTCCTGCCCGCCCCGACCAGGGTTCCGGCAGCCGAAGACCTCCAGAACCAGCCACCACCATGCTGAGACCACTTTCCACATACATGAAGGTACCGGCAGAGGGACAAAGGTATGCGGGTCCCGGGGCTGAGATCTCCAAGCCTGCTCGGATCGGGGCTGAGCATCCTCCACCCAGATCCTCCAAATTCCAGTAGGCGGGGGTCACACCCACCAACTGGCCCCCTGGCGCTGTGTAATCCCATCAATGGCCAAGACTCAGAGACTATAAAATCCAGCTCCTCGAAGTGCGCGGCCGCATTCATGGCCACGCAACATCTTATCATCTCATTCCTACTTTGGACAAACTGGCAGGCTACCGAATGTAGCCTGCCCACAGGGCAGAGTCTGGCAAACTCCCCGTGGCGTACCCAATATGCCAAATACCAGTAACAATGATGGGTCTCATTCTCCTAAAGGGCCTTGAATATAATCTCAGGGCTAGGATGAAGGAGACGTTACTGGGGCCTGCTTGAAGCAATCGACAAATAACAGGATGGTCGTGATCGTGATCGTGTTTCCAAATGGAAGGCTGCTGGAGGCCTGGGTCCATGCATTTGCCTTTGGCTGGCTGACTCACTCTCCCTGGGCCTCAGTTTCCACATTTGCATAAGAAAAGGGTTGAGAAATCTCGTGCTAAACTGTTCTTTTCTGTTACTTTCTCCCACTGACTTCAGTCTGGGTACATTCTCTCAAGAGAATGCATGAACAAGGAAAACATGAAAGAGACCCACCTCAAATTAACGGAGAGAGGTCCATGGAAACCCAAGCCAGGAGCGACTATTTCCTTTTTTTTTTCTTTCTGGGTCACACCCAGCGATGCTCAGGCCTTACTCCTGGCTCTGCACTCAGGAATTACTCCTGGCAGTGCTCGGGGGACCCTATGGGATGCTGGGAATCGAACCTGGATCGGCCATGCTAGGTAGGCAAAAGCCCTACCCGCTATGCTATTGCTCAAGCCCCCCAAAAGTGAATATTCTGTGTGCTCCCAGGCATCAGCCCCATTGTGCTCCCCTCCAAAAAAAAAATAAAAATAAAAATAAACAGCTGCCCCAAAGAAAAAAGAAATTCAATCCAAAAAGGAGAAATTCTCTAGTCAGAAAGAGAACATCTAATTTTCAAAAGAAATACAGTGGATTTCAGAAGATAAGAGAAAATTCCCTGTAAGCCCATTCTTCATGCTCCGCAGAGAGCCACCGGGCCATTTGGTACGATACTCCAGAAAAACAAAGACAGTGCAATGAGAGGAAAACCGCGCGGCAGACAGGCAGATCGATACTGCACTCAGCATCTCCACGTGGGAGAAGAGAGTCATAAAACCGTTCTGAAGTCAGGGAAGTTTGGTGATGCTTCCCCGGGCCGCGCTGGGCCACTGTCAAGAGTCGGACGCGTAGTGCGGGGGGGGGAGCTCCCCCAGGCGTGCTCCGGGAGACGCACGCTTCACCAGGTGACGGGGCCTCTGTGGCCTCAGCCACCAGACCCAGAGGAGGCTTCGACACAGACGCCGTCGTGCCTGGGTTGGTTTTGCGATGGTCTTGGGCAAGCGCCGCTGAAGGCACCTGACGGGCCCCCTGCTCCCGCGGGAGCGTCCCACACATGAGCAGTGCTAATGGGGTTCTTTGGGGGACATTGGGGGACGCGGCAGCTGTCTTCAGCGCATCTGAATGCAAGTCCTTGGGCCGGGCTGCCTGCCTGGGACTCACTGGCCCAGAGACGAAGCAGCAACTCTGCCCGGTAAATGCCAGTCTCCTGCCTCCCCGGGGCTCCGTGACCGGGAGCAGGGACACTAGGTAGGAGGGAAAGTGGGACCAGGGCATCCTCCCTCCCCTGGGTCATCAGCACGAGCAGCCCCTCATTTCCCAGGTCAGGGGGCCTGAGTTCTGCTTGTCAACGTGCTCAAGGTCACCTGGATTTCAAGGTCGCCGTGGAGAGAGCCCCATAGCCCACCAGGCCTTGACGGTAGGTTGCCTCTCGGTCACCTTTCCTCCGGGCCTGCCCTGGACAGCAGCTTGCACGTCCACTGAGCATGAGAGCCAGTGTGCGGAGAATACTGACCACTGCCCCCCAGCCTTGCTCAAGGAGACAGTTTCCATGCCCATTTTTCAGATGGGCAAAGCGAGGCTGCTGCTTCTCAGAAAGAGAGACGGGTTCTGCTCCCAGCGCTGAAGGCTCCCCACTCTGACTCACCGGGAATCCAGTCCCGGGGCCACGACCAGGGTGAGGCATGGTGACGGCTGCCATGGAAGGGGGGACCTTCCCCGTGTCTCCTGAGGCAGCTGGCATGGAGCGGGTCCAGCCCGGCCCAGGCTCTCACGGGCACCTGCTGGGCTCCTGTCCCTCTGAAGAGCAGAGTTGGATGATTCTCTCCTGGGCCCTTCATCCCACCCCTCTCCGAGAACCATCTAGAAATGTCCAAAGACGACAGCTGTGTGGCATCTGCTTCCCTGCCAGCATGCAGGAGGAGGCGCTCAGAGCCAGCAACCGGGACCCCCCCGCCCCCAGCTCTCTGCAAACAAAACTACCCAAATGGTCCCAGGGTCCCTTCAGCCCTGCCCCAGGGTGGGCAGCTGGCTCCTGGCAGCTTCCTGAGTGAGTGTCCAGCCCCTCCTCCCCAGGAAGGGGTCCCCAGCAGCGCCTGCTCTACCAGCCGCCTGGCTCCGGTGGTCTGGCCCGTGGCACTTAGCCACACAGAGGGTGCCGGACACCCAGAGGGACGCGGCAGGACTTGCTGGTGGCCACTGGACACTTAATATTCCTTCCCACGACAGACAGGCTGTGCGCTCAGAGGGTCCGACGTGGCAATGGTGCAGCCGTCCAGAGCAAAGCCTCACTCACACACTTCCTGCTGCATATGGGCCGGGCTGGGGGAAAACCGGGGCAGTGAGAAGCCACCAGGGTGAGTCCCCCAGATCCCGGCCTCGCCCAGCAGCTGGAGTCGGGGGCCATGAGGGCTGGGGAAAGTGGGCGTCTCGTCCCCCAGCCCAGCCTCGTCCTCAGCACAGAGTCTCTTGTAAAGCCGGCACTGCAGCTCATTTGGCAATTGAAATGCATCACGGACAGGCCCACGGTTCCCCTCGCCAGGGCCCCGAGAGGGTGTTTCTGGAAAGACACCCCAACGCAGAGAGTTGTCCAAACAGACAATCTGGTCCTTGTGTGCCCACAGCCAACACACAGCTCCCCCGGAGTGCATGCACCAGAACCCCCACCCGCCCGACTGCCTGCCTGCCCACCTGGCCAGCCCTGGAGTCCCTGAGGGGGGCGCCTGGGCAGGGCTCAGCACAGAGATGGTGCTTGGCAGTGGGGGTCCGGGCACCCATTTCTCCGCCAGCATCAGCACGTTTGATTCAGAACTACGTGGACTTCTGTGGGACAATTCTGAACTCACCACGCTGGGTCTAATCTCAAATGCTGAATGAGCCCCGGGGTGGAAAGGGCCCACCTATCATACATCCAAATAGATGCAGAGTCTCCACACACACACACACACACACACACACACACACACACACACACGCACGCAAATGGATACAGTTTCACAAGCATGATGCTTCCATCACACACCATTTTAAGCAACTGATTAAAAAGCCACCAACAATTAAACTCGGCGTTGAATAGTCCCAGTAAGCTGCCACACCCCACCATCCTGGGTCACCACCCCCACACGGCAGAAAGTCGCGACCACTCCGTGAGGAGGTTCATGGCTGGGCCTTCTCCGCACTCTCCACCCAGCCCTGCTGCTTCGAGCCCCCTCCCTGGCCCCTGCAGGCGCTGTGGGCTGGGTCCGTGGTTTACATCTTTGTGGTATAAGGAAACTTCACGTGCTTATTTTGCCCGCGGCGGTGTTTTCCCTGACTCGGAGGGTGGAGTTCCATGCCCAGCTTCCCAGTGCCACCCCGGCCTGCCCCAGAATCCCGAGGGCCCAGAGCTGCAGAAGTGGGGGGCATAAGAAGAAGGTGAAAGGTGGGACCCGCTGGGACCTGGGCCGCTGTTCTGGGTCCCCTTCCTGCCTACGGGACAGCAGAGCACAGCGGCGCCCCCGACAGCAGGAAAGAGGCCTGGTGACCCACACTGATCTTCAGAACCAGAACCGAAAACCGGCCCAACAGTCTGGCCCCTCATCGAGGAGGCGGTCAGCCTAGCTCCCACAGCCCGGGGTGCGGGGACACCCCCCAGCATGGCTCCCAGAAAGCAAAGGCCCTTCCCCAGCCCCTCTGCACCTCTCACGCCCAGAAGCCCACACTGCTCTCAAAAGAAATCTCACCCCATCTGTCCCCACGCCTTGGGGGCTCAGCCCCTTCCTGCCCCAGGAGCTGCCCCCTGGGGTGGGCTGGACGGGAGATGCACTTCCCTGCTTCACTGTCCATGCAAGGGACATCTTCCAAGTCCGGGCCCACTGCCCCTGTGAGCTGGCCCCGAGGGCCCGAGCGCCCATGGTCTTGCAAACATCCAGAGACAGAGAGACAGAGACAGAGATACAGAGAGAGACAGAGAGCAAGAGAGAGACTGAAAGAAACAGAGACAGACAGAGAGCCAGAGAGAGACACAGAGAGACAGAGAAAGAGAGAGAGAGACAGGGAGAGAGAGAGACAGAAAGAGAGGCAGATAGAGACTGACTGAGCCAGAGGCATAAAGACAGAGAGACAGACAGCGAGAGAGACTGAGAGAGACAGAGGAACTCCAGAGAAAGACAGTCAAATAGAGAGCCAAAGAGAGCCAGAAAGACAGAAAGAGCCAGAGAGATAGAGAGACAGAGACAGAGAGACAGTGAGAGACACACAGAGACAGGGACAGAGAGAGAGAGACAGTGAGAGACACACACAGAGACGGAGAGACAGGGACAGGGAGAGAGCGTGCACATGCTCGCTGAGAACGCCCCCGAGGGCTGGGGGGACAGGGCCACCCAGTCACTCTGTTTCCATCCTGGCTCTAGACCTGCCCCCTGACACCCCCAAGGCTCACACCTGAGCAGGAGCCAAGAGGCCACCGGGGATGGCCCAACTCCCGCCCCCAGACAGAGTTCCACAGGCGGCGACAAGGTGCAAGTGAGACCCTGGGCTGTGCGAGCCCGCAGGCTGGAGCTACGGGGTCTGAGCCATGCTATCATTTTGGTGTGCGTAAGTTGGGGGCTGGGGGCAGAGTAGGAGGTCACAACCTACGGCGCTTGAGGTGGGGGTGTCACTCCTGGTGGTGCTCAGGGATCATGCAGGGCCAGGGATCAAACTGCGGGGCCACACACAAGTGCTTCCTGCTGTACGCTGTATTTTCCTTTACTTCCCTCCTTCCCTCCTTCCCTCCTTCCTTCTTTCCTTCCTTCCCTCCTTCCTTTCTTCCCCCTTCCTTTCTTCCTTCCTTAACCCCTCTCCTCCCTCCCTCCCTCCCTCCCTCCTTCCTTCCCTCCTTCCTTCCATCCCTCCCTCCTTCCCTCCTTCCTTCCATCCCTCCCTTTCCTCCTTCCTTCCATCCCTCACTCCCTTCCTTCCTTCCCCCTTCCTTTCCTTCCTTAACCCCTCCCCTCCCTCCCTCCTTCCCTCCCTCCCTCCTCTCTCCTTCTCTCCTTCCTTCTTTCCTTCCTTCCCTCCTTCCTTCCCTCCCCTCCCTCCCTCCTTCCCTCGTTCCCTCCCTCCTTCCTGTCCTCCTTCCTTCAATCCCTCCCTTCCCTCCTTCCTTCCCTCCCTCACTCCCTTCCTTCCTTCCCCCTTCCTTTCTTCCTTCCTTAATCCCTCCCCTCCCTCCCTCCTTCCCTCCTTCCTTCCCTCCTTCCTTCCATCCCTCCCTTCCCTCCTTCCATCCCTCCCTCCCTTCCTTCCTTCCTTCCTTTTTTCCTTCCTTCCTTCCTTCCTTCCGTCTGTCCTTCCAGCCACCAATCCTTCCCTCCTTCCTTCCCTCCTTCCTTCCTTCCCTCCCTTCCCTCCTTCCTTCCCTCCCTCCCTTCCTTCCTTCCTTCTTTCCTTCCGTCTGTCCTTCCACCCATCAATCCTTCCCTCATTCCTTCCCTCCTTCCTTCCATCCCTCCCTTCCCTCCTTCCTTCCCTCCCTCCCTCCCTTCCTTCCTTCCTTCCTCCCTTCCTTCCTTCCTTCCTTCCTTCCTTCTTTCCTTCCTTCCGTCTGTCCTTCCAGCCATCAATCCTTCCCTCCTTCCTTCCCTCCTTCCTTCCTTCCCTCCCTTCCCTCCTTCCTTCCCTCCCTCCCTCCCTCCCTTCCTTCCTTCCTTCCTTCCTTCTTTCCTTCCGTCTGTCCTTCCACCCATCAATCCTTCCCTCATTCCTTCCATCCCTCCCTTCCCTCCTTCCTTCCCTCCCTCCCTCCCTCCCTCCCTCCCTCCCTTCCTTCCTTCCTTCCTTCCTTCCTTCCTTCCGTCTGTCCTTCCAGCCATCAATCCTTCCCTCCTTCCTTCCCTCCTTCCTTCCCTCCCTTCCCTCCTTCCTTCCCTCCCTCCCTTCCTCCCTTCCTTCCTTCCTTCCTTCCTTCTTTCCTTCCGTCTGTCCTTCCACCCATCAATCCTTCCCTCATTCCTTCCCTCCTTCCTTCCATCCCTCCCTTCCCTCCTTCCTTCCCTCCCTCCCTTCCTTCCTTCCTTCCTTCCATCTGTCCTTCCCTCCTTCCTTCTATGCCCCCTTCCCCGCCGGCCTGCTATTGCTCTCCTTCATTGGACCCTGAAACCTTCCAGCACCCAGGGCCAACGCTCAGCAGGAAACACCGAGACAGACTGCCTCTCGTGTTGGAACGTCTCTCTTCAACACCGGATTACTGAGCAACTTGAATTTCTTGGCAAGTCCTGCACGCTACCTCCCACCCAAGAGACACCCACATGTAATTAGATTTTCCTTTTTAAAAAAATATGCGCAAATGTTTCTTCCACGGGGGAAAACCATTGGTGGCATTTGTGCCAGACGGCGGTGCGTGAGGTGCCATCCGAGAAGAAATGCTTCCCAGTGAGTGGAATCTTCCTTCCTTTCAAGCTCACGTCCAAAGGCACAGCACTAAGAATGATCAGAGAGAAGACACTTGGCCCCGTGGACCCCATGGGGACACTCAGAGGACTTGGGCAGCCGCGCCGTGAAACCTATTGTTCCTGAAAGACGTTAGGGGCCAGGAATGGGGGGAGGATCCCTGAAGTTCCCACCACCTCTGACGATCGAATCCTGGCAAGGGAAGAACACATGTTGCTCCCCTAAAAGCACTTAGCTCCCCACGGGTTCTACAATGGAAAGGAGAATGTCCTTGATTTATAATTGTTCTCTTTAAACGGTAATAAAGGCACCCCCTTCCCAGCAACAACACCGTCCAGATTAACCAAGCCCCCCAAAAGGCACTCCTAGGATCTTCTCTGTTCAATTACGTCGACCCCTGATAGGAAAACGGCTCCGTTCTGACTTTCTGACTTTCTTCTCCTTTTCACATGTTGTACATTATTCATAGCAAAATTATCGCCGTTCATCATCATGGCCCCAGTGATGCTCCTTACACACACGACTAATTATTACTTTCAAGCAAAGTGGCAGAATTCACACAAAGGTGGTTTCTGGCGGCGATAATCCAACCACACACACCCCAACCACCACCGCCACCGCCACCTTGTTGTCGAAAAACGCTGTGGCTACAATTTTCTGCCTTTCGATGCCTCTTCCCTCATTTTGCTTGAAAGCCTTGGTTATCTCTTCTGATCATGTTGCCTCTCCCCTTGATTCCCTTCATTAAGCTGTTACAGTTCCAGCTCATCCCCCCCACATCAGAGGTATTCAGAGTTCCCTGTCCTCCTTTCTCTTTCTACACCACTTCGTGAAATCATTATTCTCTTCTTGTGGGATGATTTTTTTTCCACATTACTCATTCAATTTGCTCTCTTTTACCAATGGCCTTAAATTCTTACTCCATTCAGAAGACATTTGCATTATTTTTGCAATTATTCCCAGACAATTGCCTGGGAAGGCATTTTTCTCTCCCTGGGGGAAGCATCTCTCTCTCTCTCTCCTCTCTTCTCTCTCTCTCTCTCTCCTCTTTCCTCTCCCCTCTCTCTCTTCCTTTTCATTTTATAATTCTTATTCTTCGCATCATCTTGTGCTGCAGCTAAAGATGTTTAGAATCAAAAATTAGTATTTGTGAGTGAGACGGAGGCCGGACCGTGCCGTATGGGTGAGAATACGGCCAGGAGCTCGGTTAAAATGGCAGAAGAGGGTGGCCCTCAGCCACTCGCAGGGCACTTCGGTTCTGAGAAAGCATTAGCAGGTGAAAGAATGTCTGCCTTCCTCTTCGCGCCCGCACTAAAATGGGAGCCGGGGATGGAGAGATAAACCAGGGGCTAAGGTACGTGCCTTGCATTAGGCCAACCCTGGGTTGCTCCCCAGTACCACACAGTCCCAGAGCAGAGACTTAGCTCCCAGCACTGTAGCTGCTAAAACCCAAGACCCAAACCCACCACCACTGAAAATCCTCCCCAGGATTTTCAGGTGCTTCAGGCTGCAATGTGCAGTGCACTCTGTCACTGCAATCAGTGTGGTGGTTGGGGGGAGGGGCAGCTCCCAGCCAGAGGGCTTGCTAGGGATGCAGAATCTCGGGTGTATGCTAAGACCCACCACATCAGAGCCTTCCTCTCCCTCCTCAACCACCCCCGTGCCCCCTGTCACCAGGCGTAACTGAGCAGCGCTGCTGACCACACGCGCCATCTCCATCGACTGCAGTGACTCTGGGGAAATGATTTTCTGACTCCTCCACCCCCCGCCCCCAGGCTCCAGGCCTGCCAAGAGATGCAAAGACACAGTTTCTGGGCTGCTTCCGAAGGGTTCTGGACGCTGGTCCCCACACCCGCCCACCTGGCACTGCCTGTGACCTGGGACTAGGCTGAAGTTTCGTATTTTACAGCAAAGACAGCTACAGTAGGTCTCACTGGAAGGCCTTAAGACGGCCAGTGACGGATCCAGAGACGTTCGGAAGAAGGGGCAGCTCCCTTGAGGGCGGCCGGGCCGTTCTGCTGTGTCAGGGAGTCAGCACCCGCCCGGGGAGCAAGGCCACTGTCGAGCGCTTCTCCTTGGTGTCTAATTAACATTTTGATGCTGCGTGCTCACCTGTCCTAATGTTTACTCGGGCAATATTTGCTTGGTTAGAAATCAACAAAGCTTCACGGACGGCGCTGTCCTACTTTCCGACAAGCAGCTCCGTGGATGTGAGGGTGAGGAGGATGATTTATGGCCGAGCTACTCGCCGGATTACACGTGTTAATGGGTCGTCGATGTGAATAAGGAGCTTTGAGGTGGAACCCAGTGCATGCACGCAGAGCCGTGAGAAGGACCGCGAAGAGAAGAATAAGGCACTGAATCGCCTGAGAATCGGACCAGTGCCCAGGGGGTACCAGCCCCCTTTCTTCACCTGGGGTCGAGCAGAAAGCAAGGGCCGGCCAAGGTCACCATCACCTTATCCTGAAACACAAAGCTCCCGCCACAAGGAAGAAGAGAACAATTGTGTGGATGGCGTGAGGCAAGCTCAGAGAGAAGGCTCTCTTCTCTGTGCTCACCAACGCCCAGAAAGGGGCGGCAAACTCTGATCACTAGAGAAAGGATTTGGGGACACTTGCCCCCCCCCCCGTGGGGAAATGCCGGTCTCCACGAAGGTGGCGTTGACCTGTGTCAGCGTGAGTGGCACCTAACACTCGTCTGCTCATGTCCCTCCTCTGCTGTCCGGGCTCTTACGTCCCGAAGCCATCTCCCGGGACCATCTCGACAGGACAGCGGGAGGGTGCTGGCCTTGCATGCAGTGGGCCCGAATTTGATCCCCAGCACCCCATATGGTCCCCCGAGCACCACCAGGAGTGATCCCTGAACGGAGAACCCTCAGGAGTAAGCCCTGAGCCCTGCCGGGTGTGATCCCAAAACAAGAGAAGGGGGGAAAATGCTTTTCCCCTACTCCGGCTCTTAGCATACTCCTAAGGACACCCTTTGTCTGTACCAAGCCCTGAACATCTTAAACCACTCCAGGGAGGGTTTTTTTTTTTTTGAGGGTCAGAGCCCAGGCGTGAGCTCCACGAGGCCTGCGCTGCCCACTGGACAATATCCCCAACCCCTCCGCTGTTTATCCCCAACTTTCTTTTTTTTTTTATGGTTCCTATACTGTGTTGACGCATGAAGGTACCGGCAGAAGAACACAGGCATGTGGGTCCCGGGGCTGAGATCTCCAAGCCTGTTTGGATTGGGGCTGAGCATCCTCCACCCAGATCCTCCAAATTCCAGTAGGCAGGGGTCACACCCACCAACTGGCCCCCTGGTGCCGTGTAATCCCATCAGCGGCCAAGACCTAGAGACTATAAAACCCAGCTCCCGGAAGAGAACAGCACAGAGTCTCCTGCCCCCGCGCCTGGCTGTCCTCGCCGGGGCCCCTTGGAGGGGAGTGGGTTGACTTTCCTTCCCCACCCCGACCAGGGCTCCGGCAGCCGAAGACCTCCAGAACCAGCCACCACCATGCTGAGACCACTCTCCACACACATGAAGGTACCGGCAGAGGAACAAAGGCACGCGGGTCCCGGGGCTGAGATCTCCAAGCCTACCGGATTGGGGCTGAGCATCCTCCACCCAGATTCTCCAAATTCCAGTAGGCGGGGGTCACACCCACCAACTGGCCCCCTGGCGCTGTGTAATCCCATCAACGGCCAAGACTCAGAGACTATAAAAACCAGCTCCCAGAAGCATCTTACTATCTCATTCCTACTTTGGACAAACGGGCAGGCTACCGAACGTAACCTGCCCACACGGCAGAGTCTGGCAAACTCCCCGTGGGTTACCCAATATGCCAAACACCAGTAAAAATGATGGGCCTCATTCTCCTAACTCTGAAAGAGCCTTAAATATGGCACTTTAAAAAAATCTCAGGGCTAGGACGAAGGAGACGTTACTGGGGCCTGCTCGAGGCAATCGACGAACAACAGGATGGCCGTGATCGTGATCGTGATCGTGATACTGTGTTGACCTAAAACCACGAAGGTAAAAGTCATGTTCCTCTGCCTTGTCTGGAGCGAAGCATTGGAAAGGAAATTATTCATTTGCTAGGGGCCATGCCTGGCAGCGTGTGGGGGTTTCCGGATGGAACTCAGGGCAGGGCTCTGGCGAGGCACGAGATGAACCCCCTGAACAGTGCCCCAGAACCTGCTAATTCTGAGTGTTCCACTAAGTCCTTTTTCCGGCAGTCCCCAGCCCACTGCGCTCGGCCCTGTGTCCCAGGACGAGGGAGGACAAACTCACTGGCCCTCCGGAAGTGATTTTGTTCCAGCCCAGCTCACAAACCACAGTCCAGAGGCGTTCCCGGCTTGCTCCTCAATAACGGCAGCAGAGTGTCCGGATCTCACCACACCCAGCAGGCACCAACCGAGCCTGGAAAATGATCCCACTCCTGCCCAAGCCCCCTTGAGGCCAGGGTGTTCTGCTCTCTGAGCAGTGCTCCCTGAATGAACAGTGCTCCCTAAAAGAACAGTGTTTCCTGACTGAACTGTGCACCCTGACTAAACTATGCTCCCTGACTGAGCAGTGCTCCCTGACTGAACAGTGCTCCCTGACTGAATAGTGCTCTATGACTGAGCAGTGCTCCCTGACTGAACAGTGCTCCCTGACTGAATAGTGCTCTATGACTGAGCAGTGCTCCCTGACTGAACAGTGCTCCCTAACTGAAGTGTTCTGGCTGAATAGTGCTCCCTAACTGAACAGTGCTCCCTGACGGAACAGTCAGTCCCGTCTAGAGTAGAGCGGAACGGAAGCCAAGGGAAGAGAGTTCAGTGGTCGGGCACTTGCCTTGCACATGGATGACCTGGATTTGATCCCCACAACACGGCATATGGTCTCCAGGGCCCCACCAGGAGTGATCCCTGAGCACAAAACGAGGAGTAAATCCTGAGCTAAGCTGGGGATGAACCCAGGGCAAAATAAAAACCAAAACTCTGAGCTTTTGCTCACGTGGAATGTCCCTAAGTCAGCCTCTTCAACACAGGTCCTGAATGTCCAGTCCTGCCTACCCAGCATGCAGTCCTCCCTACCCAGGATGTAGTTCGCCCACCCAGGATGCAGTTCTATTTACCTAGGATGCAGGTCTGCCTACCCAGGATGCAGTTCTACCTAGCTATGATGCAGTTCTACCTACCCAGAATGCAGTTCTTCCTACCCAGCATGCAGTCCTCCCTACCCAGGATGTAGTTCGCCTACCCAGGATGCAGTTCTATTTACCTAGGATGCAGGTCTGCCTACCCAGGATGCAGTTCTACCTAGCTATGATGCAGTTCTACCTACCCAGAATGCAGTTCTTCCTACCCAGCATGCAGTCCTCCCTACCCAGGATGTAGTTCGCCTACCCAGGATGCAGTTCTATTTACCTAGGATGCAGTCTGCCTACCTAGGATGCAGTTCTACCTACCCAGAATGCAGTTCTGCCTATCCAGGATGTAGTTCTGCCTACCCAGGATGCAGGTCTACCTACCCAGAATGCAGTTCTGCCTATCCAGGATGCAGTTCTGCCTATCCAGGATGCTCCCTGGGATGCCCCTTAGGACAGCTTCTCCCCAATCTCAGCAGCTTCCGGAAGAGCCTCAGCCTTGCCTCCTCACGGCCTCCACTGCTGCACTCGGATTTCTGAGCCGGCCCATAGCTCGCCTGGTGGCATAGACAAAGGCTGGGTGCATGTGTTCATTTCGGCGCCATTAGCAGAGCCCAGGAATGAGCAGGGATGAAATTTCCAGAGGAGTTCCGTTTCCCAGATGCTAAGTAGATAGCGAATAACAGGCTGAGAGGACCTACAGCCACAGCCAGCGCTCCTGCTGGAGTGACACTCACCACAAGAACGGGGCCGAGGGCCTTTCCCTGCGCCCACTCCACAGCCCCCACGCCCTCCGTGGGTCAACACGAAGAGTCGCTTTTCTGGCACTGTGACTGTGGGTGTGGAAAACCACCCCTCCCTCTTCCCCTCTGAATAATAACAGCTCCCAGAGCAGAGCTGGGTTTGTCCTTATGAAGCAGGAGAAGGAGACAGCAGAGCTGTCAATGCACATACTTGGGCCAGAGCCCCCCACTCACAGCTGGACGCAGAGGACATTCCTGAGAGACAGGAGAAGTCCAGGGAAACTTCTCCAGGAGAAACTGCAAAGAAAGGAAGAGCGTGTGTGCATGCATGCGTGTGTGCGCACGCCTATGTCCCCATTTTCATTCTGGATCTGTCCCTGCTTGTCTCCTTGAAGTGCTGTCGTTCTGGAGCTACTGGTGGATGGAGGCTTCTAGAAGAACAGGTGCACTGACCACCAAGCTAGCCAGCCCACCTGGTTTTAAGCTCGCTCCACTTTTGGGCTGGAGCGATAGCACAGCGGGTAGGGCATCTGCCTTGCACACAGCCAACATGGCCGACCCGAGTTCGATTCCTCCGCCCCTCTCGGAGAGCCCGGCAAGCTACCGAGATTACTCGATATGCCAGACACAGTAACAACAAAGTCTCCAATGGAGACGTTACTGGGCCCGCTCGAGCAAAATAGTGAAATCATAGTACATTTCCTCCTTGACTGGGTGCTGGAGAAACCTCTGCTCACCAAATTTCCACTAGAACAAACACACCAAAATGTCTCCCGCCACCTCAAGGAAGTATTTTTATGCCCCCCTGATTTTTTTTTTGTTTCCGAGTCAAAAGAGCCCGGCAAGCTACCGAGAGTATTCAATATGCCAGACACAGTAACAACAAAGTCTCCATTGGAGACGTTACTGGGCCCGCTCGAGCAAATCGACGATCAACGGGAGGGCCTTTACCTTTACCTTTACCTTCCGAGTCAAAGGCTGTCTATGTGAGAAGCTCCAAGATAAAACAGAGTAAGTGGCCAGTGTACCTTGGCTGCCAAAAGCACCATCCTCACAGTGAATACTTCTGGTTCCACTGCAGGTTGGAGCCTGGTTCATCACGCTGCGGCCATTCAAGGATGCTTCAAACGTCTCTATGCCTCGAGTGTGAATTCTCACAGCAGCTGCTCAGGGTTCGAGTCTCTGCCTGATGAGCAGGGGTGTCGCAAGGTCCGGCATAATAGGGCAGTGAGGGGCCAGAGAGAGAGCACAACAGGCAGGGCACTTGCCTTGCATGGGGTTGACCCAGGTTCAAGCCCCGGTGCCCCCTCTGGTGCCCTTAGCACCACTAGGAGTGATTCCTGAGCTCAGAGCAGGAATAAGCCCTGAACATCACCCAGTGCGGTTCCTCCTCCAGTCCCAGTGAAAGGAAAAGTAGAAGCACAGTGGAAATCTCTGGTCTCAGCACAAGCTGGATCGAGAGTTAGCCTGAGACAATGGTAAAAGGAAAAAGGTAAAGGCCCTCCCGTTGATCGTCGATTTGCTCGAGCGGGCCCAGTAACGTCTCCATTGGAGACTTTGTTGTTACTGTGTCTGGCATATCGAATACTCTCGGTAGCTTGCCGGGCTCTCCGAGAGGGGTGGAGGAATCGAACTCGGGTCGGCCATGTTGGCCGCTTGTAAGGCGAATGCACTACCCGCTGTGCTATCGCTCCAGCCCATATATATATATATATATAAAGTAAAGTAAAGGCCCTCCCATTGATCATCGATTTGCTCGAGCGGGCCCAGTAACGTCTCCATTGGAGACTTTGTTGTTACTGTGTCTGGCAGATCGAATACTCTCGGTAGCTTGCCGGGCTCTCCGAGAGGGGCAGAGGAATCGAACTCGGGTCGGCCATGTTGGCTGTGTGCAAGGCAAATGCCCTACCTGCTGTGCTATCACTCCGGCCCGAAGGTAAAGGCCCTCCCGTTGATCGTCGATTTGCTCGAGCGGGCCCAGTAACGTCTCCATTGGAGACTTTGTTGTTACTGTGTCTGGCAGATCGAATACTCTCGGTAGCTTGCCGGGCTCTCCGAGAGGGGCGGAGGAATCGAACTCGGGTCGGCCACGTTGGCCGCTTGTAAGGCGAACGCCCTACCCACTGTGCTATCGCTCCACCTCCTGAAGCGATAGCACAGCGGGTAGGGCGTTTGCCTTGCACGCAGCCAACATGGCCGACCCGAGTTCGATTCCTCCCCCCGTCTCGGAGAGCCCAGCAAGCTACTGAGAGACAATGGTGGAAGGGAAAATATGCCTGCCGCATGGCATGGGAGG
This sequence comes from Sorex fumeus, assembly GCF_029834395.1. Lineage (NCBI taxonomy): Eukaryota > Metazoa > Chordata > Mammalia > Eulipotyphla > Soricidae > Sorex > Sorex fumeus. The sequence goes on along the minus strand of NW_026606167.1, from coordinate 4,324,824 downwards.
GAAGGGGCGCAGGTGAGGGGGTGGGTGTTGACACATCTTGAGCCTGAAACGCAATGAGGCATAACCTAGTGACTCTGTCCTTGAGGGGGATTCTGTGAAAACGATCATACGGTGGCCTTGGTGGCACGTGGATCTCCCTCTCCACGGTCCTGATGTTTCCAGAGAACTAGGAAGAGGCAGAAAGGAGTGGGGTGGAGTCGCTGAAGAGAAAGGCCGTGGGGTACAGCCCACTGCCATCTCAATGGCCCCAACTCCATCAGCCTCGGGGACTAGACCTGCCACCCCGGCAACAGCTGGGACTTCCTCCAAGACTGCGTCTACTCTTGTGACTTCCCGTGCAGACGGGGTCTCCGGGTACCCAGACGTCGAGGGGATCCGTTGCACTCAGAACTTGCCCTCCTCGGCCTCCGCAGACAACATCCTCCCTCCACCCCGAAGCGCACACCACTCCCACTGCCCACAGGACGTGTGTGCGTGGAGCCCGAAATTAAGCGTTTCCCAGGGCCGGAGCAATAGTACAGCAGGGAGGATATTTGTCTTGCACGCAGTCAACCCGGGTTCGATTCCCAGCATCCCATAGGGTCCCCCAAGCACCGCCAGGAGTCACTCCTGAGTGCAGAGCCAGGGGGTAACCCCTGTGCATTGCCAGGTGTGACCCAACAAGCAAAGAAAAAAAAAGCTAAGCGCTTCCCTGTCTGTGACACTCCACAACCATGGCGGGCTGATTCCCTGCTGCCGGCCCCAGTGCTCGCCAGGCTCGAGTTCGGACCTAGGCTGGTTCACAGAGCAGCGAGGCCCAGACCACTGCCTGAATGTCCCTCCCGGAAGGACTCGTGAAAATCACGCAGCAGGGCCAGAGCGATAGCACAGTGGGGAGGGCGTTTGCCTGGCACGCAGCTGACCCACGTTCGATTCCCAGCATCCCATAGGGTCCCCGAGCACCGCCAGAAGTAATTCCTGAGTGCAGAGCCAGGAGTGACCCCTGTGCATTGCTGGATGTGACCTGAAAAGGAAAACCAAAAAAAAAAGAAAAAAGAAAATCATGCAGGGAGCTGCAGTCACACTATGCACAGGGTCTGATGAGCACTGAGGAGGGAGAATGTGACCCCTCGCTCCATTAGCCCCGGCTGGACAGTGTCATGCTCCCCACTCACTGCTCCAGCCCTGGCACCCATGACCCCCAGAACTCAGCATGGGACCTTCCCTTCCCTGGACATTTTCCTCCTCCTGCTGACCCACGTGGCGGGTTACTGACCGGCTGTGGCGCTGGACCCTGCCTTGCCACGCCCAGCTCTGCACTTCTCCGCTGAGGGACACTGGCTGGGATTTGTGGTTTCTTGGGGACCTCCCTCCCTCCTCGAGGCAGGCACCGACGGACCGGACTGCAGCTCCTATCTCTGGTGACAGCGTGACACCCCCACGCCTGGGTCTGATCTGTAAAAGCCTCTCCCAGCAGCGGCTCTGGGAACGTATTTCCCCGCTGACGGCCGCCCGGCTTTCACATTCCCGAGCTCCACCTGACAGCGCGGCCCTCCCCTCCCCGCGCTCTGTGGGCCTCCATCCGCCGCCAGCTTGTCACTTCGTGACTTCCGCAGGCTGTGGACAGGCAGATCTGCTGCAGATGCCCATCCCAGTGCCCTCCTGGACAAATAGGCCCCAAATCCCAACGCACAGCAAAACAGCTGCCCGGGGAACGGCCGTGCTCCAGAGCCTCCCTGCCTGAAGCGACTCTGCTCTCCGTGTCACTCTCCGTGTCACCGTGTCCTCCAGCCCTCGGCTGTGTCCGTGCCTCCACCCCGGTCCTCCGCACCCTTCCTTCACTCCTGCCAGCGGATGGGGAGATCTGCCTTCCGGGTTGAAATGGCTCCTGGCCAGAGCAACGTCCTGGCCACCTCGCCGAGGGGCCCCTGCGGCGCCTCCTTGGCTGCCAGGAGGACAGGTCCCACGCCTTAAATCTCAGCTCATAAATCAAACCCTTCCCTCGCCTCGATCTGCTCCCCTCTCCCCTGCCAAGCTCTCTCCAATCTGTCTCCGTCTTTCTCCTCCTGGAGGTACCAGAAATAAACACTGCAGATGAGCAGTGGGGGACTGATGGCTTGGAGAGCAGGGGAGAGGGGAGAGAGTGGGGAGGGCAGAGGGGAGAGCGGGCCTCAGATTGAGAGGAGAGAGAGAGAGAGAGAGAGAGAGAGAGAGAGAGAGAAGACAGAGACAGAGAGAGAAAGGGAGAGAGAGGGAGAGGGAGAGAGAGAGGGAGAGACAGAGAGAGGGACAGAGAGGGAGAGAAGGAGAGAGAGGGACAGAGAGAAAGAGAGAGAGAGAAGACAGAGACAGAGAGAGAAAGGGAGAGAGGGGGAGAGACAGAGAGAGGGACAGAGAGGGAGAGAGAGGGAGAGAGAGAGACAGGGAGAAAGGGAGGAAGAGGGAGAAAAAGAGGGGGAGAGAGAGAGGAGAGAGAAAGAGGAAGAGAGAGGGAGAGAGGAAGAGAGAGGAGAGAGATGAGAGAGGGGGAGAGACAGGGAGAGAGAGACAGGGAGAAAGGGAGAGATAGGGAGAGAAAGAGAGGGAAAGGGAGAGGAGAAAGAGAGGAGAGAGGGAGGAAGAAAGAGAGGGGGAGAGAGAGGGAGGGAGAGGGAGAGAGAGGGAGAGAGAGGAAAGAGAGAGAGGGAGAGAGAGAAAGAGAGAGAGGGAGAGAGAAAGAGAGAGAGGAGAGAGATGAGAGAGAGGAAGAGAGAGACAGGGAGAAAGGGAGAGATAGGGAGAGAAAGAGAGGGAAAGAGAGGGAGAGAGAAAGAGAGAGGAGAGGGAGGAAGAAAGAGAGGGGGAGAGAGAGGGGGGGAGAGGGAGAGGGAGAGAGAGGGAGAGAAAAGAGAGAGGGAGAGAGAGGAGAGAGAGAGGGACAGCGGTGCCCCGAGGAACGGGCCCTCGCAGAAGCCGCGCCTGCCCTGCCAGAACCACTTGGTACCCCCCCCCCCAGCTTTCCCACCTGCTCCCTCTCAGGATCATCATCTGCCCCTCCCGCTCCCCACCCCGCCAGAAGGAATGTGCCTTCCTCTTCCAAGTTCAATCTCGTTTCAATCTTTTCCCATTCTGAGTTCCAACCGGTTGAGGGGAGGCTTGTAAAATGTCCTCAGCTCAACACCTTCCAATTTAATATTGTCTGCAAATTTCATTAGCATGCAATTTACTTTCTCTTCCAGATCATTAAAAAAAAAAAAGCCTCACCTAGACCAAGCTATTATGAATCTCTCCCCTCCTCTCCCCAGATCCCAGCCAAGAGGGAACATCACCATTTATCATTATCTTTGGTTTATAATCTCTCAGCCAGGTTTCGTCGGAGCCGATTAGGACTCATCTTGATGGCAAAGGAAAATTCAGATGAATGATGACACGGAACCCCAATTTCTCGAACCTCATGTGGGGTCACATGCACAGTTTGCTGGGCGATCGGTCCTGGGCTAACCCCCCACCCCCCTCCAAAAAAAATCTGATTTCTGCTTAGAGAGAACTTCACGTGGGCATCAGAGAGATAAAGCGTGCTGGTCCTGGTGCTGGAAGTTCCCCAGGAACCTTCGTCCCTGGGGAGCTTCGTCTCAGCCTCCTCCTCCATGCAGGCCCCCTTTCTTGCAAAGCCAACAAGCAATGTGAGGTAGAGTTTTATTCCTTGAAGCTCACAGCTTCCTCCACCCCGGAGACAAGAGGTTTTGCCACTAGCCTTGGCACTGGGCAGGCTAGTTAATGAAGTTCTATTTATGGCTTTAATGAGGATAAAACAGCCATTTCTTAGCCAGGTGCCAGATACGGAGATTGATACCAAGACTAATTCTCACATAATTCCCCTAATAATGGCTAAAAACCACTCAAGTCCCTTAATGCATCAAGACGTAAATGTTTTATAATAGCCATAAACATTCCCGGGACCTAATAGAGTTAATTCCACGAAGATTGAAACGCGTGAGAGGGGGGTGTGAAAATCAATTTGGCTTCTCACCTCCAATGATTTATCACTGCCACCTCCAGGATCAATTAATTTTTCACTAAGAAAATAACTAATGAAGTTTTAGACTAAAGAAAGCCAACGAAGCACCACCAGTCTTAATTCAGACCCACCTACTAGGTGAGTGTGACTTCTCCCCTTGGGATGGTTTGTCAAAAAAAAAAAAATCATAAGCACTCTAAATAAAAATCACCAGGGATTTAAAATTGAATATCAAAAGTAAATTGAATATCAAAAATATCGCTGGAGCGATAGCACAGCGGGTAGGGTGTTTGCCTTGCACACAGCCGACCCAGGTTCGATTCCTCCGTCCCTCTCGGAGAGCCCGGCAAGCTACCAAGAGTGTCCCGCCCACACGGTAGAGCCTGGCAAGCTCCCCGTGGTGTATTTGATGTGCCCAAAACAGTAATAACAAGTCTCACAATGGAGACTTTACTGACGCCCACTCGAGTACATTGATGAACAACGGGAGGACAGTTGTGCTACAGTGCTCTCAAAAATAGCTTTATCGAGTGCTTCTGATCCAAACCCAAAATAATTCTCCCGGGTGCTCTTCTAGTCTATATAGAACCCGAAGTTCTATTTTAAAATTGCGGATCAAGGATTATGGCAGGAGAGGGGAACAAAGTGACTTTAATACATGCTAAAGGTGAAAGTGGGAAAAAAAAAAATTGTAAAGACTCAAGACAGGGAGAAAAAAAAGTTCCAAAGAAAATTCCTGGACAATCGGGAAATTATCACCTTTTCACTTCGGGGGCCCATTCAGACTCACCAACCCCACAACTCGATGCAGTTCATTCATTCAGGTGGGAAGTGGAGCATAAATGTCTGCTTCTGCCAGCGAGCCCAGCGGTGCTGGGTCGACCCTCTGTTTCCCTTTCTGCTGAGTCCCACAGTTTCCCTCGTTCGGAAGGGGAAAATGAAAGGACCAGGAGGCAGCGTCACAGGGCAAGGATTTGTTCTGGAAAGGACGGATTCGAGCTCCCCAACAAGGCAGTTCCTGCACTGGGCCGGCTGCCTCATTAGCCCACAATGGTCAGGAGTGGCCCTGGTGCCCTGCGGGGTCAAACAAAGGCAGGCTCTGAAGGGGGACCTCTCCTCCCTGGTCCTGGGGCACCGAATTGCTTGCAACGAATCATCCCTGAAAAGGGGCCTGGGTGGGGGACCCGAGGTGGGGGGCGCAAGCACAAAGTGCCTCCCTGCGAATTTACTGTTCCTCTTTATGGTTTCCCATAAAGTCCCTTCATGCAAAAGAGCCGGGAGCTGCCCCATTTAGACGGCATAAAAATTAAGTGCCTAATGGGCTATGTCCAATGGACTCCCAGCACTTACCCAGGAAGGTAACTTCCCATTTTAATTCGCGGGGCTCCACGGAGGGAGCGGAGCACCATCACCTACCCAATGATTCCTTGAAATTAAATTTCTGGCCAAGTCAGAGTGAGCCGTGAAAGGCACGGCCACGGGGTGACCGGGATGCTTCAAGGGCTTCCCTCCCGGAGGCACAGACGGGTCCCCGCAAAGCCCGAGTCTCTTTGTAAGCAAAATTGGTCTCTTCTGCCATTAGCCACGACTCCGGGTCCTGAATCACCGAACCGCTTCCCCGGACTCCCCAGGAATGGGCATAGCACCCACACAATGACAGGCAGTGTGCCTAAATCCACAGGGCTGGGGTCCCACCAGCTGCTCTTCTCAAGGATGCCACGGACAGGGCACTGCCAGGCGTGGATTCTGCCCGCATCCTCGGCAGTGCGGTTCCCTGGAAGGGCCTTTCCCGGGGATGGAATGCAAAGGGACACACCCTCCCACAGGAAGAGAAGACTATCAGAACTCTCGTTTTCTCACTATAAAGGAAGCTGGACGGAGTACAGAGGCAAAGGCCCTTGCCTCCCATCCCAGAGACCCCAGTTCGATCCCAGGCACCACACAGGGTCCCTCCCCAGGACACCGCCAGGGGTCGCCCCCGAGCAGAGTGGGGAAGAAGCCCCTAGCACTATGAGGTGGGCTCCCTCCAATACAAGACAATTAACAAAAGGGAGCTGGGAGTTAGTCCCCTCAACAAAGCCTTCACCAAAATGCCTGTGAGAGGCCTGCCCTGTGTCTGTCAGCTCCAGACACTGCAAGGGGAGAAGAGACACAACCCTCAAGGACCTAGTCTCTGCTCTAGCACAAACGCCGACCGAACTCCCCACAGACGTGTCTCCTCAGATGGACGGGGCGAGGGGGGGAGGACGGCCGCCCGGAACAAGGCCACAGAGCCCCTCTGCGAATTGAACACGGCCACGGAGCTACAGTTCCAATAAGGCAAAGGCAGATTTGATTCCCACACTGAAAGATGGCGGTTAATAGCGAACGCTATTAATAGCCCGGTCCCCAAAAGCAGGGGCTGAGGGAGCCTTATCTCAACTCCCACACATCGACCATGATTCACATGCTTCTGGCCACGCTCTGAAGCCTAATATATTCACCCATCTTCACTTTGAGCTACTCCCCCCCCAACCCCCCACTTAATTTGTCTCTATTGCATGGAAAAGGTGTTCGTTTATTTATGAAGAGATTTAGTTGTGAAGAGCGTCAAAACTGTCCTTCATATCCATCCCTCCTGAGCTGGAGGACAGGAGTCAAAGCACTTGCTTTGTAAGCCACCAACTGGGGCTTGATCCAAAATCACACCAGGGGGTCCCCCTGGGCCCCCACCAAGAGTGATCCCTGAGCACAGAGCCAGGAGTAGCCCCCCCCAAAAAAAAAGAAAGAAAAAAATCTATTCCCTTCCCCACGCGAATAAGAGACTTGCACTTGCAGAACTAAAATGCCGTCTCAAGTTGCAATGATCAAAAGGATGTGGTAACAACCAGCACGTAGATTAATGGCACCGAAGATGTCAGAGATTCATCCCCGAATCTGCCAACTCATTATGTAACAAAATCACCATCACTCACAAGTCTTGGGGCTTGGAGGTGGGAAGACACAGATGACTTAGTAAACAGCACTGAGAAAAATGTTTCAGATATTTGGGCAGTGTTATCAGTGCTCACATGTGAAGGATGTTTCCTTTATAAACTGTTTTTTTTTTCTTTTTGGGTCACACCAGACAATGCTCAGGGGTTACTCCTGGCTCTGCACTCAGGAATTACTCCTGGCGGTGCTCGGGGGACCATATGGGATGCTGGGGATCGAACCCGGGTCGGCCGCGTGCAAGGCAAACGCCCTCCCCGCTGTACTATCGCTCCGGCCCCTATAAACTGCTTTTAAAGGGTTTTTATATATAGTCTCCTCCCATTCTTGTTTGTCACGGTCACGGTCCTCCCGTTGTTCATCGATTTGCTCGAGCGGGCCCATTACGTCTCCATTGGAGATTTTGTTGTTACTGTGTCTGGCATATCGAACACGTCATGGGGAGCTTGCCAGGCTCTGCCGTGCGGGCGAGATACTCTCGGTAGCTTGCCGGGCTCTCCGAGAGGGGCGGAGGAATCGAACTCGGGTCGGCCATGTTGGCTGCGTGCAAGGCAAACGCCCTACCGCTGTGCTATCGCTCCAGCCCACTCCTGGGATGCTCGGAGGGAGCAGCCAGTGGCCATGTGGTACTGGGAATCGAAACAGCGTCAAGCACATGCATCACATCCTCAGACCCTAGCCCCAGGCTGCTAACGTGATTGGCCGAGTAGCCCTGGGAGTGACCCCTGCAGGTGTCCCCTAAGTCAGAAGGAAAACTGTCACTGTCACTGTCCTCCCGTTGTTCATCGATTTGCTCGAGCGGGCCCAGTAACGTCTCCATTGGAGACTTTGTTGTTCCTGTGTCTGGCACATGGAATACGTCACGGGGAGCTTGCCAGGCTCCGCTGTGCGGGTGAGATACCCTCGGTTGCTTGCCGGGCTCTTCGAGAGGGGCGGAGGAATCGAACTCGGGACGGCCATGTTGGCTGCGTGCAAGGCAAACGCCCTACCGCTGTGCTATCGCTCCAGCCCTGATTATTGTAGCAAATAATATTGCACTACCAGCAATGCATAATGGAAAAACCGGGAACTTGTAACTGTTTTTACCAGCTCTGAGTTCAAGTCAGCAGATAAAGCAGGTTGGAACGCATCTCCGAACCTATTTCTGAATCTTATCTTCACACACAAAAGGAAAACAAGGTACTAATCGTTCCAGTCCCACGGGCCAGTTTTGAGATTTCAATGGTGTACGACAAGAGACAAAATTCCCAGAAAAGGGAGAGGCTGTCGAAGTTCCAGCAGCCTTCGTCACCAAGCGCTTGGACAAACAGTGGTGGGAAGCCACTCTCTTTGCAGAGCCCGAGTTTCATCTAAGATAACGCCTGGGTGTTCTTCGCCGGGGCCCCTTGGAGGGGAGCGGGTTGAGCTTTCCTCCCCGCCCCGACCAGGGCTCCGGCAGCCGAAGACCTCCAGGACCAGCCACCACCATGCTGAGACCACTCTCCGCACACCTGAAGGTACTGGCAGAGGGACAAAGCCACGCGGGTTCTGGGGCCGAGATCTCCAAGCCTACTCGGATCGGGCTGAGCATCCTCCACCCAGATCCTCCAAATTCCAGTAGGCAGGGGTCACACCCACCACCTGGCCCCCTGGCGCCGTGTAATCCCATCAGCGGCCAAGACTCAGAGACTATAAAATCCAGATCCCGGAACCGCACAGCTGCATTCATCTTATCAAAACTTTTTTTTTATGACATCTTATTGTCTCTTTCCCACTTTGGACAAACTAGCAGGTTACCGAACATAGCCTGCCCACACGGCAGAGGCTGGCAAACTCCCCATGGCGTACCCAATATGCCAAATACCAGTAACAATGATGGGTCTCATTCTCCTAAAGAGCCTTGAACATAATCTCAGGGCTAGGATGAAAGAGACGTTACTGGGGCCTGCTCGAGGCAATCGACGAATAACAGGATGATGAAATGAAATGAAATGAAACCCTGGGGTGTCTGTAGAAGACGCCTGCATTGTATTACACTGCGGGGTGGTAAAAGTGGGGTTTGGGCACTCAGGAGGCGGAAGGGACTCCGGCCCCCAGCCCCAGGGGTGCCACCCTCCCAGTAGCACGACACTGCGGACCAGGCTCCTTTCACTGCAGTGGATTCCTCTCAGTGTCGGTGCCCCAGGGGGGCTTTGGCTGAGCGTCCTTCCGGCGCCCCACCCAGCTTCCTCCATCTGCTTGGTCCCCTCGTGGAGCACCGCAACTGGACGAACCGGATCATCCTTCTCTTGTTGTAATCAAACTTCATATTTTGAGATTATTGTTGATTCACGTGCAGTTGGAAGAAATAAGAAATCCGTGTGCCCTCTTCCAGCTTCTGTCAACTCAGAGTGTGTGTGTGTGTGTGTTGTGGTGCCTGCATATGTTAGGGTGTGTGTGTTGTGGTGTGTGCATATGTTAGGGTGTATTGTGGTGCGTGCATATGTTAAGGTGTGTGAATATGCATGTTTGTGTATTGTGGAGCGTGCATATGTTAGTGTGTGTGTTGTGGTACATGCATATGTTAGGGTGTGTGTGTGTGTTGTTGTTGCATGCATATGTTAGGGTGTGTGTGTGTGTGTGGTGTTGCGTGCATATGTTAGGGTGTGTGTGTGTTGCGGTGCGTGCATATGTTAGGGTGTGTGTGTGTTGCGGTGCGTGCATATGTTAGGGTGTGTGTGTATGGTGTTGCATGCATATATTAGGGTGTGTGTGTGTGTGGTGCGTGCATATGTTAGGGTGTGTGTATTGTGTTGTGTGCATGTTAGCGTGTGTGTGTTGTGGTTCATGCATATGTTAGTGTGTGTGTGTGTTGTGGTGCGTGCATATGTTAGGGTGTGTGTGTGTTGTTGCATGCATATGTTAGGGTGTGTGTGTGTGTGTGGTGTTGCGTGCATATGTTAGGGTGTGTGTGTGTGTTGTGGTGCGTGCATATGTTAGGGTGTGTGTGTGTATGGTGTTGCATGCATATGTTAGGGTGTGTGTGGTGTTGCGTGCATATGTTAGGGTGTGTGTGTGTGTTGTGGTGCGTGCATATGTTAGGGTGTGTGTGTTGTGGTGCGTGCATATGTTAGGGTGTGTGTGTGTGGTGTTGCATGCATATGTTAGGGTGTGTGTGTGTGTGGTGTTGCGTGCATATGTTAGGGTGTGTGTGTGTTGTGGTGCGTGCATATGTTAGGGTGTGTGTGTGGTGTTGCATGCATATGTTAGGGTGTGTGTGTGTGGTGTTGCGTGCATATGTTAGGGTGTGTGTGTGGTGTTGCGTGCATATGTTAGGGTGTGTGTGTGGTGTTGCATGCATATGTTAGGGTGTGTGTGTGTGTGGTGTTGCGTGCATATGTTAGGGTGTGTGTGTGTGTTGTGGTGCGTGCATATGTTAGGGTGTGTGTGTGTGTGGTGTTGCGTGCATATGTTAGGGTGTGTGTGTGTGTGTGTGGTGCGTGCATATGTTAGGGTGTGTGTGTGTGGTGTTGCGTGCATATGTTAGGGTGTGTGTGTGTGGTGGTACGTGCATATGTTAGGGTGTGTGTGTGTGTGGTGTTGCGTGCATATGTTAGGGTGTGTGTGTGTGTGGTTCGTGCATATGTTAGGGTGTGTGTGTGTGTGGTGTTGCGTGCATATGTTAGGGTGTGTGTGTGTGGTGTTGCGTGCATATGTTAGGGTGTGTGTGTGTGTGTGTGTGTGTGGTGCGTGCATATGTTCGGGTGTGTGTCTAGACTGTGCACACTCAGGACACAGATGCAGTGTTAAGATACCGCGAGGTCCGGAGTGATCGTGCAGTGGGGAGGGGTCTGCCTGACACGTGGCCAATCCGGACTGGGTCCCCGGCGTCCCAGATGGTCCCCCGAGCACCACCAGGAGTAATTCCCGAGTGCAGAGCCAGGAGTCACCCCTGAGCATGGCTGCATGCGGTTCCAAGACAAAACAAACAAAACACGACAGTGCTGCAAAAGAGAGCGCTGCAGACACGAGGCTTTTCCTCGCTGGCTTTCCCTGCGCCTCCGGGAGCACTGTGGGACAAGCCCTCCCACCTCCGTGCTCTGCAGACCTGCTCCAGCGCTCCGCGTCCAAGGGTCAGAACCGTGACCCAATTGAGCCGCAGAGAATGGGCGTGTTGGGGGCCGGTTCCTTCTCCCTCAGCCCCTCTCTCTGGGTGCTGCGCGCAGGCATCCCCTGCGTTCCCCTGCCCTGCTGCGGAGAAGCCAGGCCCGTGAGAGTAAGTGTGTGTGTGTGTGTGTGTGTGTGTGTGTGTGTGTGTGGTGGTGGTGGTGAGGATGATGTTTCCTGCTTTCATGTCTGCCACACGCTTCCCACTGCCCGGCCGCCCCGGCTCTGACAGGGAGTCGCAAGAGCCCCTCCTGGATCCTTTAGAGACCCCAGACACCCCCTTCACCCCTCTGCAGAGGGTCGCAGGGAAGCTGCAGGCTGTCATCCCACGCCCCAAGGCGGGGGTCCGGTAGGGTAGAGAACCAGAATAGACTTTAAACAAAGTGTTAACTTCAGGATGTTGACTATATGCCAGGCTCTTACAATCTTGTCTTGCTTAAAAAACGCCAAGTTTTGCCCCGAGTTTTTCCTTGAAGCACCTTAATAGGTTTCTGTTTTACACCCATATTCTGAATTCATTTGGGTGAGTTTCGGCAGAAGCGATGAATTCCCGTGAGCGGCGCAAGCAGTGCTCAGGGGTCCGTGCCCCACAGTCCCTGGCCCGTGAGGCTAGTGGACCAAGCCTGAGGCCCAAGAATGGGTGTTGTGGGGGCCATGAACCCAGAGACGCTCGGGGCAGATGTGGTGTGTGGGTTGAGCCAGCGTGGGGTGCCTGGAGTACGGATGGACCCCCGTCCCGACTCCTCTGTCTAGTTGCGAATCTAAAATGTACGAAAGGGGCTGGAGCAATAGTACAGTGGTAGCGCGTTTGCCTTGATGCGGCCAACCCGGGTTCGATTCCCAAGCATCCCATATGGCTCCCTGAGCACCGCCAGGAGTAATTCCTGAGTGCAAAGCCAGAAGGAACCCCTGTGCATCGCCAGGTGTGACCCCAAAAGCAGTAATAATGATAATAATAAAATAATCGTTGTTGCTGTGGGCATTTTGCAACATTCAGCACACAAGAACTTGGTTAAACTTGCACCTGTGTTCTTGAGTCATTATAAATGGCATTTATTATATATATATAAATATATATTACTGTCCTCCCATTGGTCATCGATTTCCTCGAGCGGGTCCAGTAACATCTCCATTGTGAGACTTGTTGTTACTGTGTTTGGGATATCGAATATGTCAGGGGGAGCTTGCCAGGCTTTGCTGTATGGATGAGATACTCTCGGTAGCTTGCCAGGCTCTCCGAGAAGGGTGGAGAAATCGAACCAGGGTCGGCCGGGTCGGCCGTGTGCAAGGCAAACGCCCTACCCGCTGTGCTATCGCTCCAACCCCATATATAAAAATATATCTAAATATTTATGGCATTTATAACTAAAACTTGAGTTATTATAAATGCCAGTGTCTGTCACTGTGTAGTCACCCAACTGTATGGTTCAAGTTGGGGTTCTGGTAGAGGCTCACCCTGTCAGCCTATTTTGATGGTACTTTTGTTGTGAACTGGTACTGAATTTTTTAAAAATTCTCTATTGATTTATAAGATTAAGTGGTTTTTTTTCCTTCTGTTTTAAGCAAATAAGATTTATTGCATTTACTTAATTGAGAATAATACACCAGTCTTTCATCTGTGGCAAAAATTCCACTTGGCCAAAGCCTGGAATTCTTTTAGCCTAGACTGCACATTTTTTAATAGTTCGAAGGATCACGGTCACGGTCCTTCCGTTATTCATCGATTTGCTCCAGTGGGCCCAGTAACATCTCCATCATGAGACTTGTTGTTACTGTGTTTGGCATATCGAATACGTCACGGGGAGCTTGCCAGGCTCTGCCGTGCGGGCGAGATACTCTCGGTAGCTTGCCGGGCTCTCCGAGAGGGGCAGAGGAATCGAACTCGGGTCGGCCATATGGCCGATTGCAAGGCAAATGCCTTACCCACTGTGCTATCGCTCCAACCCAGTTCGAAGGATATCGGACCAGTTTTGTACTGGCTCATTTGCTCTCAGGGTGGACAGAGCTTTGTCCATGAGTTGGGGATCTTTTGCTTCCCTTTTCTTTCCCAGAAGAGACTGCATAGAACTAGTATCATTCTTTCTAGAACCACTTTGGTGTTAGAAGTTGCCTGTCCATTGTGTGGATATCCACGTGCCCTTCCTCCTGAATTGATGAAGAGTGTGGCACCTTCAAGGGAGGGTCCACTGCATGCAAGCTGCCCCCCAAAGCCCCTGTCTCTCCCCACCCCTCCAAACTCCCCTCAATGTTCATCCCCAGGGCCCACTCTGCCCCTTTTAAGGGGGTCGACTGTCTTGGGATTTTCTCCACGGGACTCATGTCCTCAGGGGTGGCTCTTCTCCCTCTGCCCACCCCATCTGCTTCCTCCCTCTGGTGATGGGCACTTTCTGACGAGGCCTTTGCCCTCGGTTCTGGCAGTCAGAGCATGGTCAGCCGGTCATGAGGGGGGTCACTGTCCCCTCCTTAGAAACTGTTACCAACCATTGCCTAATTGCTGGCCATCATTTTAATAGGGCCAATGCTAAAAACAGACCAGCATATAAATTGCTTCTTAACTCTGACCCCTACGTAAACTGCTTGTGATTTGGAGTCGGGGTCCCTGTCAAGACTCCACTGTGTTGGATAAAACTCGGGCCCTTGCTCAGGCCAGCGCTGGCTCGGGCCACTAATCAAGGTCCTTTGCTTTTGCATTCTTGTGTATGGACTTGGTCTCTCCGCAGTTGGGGATCTGAGACTCAGGCGCACAAAGGAACCTCAATTCTGTTTTGGGAGACCTGACAAGGGGCCCACACTTGCAGTTCTTTATCACTATTATTATTATGATGATGATGATGATGGACCAGCCACCACCATGCTGAGACCACTCTCCGCACACATGAAGGTACTGGCAGAGGGACAAAGCCACGCGGGTTCCGGGGCTGAGACCTCCAAGCCTACTCGGATTGGGGCCGAGCATCCTCCACCCAGATCCTTCAAATTCCAGTAGGCGGGGGTCACACCCACCAACTGGCCCCCTGGCGCCGTGTAATCCCATCAGCGGCCAAGACTCAGAGACTATAAAAACCAGCTCCCGGAGGAGAACAGTGCAGTCTCCTGCCCCCGCGCCTGGCTGTCCTCGCCGGGGCCCCTTGGAGGGGAGCAGGTTGAGCTTTCCTCCCCGCCCCGACCAGGGCTCTGGCAGCTGAAGACCTCCAGGACCAGCCACCACCATGCTGAGACCACTCTCCGCACACCTGAAGGTACTGGCAGAGGGACAAAGCCACGCGGGTTCCGGGGCCGAGACCTCCAAGCCTACTCGGATTGGAGTCGAGCATCCTCCACCCAGATCCTCCAAATTCCAGTAGGCGGGGGTCACACCCACCAACTGGCCCCCTGGCACCGTGTAATCCCATCAGCGGCCAAGACTCAGAGACTATAAAAACCAGCTCCCGGAGGAGAACAGTGCAGTCTCCTGCCCCCGCGCCTGGCTGTCCTCGCCAGGGCCCCTTGGAGGGGAGCGGGTTGAGCTTTCCTCCCCGCCCCGACCAGGGCTCCGGCAGCTGAAGACCTCCAGGACCAGCCACCACCATGCTGAGACCACTCTCCGCATACATGAAGGTACTGGCAGAGGGACAAAGCCACGCGGGTTCCGGGGCCGAGATCTCCAAGCCTACTCTGATTGGGGCCGAGCATCCTCCACCCAGATCCTCCGAATTCCAGTAGGCGGGGGTCACACCCACCAACTGGCCCCCTGGCGACATCCTATTATGACATCTTATTATCTCATTCCTACTTTGGACAAACTTACAGGCTACCGAATGCAGCCTGCCCACAGGGCAGAGTCTGGCAAACTCCCCGTGGGTTACCCAATACGCCAAATACCAGGAACAATGACGGGTCTCATTCTCCTAAAGAGCCTTGAATATAATCTCAGGGCTAGGATGAAGGAGACGTTACTGGGGCCTGCTCGAGGCAATCGACGAATAACAGGATGATCTGTGATCTGTGATGATGATGATGTTTGGGGCCACACCTGGTGGTCCTCAAGGGTCACTCCTGCCAGCACTCATGGGTCCCCGGTGCTGGACATCCCCTGCATGTGAGGTGATCGCCTTCCCCAGTACTGCCACCCCCAGCCCTGCATTTTAGTTTTACGTTTTACAGGCACCACCTGCAACAGTGCATGGGGACGGCGTGGTGGGGGGAGGAGAGGATCAGGAACCGCACCCAGACATGGGCTCGCCACATCTGCATTTCCAAACACCTGGACCGGGTGACACACAGGACTCATTCTAACTGCCCACCCCCGACTGGAAGGACCGGGCTGAGCACTGTCCAGGGAGGAGACCACCCGGAGACAGACGCAGGGCTCCTGCCTGGGGCCCCTCCCTGTGAGCCCTAACCTGACCCCCCCCATAACATGGCGTGGACCTCAAGTGGACACAGGCGACCGGCCGGGCCTGGCCCGCCCAGACACTGTGCCAGACGCGTTTATTCAGCACCAGGTGGTCCACGCTTCACCCCGGAGTGAAGTTGTTTTAATATTAACAGGTTCTTTATGAGAATTTAATAACAAAGTCGGAGCTTCCTTGCATTCTTGGACACAGGGGTTAATCACTCCAAATGGGCAGCCCAGGAAAAGGTCAAATTTTAATGCTGCCCTTAATGGTTCAGATAAATACGAGAAGGGAAACAGGTCCATTAGGGCCCAGCTGCGGCTTCCCTGGGGTGCTCGGGTCGGCCCGTTGGTCACCCTTGGGACTGTCCCTTGGGGCTGCCTAAAAGGAGAGCTCACCCGGGCCCAGCCCTGGGCTCTGGGACAGATCTGGGCCAGAGAGAGAGAGCAGGCTTAAGGCCGAGCCTGAGGGGTCCCCGCATGGCCTGGGCCCCCCAGCACAGAGGAAAGAAGCCCCCGAGTGGCTGTGGGAGAGACCCCACAGGAGGGACTGATACAACCGGGTGCCCTGATATGCTTCCGACCATCCCACTGAGCGACCTGCAAAACTGCTGCCTCTGACCCCGTAACTCACACCTCCTACAGGCAGGCCTCCAGACGGCTCCTCCCGTCACATTTCCCAGAGGCAAAGCGGGAAGAAGACCAGTTCCAGCTTGGCTGGGTGGATAGTGCGCTGGGAAGGTCCTTCTGGTCTCAGACCTCCAGACCATGGCGGAAGGGGCCAAAGCATCAGCCTCAGGACACGGGGCAACAAGGACGAGATAACACCCACAAAGCAGACACCTGCGCGAGGCGGGGGGAGGGTGCAGGGGTGCCTCCCTGGGTGCCTGACAACCCCCGGGTGGGTCTGCTGCGCCACTAGGAGCTGAGCACTGAACCACCCTGCCTCAGCTGCAGAGAAGGGAAGAGGAGCCCAGCGCAATGCTGCACTGCAGGGGGGAGAGGAGACGGGCCAGACCCACCCTTGGTGAAGCCGCTTCCCTGGCAGCTGGCCGCGGGGTCCGCACCTGCCGTCGCCCCCCGGGGAGGGAAGCTGCCGGAAGCTGTCAGCCCGCTCCTGGGCGCAGTGTCGGGGCTGAAGGTGGCGTGTCTGCGGGTGGCACAGCCAGATGGGAACCAACCGCAGAAGGGGGCCAGGGGCTGGGGGTGGCGGGGAGCGAGGGATTTACAAACAAGAATACTTCTCAAACTACGACAAAGGGAAGGGGGAGTGTGCCGGCCATGGGGAGGGAGGTGGAGGCACCCGAGCTGGAGATGGGTGGCAGGGCGGGCCGGGCACTGGCTGAGCTTGGGGTCCTGTTAGGAAGCATCTGTCGGAGGTAGAGTGGCAGGGGGTGGGCTGGGGAGCACGGGAGAGGGTACGCCTGCAGGCTGTGCCTCTTGGTCCGAGGGGGACCACTACAGAACTAGCCAATGAGCCCCCGCCCTTGTGTTGTTGGGACCCCACCAAAGCTGCCTCTCCATCCCACCTTCCTGACCCCAGCCGGCAAGGTGGTCCCAGGCCATAGGTGGCATTGACCAAGGACACAAGGGCAAGTGGACACCACAAGCAAAGCCCGCTGGGCACGGTGTTGTTCCAAATGTGGACGGGGGGGGGGGGGAAGCAGGGTCCCTCTGCCCCGGTGTCCCTTCCCTTCCCATCACACAGCCAAGGGCTCAGGGGAAGAGCAGGAGGCCGTGTCCGGCACCCAGGGCTCAGGGAGGCCAAGGGACCTTACTCTCTCCCTCTTCTGCCTCTCCAAGTAAAGAGCTTAGTTTCCATCTGCCTTCTTTAAGCTGACTCAGAAACACCTGCACCAGAGTCTGGCCCTTCCCAGAGATCAATACTCAGTACCGGCCCTCTGGACCCCGCCTGGTGCCTGTGCTCCCTGGGGAGGCGACCCTTGATGGCTTTGCCTGCAGAGCTGGTCAATCTCAGGACTGATGCCCCTGCCACCACAGACAAGGGCCCCCGAGCCCCTCAGCTCCGTGCCCCCGGTTCCCGCTGCACCATGGCGCCAGGTCACATCACAGAGAGCCCAGGTCCCCTGGGGTGTCTGTCTCAGAACCTCTGTCCCCTGGTTCTCTATCAGAGTTTTGTCCCACCCCGAGCCGGAGAAGGGAAGGCCCATTGGTATTCTCGGCATGGCCCTTGGGTTTTATTCCAATTGCTCCTGTGACAGGGCCGCTCCGGGGAGGAATACCAATGGGACAAGGACGGGCGCTCAGCCGCGGCAGGCCATGGAGCGGGCCGGGGCTTGGAGCAGGGAAGACAGCACCATCCTCAGGGCAGAGCTAAAGGGAAACAGTAAGAGATTTTCCATCTGTGCATCTGCCCATGCACCCAGAGATCTCTTCGTCCATCCATTCCCCCATGAGCACATTCTTCCACCCATCCATTCTTCTACCCGGCGCCCAGCCACCCAAGAGGATATTCATCCATCTTCTACCTGCCCATGCGTGTTTCCATCTGTCATGCAAGCGTTCCCATGTGTCCATTTGCCCATCAAATCATCCATCGCCTACACATCCCTCGATCCATCCATCTATCAACTATCCATCCCTCCATCCATCTATCCCTCCACCCATCTCTCTATCCATCATCTATGCATCCCTCTACCCATCTATCCATTATCCATACCTCTCTCTATACATCCATCTGTCATCCATTTCTACACCCCTCTATCCATCATCTCAACACCCCTTATCCATCCATCCATCATCCATTATCTATACACCTATCCGCTGATCCATCAGTACATCCCTCCATCCATCCATCAACCATCATCTATACATCTCTCTATCCATCCCTCCTCCACACAACCCTCCCTCCATCCATCCATCTCTCCATCCCTCTGTACACCCATCTTCCTATGCATATTCCTCTCCCTGACAAACCACCTCTCCAGCTTTGTCTGGGAGGCGAGGGCATTCATCATTAAGGGCAGGAATTTAAGACTCGGCCCATATTTGGGAACAACATCTACACAGATGACCTGGGAAACGGACCTCAGCATCCACCTCTGAGGGACAGGCATAGGGGCCATTGCAGAGGTTGACTGTGTGTGCCCAAGACAAAGTGCTTGCAGGTGCAGTGGGGCACGTCCTCTGAAAGGAAGAGGCACATGGGCAATGGGTCTGGTTGCATGGCTTCTGGAGGCCAAGATTTGAGGCTACGTCTCCCCTCTGGAGAACCCTGGTTTCTTTCTCTCTGTGTCTCTTTCTCTCCCTCTCTCCTCTTCTGTCTCTCCCTCTCTCTTCCTCTCGTCTCTATCTCCCTCTCTCTCCATCTTTCTCTCCCTCCTTCTCTCTCTCCCTCTCTCCGTCTCTCCCTTCCTCTCGCCCTCTCTCTCCCTCGTTGTCTCCCTCACTCCTGCTCTCTCCCTCTCCCTTTCCCTCTTTCCTTCTCTCTCACTCTCTGTTCATATTTCTCCAGGTGATTATTTTTGAAATAAAGCTATTTCAGTGTGTTGGAAAGAAAAAAAATTGGAGCTGGCAGAGACTTGAGTTCAAATCCCAGTATTCCCCTTTCCCGGAGAGGCAGCGGGATGAGGAGGGTGGGGGAGGAAGGACAGCGAAGACCCTCCCTGCAAGCCAGGTGTCCCCACGAGAGGAGGGGGTCCCAGACAACCGGAAGGCGCTGCTACTTTACCTGGCCCTGGTGAGCTCACTTCCATGTGCTGGTCTTGAACGGATCATTTTTGCGATGAACCAGGGAGAATCTCTGCCCCATCAACCCCCTCCCTGCCATTTCCCTGGGACGCTATGCATCTGGGACACCGTGGCAGTTGGGGACACCCCTTGCTGCTGCCCCGTGTGCTGTGCCCGCCTGTGGACGGCCCCTGCTGCCCTGTGCCCGTGATGCGCGTCTCCCCCGCCCTGCTGCTCTGCAGTACCCACCAGCGAGATGCCTGGAAAACAGTGCCAAGTAAAACGCCCTCGGGGGCACAGAGGGGAAAAGCCGGGAGCCTCTCCAAGGTGCCGTGCTCTTCTGCACACCCCGAGGGGTTCTGGAATGTTCTCAGGTCACCCCCACCACCACCACCACCACCACCACCACCACCACCAGGGGACCACAGAGACCGTCCCTCCCAGCTCACCTCTCATAATAATCATCGTGGATATAGCCCACGCGAGGCTTTCCCTGCCCGTGTCTCAAACCGGTCACAAGTGTCTGTGAGGTGAGCCGGAAAAGGGCGTGGGAGGCTGAGCCCAGACCCCCTCGCCCCCGGCAGCCGTGGCAAACAGCTTCCCTCCTTGGAACTTCTCAGGCTGCCATAGCTGGGGATCCCGCATGTCCCGCCCCCTGGGGTGGCTTCTTGGCCAGGTCTGAGGTCACTGAGCACCTGCCTGCCCACCCCGGGCACAGCGGCCAGGTAAGGGCTAAGTGTCCACTCATACCCGGGTCCCTAGTGACTCTGCCCTGCCCTGCCCTGCCCCTGCAGCAGGTGTGTGGGCCTGATGTGACCGTCCTTCCCTCCGTGAGGGGACAGGCTGCTGTGCCCTCCCACAGACACGCAGGACAAGCTCCTCACTTCCCACGGCCCCCGGCACGAGGACACCCAGTGGGGGGTGAGAACTCAGAGGCCGGCGTCATGGGTGGTGGTCCCAGCGCTAAGGAAAAGTGCTGAGGCTGGGGCCAGGCGGGGTTGAGAGGGTGGGAGGGTTGCCGGGGGCAGGGGGCACCCTCGGTAGCCAGGAAACGTGCCAGCCATCCTCTTCCATCTACATTCAAGCCCGGTGCGCCTGTCATTCCCGGGATTAATTTCCAACAAAATAACGAAGCCTCCCCGGGCAGCGGTTCCAGCTGGGAGCTGCCCTGGTTCTGGGGCTCTGCTTTCTGCTCTCTGCTCTCGGCACGTGCTCCCACCGCGTGCAGCCGCCAGCCCTCCAGGCGGGTGCCAACCCTCCCGGGCACCAAGGGGGCCAGGTTTCCAAGGCACCCCCCCCCCGTGTGGATGTGAGCCTGGGCTCGGCCTGAGGCGCCCCACATGGGGGCCTGCGGGAGAACGGACCCACATGGCCCGGCCTGCAGGGCAGCACAGGCACGTTCTCTGGCCCGCAGGTGGTGGCCACGGCCCCGCAGAATCGAGAGAGGGGATTCCCATGTGTGTGTGTGTGAGGGGGAGGGCGAGGCCACAGGCCACTTTTGCTGTCCAGGTCTGGCAGTGAAAGGGGCAGCTGGAGGCATGAACCCAACCGCCTGCAAACAGCTGAGAGCCACGGTCCACGCGGGTCCCTCACTAGGGCCAGGCACTTCTCTGAGCTCTCCCACATGGACATCCCCTGCGTGGTCATCCCCTGCCGTGGACATGATTAGTGCCCCGCTCTCTGCTCCCCCCCCCCCATTATTTTCTTAACCACAGCCATAAGGGTTTTGTTAATGCAGTTTGGCCATTTCATCAGCTGCACTGACCCAGCCAGACTGCCAGACTCTCACAGAGCTGCACACAGACAGCGGGGCTGCATGCGGGCACTGGGCACATCAGGGAGTGACCGAGCTGGATGACCGCACGGCGCGGCCACTGCCCATGTGTGACATGGCTCTGAGCCCTATGCTGCCCCTCCGTGAGCTGAAAAGGGAATGAGGCGCCGGGGTGCCCATGACACTCAGCCTCAAGGGCCCACCGTGCCCACATGACCTGGGGGCTTTGGGGAATGGCACAGGAGACAGGATTCCAGGGTCCACACACACACACACACACACACACACACACACACACGCAGACACACACACACACACAGACACCCAAACACACACATGCAGACACATACACACACATGCAGACACACACACAGACACACAGATACATGTGCGCACACACACACACACACGGAGACACACAGAGACACACACATGCAAACACACAATGCAGACACACACACACGCAGACTCACAGACACACACGTACGCACACACACACGCACACAGACACCCACAGGCAGAACCAGCCGCACCCGAGCCCGGGGATCTGCCCAGTGGCTGCCGACGCTCCCCAACCACTACCCCACCCTAAGGCTGCTGGACCACGGAACCTCTTCCCCTCCCCTCTACCAGGCTGTTTCCTTGAGTGCCTCTGCTCTCTGCAGGGGGTCCAGCTCTCATGCTTCTCCCTCTGTGGCATGCCCTGGAGTGGCCGGGCACTGTGAGGCTCTCGGACCCCGCTCGGGACCAGGTGAGGGCCGAGCTGCAGGCAGCAGAGTTCTTCCCGGCCAGGCTGTATGTGACCTGGCAGGGCGCGGGGCCTTCCTGCTAAGGGAGGGCGGCCGTCAGCTGAGCATCTGCCCCTCCACCCAGAGGGAGAAACACCGAGATGGGGGGGCTACCGCAAACAGGAGACTCTCCCTCCCCCGGGAGGACACGCTGCATCACAGGAGACACACGAGAGCTCAGGCCCAGGGAAACCCAGGTGCTAAGGCCGTTTCCCCTGTCAGGCAGAGGCTACGCTGGAGGGAGGCATTCAGGAAGCTCCACACCACTCCCCGCCCCCAGGAAATACAATTCTCGCTCCTCTCAGAGTGGACAGAAAGTGCCCAGTTGCCTCAAAGCAGGTTACCAGCCAACAGTGATGACCAGAGCCAGGCGCAAGGCAGGACAGATGGAACCAGCCACCTCCGTCAGCGGGGCTGGGCTGCAGCCCCGAGACAAGAACAAAACGGATTTTGTTGCCTTGGTCGGCTGTGGGCTGACCTGGGGTCTGGATTTTATGAAGTGCTTAATAAAAGTAAATGAACAGATAAATGAAAAATGAAATCATTGAGGCATGGACATAGCCTTAGAACTATCTTAAATAACCATCAAAAGCCATTATCAATATCCTCAAGGAGAATGTATCTGGCAGGGGCTTGTGTGCCAAATTGCATTAAAGAAACCCTCATGATTGTTGTCAAGAAAATAATGCGTGGAGGGGACCAGAGGGGAGTGGGGGGCGCAGGAGCGGAAACCTATAGGCCAGCGACAGGAAGAAGATGAAGGCTAGGGAACCGGGGCTTCTACCCACGACCCGTGGGGTGCACTAAGGAAGACGGCGTGAGGGAGCAAAACATGCTTCCCTCACCTGATCTTTCATTCACTTTCAAGCGTGTTTCTCCATCCAAATTGGCTCCTTTGTGTAGATGTACCAAAGTTTCTTTAACCAGTCATCTGTTCTAGGGCACTTGGGTTGTTTCCAGGTTTTGGCTATTGTGAACAGTGCCGCAATGAACATATAGGTACAGATGTCATTTCTACCGATCCTTGGGATGTATTCCCAGAAGTGGCATTGCGGGAATACTATGCAGCTGTTAGGAGAGATGAAGTCATGAAATTTGCTTATAAGTGGACAGACTTGGAGAATAACATGCTAAGTGAAATGAATCAGAAAGAGAGAGAGACATAGAAGGACTGCATTCATTTGTGGAGTAGAGAATAACATAACATGAGGCTGACACCCAAGGACAGCAGATACCAGGGCCAAGAGGATTGCTGCATAGCTGGAAGCCTGCCTCATGAGTGGAGGGGAGAAGGCAGATGAAATAGAGAAGGGATCACTAAGAAAATGATGGCTGGAGGAATAAGTTGGGCTGGGAGATGTGTGTGAAAGTAGATAATGGACCAAACATGATGACCTCTCGGTGTCTGTATTGCAAACCATAATGCCCAAAAGTACAGAGAGAGTGTAGGGAATAATGTCTACACTGGAGGCAGGGGGAGGGTGGGGAAGGGGAGTATATTGGGGAGATTGGTATAGGGAATGTGCACTGGTGGAGGGATGGGTGTTTGATCATTGTGTGATTATAACCCAAACATGAAAGCTTGTAACTGTCTCACGGTGATTCAATAAAATTAAAATAATTAATAATAAAAAATTTTTTTAAATTTTTTAAAAATTTGCTCCTGCCAGAAGTTTGGAACTGGGTTGGGGGAGGGTGGGGGTGCGGTGCTGGTGTGTCTGAGGACCCAGGTGTGACCAAGGAACCATCAAACCTGAGCTTCAAGGAGCCCTAGCAACAACTGTCTCTCATCAGGAGTCTACTCTGAGAGAGGCAGATGATTCCAGAACTCCTGGAACGGAGCTCACTTTCCCCCGCAGTGCGGGAAATAGGTCCTGGCCAGCAGGAGGGAAGGTGACCCCACAGGAGAAATGACGCCTGCAGCACACAGCCACTGGGAGGTTCGTCATCTCCAGGGAGACACAACTTCTCCTGGGCTAGACCGGGGGAAGCCAGGGCCGGCCGAGACAGGAGCTGGGTTGACAAGATGGCTCTGAGCTGGGGCCACCAAGCCAGAGTGCTTCTCTCTGATCGAGTCAGGTTTCTGAAAGTATGAAGAACAGAAGCGCGTCTGAGACGAACAGGGTAGGAAAGTGAGGAAAGCCAGGATACTTGTGACATGCCAGATGCTTTCACATGGAAAGTGGCCACCCAGGAAGGTAGGGGTCAGATTCCCTGAGCCTAGCGGCCAAGTGCCGTGAAACTTACGTCAATGGGAACGGCCACCTTGGCTTCCTGTCGATACCGATGAAAACTAGGACACCACCACAAGTATTGGTGTTTTCTCCAATGCATTGAAGAGAAAAGCAACAGACCCCCACCACCACCACCACCACACACACACACACACACACACACACACACACACACACACAGAGTTTTAGATCTACCCTTTCTTTCATCTCTGAACCTCCCCAGGAAACTCTGGGTGTTTGAGGAGTGGGTCGGGAACTCATGCTGTGGTACAGCCGGCCATACTATCGGGTCCACAGTCAGAGGGGGAGCCGGATTGAAAAGTCAGGTCACGTATTTATTATCTGGGTGGTTTCTGGCAAATTGCTTAAGTTCTCGGTCCCTCAGTTTCGCCACCCGTATAGCAAATGCGATCGTAATCCTTAAAGTACATGATAATTAGGTCAGACAATCCTCGGAAAGTGGGAAAGTGGGGACGTCTGCTCTCCACTGGGACAGCGGCTCGGCCGCAGAAACCCAAGTATGTTCACTTTTAAATCTCGAGCACCAGGCATTACATTACTGTAAGATATATATACGGCAGACATGCGCCCTAATAAATATGCAAATACAGAGGGGCGGATAAGGGCCTGCTTGAGAAGAGAAAATTTACGGGCGCCTACGTAAGACCACCAGCACCACAGTGAACGCCGCCTGTGGGAGCTGAGCTGATGCCCGCACTCAGGCTTTACGTTTTAATCTCTATTTGAAACTGTTCCCCCCAACCCCCACAACGTGCAAAATGTGATGGGCTTCCCTTTCTCTGACACTGACCTTCAGTGATTCTTGAGGGCAGCCTCAGCCGTGGTTGATCCGGAGTGGACACCTGGAGCGGAAGCCGTGGCTCTGTGGAGTGCATGTGTGTACACGTGCACATATGTGTGGGCATGTGTGTGCATGTGTGTCCACATGTGTGTGTCCATGTGTGTGCATGTGTTTGTGTATGTCTGTGTGTGCATGTGTGTGCAAAGTGTGAGTGCATGTGTGCATATGAGAGCATGTATGTGCGTGGCACGTGTGTGCAAAGTGTTTGCATGCGTGTTTGTGTCTGTGTCTGTGTGTGCGCATGTCTGCATATGCATTTGTGTGCATGTGTACATATGTGCATATGTGTTTGTGTGCATGTGCGCATGTGTGTGTGTGCATGTGTGTGTGTGCATGTATACGTGTGTGTGTGCATGTATACGTGTGTGTGTGCGCACGTGGCCCCAGGCACACTCTAACACCAGTCTCTGTGTACAGGCCCCTGGCAGAGAGGGCTGCTGGCTGATTAAGGGAGTCTGTGGAAGAGTACCCACCGTGATTGGAACACTCGTTTAATACATTTTAAGTGCCCGGAATGTGCAGCTTCCTTGATTGGTGTTGATTGTTTGCATTTGATTTATTTCCTTGGTATCAGTGTTCATTAAATTACTTAGGGTAATGGCCACCCCGTGGAAACGGCTCTCTTTAGCGCCGCATTAAACTCTCCCGGAGCATCCTAATTCGAAGGCTGCTCGCTCCGGGGTCTCGCAGTGGAGACTGATCCCTCTGCACGTGCGTAGCTCCTGGAAATGGCTCACAAGAAATGATCTTCCCAGCGCACCCCAGCCGTCCTGCCCGCCCCTGTTCCCTCTGAGAGCCTCTCTTCTGGGCAGTGCTTATTATCCTTGACGATTGATGAACGACCCCAGGCACGGGTGGGATGCTGTGTGCAGCGCCTGCTGCCGTGTCCTGCTCATCCCTGACGCCACCACCCGTGTAGCCATGGGAGCAGTGCCCCACAGCGAACCCCGAAGCCACTTGGATGAGCCCGGCAGCCCTCCCCTCACTGGCCTTTCTGTCACGGCGGAGGTAGGGGGGTGGGACTTCCCTTTATTCATGACATCCCAGGACAGCCAAGCTGTACTGCTGCTTCCCATGAGAAGTGAGGAACATGTGAGAGATGAGTCCCGCCCATGTCCTCCGACAGGCCTCACAGCAGGGGGGAAACTGAGGCATGGGTGGATGGAGGAGGGGAGGCTGTGGGGCATTGGGAGCGAAGGTTTGGGTAGTGGTGGGGGAGGCAGTGAGCACTCTGAGAACCCCAGGAGCTTCTGGTCAGGAAGTAAAGAGGAAGGGAAGCAGGGATTGTCGTGGGTGTGGTTCTGGCCGTGGGACACACCACCGCGAGGAAACGCTCAGGGGCGGCTGGGGGCAGCAGGCGCCCGTCTGAAGGGGAAGCCTCTGAAGCAAAGGATTTTAGGGGGAAATAGGTAAAGGTAAAGGTAAAGGCCCCCCGTTGATCGTCGATTTGCTCGAGCGGGCCCAGTAACGTCTCCATTGGAGACTTTGTTGTTACTGTGTCTGGCATATCGAATACTCTCGGTAGCTTGCCGGGCTCTCCGAGAGGGGCGGAGGAATCGAACTCGGGTCGGCCATGTTGGCCGCTTAGTAAGGCAAACGCCCTACCTGCTGTGCTATCGAAATAATCACAGCAAATGAGGTCGGTCATGATGGGGGTGGGGTGACCCACTGCCTCGGGTCACCTGGTGAGAGTCACCTGGTGGCCGCAGGGGTCCGGAGTGAGCCTGGGGCCGAAGCTGGGCCCTCAGACAAAGGAGGAAAAGATGTGTGCCCGCGGGTGTGGGTGAGGGGCAGCCCACGGGCCAGGGAGAGGGAGATTCCCTGGGTCCCGGGACCCTCCGCGTTCCCCTAAACAAGGTTGGACTTCCAGACTGTGTACACAGTCCTCCAGAATAGCGCTCACCGATGTCACATTCCTGAGCCAACCTTAGGGGATGCTCAGTCAGCAAGGGGAGCGAAAGACCAACAAAGCATTACTGAAGGGCTTAGGCATGACATTACCTCCCCCAATCCCCCAACCATCCTTCCATCTATCCAGCCAGCCATCCACCCACCCATGCAGACATCTACATCCATCCACCTATCCATCCACCCACCCATCCATCCACCCATCCACCCATCTACCCATCCATCCACCCATCCACCCATCTACCCATCCATCCATCTACCCATCCATACATCCAGCCAGCCAGCCAGCCATCCACCCACCCATCCATCCACCCATATACTATCCACCTAGCCATCCATCTATCCACCCAGCCATCCACCCATATACCCATCCATCCATCCATCCATCCACCATCCATCCACCCATCCACCCATCCACCCATATACCCATCCATCCATCCATCCATCCACCATCCATCCACCATCCATCCACCCATCCACCCATCCATCTATCCATCCATCCAACCATCCATCCATCCATCCACACTTAAATCTATCATACATACACATATATATGACCCACCCACTCATCCATCCACCCACTCATCCATACATCCATTTATCATCCACTCACCCATCCATCCATCCATGCACCCATCTGCCATCCATCCACACACACATGTACCATACGTACATACATCTACCATCCATCGACCCATCCATCCTTCCATCCATCCACAGATCCACCCCATTCACCCATTCATCCATTTGTCCATTTCTTTGTTCATTCATTACACATTTATCATTTCATTCATCCATTCATCCCAGCCCATAAGTAACAGTAGCTGGAAGCTAATTCGGGGGTTGGTGGGAGTGGGATGGAGCCTGGAATACTCAGTGCACACGATGCATTAGAGGCTCTGCCCTGGAAGGCTTTACAATTCTCACTTTACAATGGATTGAGGTGGGATCGGGGTAGTGGAATAGTGGGGAAGGGGTGTTGCCATTCCCAAGCTGCCAGAGGGAGGCCTGAGCAAAGAAAACGCCCACGCATCTGAACCCCACCCTCCCCCCACTTCCTCTGAGAGTCAACACTGGATGTGTTTCCATCTTCCCAACCAGCAAGACACCAATTTCCCTCCTCCAAACAGCACCCTTCTGTTTTCGCAAGATAACAAAGAGACAGCACTGAACAAATCTATAGGAAGATGTGTTTGTAGTGAAAGCTCCCTTGCTATTAAGATTTTAATGACGACCATTATTATGGCTGAAGTAGAACAAAGGCGACTCCAGAGCATTGTTCCCACGCCTCCTGCCGTGTGGGATCGTCTGGATAAGTCATCCCTTTGCATGTATAATGGATGGATTCCCTGGGTTTATCTAGGGATAAGACAGAATGCAGGGACCCACATAGGGATTTGAGTCCAAATCCTGCTGGGTTATAATCTCCACCCTAAAGCTTATCTGCTGTGTGACCTTGAACAAATTGCTTAACGACTCTGAGCCTCTTTCCTCGTTTGCACACTGGGGGCTGCGACATCCACTGTAGCTGAATTGTTAGAGGTCATGGAATGTAATATCAGGCAAAGGATTGCCAGGGCCTGGACTGGCTGCGGAGTCCCCGATTGCCAGCTGTGCTGGTGAGCTTCTGGCATGCGTTCTCTCCATTAATGCTCACAGATGGGCCGGAGCGATAGGACAGCGGGTAAGGTGTTTGCCTTGCACACGGCCAACCCGGGTTCGACTCCTCCGTCCCTCTCAAAAAGCTGGCAAGCTACCAGGAGTAACCCACCCGCACGGCAGAGCCTGGCAAGCTACCCGGGGCATATTCGATATGCCAAAAACAGTAACAACAAGTGTCACAATGGAGACGTTACTGGTGCCCGCTCAAGCAAATCGATGAACAAGAGGACAGTGCCTCAGTGCTACAGTGCCCATGGATGGGAGGGTTGGAACTTTCAGGACAAGGCGGTCCTGCTGCAGGTTTCTGCAGTGATGCTGACACATTCAGGCAGGAAGTACGGGCGCAGGGCCTGGGGTCCGTCTGGACTAACTGTGAAGCTGTCTCTAGCCTCTAAGACAGAGTCCCCCCAGGAAAGCTCAGGCACGGCCCTTCTCAAGATTGATACGCAATTGAGGCCCTTCTCAAGATTGGTCGGAGACTCGGGGGCCGGGAGCAGCACCCCCTGGTCTAAGCGAGGGCCAGGACTAGTGTTTGTGCCTGCAAAGTCGCGCAGGCTCCGAGCTGGGTGTGGGGTGAGGGCAGGGGCCTGTCTGCACGGTGTGCCAGGGAGTGGGGGTTGAGGCTCCGGGGAACACGACCACTGGCCCCACCAGGGGGTGCCAGC
This sequence comes from Sorex fumeus, assembly GCF_029834395.1. Classification (NCBI taxonomy): domain Eukaryota; kingdom Metazoa; phylum Chordata; class Mammalia; order Eulipotyphla; family Soricidae; genus Sorex; species Sorex fumeus. The sequence continues at coordinate 4,295,795 of NW_026606167.1, read as the reverse complement.
CAAGTTGGGGGTGGGGGGAGGCAGCACAGCGGAGCCCAACTAAGCCTCCAAGGGGGCGAGAGCCGAGATCTGAGTCCACAGAAGAGCCGGAGCTTCCAAGCTTCCGAGGGGATCGGTTAACTGCACACAGTGCTGGGGTCACCAAGCCCGGCACCCATGGCTGAGACATTCCCTAAGTTTGCACGTTTCTTTGCAGGCACAGAATAGAGAAGTGGGGGGGTGGGGGGAGCTGTCTGTCCAGCCTCTCCCCACCAACAGAAATGGGTCCCGTGACCATCACACACCATCAGCCTAGGAAAGCGGTACCAGAGCACACCCGGCCCTCACTGAGAATCAGAGGGTGCGTGAGCACGCGAGACGTGGAGACAGAGTGAGTGTGTGGGTGCTGCGGTGGGGAGGGCTTCGGTGGGGAGGGCTCCAGGACATGCGTGTCCATCTCAAGTATCACCTAGAGGAACCTATAAAGTGACAATTTAAGGGCCAGGTAGAGGGTTGGAGCATAGCACAGCAGGGAGGGCATTTGCCCTCCACGAGGCTGGCCAGGGTTCAATTCCCAGCATCCCACATGGTCCCCCGAGCACCACCAGGAGTGATTCCTGAGTGCAGAGCCAGGAGTAAGCCCTGAGCAACGCCAGGTGTGACCCAAATAGAAAAAAAAGTGGGGGGGGAAAGGGGGTACCTGGTAGAGGGAGACAGGGAGAGGGGTTTCACAAAGGTGGCTGGGGTCTGCAGAGGGCCATCTGGAAAGGAAATAACGGGCCCGAAGGCACTAGCCCCGTTTCCACAATGACCTCGGCACTGCTCTGGGGACGTAGACTCCTCCACCCCCAACTGTCCCCCGGGTCTTCCTGCTCCCCCATACACAGTGTCCATTAGAGCCCTGTCTTACTCCAGGGCACCAGTCAGCCCCTCTCCCTGCCTAAGGGGACAGACCAGCCAAGTTCATCCCGAGAAAAACAAAGTGCAGGAATCAGGCTAATCAGGAATCTCCAGGATGCCAGGCTGATCCAGCAATCACGCTGACAACACGGTCCCTGGAGGGGGCACAGCCCACCCTGCCTGACCCTCAGTCCGAGAGCGCAGAGGCTGGTTTCTCTGGCTTTAGTTCCCTCCTTTTCCCAAATCACTGCTGCATTGTCTTTACAGTGGGATGGATGAAGGCGTTGGGACACCACAAGAAAAATTTCCCGCCCCAGGTCACCATAAAAACTATTTAAAAACGCACCAGCATCCGGCGCCCAGAGACACAGCAGCTGCAAGTCCCAGAAGGCATCGCAACGCTGGGGATCTCTCCGGGCCCCATACCTGGCCAATTTCACCAGAGCACCCCAGATGGAGCAGGGGCAGTCTTCCAACGTTCTCCAGATGGAATCCCGGGGACCATGAGCTTCCACAAGCAAGGCCCAGTATGCAGGTTCTAGAACTAACTAACCAACCCGCCTCCGGGTGCCATCTTGGCACACCAACAGCCCAGACCCAGAAACTCCCAATTGAATCCCAAAAAGGATTAGCTCCCTACAGAGATGTCTCTGGAACCAAACCATTTACAATCTTAGAATTTCAGACCTCTCAGGATCTGCAAAATGAGTAATGGAAAATAAATGATCAAATGTCCGCCCCTGGAAGGCAGACTTGAATGGTGGTGGGGAAATTCGAGCAGATTATAATGCCCAAAAGTAGAGAGAGAGCATCTGAGGAATTGTCTGCCATAGAGGCAGGGTGAGGACTGGGATGGGGTGGGGGGGCAGATAATGGGGACATTGGGGGTGGAAAGTTTGCTTTGGTGGAGGGATGGGTGTTTGGTCATTGTATGGCTGAATCTCGAACACGAAAGCTTTATAATTGTATCTCACAGTGGTTCAATAAAAAATAAATAAATATAGGCAAAAGCTTAAAAAAAAAAAACTATTTTGGGGGTATTGACCTGCTGCCAGCAGGTCAATCTGTACCTGTGAGGTGAGTGCATCAGCAGCCTGATGGCGCCTTCAGACTTTCAGATACCCCAAAATTGCTGCTGTGCCTTTGGCCAGACCTCAAAAGATTGGGGCAAAGTTTACCAAGAAAGTAAACGACCAAAAGTTAGGTATGGGGGAGACACACCCACAAACCACCTTGGGCTCAGCTATATAATTGGAGGCAAGGCCTCTCTGGTTCCTGATCCAACTGCTTAACGGCCATGATCCCAGAGACTCAGAAACAAATCTCGAAACCCAACGGCTTTTGGCAGAAATGCATCCAATCCCTGCAGTAGGTTACTGGCGCTGGGCCAACCCAGGTGGAAACAGGTTTCGTGCCTTGGCCTGTTCCCCCTGGAGGCCCGGTGGCCACCATCCTCCAGAGGCCACTGGACAGTCAGGTTTGGGCCTGCAGTGATGAGACACGCAGGGCCTCACAGGATGGGGTTAGATCCAGCCCTTTCCTCCCCACCCCAATGAGACCCCGAGTCACCACCCACAAACGGCCTCTCTGGTTCCTGATCAAGCTGCTTAATGGCCATGATCCCAGAGACTCACGAACAAATCTCAGAACCCAGCAGGTTTTGGCAGAAATCCTTCCAGATTTAAGTGTTAAAATCTTGGAATTTCAAAATCACAAGGCCACTACTGCAGCCATGTGACATCATATGGTATTCTTAACCAGCAATAGAAAACAAATTGTCTAAAAAATAATAATAAATAAAAATAAATTTAAAAAACTATTTAAAAACCTGGTGACAGCAGCAGGGAGGGCCATCAGAGAAAGGGAGAAACAATAGGATGCATCTTATTTATGCCTTCTGTGTTGGGGCAGACACCCCTCACCCTGATCAGGCAGACATCCCTGATCAATAGCAGTTACCTTTTATCGATGACAGACATCCCTAACCGATGGCAGCCACCACTGATCAATGACAGACATCCCTAATCCATGACAGATATCCCTGATCAATGGCAGACATTCCTAATCGATGTCAGACTTCCTTAATCAATAACAGACATTCCTGATGGACATCAGGCATCTTTTCCCCACGGCTGACTGGTGGACTCTGTCCCCTAACCCCCACGGGGTGAGCCGGTGCCATGGTTCTGCCAGCCTCTGGTGCTGGCGGTGAAAAGGGCAGGTTGTTCCACGGAGCAGGGAGGCACTAAGTGGCCACCAGAATGTCGAGGAGAGTGGCCGGCCTGAGCTGCCCTCCTGAGCAAGGATCAAAGGGCACTGTGTGCGCGGTGAGTCAAGCCATCGGGGTGCAGTGAAAGAGGCGAGTCTCCCCCTCCTTCTGTGCCCGGGGGGCGCCCAGCCAGAGAGCACAGGCTCAGCGTCCCGCAGGCGTCGGGGGTCGCCACTGCCTCTGTGGGCTCAGGGAGAGCCAACCCAGCCTCTCATTTCTGAATTCACCTCCCGGGTGCTCTAGGCCTCCGCTTTGTTTTCATTACAAAGGAAAACCTGCACGGAGCTATGAAGCCCTTTATGAAGAAGATAAGGTGAAATATATTTATTATTATCTGCAATTCCCCCTCATTATTTCCACCAAGTGTAATCTCGACTTAAAAGGAGTGTGACAGGACTCGCTGGATAAAGGGGGAATTTCTGTTGTGCCGAGCAGACAAACGGAGAATCAAGGCTGTTATTTTCTCTTAAAAGAAAGGATCTGAATCCCAGTCAGAAGAACAAAAGTCCTCCTAAGAGCCCAATCTCCACGCACACGAGGGGAATTCCCAAGACCACCGAGTTTCAGGTGTGCCTGACTGGGGGTCCCAACCCTCTCCTTTTCCCAACGCCACGGTGGGGGTGGGGGAGGCGTTCCTTCTGTCAGCAGAGTTACCCCAAGGAAAGAAAATATTTCCGGCAGATTCCCCTCCCTCCCTCCATGTCTTGAAACTCTGGATGGAAATCAATATTTATATTTGGGTCTGTACTTTGCATTCAATTCATCTGCATAGCCGGGCACCCTCCTCGAGCACAATTCGCTCAGGCTCCGTTCTCGACATACCTCAGAAGCAAATAACAACTTGGCTATTTTTATGAGCTGCTTATAAAGCAAAACTCCATCCTCGGGTGTGACTCAGCCTGTGTAAATGTCCGCCTGCTGTGCCTGTCCCCGCCTCCTGAGGCCCACAGCACACCCAAGGGGGAGCCCATCCAGGGGGAGCCCATGGAGGGAAAGGTGGGGGGGTTCGTTCGTGTGTTCAGAGTGAGTGTTGCCTCAGAGCAGAGCCCGAAGACTTTCCCAGAAGACATTTAGCTTCGGTTTTGGGTCCCTTTTATTAACAAACTAGCACGAGCACAGGCGAGTCTGTGCCCTACGAGGGACCCTGCAGTCCAGAGAAATGACACAGGCTCGGGGCTGAAGCAGGGAGGTGCAGCGGGTAGGGCGTTTGCCTTGCATGTGGCTGACTCAGGTTCGATCCCCAGCATCCCATATGGTCCCCCGAGCACTGCCAGGAGTAATTCCTGAGTGCAGAGCCAGGAGGAACCCCTGTGTACGGCCAGGTGTGACCAAAAAAAGCCAACAAAAAAATGACACAGGCTCCTGGGAGTTTGGTAAAGGCTGAGGCGATGTGGTGAATCACCATGAGATACAGTTATTACAGACTTGCAAACTTTTGTGATTACGTTTCAGTCACACGGTGATCGAGCACCCATCCTTCCACCAGTGCCCCTTCTCCACCACCAACGTCCCCAGGATCCCTCCCGCCACCCCTACTCCTTCCCACCCCCGCCTCTGTGGCAGCCACATTCCTTCTTACTCTCTCTCTCCTTTGGGGTGTTACGGTTTGCAATACAGGTACAAGAGGCCACCATGATGCCGTGTGTCTTAACTGCCATTCGGTCACCAATGCCAGGGCCCAGAAGTCCCCAGCAAGTCACAGTACCCCTGAGCTCCCCACAGCTCCCCACACTGCAGGTGTCTCCTGGCGGGGCACAGGTGACCTCCAGAGCCAGGCGGATGCACCATTTTGTGCTGTTGGATAATGACAAGAGCCAGGAAATATCACCCCCATTTCTTTTGGTTATGTTTTTAGGCCAGACCAAGTGGTGCTCAGGGCTTGCTCCTGACTCTGTGCTGAGAGACCACTCATGGAAGGCTTTGGGGGGCCCTAGGAGGTGCTGGGGATGGAACCCGGGTCAACCACATACAAGGCAAGCGCCACCCCCTCTGCTCTGCCACTGCTCCAGCCTCCCGTGAAGGACAGTGAGAGAATGTGAGGGAGAGCAGAGCCAGTCCCGCTCATGCCAACACTCCCAGTGTCCGGCAGACACGCTCACGCTCAGCCTCCATCCTGCTCCCTGGATCACTGCAGACACAAGGGGTCTCCTCAGGGGGTGAGTCCGAGGCTTCGTCTTAAAGGTTAAGGAGAGAGGTTGGAGCAATAGCACGGTGTGGAGGGCATCTGCCTTGCACACAGCGGATCCGAGTTTGATTCCCAGCATCCCATAGGGTCCCCCAAGCACCACCAGGAGGAATTTCTGAGTGCAGAAAGAGGAGTAACCCCTGTGCGTTGCCAGGTGTGACCCAAAAAGAAAAAGTGCAAAGACGACTATGTCTTTGGAAAGAAAGTGTGACAGCAACTTAAGTCACCTGGTTAACATTCTCAGAGCAAAGGCGGCCACATCTTGAGACCACGCTGGCCATAAGGTGCCAGATGGTCAATGGCCCCGTCGGGTATCGGAGAACGCCCAGCTGGAACGTTCCGGCCACATCCACAAAGTCCTCCGCACGCAACTACGAACAAACTTTCCCGTTTAATGGGCTACACTGGACACACACTTGAGCGACGCTTCCCGGGCTAATAGGGACTCTCGCTTTCCGGCTTTCTCCATTCTGCTGAGGCTGGTTATGATTCCCCACGCATTACTTGAAAACCAATTTCATTCAAGACAAAAGAGGGTGAGCAGGGTATTACATTTTATGCCTAAATTATGCAAATTTGGCGGAGTTATATTGTATTGTGAGCAATTCCCTTTCTTCCCGTTTTCATTGTAGCAGGAGGGAACGTAAATTTTACTCTCCTCATTTGCAAAAGGTGAATACTTTCTATTTTAAAACCCTGGAGGGAAGGATTGACTTTTAATGAGCAGTTATCTAATATAAAAATCTCTTACATATATTACTGACATCATTCCCAAGTAGGAAATGTACATCCCGGATAGGGTTGATCTTGATTCAATTAATCCTGGGAGGAAGGGCTTCACCGCCCAGCTCCGGATGTCCAGAACACACGGCAGACGGCGAGTCGGCCAACAGGGCTACTTCACTTTTTAGCCGTCACCTGCACCACAGCCTGTGCTCTGCTATGGGACATCGAGTTTTCAGTTTCTTGTATAATCTCTCCCTGGTTTGTCGGCAGGAATTGGGTTTTCTGGTGTTGGCCAGCCCCGTGCTAGAGAATCAAAGGATCTCTCTTCTCTGGTAACCCCGCATTTACTGGACGGAGGAATCCCGGTGAAGAATTGGGGTGCATCCTTGGATCGAGAGATTCTGTTTTGCAAATCCCAAAATAAGATTAAACACTTGTAAGCCACAAATGCCAGGCAGCCACGCCAGATCTACTCTGCTTTGGTTTTTAATGGTTTTTCTTTTTCAAGTTGGCATCATTGACCAATCCAGGTTAAACCTTCAGCTCCCCAGATGGTCCCTCAAGCCCCGCCAGGAGTGATCCTTGAGCACAGAATGAGGAGTCAGCCCTGAGCACTGCCAGGTATGGGCCCCTCAAACAAAAACAAAACCAAAAAAAAAAATGAATTGGCATGACAGAGTTTGATACAGTCACATGGGATTTCCTGAACAAGTCTCATGATGGAGACGTTACTGGGCCCGCTCGAGCAAATCGATGAACAACGGGAGGACCGTGTCTGTGTCTACCAAGTCGACATCTATAAATGCCACGCTAGGGCCGTCTGCAAAATTCCCTTGTTTACCCCTCCATCAGAAAAGTATCTGCTTAGACTCAATCTACCACAGCCTGTCCACTCTCCTCTGGGGCCTTTGATGTTTCTTGTATTGTCTAGAGGTTTGGTCTCTGTTTTGCTTATTCATTGGTTTGACTTCAAGCTACGAGTGAACTCTTGTGAGGTGTTATGGCACACACCTGTGGTTCCCCGATAAAGGATCAGATGAGAGGAGGCCAAGTGGCCAAGTGGCGGAGGCTTTGGGGCACTTTGGCGGTGAGAGAGGTACCACCACACCATATGCCGGAGGTATAAGTGTAGGCAGATACATAAATAGGTACAGCCTTTTAAAAAAAAAGCTACAGGCTGAAAATAAATACTACTCTAGGCTTATCCATATTGATGAAAACGGCAGCATTTCATCCTTTCTTATCACCAAGTAATAGACTACAACCATGTTCACTGCATCCTTGCTGGCGGGCACCCGGGGAACTTCTGGCCGAGGAAAGGATGCCACTTCAGCTCTCTCTGCATTTCCTCTTGCCCTGTTCTGAAGATTTGCACGCAGCAGTGGCACTGCTGGGGGTATGTGGAATTTCTGATCTTCATCTGGGATGATGCCCCCCACCATTTTCCTCCAGGGCTTCTCCGATGTAGACTCAGCCAAAGGGGGTCCCTTTTCCTGGACCCTATTTGACGAGCTGACATCGTCTCCCTGTGCCTTGCGCTAGCCCCACCCTCAGGTCTCCTCAGGGAACAGTGGTGTGTCTGGAGCCGGGAGGAGGGTGGGTGCCACCTGAGGGCCAGCACACCAGCTGCCTGCAGTGGCTCTGGGCTGTGCCTACGTAGAAGGGCAGGGCAGTCTGTGGGTCTGGAGCCTCAGAGCAGCCTGAGGCTTTGCTAAAAATGCAAACTCACGCACCCCGTTTCTGGCCTGGTCCTCCAGGGCCTCTCAGAACAGGGCTTAGCAACCTGCTGGGAAGGAAGGAGACTCCATGAGCATCAGTGTCAGGGAGACCTCGTCCCAGAGGAGGTGGTGGCTGTGTACCAACCCATGCATCTGTGGGCCCCTCATCTTTTCCTCATGGTCAGCAGACGGCTGCCCCAGTGCCAGACATTACACCCACAATCCAGGCAGGAAGATGTCCAGGGTGGAGGCCTACACTCTCATTTACATCCTTTTTTATCCTGCTTTTGTTTTTCTTTTTTTTTTTTAATTTTTGGGTCACACCCAGTGATGCTCAGGGGTTATTCCTGGCTCTGCACTCAGGACTTACTCTTGGCGGTGCTCGGGGGACCCTATGGGATGCTGGGAATTGAACTCGGGTCGGCCACTTGCAAGGCAAACTCCCTCCCCACTGGCTATGGCTCCAGCCCCCCTGCTTTTGTCTTAGGTAACTGCCGAGGGCCTTAGAAAGAGGGGAAATGATGGTCTTGTCGCTCCTCCAGAGAAAGATGGTGAAGTGGGCCTTCTGGAGGTCTGAGTGTCAGAGGTGCAGTTTTGCCGCACGAGGGTACTGGAACCTTGGGGCAGTTCTCGGAGCATTCTCGCCAACATTCATAAAAAAGAAAAAGAGTCGTACTTATACGCTTCATCCTCTCGGGGCATCTCCTGGATGTGCTGTTTGGGACGTAACTTGCTCCCTCTTAATGTCTTCGTCTCTCCTCGGCCTTCACAATACGCCCTTTGGGCATCCTTAAAATTTGCAGCAGGGACACGAATGACTTACTGGTAAATGAAAAGAGGGGCGGAGAGAGAGAAAGATCGCCACTTCCCTTGTTGGGGGGAAGGGGTGTAAATCAGTGCCCATGCGTCCATCTAGTTTAAGGTCATAGTAGTAAATAAGAGGAAACCAGGGGCTCCGACGCTCAGCGGCTGGACATGGCACAGGACAGACTCAAGCACCCGGGCCGGTCTCATCTGTTTCCACACACTGAACTTTCAGCTGTGAGCAAGTTTCCCGGGCAGCAAGGAGCTCACTCTAAGAGCCCGTAGCCAGAGACGAGGCATCAAAGAATAACCAAACTCGTTGGTAATTGGAGAAATCCGAATTAAATAGCAATGATACTGCTCCTGTTAGAGTGATGATAGCACCTAGGACTGCGGGGGTGCCGGGGGACTCGGAAGGCGCGAGCGTGGACACGGTTGCTGGTGGTGATGGTCAGAAGCATGATGGCCCCTCTGACGGGCATGGGAGGGAGGCAGGGTCCAGACATGGAAAATCCTCCCTCCCCGCGCCCTGCCCCATTCTGTGATTGCACCTGTATGAATTTGGCCTCAAGGAAGTGGAGAAAAGTGCTCAATGGAACACTCTCAAGAATAAATAACATGGGCTGGAGTGACAGTACAGCAGGTAGGGTGTTTGTCTTGCACGCAGCCGACCAGGGTTTGATTCCCAGCATCCCATATGGTCCCCTGAGCACTGCCAGGAGCAATCCTGACTGTAGAGCCAGGAGGAACCCCTGTGCATCACCGGGCGTGACCCAAAAAGAAAAAAAAAAAAAGAAGAAATGACAAACTGTCATTCTCCCAAATTGGCCAAGAATTAAATGTCAGATCATCTAACATACACACAAATGCCACACACACACACAGAGACACACACACACACACAGAGTGAAGTTGCTGATGGCTTTTTAAAAGTACGGCAACAGAAAGAGGCCATTCGGTTTCTGTGGAAGCTCAGCTCTTAAAAACACAGTTTGCTCTCATTGGGATGTAGCCTACCATGATTCAGGAAGGCACAGGGAGCATCTAACACACCCTCAGTGCCCTGGGAGCATGGCGGATGTCTTGGTTTTCCACCTAAGTTCCCACTGGCAGTTTGTAATGATGCTGGTTTAATGTTTTTAATGAAAAACATGCATTTGTTATAATGAAACAATGTCTAGCAAACAGGCATTAGAAAGGGACCCTGGTATAGTGAGTGTATTTATAGCGTCAAACAAGGAGAACAAAAAAGGGGTTTGCTCTTAAAAACAAAACACCCAAGAACAGAAACCAGGAGAGCTGGCCTGATCACCCCTGCCCCAGTCTCCAAGAAGGCCTTGGGCATACCCCAGGCGTGGGAGGGGGTGCAGAAGGGAGGTTGTTCAAAGAACCTCACTGATAATAATTGCGGACCTAGAGGCAGAGGGGAGAAAATGACACTTGGGAAACAGAAGGACAGCGATGTGGAAGGAAGCTTTCCGTGTAGACCTCCAGCCCTCCACCATACCCTCCTTTCCTGCACTGCTCCGAGGTCTGACAGGAAGACAAGGGTCCCCTCAGAGCCACGGCCGCTCAGAGACCACCTCTGGGACTGGGGGACACACACACACACACACACACACACACACACACCTGCTCCCGAGCTAAAGGACTGGGTGGGGCTCACAGAGCAAATCAAGTGCCCCTCCCCTCATTTCCTTGACCCGCCCCTCAATAAGGGATCTGGCCAATCACAAGTTATGTATTTTAAATATGTAAATCATCCCCTTTCTTTTCCAGTTCTAGTCCAGCCCTGAGATTAATGGAAACATCCCCTTCTTCATAAAGGTGAAAATCAGACCTGTCCAAACCCTGTTAGTGCGAGAATTAGTGTTCAGACATCCTGGGCAATATTGGTGTCCAAATATACCTTCGAAAGTGGGACAATTCTTATAATAACACTTGTTTCTAGATTGGGATAAATATAACCCCTCTCTCTATATCTGTAACACACACAACTATAAAAGAACTCCCCGGATGAATAGACACGGGCGACCCTCCTGCCCAGGGGCAGACATGAGTGAAGTCGCCATTTTTAGCCACGAATCCAGGCAAAGCTCTGTGTGAAGACTGGACGGGGTCAGCCCGGATAGCCCGCCGGGGCTTGCTTCTGAACCCGGACTGTCAAATCCCACGCCGACACCAAAGGGCTGCCGTTGGAACGAGCAAAAGGCAGCTAGAAAGAACGGGAGCATCAAAGTCGAGTTCCCGAGGTGGGGAGGAACGAGGGGGCGGGGTAGGTGACCTGGGCAAAGTTTTCTAGAAGTCAATATGCAAGGACAGGGAGATGCATGCTGAAAGTAGACTATAGACCGAACATGATTGCCACTCGATTCCTCTTTTGCAAACCACAGCACCCAAAAGGAGAGAGAGAACAAAAGGGAATGCCCTGCCACAGAGGCAGGGTGGGATGGGGAGGGATGGGGGGTGGGAGGGATACTGGGACCCGTGGTGGTGGAGAATGGGCAACAGTGGAGGGATGGGTACTCGATCATTGTATAACTGAAACCCAAGCACAGAAATTTGTAAGTCTACAACTGTACCTCATGGTGTTTCACTAATAAAAATTTTAAAAAAAAAAAAGGAAAGAGGAAAAAAATATGCAAGGACAGTCGCATTGCAAAATAAGACACCATTCAAAAGCATGTGTGAGAGAGACAGAGACAGACAGACAGAGACAGAGAGACAGAGACAGAGAAACAGAGAGAAGGAAGGGGCAAGCTGTGGATCTCAGAGCATCCCTGGGAAGGCCAAGGACCAGCCATGCACACACAAGGGATCAGAGATGACATGCAAGGTGACTCTACGTCTCCCCAGTCGAGATGTCAAGTGAGCACCTAGCTTCTACTTACTCAAGAGTTTGGCCCTGGACCTCAGATTAAGACAAAGAGCCACCAGGCTGGGTGGGCACAAGCTGAGATACTCAGTTAGACTCGATTCTTTTCAGAGAGCCACATCCTTCCCAGGAGTCAAGGGAGAGCAAGAAAAGGCAGGAGGACGCCAGCCCTTCCTTCCAGAGGCTGAAAGACCTGGGCAGGGGCTTGGACCTTGAGCCTTTGCAGATTGTCCCAGCATTCAAATAAAAATAAATACATTCTGACCCTCCCCTGGGTCACACCGGAAGGTGACCCAACAAATGGGTCCTTCTTGGGCATCAGCACCCTTTCAGAGGGTGGGAAAGCCACTGGTTGGGTGGGAGGGAGGTGTCAGTGGCCAGACCTCCCTGCATGCACCCCAGCTTGTCTGCTCTGAGCATGGGGGAGGAGGCATGGTTGCTTGTGTGGGGTGACACCCAGTTCGGTCCCTTGCACTGTCTTAGGGATCACGCGATGCGGGGGACGAAGCCCAGAGATCCTATACACAAACCGCACGTTCCAGCCCGTGGTGCTGTTTCCTGGGTCCCCACCTTGATTACTGGGGACGCAAACAAGCAAGACGCAGTCAGAGAGGGGCTGGAGTGATATTACAGCAGGTGGGGCATTTGCCTTGCGTGTGGCTGACCTGGGTTCAATTCCCAGCATCCCATATGGTCCCCCGAGCACCCCCAGAGTTAATTCCCGAGTGCAGAGCCAGGAGTAATCCCTGAGCATCGCCGGGTGTGACCCAAAAAAAGAAAAAAAAAAAGACAGCCAGAGAGAACTGGCCTTCGAGAGCATTGGGCCCCCGGGTACAGTGCTACACCCTTGCCACCAGCCCCAGAGCCTGGAGGGACAGTCTAGGGGACAAAAGAACCCGCACCAGTCTGAGGAGGATGAAGCCAGGGAAGGATGCACTGAAGTGGGCGGCTACGCCAGCACGCAGGGGTGCTGCGGCAAGGCCAGGCTCTGCCACTCTGCCCGTCTGTCGTTCTCCTCCCAGGCTGGGGTGGGGGTGGGGGGCATGGCTGTGGCACACAGCATCACCAAGAGCCAGAGAAATAAGCCTGCGAGGTGGGGGTGTTGGGAAAGGGGAGCACAAGAGGCACAAGAGGCAGGCTGGGACGGGGCTGGGGGGGCGGGGAGGAACCCGGTGGTCTCAACAGGAAGTCAGAAACACTCAGATGAGAGCTGGTTCCCCCCCCTCCCTGCAAGATCAGAGTTAAGGCACCGGCAGGGGGGCTGGATACCAGGCCAAGCTCCACCTGCAGCCCCCCCCCCTACCCCCGCGCCCTCACCGAAAGGCTCATTATGCAACAGAGGGGAGAAATCCATCTACGCTCCGCGCTGAAGGGCCAGGACGGAGTCCTAAATCGAAATCACAGTGGGTGGCCAGGCCTTTATTCTGAGGATTAAAAGTCCAAATGAGGTACTCGGGGGCTCCTAAGAGGGGGCTAACTTCTTAATAGGCGGCAAGGCCAGAACCCATGTCGGTTCCAGCTGGCCCCAGAAAAATGAGTATATTTCATTCTAAACAGGAAAGGCCATTCAGGTCTGCCTCATTATGTAAAATGGTTATTCTAACGAGGCAGTTCTCCCAGGCCCATGAATAACGGGGACCACTCCACCAATGGACCCATGAATAGTGGGGATCACTCCACCAAAGGCCCCGTGAATAACAGGGATCACTCCACCACAGGCCCCATAAATAAAGGGGTTCACTCCACCAATGGCCCCATGAATAACGGGGATCACTCTGCCAATGGCCTCATGAGTAACAGGCTTCACTCCACCAATGGTCCCATGAATAACAGGGTTCACTCTACCAATGGCCCCTTTCCCTGACTCTTTCATTCTATTTTGCTTTCTTCAGATCTTCCGGAAATAGTTTCTTGGGGGAAAGATGCTTAAAAATGTCTTCTAGTGGAAATCATTGTCCACAAACTCACAGATCATACCCGTGACCATTTGTTTCATAAAAGATGTCCCTGCATGGACACTTCACATTTCTGCAATCTTACAATCTTCTAGCCATATGCTTGCAGCTGGCATCCTTCTGGGACAGACAGTATTGACGTGGCCTTGTTTTCAGGAGGAGGGAGGACAAGCCCTTGCTAATGTTCCCTCTGGACATGATGGAGGCGACTTACAGATAAAACCATTTCTTTGGCTTTTCTTGGGGGCCAATAGTGGTGGTGCTTGGGGACTCACTGAGCTCTGTGCTTCGGGCTGGCTCCCAGGGACGCTCAGGGGACCCTGGGGTGCCAGGGCCACCCCAAGCCTCCTGCATGCAGGAGATGCACTCGGCCTGGTCAGCCCACTCCCTGGTTCTGCCTTGGTTTCTGTTTTTGGAGCATGTACAATTTATTATAGAATTTGTATTCACTACCTATGTTATGTTGTCTCTAGTATGTGGCCTTCCCGTGAATTTTTATTAATAATCTTTCTATAATATAAACTCTATATTTATTCCAAGCGGTACTGATAAACATAAGGTCGGGGGTGGGCATGCCTGCCTTGCGGGAGATTTCTAGAGTGGATCCTGATTTCTCCGGTGCCGTCGGCCATCCCTCTGATGTGTGGATCCCAGAGGAAGTGACAGTTAACCGCACCAAGTAAGGAACAGACACCCCCCCCCCCCCCCCGGCAGCTAGCCCCTGGCCCACCCTCTGGCATGCGACACAGGGAGTGCCACCTCCAAAGTAGTGCGACTCCCGGTCGCCATGACAATCACAGGGGCCAAGGGAAGAGAAGGTGCAGAGGGAGGAAATGACCCTGCACACAAGGCAGATGTTCCCAGGCGGGGCTCAGGGGAGCCGGCCAGGCCAGAGGAGCCACTCTGGGTGGCTGGCACTTCAGGTCAAGGAGAGGCCTGAGGCCCACAGGATCCCCAGGGGGCAGGCAGAGCGCCAGGGCATCAGAGGATCAAAGGGTCACTTGATATGCAGGTAGATCCCCCAGGATGGTCTCTGGGACTCTGGGCCTCTTCCTCATGGCCCTCTCCAAGAAGCTAGCAGGGAAAGAAGCCCAGAGATAAAATCATCCGAGCACACAATGAGGGGGCGGGGGCGGGGAGGGAGAGAAGGAGGGAGGGAGAGAGAGAGGGGAGAGAGAGGGAGAGAGAGAAAGAGAGAGGGGGAGAAAGAGAGAGAGGGAGAGAGAGAAGGAAAACGTGTCGGTGAGAAGCCAGGAAGCTGCAATATTATGTCCAGTTTCCAAGTGGACCGGGGCAGCCGGGACTCCACTGTCGATCAAGGGGACCCGGAACAATTGGATTCCGAGGCCCCATAAATCCCCAGCCCGCCGGGACAGCTGACAATAGTTAAAGATGTTTTGTAAACGTGCATCCATATTTATAAACACCGTGGCAGAAGCCAGCAGACGGAGAGAGTGTGCTTCCCCTAAAGTCATCTGAAAGTCAAAAAACGCCATTAATTACTTTGTCATGACAACCTTGTTCAATTTCATCTCAGGTGACTTATCAGCTTTGATACAGAACCGAAATTTTAATACCAAATTGCAAGCGGCGATGGAGGCCGACTTCCTCCCGACGCCGGGCTCCCTTTCTTCCGGCCACGTTGAGCTAATCTGCCCTGGCAGGAGAGGAGTCCGCGGAACTCGCCCGCGAGTCTCCCCAATATGAAGCAGTAACCCAAATGTCAATTACTTTTCCGGTGGTAGACAAATTGCTAGCACACTAATGCAATTTAAGCCCAATAATTAGATAACAGGGCTACAGAGAGGGCCTGGTGACAAGGCTGCCGAGATAATAGAATCTAGTGTCCTACTTCTTAAATATTAACATCGTTCTGTCTCAGTCAATCGGTTTATGATAATTTAAAAAAGGGCAAAGCAAATTCCTTTTATTGCTAATAATATCGTGCGACTGCAGAGCCAGCTTTGAAGGTTAACAGTCGGTGGGGTCAGGGATCCGTCATCTGCTGTGGCACCCCCAGTGCTCACCCCGCTCGTCACGTGCGTTTGCAATGTCCCCTTCGTGCCCAGCCCAGAGTTTGGGAGAAACCTGTCCGGGGGTATGGATGCCCCTGAGTGCCCATCCGGAGTCACGGTGCGGTGACTGCAGTGATCAGAGGAGGGACACATCCAGCTCCATTCACAACAGAAACGCAGCCCCTCGGGGCCACGGACAGTCGGAAATATCGCGACACAGCTGCGTCAGCACCGCTGCTTCCTCCCGTGAGTGGATCATTTTAAGGATGGGGCAGACCTGCCTGAAAATGGGTCTCCAATGGCCAAGGCTCCCTCCTGCACACCCGCGGTGCTCAGACTCTCCTGCTGGGAAGCAAATATCCCCCAAGCACGCTGTTCCCAGCTTCAGTGAAATGGTGACTTGACAAGTGATGAAGTTTGGGGAGGGTTGCATGGGTTCTTGTTTTTTTTTTTTTTCCCTAATACTTCTAACACATATTTAAGCTATTTTTTAATAGATTGTTTCCTGGATGTCTAAAGTATTTTAGAGTTTCTGGAAATTTCTTGAATAAGTCAGGCATTAAAAATCAAAACCCAGGCTGGAGAGATAGCACAGCGGGTAGGGCGTTTGCTTTGCATGAGACCGACCAGGGTTCGATTCCCAGCATCCCATATGGTCCCCTGAGCACCACCAGGAGTAATTCCTGAGTGCAGAGCCAGCCTGTGCATTGACGGGTGTGACCCAAAAAGCAAAAAAAAAAAAAAATCAAAACCCCCCAAATCATAAATCATAGTTTCTACTCCTGCTTCAGTAGTATGTTTGAACGGGATGATATTGCTCCCCTCACAAGTGACTTAAGACAAGTCTCTAGCCCCACCTTCCACAGGAGAAATGAAAACTCAGAAAGGTATCTTATTTATGGAGAACTTGGTATAAAGGGGGCAGCGGAGAGTGACGAGCTGACCGTTGCCAACGTCAGCAGTTGCTGACAGAATTGGGGTACCATCCTGTCTGCTAAGACACGCTCAGAGGCGCTGGGAAATGAACAACTACTTGGATCAAACAGAGAGAAGCTTATCTGGGCCATTCTGGAGGGGGTCCTCGATGTCATTTAGGAGAGAAACAGAGATGCTGCCACAGAGAGCGTCCCCTCAGGCCCCCCTGGCCTGGGCGGGGACTGTCAGCAGGTGACAGCCAACGACCTCTTATGACCTCGCACGCCATTTTCTCCTGAAATGAAGCTCCCTTGTCATCCCACAAGAGCCTTTGACTTGAGTTCCTGCTTGCCCTGTCACTTGGCACCCCTGTTCAGAAAGAACCACAAAATCCTTTCCAGCTGTCGCCAAAGATCATGTACAATTGGGTGACAAGGGTGGTCACTCAGAGAAAACAGCTTTGATCTCCTGGGCCAGTGTTGACCAGCTCTGACCTCCTGGGTCAGTGTTGACCAGATCTGACCTCCTGGGCCAGTGATGACCAGTTTTGACCTCCTAGACCAGTGTTGACCAGCTCTGACTTCCTGGGCCAGTGCTGACCAGTTTTGACCTCCTGGCCAGTGTTGACCAGCTCTGACCTCCTGGACCAGTCTTACTGGAATAACAACACTCTGGGGAGATTCAGCTAAAGTGAGAGAATGGTGGAGACACGATTCATGCAAACACTGAGATCTGAACAAATTTGCGAACCAAGACGATCCAACAGAGCCGGATGTTCCCTGGAAGAGGAAGGAGCAGGCTGGGAGCTACGCTCTGACCCAACACTCTTGTTTCCTGCCCAGCCCCAGACATGTCTGAGATATGTGCACAGGATGAGGAGGCAGGCTTGCCCAGGAGGCCTGGGGGTCACATGTTCTTGAACAAGGGATGCTCTGAGCACCCTCAGGGTCCAACAAGAACTTCCTGCCCTCTCCTACTCACCCTTCCCCCCCCCCCCGCCCCTCTCCTCATGACAGCGGCTTTGTGAATGTCTCAGTTCATCTCAGTGAACAGGCAAAGGACATGGTCCCAGCATAACACGCATTTCCCATGGCTGCATGCTTGACTTTATCGATGGGGGGCACGAGGCTAGTGCAGACAAACCGGCGAGCACCAGACAGACAAACATCCCCAACAGCACACGCCCCCACGCCACACCTGTGGCCTCTGTTACAGCGTGTGCTAAGGACAAGCCTGACCTTGGGACCCTGGTGGTCCCTCTGAGCCCTGGACACTGTCACATTCCTGTGGACGCCACTGCCACACCAGGAAGCGTCCTGCTCCTCTCCAAGGAAGGGGTCACAGTCCCCACCACCTTCTGTGTTTTACTCATTCAGCACGGCACTGTGTAATGAGTTCCGAAGGAAGTTTTCCCTAGTCCCATCTTTCCCTAGTCCCATTTTCAGGGTGGAGCGATAGCACAGCGGGTAGGGCGTTCGCCTTACAAGCGGCCAACGTGGCCGACCCGAGTTCGATTCCTCCGCCCCTCTCGGAGAGCCCGGCAAGCTACCGAGAGTATTCGATATGCCAGACACAGTAACAACAAAGTCTCCAATGGAGACGTTACTGGGCCCGCTCGAGCAAATCGACGATCAACGGGAGGGCCTTTACTTTACCTTTACCATTTTCCCTGCCTGCTTATTACATGACTTTGCACAGTTGTGCTGAGTCTCAGGTACACAGACAAAACTGACAGCATTTGCTCTAAGGAAAAGAGGCCAAGGGCTGGAGCGATAGCACAGTGGGGAGGGCATGTGCCTTGCAGGCCACTGAACCGGGTTTGACTCCCAGCATCCCTTATGGTCCCCTGAGCACTGCCAGGAGTAATTCCTGAGTTCATGAGCCAGGAGTAACCCCCCTGAGCATTGCCAGCTGTGACCCTCTTCCCCCCCGCAAAAAAGAGACCAGAAGGACATTGCATCACTGATCTGTGACACTGTGTGTGAGTGTGTGTGTGTGTGTATGAGTGTGAATGTATGAGTGAGTGTGTGTGTGAATGTGAGTGTATTTATGTGTGTGTGTCTGAGTGTGAATGTATGAGTGTGTATGAGTGTGTGAGTGTGTGTGAGTGTGGGTGTGAGTGTGTAAATGTGAGTGTGTTTATGTGTGTGAGTGTATGAGTATGTGAGTATGTGTGTGAGTGTGGGTGTGAGTGTGTAAATGTGAGTGTGTTTATGTGTGTGAGTGTGTGTGCATCTGAGTATGTGTCTGAGTGTAAGTGTGTGTGTGAATGTGTGTGAGTATGTGTGTCCATATCAGGCACCTGTACTAAATTTCAGATTCCTAAAACTGCTCTCACTGGGGATAGGGTGGGATGGTGGAGGAGCATAAATCAAACTGAATCGGATTGAGCAAGGGACAGGAGCCAAGGGTCACAGCCCGGGAAGCCCACCCAACCTCTGGCCCATCTCCACGGAGGCAGAAACACTAATAGAAATGCACTCATCGTCCCAGCAGCACCAGGTAGCCTCACAGCTTTCCCCTCCTGAGCAGAACCAAGGCGAATCAACCAATGGGTCTATTCTAGACAGTGTCCTCCCGAGCCTGGCCACCTCTGCCAATCCACGCCCTGGGTCCAAGGTTCCTAGCAACCATTCTGGCTGTAGCTTAGGGCGGTCCGCAAGCAGACTCGCACAGAGCAGGAGACAACGGATGAGTCTTTGCCCCCACCTTGATAACTTTCTGACGGGGAGCAGTGACTCAGGGGGTGGCCCCAGAGAGCGTGAATTGGCTGTGCCCGCAAGCATCCGTAGGGTAAACACATGGACGGTGAGTCCCCACCAGGAACCCCAGTGGACGTGAGTCTAGCGACCTCCCTCTTGTTATAGCACAAACCCATCCTGCCCTACCACCCTGCTCAGGGAAATTTGAAATGCACAGAGCCAGTTGACTAAGTTGAGGGCATGATTGACCTGTGGGGGTGAGGGGGGGCATTATTTAGTTAATTCGAATCCATTATATTATTACTGAGATTAAAGCCCCTTTGGCCCAAAGTGCCAGGAGAGCAATAAATCTGAATTAGATCTATGTTTAGTCACTCCGAATCAGACCTTTTGGTGATGTGATCCATTAACGTGCTTTAGATCTATTGATTCATCCTAGAAAGACACAATTTAAACTCAGAAGTCACAAAATGAACTTTCCATTAAGTTTGGGAGACTACGGTCACAGCTCATTTGACTTTTATGAACTAGAAAATGCGATGTAGACCACAATGGCATTCTATTAGGGGAAATCATGCATTTAACCATGTAGCAAAATACTGTAGGCAATTATGTGAACACACACCTATTTTACACATGGCTGACTCTCTGACTTTAAATTATTAAGGATGCGCATTTAGCTTGTTTTAAGTATTTACTCCCAGGTAAGAGATCCATGATAAAACTTTGTTCAGAGAGTAAATGAATATTTTTCATTTCTATGCATTTCCTTTTCAATACGAAACTGGAATTGAGCATAGATACTTTTTGCCGTGTTTATTTCTTTGCCTCTGAAGAGAAAACATGTGATTTCAGTGCTTTTTTATACATGAGGAAATATATATTCGATGAAGGCGGGAAGGAAAAACTCAATCAGAAGATTTCGAGGTTCATCTGCCAGCTCAAAGAACACAATGACTATGTAAAAAGGAGGTGAGAATAGGGAGCGAAAAAGAAAAAAAAACGCTATTTAGATAAGGTTTAGCTTCCTTTTCTGGAGTTCATCTTGATAGTGTACTCTATAAACATCATTTTCTCTCAATATAATTTTGTTTATATTAGCATTATACTTAAGCCAGACTATATTAATACCAGGCTCATTATTATTCTGTATTTCAGCAAGGGTATACTTTAGTTCTAAATATAATTCAACCTAGTTCTACACTGAGCTCAGCACCACCAACTTTTAACTGTTAAGACTTTTACCCTAAGTTCATAATCACAAAACTCCCGTGATTGAAAAGTCTGGAACTGCCAGAAATTGCCTAAGAAGGATCCTTGTTTCCAGAAGTGAGTTAAGCCTTGGTGTTTAAGCGACACACTCAAGGTCAAGCTGTACAAGTCCCACCCTCCACAAAAGCTCCCACCACCTTGCATCTCTTTCTCCTGCGAAAGATCCTCCTTTGCGATCAGACAAGACCTCTGCGGGCGCCAGGCACAGAGGCAGAAACAAAACGTAATTTCCTGGGGCTGGAGTGATAGCACAGCGGAGAGGGCATTTGCCTTGCACACGGCCGACCCAGGTTCGATCCCCAGCATCCCACAGGGTACCCCCAGCACCGCCAGGAGTAATTCCTGAGTGCAGAGTCAGGAGTAACTCCTGAGCATCGCCAAGTGTGACCCAAAAAAGCAAAAAATAATAATAATTAAAAATTTCCTGACCATGCTGGGAGACTGTTCCTCTCCGTCGTCTCCTCTCTGTTCCTGGCATCTGCCGTGTGCCCCCATCTTCCTGACGCGCCCTGGGCAAAGTCCCCAATCTCACCTCGACCCCCACTCCGGGTGGCCATTCCAAAGGACCCTTAGGACCCTTAGTGCTGTGACTTTCGGTCCCACAAGTAACCCTCAACCAACCAAACAGGTTGTCCCGGCTCTCCGCGAGGACCGCTTGCACCCTGGCAGGGAACAGAGGGACAGGTCACATTCCCAGGAGGTGAGAGGAACCCCCCTGTGGGAACTGACCGGAGCTCAGGGGGCTGAGGAAGGCAGGGAGCTGGTGGAAGAAGGGGGTCTTCAGTGCTGGCTTTTGGGGATGCCCAGCGAGCGAGCATGTGGGCTTGGCCCACCTGGAAGGAGGAGGAGAAGTGTCACTGTGTCACTCTGTCTGCATCACTCTTGCTTCAGACAGGACGAATGACAGGTGGCCATGGCTGGGGGTGGGAAGTCGGGGGTGGGGTCTCTGCAGCTATGCAGGAACAAATAGGAGTCTCAAGTTCCCAATAAACATTGGAGGCTAGCAAGATAAATTCTTGGGCTCAAAACAAATTCAATGAGGTCATCACAAAGAGAGAGAGAGAGACAGAGACAGAGACAGACAGACAGAGAGAGAGAGAGAGAGAGAGAGAGAGAGAGAGAGAGAGAGATGGCCGGGGAACACAATCATGGATAATGTCCCACATTTTTAAATCTCCTGCATGGAACTGATGTGCTTTCAGAAGCGCCCAATATAAAGTTCTGTGTTTTTTCTTGACTCGTGGGCCCGGTAGATATTTTTCTTAGAGCCAGGGAGAGTAAATATACTTTTTTTTTCCCAGCTCTTTCACTTCACTCCAGTACACAATGTGGGAGAAAGCACGCAGCAGAGGCCTTTTAAAAAAATGTGACTGGGCTATGTTGAAGATCGTTTCGGCGTTTAGAACCCCGTGTCGGCAGTAAGCAGAGAGGGCCCCGGTGCAGAAAACGCAATAAAAGACAGGACAGGGTAGGAAATCGATGTCTCAATTTGTAAAGGGAGAAGGGAGAAAGGATGAGCCAGACATTATTAGCATGATATATAAGCACTGCATACCTCTATCTACATCACTTGTATTAAGGATAAATTGCCTGAATAAATTCCATTATTCTAAGAAATAGCACAAATAACAAGCTGACAGCATCGGGGAAAAAAATGAAAATAATAATGTTGATCTTGCTAGAATTGCATGTTATTTCTCTGGTTCCAGTTGCACTGATCTGGTTAGGCAATAATTCAGATGTGGAGGCAGCTTGCGTTTGTAAAGTCATTCTCGTGCATCCCAATCGAGGTCCTCGAGAATGGGGAAGCTAATTTTTTATTAATAACCTGGAGTTATGGTCTCCTGGGCTCCATGCAATATGCCAAATGCTTTACATAAATTATGTGAATCGCCCATGGGGAGGGAAAAAAAATGGAAAGATGGGTGTTTGCATGCCAATTTTATGGACTAGAAACTGAGTCCAACCACCCTCCCACCCCCCATTCCGTTATTTACTCAATATAAGAAAGCTAGCAACTAGGTCAAAAAGAAAATAGAAAAAAGAGATCCAAAGAGATGGCACTTGCACTTTCTCTCACGAGAGATCCCCACATCCTAGTGAGCTTTGGAGCCCGGGGCTCAGGCCTGGCCATTCCCTTAGGGCCAGCGAGGCCTTTGCCCTCTCTGTTCTCTCGCCCCAAGGCAGGGGCAGTGAAGCCCACTGGGTAACTTGGTGGGAGGCCCCACGGGAACGTCTGCAGCACTCCGGATCCAGGGGAGGAGGCAGGAACAGGCCCAGCACAGGTCGGAATGTGGGAGACTCACTGTGGATATGCAAGACTCAAGCAACGGGAGCCACTGAGGAAGGGCCAGGGCAAGAAGGAGCGGCAAGGACGTGGACAGGCCCTGCAGGGGTTCGCTGGGGCCCAGAGCACTGGGAAGATCCGAAAGAAGCTGCCTGAAGGAATGGGCAGTTGGGACGGAAGAGCCAAGGCAAGCCTCAGCGGGACGCTGGGAAGGGCTGGACGCCACGGCCGCGTCCTCTCTCTCCTCCCACTGGTCAGGCGCTTCCTGCTGCCCCCGGGACTCTTCTTGTGCTGCAGAGGAGGAGATGGGGTGCCCGGGGGAAGAACGCTCCATCCCTGATTACTCGGTCCCTGGAGGGTGACACCTGACTGCCCTGCCCTCCCAAACTCGGCTTCGAGATTCCAGACTGCCTGGCAGGGACCCCCACTCACGCCTCCCCCACCTCACCAGCCATCTCTGGGAGGGACCCCCGGTCTTGGGACAGCCCTGGGGCCCTGCACGAGGGTTTCTACAAAGAGAAGAGAGGGCCAGCTTGGCGCCACAGACCCCTCCCCCCGCTTCCAAGAGGTCTCGGGGAGTCCTAAGGAAGTGACTTATGCCACGGCTTTCCTCATCCACACTCGAACCACAAACGTGGAAGAACTCACAACCAGCAGACAAAAGTAACACGTGTGGCTCTGCATCCCGTCACCCCCAACTGGGACCGTGGGGTGAATTGGCCATTGTCTGGAGACTGCGGGGACTGTGGACCTAGAGGCGGAGAACTGGCAGGGGGAGCCCCTGGGCGCCCTTCACTGAAAGCCCTTCAGGCGTCCAGCCCGACACACATCACGTGTTGGGTCCAAGGGACGCGCCCTGGCCGCCTCCCAGTGCTGGCAAGCATCTCTGACTGGACTCTCGCAGAAGCCATGCAGGGTCCGAGTCTCCCAAGCTGGAGATGGTGGTGCCAAGGTAGGAACCGTGATGGACGGTAAATGGTGTTCCGTGACAGCGTGGCGGCTAGTGGACACGGACACAGGCACGTGAGTGTGCGTGCGCAACAGACACGGGGAGAAGGGAAGATGCGAGATGAGGATGGGGGAGGCAGGAGCATCACCGAGACGGACACGGCCCGTCCTCCTGGGCCCCTCCCCACTCAGCAGTCAGCACCCCTCACAGACGGACATGAGCTGGCTGAGCGCAGTGGACAGATGACCGTCTCCCCAAGCCCCAGGGACAGGCCCTGGGGGTGCCCGGAGGAGATCTTGCCATGTTAACAAGCACGAACACACTCCAACCTCGATTGCCAGAGGGAGGGAAACAAGGGACTTAGTGGTGATTGATCAGAGGGAGGGCGCGGGAGGCCGTCGGGAACGTGTCGGGGTGGAGGGCGGGAGCACTGCCACTCTGCAAGGAAGGGGAGCGTTTGGGCCCCGTGGCCTCCTTCCCCCGCGCCCTGGCCTCTGTCCAATGCCATTCTGTCTTGAGAAATAGAATCTCAAGTCTGAGACGAATCCCTTTGTTGCTCTGTCCGCCTAGAAATGGCTTCATTACAGACGATGGCTCTTCCCTCCCCCGAATCCCGAGGTCAGGGGCTCGAGTGAGAAATTCTCAGAGCCGAGTCCTCATCCCTGCCTTCCAGAGAAAGCTCTCCGGTGGATTTCTGGAAGAAATGTGCCAAATCACAGAAATTCTTGGATGTCGGTTTCCGCTTGGTTAGAGAAACAGCAACAAACAACAACAAAATCTTTAAAAACCACAAGGCCTCAGAGCAGGCGCTGGTGATGTGCCTCAGGCAGAAGGCAGAACGCTATTTTTGTCCTTTTATAATCATTTCTGACGATACACTTTTAGTGTGGTTAGACTCTATCCAAAAAAAGTACACACTCAGTGGCACATTCGCAACCTTAGGAAATATGGTGCAGTAGGGATCTTCTCCCAGACACGGCTCCCGTGGTGAGAGACCCCCGTGTCCCCTAAGTTCCCCAGGGGACCCTAAGTCCAAGTATAGTCTCATTTGCCACGAGAGTAATTAGTCTTCCCCTACCTGACAACACACACACGCACACGCACACGCACAGGCACGCGCGCATACACACACACACACACACACACACACACGACGATCACGATCACGACCATCCTGTTATTCGTGGATTGCCTCAAGCAGGCCCCAGTAACGTCTCCTTCGTCTTAGCCCTGAGATTTTTTTAAAAGTGCCATATTCAAGGCTCTTTCAGGGTTAGGAGAATGAGACCCATCATTGTTACTGGTATTTGGCATATTGGGTAACCCACGGGGAGTTTGCCAGACTCTGCCGTGTGAGCAGGTTAGCCTGCCAGGTTGTCCAAAGTAAGAATGAGATAGTAAGATGCTTCCGGGAGCTGGGTTTCATAGTCTCTGGGTGTTGGCCGTTGATGGGATTACACGGCGCCAGGGGGCCAGTTGGTAGGTGTGATCCCCGCCTACTGGAGGATGGAGGATCTGGGTGGAGGATGCTCAGCCCCGATTCGAGCAGGCTTGGAGATCTCAGCCCTGGGACCCGCATGCCTTTGTTCCTCTGCTGGTACACACACACACACACACACACACACACACACACACACACACACCCTGGAACCATTTCAGCTGTTCTAGAAAACTTATGTGTAGGTCATAGCCCATAAGCACCAGGGACTGGAGAGATGATGGTAAGGACCCACTGATAAGACCTTCCAGGGCAGCTCCACATGGAACCCACCCGAGTCCCAGCTCCAAGTTCACCAGCGGAGGTGACTTGGGTGTAACCTGGGTGCGTGTCAGATGGGAGAGTTACATTACTCACTCCAGCAGGCTGTCTACTCTGAAGATGCTACGGGCTGATTAATGACAGACACTCGGGCTGCCAAGGTCAAATGCTCGAGCAGACTGAAGCGGGGGAGCAGGGGTGGGGCAAGCCGTGGTCAGGCCCCGTGTGCCACACACACACACACACACACACACACACACGCACACACACACACACACACGACAGAGCGGCAGATGGCGTCTGCGCCCGACTCGGCAGACATGTGCACTCTTGTTGAGGCTTTAAACCTTCTAGAGCCTGTTGCCAGCACGATAAACTAGATAAGCCACGATATTCCAAGCAACAGATTTTGTGCAATATGCCGGGCAATGCGCGGTTCAATCACTTCCAGGGTCGGGCCCGCGGCGAGGCAATCAAGCCTGGCATCTGGCGGGGAAACTGAGACTTGTGGCCCTCCCGAGGAAACGTCAGGCAGACAGCGGTCACCACCCTGCTAGTGCCATGGGCCGGCCAGTGCTGCGGCCAGGGCCTCCCATCCTGAGATGCCGAGAGGCAATCAAGGCTCTGAAAACCTGATTCACTCCAGATCGGCCAGTCAGCGGTGGGCAGCCAGGATTCAAGGAAAGGAAGGTTCTGGATCTCCGGGGACTGCCCCTAACACCACTGAATGCCATGATGCTCTAGTCCTGATCCTGCACCATGCTACGCACACTCTAGTCCTGATACTGCACCATGCTACGCACATGCTCTAGTCCTGATACTGCACCATGCTACTCACGTTCCTGTACTGATAACATCATTTGCTGCAGGTATCGCCGCAGAGTCAATCCAGCCTACTGTCATGCTACAGTGCACTGACTGCAGCACACTTTCACTGCACCCGCTTGAGCAGTACACAGCTGGTGCCACGGTATAGGTACACGTTTATGCCGATCCCCCAGGAGCACTCTGTCAGGAGCACTACTGATACTGCAGTATCAGTAGAGACCCTGTGTCATGCTGTGGGTGCACAGTGGCTCTGATCCTACCGAACAGATATACAGCATGCTACTGACACCATCGTACCGATACTGCAAAATGCTACAGATACCCTCCTAGAGGTACTCCCAAAAGTGTGGATATTGGTGTACAGCTGATATAACTTACTGCCGGCACTATGTCACGGGCACTACTGAATGGTCCCCGCACTAGAGTCTGGCTTCGAAGCATCCTACAGGATGGAGCAGAGATGTTGCAGGATGCTGCTGAAACTAAGGTGACTGCAGCATCTGCTGATACAAAGTCACAAGACTTTGAGACCATCTGTAGACTACATGCTGAACTCTTTAGTTTTTGATTTTTATGTATCAAATTGGCAAACTCAAGACCCCTGGGTGAGGCACCCACTTGACCTCTGGAATGACGCTGCGAGACCCTGGCATGTGGGCACCTGCAGAACCACCTCTGGCTCAGGGGGACGCAAAGGAACACACATGGGGCCACACATGGATGGGACTCGGGGTCACGGTCACATCCTCTCCTGCCAAAGCACAAGCCACGCGCCGACACCCAGCTCCCAAAAACGCCCTCCTTCATCCACAAGATGGAAATGACGGGCTATTTCACTGTCGCTGGTCTCGTGCCGAGCCAGGTAAGAGTGAGAGTGTTCTGGCTCTACCCGCCCCCTGGAAAAGCAGAACCCCGGGACCAGGAGAGCAAACCTCTAGCTGTAGCCCCAAGCAGAGCTGGGAGTCACAGTCCGAGTGCCGGGGGCTGCAGACATCCACTCACGCACAGCAAGCAGGCAGGAGAACTGTGCCCTGTTGTGTGCATGTGTGTCTGTGTCTGTGTGTGTGTGTGTGGTGGGGAGGTGGCAGGCTTGCGGACCCCTCCCACCCCTTCACAAGCATAAGGGGGGTATTAACACACGAGCGGCCGTCCAGGCTGCCCCTTGCGGGTCTGCCCTTCACATCCCTTCCCTCGGGCCCACACTTGCATTTGTACAGCAGGGAATGAGGCTGATGGAAGGGCTCGAGCGAGCCCACGGTGCCAGCCACACTTTTCCCTGCGGGCAGCTCAACAGTAAATAGACAAGGCAGGTAGGAAGGCGACGCCGGCACGCTCACACTTCGGCAAACGCTGTTCCCAGGGTGATCTTGCCGGGGAGGGCTCAGTGCGCCTGGGAGGGGGAGGATGAAGCCCGCGCTTTCCCCAGGCTCCCAGGTGCCAGCACCAAGACCAACAAGGCCTGCGAATGCAAATCCTTGCACAAGCCAAAAAGAAAGAAAAAGTGACTCGCTCACACATGGAAATAGAAGCACAGAAGCCTCACTAACTCGACAGCACAGCCATCCGTGGGGCGACACTGAACTCCCAGGCGTCTGGGTTTCTCGGAGTATTGGGACGCCCCAAACTCCGCAATGACTGAAGCCAGGAGGGAAGTGTGTGTTTGGGGTCGGGAAACGCTCTGAGAGCAGCCGACATACACACGAGGTCTGTGCAGGGGGCGCTGTAGGGCATGGGGGTGCCGAGACAAAGGAGGGTCCTCGCCCCACCCCCGCCCCCGCTATTCCCCTGCCCGTGCCAGCAGGCTGGATGGCACTGGCCAGGAAACACACACGACCATCTGGAAGCTGCCCTGAACACGCCAGGCACGTGCCAGCAGATGGAGAATGGGAGCGTCCAAAAGTGGCATCGCATGCTGGAGGCAGTCTCAGAGGCCGGCTGAGTGGCCGTGCCAAGGCCACCATGGGTCAGGTCAACCAGCTCTCCCCTCATTGCCAAGTGACCGACTGGCCGTGCCCTGGGTTGAGGAAACTCACTCGTTTCTTCCCTCTCCCAGTTCCCTTTCCATTCCTTTCCTCCAAAGTACCCCGCACCCAGGGAAAAAAGCAAAGCGATGCCATCTGCCTGCTGGTCATTTGGTGGCGGCTACGCCACGGCCGTATCTGGGCCCGAACGTGAACTGAAAGCGCTTCGGGTCTGGGCCCTAGGGAAGCCAGCAGCATTTCTGATTTGCAGTTAAAGGAAGAACCAGGCAGGCACACCCTGCCTTACGTGGATCTCCCTGGCTGTGTGCAGCGTCGTGGCTCCATCCCTGCTGAGATCTCCTCCCTCACAGTCTCAGGGGTTTGAATTTAGTCATTGAGGTTGACAGGGCTTGGCCAGCTGGGAAAGGAGGAGTTACCAGAAAACGATAAGCAGGGACCAAATATATTGATTTTTTATTTTGTTTTTCTCACCGCTAAAGGTTTCTGGGATCAGACACCTCTTTCTCTGTCTGAAACAAACAATAACAGGGAAAGAATTGTCAACCAGGTTGATAAAGACTTTGTTTTGTGTTTAGCCCTCTTTTTTTCTTTCCTAAAACAAAATCAGTGGTGGCAGATACAGTTTTGCACAAACCTTTAACTGTGTCTTGGTAGAAAATTACACAAATAGTGGAATGTAGAAAACTTAATGTCCGTTCAGCTCCCTTGAGTCATGGTGAGGTGTTGGTGGCTCCACTGCAGATGGGTCTGTGGGTGGGGGAGGCCAGGGGAGGACCAGTGTAGGATTGGTGGGTGGGTGGGTGGATGGATAGATGGACATGTTGGCTAATGAGTGTGGATGGATGGATGGATGGATGGGTGTGTGGATGAATGGGTGTGTGGGTGGGAGAATGGGTGGGTGGATGGGTGGATATATTCACTAATGAGTGTGGATAGATGTGGATGAATGGATGTGTAAATGGATGAAGGAGTGTGTGCGTGGATGGGTGGGTGGATAGATGGAGGTGTTGGCTAATGAGTGTGGATGGATGGATGGATGGATGGATGGATGGATGGATGGATGGGTATGTGGATAAATGGGTGTGTGGGTGGGTGGATACAGGGATGCACGGACATGATGGATGGATGAGTGTGTGGGTGGATGGGTGGGTGGATGACAGATGGATGGACAGATGGATGGATGGATGGATGGATGGAGAGATGGATGGATGGGTAGAGAGATGGATGGATAGATGGGGTGGATAGTTGGATGGATGGTTGGATGGATGGTTGGGTGGATGGTTAGATGGATGGGGAGGATGGGTGGATGGGGTGGAGGATGGATGGGGTGAATGGATGAATAGGTGGATGGATGATGGGTGGCTGGATGGATGGGTAGAGAGATGAATGGATAGATGGGGTGGATGGGGTGGATGGATGGATAGGTGGATGGATGATGGATGGATGGATGGATGGGTAGAGAGATAGATGGATAGATGGGGTGGATGGTTGGATGGATGGTTGGATGGATGAGGTGGATGGGTGGATGGGGTAGATGGATGGATGGAGTGGATGGATGGATGGATGGGTAGATGGATAGGATGGATGGATGGATGGATGGATGGATGGATGGATGGATGGATGGGGTGGATGGCTGGATGGATGGTTGGGTGGATGGTTAGATGGATGGATGGGGTGGATGGATGGATAGGTGGATGGATGATGGATGGATGGATGGATGGGTAGAGAGATAGATGGATAGATGGGGTGGATGGTTGGATGGATGGATGGAAGGATGAGGTGGATGGGTGGATGGGGTAGATGGATGGATGGAGTGGATGGATGGGTAGATGGGGAGACAAATATAAACAGATGGATGGTAGATGGGTGATGGATGGACAGACCAAAGAACGCATGGATATGACAGCCACACACATGTGGGAAGATATTTTACGGCCTGTCAGGGATTCTAAGGCAGCTTTCCAGAGAGGGTGTCCCCTTCTTCAGGCAGTGCCCGCCATCTGCTGCCATCCTTCGGCCTCTTCCTCCGCACCTCACTTCTCTCAGACACAAGTGGCCCCCGAGTGCCACCTAGTTGGCCCCTAACTGGCAGTGATGCCCTCACCACCCGCACAGGTGCAGAGGAGCAGCTGTCTGGGGTGAGCTCACCTGGGAGCGGGGGCCCACGGGGGGTTCTCCACAGAGCGGCAGCTGCAGGCAGTGTCTCCCCGGGGATGCGGGGGTAATGTGGTTGCAAGTCCTCCCCACTTGGGGGGCTCAGGAACTGGGCCATGAGAATGCCTCCTTTCTCCCTGGTTCAGCTTGCTCGTGGGGAGGTCTCCCTTGTCCCAAAACCCCATTCTCTGCTCCCAGCTCCTCTCCTCCTGGTCTGAGCCCACTCAACCCACAAAAAAAATACGCCCACACCAGGTGACTTCTGCAACCCTGGGAGACTTCCTGGGCCCACCAGAGGTGTCACCGCCCTTAGGGTGAAGCGCTAAGAGACCAAATCTTGTACCCCATCTCAGCACACGGCCCCAAGACCCTCCCCTCCTCAAGCCCCACCCCACGCCCTGTGGGGCCACACAGACCCCCACTAACACCCACGCTCTGACCCCAGGCATCACCCTGCATTGTACATCAGTGACTCCTCCATGGAGGAGGCCAGCGGGAGACCCGCGATGGAGACATCACGTGGCTGCATCCGAGCACTAGGGAGAGACTCTCTGTTTTGCCTACAAGAGAGCATCCAAATGAAGGGCCAGGGCAAGAGGACGCTGGGGTGGTCTTCTGCCTGGCATGAAGCAGAGCACAGAGCCAGGAGTAGGCCCTGAGCACCGCTGAGGGTGGCCTACAAAAACTACCCAAAAATACCAAAAAACTAAAAAATACTAAAAAAAAAAAAAAAGCAAAATCGAGAACACAGAAACGCTCATGTCAGAACAATGATTTCTCCCAGTCCCTCGAGAGACCCTCCCCCAACAACACGAGGAAGAAATACTGGAGCCAGACAGAAAATGACCGTGTGGCCCAGCCAGGAGGCCAGAGGAGGCCAGGCCAGAGAGACGGCTGGACGGCCCAGCTGGCGCTCCAGGGAGCAGGCACTGTCTGCTGCCCCCAGCAATTCTCTGAAGAACCTGACCCCCACCCGTTCTCCAGGCTGGAGTGGAAGAACCAAAATCTCCAGCCACCGCTGTGCTCACGAGGCCACGAGTACAGCTTCTGAAGAGTTGAGGAAGTGGTGAGGCTTTCCCCCAAAGAGCAGCGAGTCTTCACGCTTCGCACCCATTTTATTTCCCAGAAGAAAATACACAGGGACCGTGTAAAGCTGTGTGGTCCAGAGTGGAGAAGACGATGCTCTCTTCCCAGAGACCCACGAGCCCTTTCTGGAATGTTCTGCAAGAACTGGCACTCCCGCCCACGGCCTTTCTGGGCCCTGTTTGCCAACACCGTGCTCATGTCCGAGCCCCGGGATGAGCAGGAAGAGGGAGCCAAGAGAGAAAACGAGGTTCGGGGGGAATGTGACCAAGCTCCCAGGGCCTTCACCTCCCCGGGCCTCACATCCGGCCGTGGAACGGAGATGACCAGAGAGCGAGGGCGGGGAGGGGCCAGGACTCCCCAGAAGGTGGGCAGAAGGCCTCGGAAAGGGGACAAGGAGAGCAGCCAGCTGGACTGGACTGCGGACTTGTGCACGGAGCTGGGGGGTGGAGGGGGAAGATGAGATGGGGTTCCGGAAGCTCTGGGCCTGGGTGACGCCCATCGCAGCAAGTGGACAGAGATGGCCGTGACTGTGCCCGGCTGTCAGCTGGCCAGCAGGCATGTGTCTCTGTGTCAGACCCCGCGCCCGTCACAGGGGCCTCCCGGGCACTTCACATGGCAGACAATGGGGAGTCGCAAGCCCCTGGCTTCCCCGTGCCCCTCCCTCCGACTACTGCACTCTGCCTGACACCAATTCCCCCTTCCTCTGCCCTGGCCTCTCTCACCCACAGGCCCGGCTGCATCCCAGCTTTGGAATCTCCCCCCAGCTCTGCCCTGGAGGAGGGCAAGGCCCCAGACATGGGGCCAGAGTCCCTGCTTCCACCTTGTCCCACGTCAGGCCAGGGGTCAGTGCCCGCTACCAAAGCCCCCCATGATCCCGTGTTGGGTAATATTGCTTTGTCCTTCCACAAGAAGCTTAGGTTTATCTGGTTACACCCATTAATCTGGTTACACCCATCAATCTGGTTACACCCATCACAGTGCTCCTGAAGCACTTCCACTTCCATTGTGTTTATCTGTAAACAGTCTTCCCTATGCTCTCCTTCCCACCCAGTTAATCAGCTTTCCCCTTAATCAGACTTTGTTAATTTGTAAGACCAGTTTCCCAGAAATCTATGATTTTATATGTATGAGTGAAATATTTGCTCGAGCAGGTCCAGTAACATCTCCATTGGAGACTTTGTTGTTACTGTGTTTGGCATATCGAATACTCTCGGTAGCTTGCCGGGCTCTCCGAGAGGGGCGGAGGAATCGAACTCGGGTCGGCCATGTTGGCCGCTTGTAAGGCGAACGCCCTACCCGCTGTGCTATCGCTCCAGCCCCTTCTCCTCTCCTTATGCCTTATGAACATTTTACCTTAAAGTAATATCCATTTTGTATAGATACAGGAAGACCGTTAACATTATGCTTTGTAATTTAGGATTTGATTGGCCTTGAATATTATTCACTCCCGGGCATCTGCTTTCTCGACTTAAGCCTCAGTTGCCCTTAGTTCCTAACACCCCAAAAGCAGGGTCCCGACGAGGGACTGAATGGACACAGGGCAAGCGGTGAGCTACCCTGGCAGTGAAATGGGACAGGCCAAAGTGCCACGATTCTTAACTATAAGTTAAGAGTTTGATCATAGACAAATGCTGTCATGATCCAAAGGTAACGACAAGACTAGGATCCTGCTAGGGGTGGGAAAGACTATCTGGCCTGAGCACCGTAGTCTGAGATCGAGATGGCCCTAGGAGAGCAATTCTATAAGTTTAAGATAATTCTTACTGTATCCATACAAAATGATTTATATTATATTCTTATATGCTTGTCAGACAAGGAGAGGAGAGGCACGCCCATGGGATTATGCACTAGGGTGGGTCCTCCTGCTGAGGAAGGATCTGTCCTAGGAGCGGTCTTCCCTGAGGCTAAGATTTCTACCCCTATTGATTTCTACCCCTATTGATTGTGACCGCGCCTATGTGTAATTGTTTCCCCAATTCCTCTTGGAGAGAGATATAATGAGACTGTAGATTCGGCATGGAGGAGCAGAGAGATAGAAGGAGAAGGGGGCAGAGACAGATGAAGAGAGAATCAGAATAAACTACGACTAATACCTACCAGCCTGGCCCTCGTCCCTTCCTCCGCCTGACCATCGCCATCGACCTCTCCGGGGTGGGAGAAGGGTGAGACTACCGAACGCGGGCGGCAGGAGAGATAGAGCCACTGCCGCTGTGAGTGTACTGCGCCCCCCGTTTGTGTGAGTTTACACAATCCCGCTCTCAACCGTTCTCTGGCGTCACCTGGCCCCCTGTGTCTCTTCCTCAGCCTCCCCCCCTCCAGCCACACCGGCCTTCGGGAGTGACTGTGACAAGCCACATCCACCAAGTGTCCTGCTGGGCTGACACTGCTGTCTCATCCACCCAGGTGGCTGCACGGTGCCCTCCCTGACGTGCTTCCACACACATGGTGCCCCGCGGAGATGCAGCTCACGCACACGGATGTAACACACACACACACACACGTACATGGAGACATGCATGTCATGTAAGACTGTCCCCACAGGGGCCGGAGTGATAGTACAGCAGGTAAAGCATTTCCCCTGCACACGGCCATCCCAGGTTTGATCGCCGGCATCCTATATGGTCCCCCCAAGCATGGCCAGGAGTAATTCCTTAGTGCAGAGTCAGGTGTAACTCCTGAGCATTGCCGGGTGTGACCCAAAAAAGAAATAAAAATAAAAAACTGTCCTCACATACAAGTACTCCTACACATGTATGCATGCACATATACACCATATAAAGTAACACACACACACACACACACACACACCCCAGAGTTGCATGTCTTTCTCCTGGTTTGACTCTGGTGCAACACTAGACATGTTTAAGTTTCTGTGTCCTCAACATGCCATCCAAGTCCTCGTAGAACATTTTGTTAGTAGAACATTTTGTTGCTTGAACAGAAATCTTTTTCTGCTTGTCTGTTCCAACCACATCAGTTAGTTTCTAAAAGATAGCCAGAACTCAGACAGATGTTGAGTTTATAGAATCTATATTCATATACACATACAAACACGTTTATGAATGCACATATATATGTAAATTCACATGTATATACAGTTGAATTATAAATTATGTACAGATTTATGCAAACTTTTCTGGGCTTCTTCTTCCACGCCTCACTAATACACTAGCATAACAAATTTCAGTGAAATATTACATTGCCTGGCTAATAAAACCACATTCAAATTTTTTTGTAAAAGTCGCTCACAAGATAAATAATTTCATTAAAAGATAATTATGTAACAATGGGCCTTCACCCTATTCATGTTTCAGTAGAAAATAAAATAATCAAGTTAAAGGCATTCTACTTAATCATGACCTTTCCTGAATGCCCACGGGTGGTCTGGATACCTGAGGTTATTAGCTTTTCTTTTAAGAAATATTTAAAACGAAAGGCTAATACCACAGAGTTGGTGCTAAAACGAGCTGAAACAACTTATTTGTTTAGCAATAGGAGGCTTTAGATCCACTTTTTTTTTTTACAATGTTATGCAGTAATCAAGGCAATAATTAAAAGAAGGTAGGCTTATGAAGAATATTTATTCTGTCAGAAAACAGAATTTTTAAAAAAAAACATGTTTTCCATTTGAATATATAAACAAATACTCACCAAAATAACCATTAAAATCTATTACAGTGATTTCAAATCACAAAGGTGATCGTTGAAAATAATCATAGCACGTTGGTAAAGCGATGAGGAGGTCTTTCTGATTCTAAAATAATCTTGCTATGCTGTCTGTTCTATTAAGGAATGGCACAATGTAATAGTTCACTAAAATTTGTTATTTGTGAGCATGAAGAGAGAAGACCATGGAGTTAAGAGGGTGAGAAAGAACACTGAATGAGAAGCCAAATACTGTTCCTGAGTCTCAAATCTGACAGCCAACGATGGAAGAGACCACGTCTTGGACAAGTTTTCCATCAGCTCTGAGTCCCCGTTTCCTTTCCCCAAAGACTATGTCACAGGATGCCAGGGCATCACCTGCGTGACCACAGCAACCTGCAATGCTCCATGGTGGTGCCCGGGGCACCGTGCAAAACTACATTTCCCAGAGGCCTTTGCGCCCGGGTGGGCCACGTGACAGAGCTGCAGCCAATGCCGTGGGAGCAGAAACGGGCGCCAGAGGCACCCGGGTACCAGCATCCCACGAGCTGCCCACGTTCTCGGCCTCACCTGGGAGCCAGACCCGGGCGAGAACCGTGGAGGCTTGAAACCAGCCTGGAAGCTTCACAGCTGCCCGGGCCTCAGCCCCGGCTCCTGCTGAGTAGGAAAAAGGAAATTTTGGAAGGCTACAGGAATATTGTGCAGAGTCTGCCCAGTGTGCCAGAGAGGCGGGGGTTGACCCTGGCACCGTAGGCGCCCCCTTGCCACTCCCTGGACACCACCCGCACTACTGGACCCACTGGCCGCCCAGGGCCTGAGCATGAGGCCCCCAGTCTGCACTGCCAGGCCAAGGGCTGTTGGCAGAGGACCCTGGAGCCCCCAGCACTGCTTAGGGGGAGATTCCCCCCAACACACACACACACACACACACAGTGGATTTAAAGATATTATATATTAGATGCCTAGATAAAATATATCCCTCCTAGGAGGATACAAACTGCCCAAATCAAGATGAAATGGAAACGCTGAAGAGACAAATTCCAAGTTAAGCAATTGAGTTACGGAGCAAAACGCTTCCCGTAGAGGAAAAACCCAGGCCCACTGGCAAATTTCACCAAAATTGTAAAGAACGAATGTCAACACTTGCCAGGCCCCTCCGCAGTCACGGGGTGGTGGCCGGCCCGTCCCGCCCACCGAGGATGGCCATGCCTCCGCACCACACCGAGGTCCCAGCACAGAGGCCAGCGTCCCTGCAATCACAGAACAGACAACCTTCGAGCCAAACCCAACAGCACCCGGGGAAGCCTGCGGATGTCTGCGAGAAGGGGGAAGACCCAGCACTGGGGCTCTCGGCAGATCTGAGCGTGCAACTGGCAAATGCCATGAGGCTTCCTGAGCCAACAGATGGACCGTACAGGAGCGGAGCTTCCTCCCCTCCAACAGAGCACGGCCTTCCCCACGGCTGGGCTCAGACGGAGGCACGGGGGCAGGAGTGCGTTTGCGTCCTGACAGCAGCCGTGTAACCACAGGAGTGCAGGAAGACCAGGAGACGGTGGGGAAGGAGAGGAGCAGCAGGAAGTGGCTGTTGTCACCAGCGGTGGGTCTGGCATTCCAGCAGGCAGCAGCTCCCGGTCTAACCCACGCTCTAAACCACAGTCTCTGTGCCCGGCCTCTAAGCCACGGTTTCTAAGCCAGCGTCTGTAAGCCGCTTTCTAAGCCATGGTCTCTTGGCTAAGGTCTCTGAACAACGGCCTCTGAAACACAGCCTCTGAACCACGATCTCTAAACCACAGTCTCTAAACCATGGTCTCTCACAGTCTCTGAACCACAGTCTCTAAACCACAGTCTCTGAACCACGGTCTCTAAACCACAGTCTAAACCATGGTCTCTGAACCAGTCTCTGAAACACGGTCTCTAAACCACCGTCTCTGAACCACGATCTCTGTGCCCTGGCCTCTAAGCCACAGTTTCTAAACCAGTGACTCTAAGCCGCTTTCTAAGCCATGGTCTCTTGGCTAAGGTCTCTGAACAACGGTCTCTGAACCACAGTCTCTGAACCACGGTCTCTAAACCACCGTCTCTGAACCACGATCTCTGTGCCCTGGCCTCTAAGCCACAGTTTCTAAACCAGTGTCTCTAAGCCGCTTTCTAAGCCATGGTCTCTTGGCTAAGGTCTCTGAACAATGGTCTCTGAACCACAGCCTCTGAACCATGATCTCTAAAACACAGTCTCTAAATCAGTCTCTAAGCACAGTCTCTAAACCATGGTCTCTCACAGTCTCTGAACCACAGTCTCTAAACCACAGTCTCTGAACCATGGTCTCTAAACCACAGTCTAAACCATGGTCTCTGAACCAGTCTCTGAAACAAGGTCTCTAAACCACCGTCTCTGAACCACGATCTCTGTGCCCTGGCCTCTAAGCCACAGTTTCTAAACCAGTGTCTCTAAGCCGCTTTCTAAGCCATGGTCTCTTGGCTAAGGTCTCTGAATCACCATCTCTGAACCACAGTTTCTAAACCACAGTCTCTGAACCATGGTCTCTAAACCATGGTCTCCAAACCATGGTCTCTAAACCACGGTCTCTGAAACAAGGTTTCTGAACCACGGTCTCCAAGCCAGCAGGGCTCTGAGTCTGGCCTGGTGCTAAGAGGTGAAGGTGGTCCTGGCACACAGCCCGAGAAGGTGGTCCCTGCCCAGGGCTTCAGGATCCTGCTCGAGGTCAGGCCTCCAGCGTTTGGCCCTTGCCCAGGTCAGAGCTGGTCTTCCCAGGGGCTCAGCCTGATGAGAAGAACCAATGACCCCCAGGGAGGCCACCCACCTCATGAGCGGGGAAGAGCCAGAGGAATTCAGCTGCCTTGCTGGGCAGGAAGGTGTCACTTGCTCCAAGAAAATACCCAGACCCCCTGCCCAGAGCCAAGCCCATCAACCTCCTGCACCACAAGGCCACTGAGTCCCCCCGTCTCGCCAACACCACAGTGTCCCTATGGCATCTCATTTAAGGGGGAGAGAGGGAAACGTTACTACATAGCCAACTGTCATGGGGTATGCTCGCCCCACGTCCCTGGGGATGCTGGCCTCCCTTCCGCAGAGCACAAAGTGGGGCTCACCACATGTCTCAGTGGTCGTGGCTGGCATGAGTGTGGGGGCTGGGCCCTGCCTTACCCTTGACCTTCCAGGATGAACTCTGCCCCACCCCCGTGGCCCAGAGTCAGTGGGTTGGCGTGTGAGTGAATGACGACAAACGGCTGCTTCACACAAGCGTCCAGAAGGAGTCTGGCTCTCTGGAAGCTCGGCGATGGGCGGTGTTTTTAGGACCAGAAATGCAGTGCAGGGACCAAACGCTCATGCCTGTCGGCAGCCTCTGCCCACCTGGTGTCATGCCCTGTCATTTTCCTGCACATCTGAGTCATTTTCCACAAATGCTGGGTGCAGTCACTGAGCCCCGTCACCAAGTGCATTGGGGTCCCGGTGGGACTGCGGCCCCTGCATGCCTGCCCTCTCCCTGCTCCTGGGAGGTGCCCACCCACCTACCCTCACCCCACCCCCCAGGAGCCTGGCCCACAAGCATCTCCCCATGCCCCACATGTATGGCTCTTCCCACGAAGGCCAGGACGCTTTAGGGGGCCAAAGGGTGGTCCCTCACCTGCAGGGACCGGGTCAGCCATGCATTCAGGGGACAGCCTGGATCTGTGTCACCTTCACACATGGAAACGAACAAGCCACAGACAACGAGGTGGGTTAAATCACCTCCAATGCGGGGCTGGAGTGATAGCACAGCGGGTAGGGCATTTGCCTTGTACACGCTGACCTGGGTTCGATCCTCGACATCCCATCTGGTCCCCCAAGCACTGCCAGGAGGGATACCTGAGTGCAGATCCAGGAGTAACCCTTGAGCATCGCTGGGTATGACCCAAAAAGAAAAAATAAATCACTTCCAATGGTCGGGAGCACAGAGATGCGAGTCCAGAAGGACCCAGTAAAGGGTTGCATAGACACGGCGGGTCTCCCAGCCGTGTCAATTCCAGACTCACCCCCACCTCATGGCTGACACCGGGAGCCCCAAGCCAAGCCCCCTCTCAGTGCTGTGTAGAAACCCCCCCGCCCCCCCACCCCCGCTGGGAGCAGGGCACCTGCGCCCGTGCTGCTACATGCCTCGTGAAAACACTCAGCAAAGTCCTTGCGGGGAGGCGACCTCTGTCGCCATGAGCAAGGACATCGGCTTAGCACCCAGATGTCCGTGCCGGCCGCCAGATATTCATAAAAGCTCTCCTCGCTGTGGGATAGGAAGCAATCAGCATATTTCAGGGAAAACTCAGATCCTGAAATACGGCCTCGCCACCCAGCCCACAGCGACGCCAGAAGCCTGAGAAGCCCCAGAGCATCCAGAATGCTAAATGGCTCCATCTTCAGGGTGAACGTGAAAACACTCTGTGCAGCCACTTCCTCGTGTCTGGAACCCTGAAGACAAAGCTGTCCCCGGTCCTGGTCCTTCCCAGCCCACGTGGATGGGGCCAGGGTCCCGGGCAACCCCATGGTGGGCGGTGGCTTCCAAAGCTTGCTCCCCAATTCTGCCGGGGGTCAAGCTAAGTGCGAGCTTCTCTCGCCACCAGTCCAGAGGCTGTGCCAGGGTTCGAGATGAGACACCACGGAGAGGGGCTTGAGGCAAGCCAGGGTGTGGGATGCTGCACGTGGCCAACGCTGCCTTCATCCCACCCCACCAAGTGTGGCTCTGGCCACTTCAAGGCGACGCTGGGGGCCTGCTCATCCCCCACCCTGCAGGGTCCAACGTGGCACCAAGCCGCCAGCCCAGGTGGCCCAGGGTTGCTGGGGCTCTGAAGCCCCCGAGAGTCAATGGGGGAGTGTAGGATCACTCTCCGCAGGGTGCCCATCCACGTGACCCCCAGCTGTTCCCCCAGCATCTTCTGCTCCGGTCCAGGAGAGACAGGATGGGGTTCTGGTTCTGGACCCAAGGCACCTGAAAACCACCTGTATTGGGGGGGGGGGGTAGGTGGGGGAAGGTACCCAGTCATTCCTGAGCACGTACGTTCGCATGAGATCAGAAACCAGAAACTTAGAGCCAGCCCTTCCCTCCGCGGCCCACAATCGCTAGCCCCACTGGAAAGAAGCCGAACTGAGTCGGAACCCGATGGTTCCCTGGGAGAGGGGCTACCGAGTGAGCAGGGGGGCTGGCCCAGGGCCCAGTGGGTGACGCCAGGCTGTGAGGCTGTGAGGTGGGGCTGGCACTTGACCGGGCTGTGGGCGCTCGCTATGGTTGGAGAAATGAGCCAGCAGAGACTTTGGGTCAGGCGAGTCTCAGCCCAGACACAGCTGGGGGTCGCCGGCTCTTGGGAGGGGCAGCTCGGACAGCGAGTTGGAGGGGAACCAACGCTCTGAAGAAGGGCTTCCCCGGCAAGGCCCTCATTGCCCGGGCCCCTCTGCTGCCTTCTGCAAACGAGTGACCCGGCCGCGTCCTGTCAGCCTTCTACTAACATCAGCACCACCCTGAGCAAGCACTGGGACCCTGGAGCCCCACCACCCGAGGCCTACCTCCCCCTCAGAGGGTCACTTGAGGATGGCATGGGTTAGCTCAATGGAAATGTCTAGAACATGGCTTGATGCACACAGCTGGCGCTGCTTCTGTGACCTCTTGCTGCCATTGATCCTGTTAACCAGAGAAGCCACCACCACACCCCTCCCCAAATCCCACTGCCGGGGCCTACCAGATTTTATACCTTTTGGGGGTTTTGGCGTTGTTAAAAAAAAAAAAGTGGAGTATGACCATTTTATGCAACTTCTAAAAAAAAATTGTGCCTAAAAGTTACATTTAAAAAATATTACCTAAACATTTTATTGTTACAGGACCTACAATTATGCGATAAAAGGCTATAAACCATTTTGTGGCATGAAAAACAAAATGTCGTGCTTATGTGTGGGGAGAGAGGTGACCGGGGCTGGGGAGAGAAACACCTTAAGGTGCTGTCTGAGCTTGAGCCCTACCACTGGTGTAGCTCAGGAACAAAAGGGAAAAAAGAAAAAACCTCAAAGAGGAAGGCAGTCTTCCCGGGCACCCGCGCCTGGCTCGGAATGTTCCAGAACTGTCCAGGGTATTAGTTCAGAGGCCCAGCTTGCATTTCCAGTCCATCAGGATGGAACTGTAAATGTTTCCTCTCCACTGTCCTTGTACCCACCCACCTTCGTCCCGGAGGACCGCAAGTGCTGTGTGCGCCCCCTGAGTTTTTTTTTTAGCAAGATACATAAAATTTTATTTTTAATCCAGTAAATACATAATCAATAACATATTCATTAAATTTTTTAATCATTTTTTTATTAGTGAAACACCATGAGGTACAGTTATAGGCTTACAAATTTTGTGCTTGGGTTTTAGTTATAGAATGATCAAGTACCCATCCCTCCACTAGTGCCCATCCTCCACCACCACGGGTCTCAGCATCCCCCCACCCCCATCCCCCCCCCCCCCCGTCCCACCCTGCCTCTGTGGCAGGGCATTCCCCCCTGTTCTCTCTCTCTTCTTTTGGGTACTGTGTTTTGCCAGAGAGGCATTGAGTGGCAATCATGTTTGGTCTATAGACCACTTTTAGCATGTCTCTCCCACCCTGGGAGGGTCTTCACAACACCCTTTATTTGGTGCTCTCTTCTCTATCTGAGCTTCCTTTTCCCCTAGCACGTGTGGCTGGCCTCCAAGCCATGGAGCAAAATTCCTGGTACTAATCTCAGCCATTCCTGGGTGTTAGTCTCCCGTTTTGTTGCTTTATGTTCCCCAGATGAATGCAATCTTTCTGTGTCTTCACGTCTATTCCAGACCATGGAAGCTGGACTCCCAAATCTGCACAGGTTCAAGGTCAAGAGCCAGGCTGCTTACTGGCGCAGTTGACTTGTTTTCTTTGGGGGCCATAATGGCTGTGCTCAGGGGGCATTTCTGGCTCTCTGCTTTGGGGTCACTCCCAGCAGGGCTCGGGGTAACGTGATGCTGGGGCTCGAACCCGGGGCTCCTGCATGCCAGGGAAGTACTCTGCCCTTTGAGCAGCGCCCCAGCCCTCGGGTGCCAGATTTTGAACTCCAGGCAGCCTGGTGCTAAGTCAACACCAACGTCACCTCTTCGCTCTGCTTCCATGGAGGAAAAGCAGCAGAAAGAGAGGGAAAAAAACACGGGATGAGAAATCCTCCGGGGGAGGGAGGGAGCCAAAGCCACCCTCCCACAGGGGTCCTGAGGCCGCCTGTCCCCAGCCACGCTTCCTGCCCCCTTCTCGCGTGAACAGACTGAACTACTCAATGGTGAGCGTTATTCTTCGGCAACTTACATCAGGGCTGATGTGAGCCTGTTCTTGGAAGATAAGCTGCATATCGGCACTGAGGGGAAATGATTAAGATGCAAATCTGTGCGTGCCCCATTGTTTGGCTATCTCGAACAGATATGTCCTGCCGGATACATTCCCAACGAGATGGCCGCGGGCGTCCCCGGGAAGGCCCAGCCTGTGTGCCGGGCAGGGATGCTGACCTGATTCTGCCTGGGCAGGAGCTGGCCTCTGCGCGTGTGAGGGAGTGTGGGGGTGTGTCTAAGAGTGTGGTAGTGTGGAAGGAGGCGAGTGTGTGCCAGCATGTGCTAGTGAGGGAGTGCGAGTGTGCCAAAGAGTGTGTCTCGTGCGAGAGCATAAGAGAGTGTGAGTGTGCGAGTGTGCGCGTAAGAGTGTGTTAGGAATGCACAAGTGTGTAGGAATATGTGCTTGTGTGGGAGTGTAAGAGAGTGTGAGTGTGCGAGTGCGTAGAAGAGTGTGTGTTAGGGAATGCACAAGTGTAAGAGTGTGTGTTAGTGTGGCAGTGTGTATAAGTGTGTGTCAGGGAGTTTGTGCAAGTGTGTGTAAGAGTATTAGTGAGGGGCTGCACGAGTGTGTGTGTTCATGTGGGAGTGTGCGTGTGTGTAAGAGTGTGTGTTAGTGTGGCAGTGTGTGTCGGTGTGGGAGTGTGTACGTGTGTTTGTGTGGGCATGTGCATGTATATATGTGTGTAAGAGCGTGTATATTGTGAGTGTATGCACCAGTGTTTGTGAGTGTGTTATGAACTGTGTGAGTGCATATGTATTCATGTGTCCAAGTGTCTGTCTGGTCTGTATGTGTGCATGGTATGTGTGAGAGCCTGTGTGTGTGAGTGTGCTATGAACTGTTTGAGTGCATATGTATACGCGTGTCCAAGTGTGTGTATGTGTGAGAGCCGGTGTATGTGAGTGTGTACATGAATGTGCATCTGAGAGGTTGTATACACATGTCTGTGTGAGTGTGCGTATGTGTGCGTGTATGTTTGGGAGAATGTGTTTGAGTGTGCATAGATGTGTGAGTATGAGTGTGTATAAGAGAGTGCATGTGTATATGTATGTATGCGTGATCATGCTCATGGATGAGTGTGTACGTGAGAGTGCGTGCATGCTTTAGTGTATGTGATAAGAGTGCAGAGATGTGAGTGTGAGTGTGTGTGTGTGAGTCTGTGTGAGAGTGTGGCCATGGGCGTCTGTGTCCATGGTACCTCCCTTGTTCATCCAATCGCGCAGTTGGCAGTGCCTAGGGCCACAGGGCCGTGAGTCTGACCTATGCCTGGACTCAGATGTGGCCCCACATGGCCCTGGTCTCCAAGGAAGCCTGGTGGGTGGCGCTGACTACAGGAAGCGGCTCCCTGCGGGCTGTGAGCACAGGTGCCGTCAGTACTCGGGATGTGGCCACTTCTGTCCTTCCCACCATGCCCTGGTGATGCCACCAGCCCCACCTCAGGAATTCTGCCTCATTGATGTCAGCAGCCAGCAGAGGGCGGCCGTGTCCTCCTCAGCCGCCTCGGAGCTGCCAAATCCCGGCTCACAGGGAGACTTCTGCAGAGAACTCTCCAAAACTCAGGCTCACTGTGTGCCGGGAACCCTGAAGATGGGGCTGCGAGTGTTTCCAGGTGAGAAGGTCACGCAGGGGCTGAGTCTCCCGCCCACACCCAAGCGAAAGGGAAGTCGTGGGGTCGTTGATTGAGCCGCTGCTCAATGCCAAGCCCTATCAGCCACCCTTGCACACATGCAAAAAGAAACACCCTCTGCACAGCTAGAATGATTACATACTGCCTACTGCCTCCAAACTTGACTTAAGATCTTTTATTCTGAAAACCTCCATCTCAGGTTCTCCAGGATTTCTGGATGACATTTAGCATGATATGGAAGTAAACACTTCTAATACCTCTGCAGTCTTCTGCCAAGATCCCTTGCACGTGTTTATATGCGATTAAAACATTTCAATATAACAATATAAAAAGGAACTTTGGGGAAACGCCACTCCTATCTGATAGACACATCCTGGAAATGG
This sequence comes from Sorex fumeus, assembly GCF_029834395.1. Lineage (NCBI taxonomy): Eukaryota > Metazoa > Chordata > Mammalia > Eulipotyphla > Soricidae > Sorex > Sorex fumeus. The sequence goes on along the minus strand of NW_026606167.1, from coordinate 4,251,442 downwards.
AAGATTTCTCAGAGTGTTTCTCAGAATGGAGCCAGATAAGCAACATACAACCCCACCAGCTAAAGAGGTCATCTTTACAACTCTCATTTCATGTATAATTATTCACAGCACACCCAGGCTTAGAGTCCTGAAGAAAGCTAGTAATTGGCATTAAGTATACTTCAAAGAGCTCTGAGTCCAAGTATCTGCCTGATTTCTGAATGCATAGGCATAAAAATCACAATAAACAATTCCCTCTGGAGCTTATAGTCTTTGGAGGATGATTAATATCACGGAATCTTTAGTCACAGAATTTAAAGCACAGTGAAACCGGCAATTTGTGACAGGCAGGAATTGTACTTCTCACTTCCCCCTGGAACCGGCGCCTGTTTGATAATCGCTCCCCCACAAGCACAGTATAATCAGGGCTCGGGCAAAAATATCCCTCCTGGCACAGTCAACTCATAAACACTTCAGATTGGGGTTCAAATGTCGTATGGATCAGGCATCAGACCAATCCCGAGCTCTTCTGTTGTTATAGGGGAAAAAATCTACTGGAACATTTGGAAAGAAAAGAGAGAAACTGATGGGGATCCCGGCCCGGTGGCTGGCTGCCCGAGCCCCAAGAACATCTGTGTTCGTACGAGCCCCTTTCTTCCAAAAGACAAATTCACAAGCCCACCCAACTTCAAAACCAAACCAAAGCTCTGTTCATATGGATGCGAGTTTTCCCCTGAGCCACGGAGGCATCTCCTCCAACCAAGGTTCGAGACGTCGAGACGACGATAACGACAAGCAGAGGCCAGGTGTAAACTCAGACAGGCCCCGGCACCAACCATTAGGCAGCCGAGGGGAGCTGCCGTGACACACAGCTGGAAGGGGGTCTCCCAAGTCTGTCAGAAAGCCCTGGGCCCCCAGGCTCACCTCAGGAGCGCAGCTTCCGGCCGGCTCCCAAGCCCAGGCCCCCTGAGTTTCCTTTGGGGGATGGTACCACCCCACCACTGGCTTCCCTTGCTGCCGAGGAAGACAGCGGCGCCCATGCAGCCCCTAGCAGGGGACCCCCTGCCCTGTCCCGCCGTCAGGCTAGACTGGCGGGGCCCCCCTCAAACACCAGTGCGCCCTAGCCGGGACTCACGGCTCGATCTCTGCAAATCTGCTCAGGCAGGTGCTTTGGGGGAAGGTCTGCAGCTAACGGCAGTGAGGGGAGCAGGGGCGGCTTCAGACCCAGCGCCTGGTCAGGGCTGCCTGCAGGCACGGGTCTCTCCGGCCTCCTACTCTCTAAGGTCCCAGCTCCCTAAGCCCCCCAGCTCTCTAAGCCCTCAGCTCTCTAAGCCCCCTGTTCTCTAAGACTCCCCCATCTCTCTAAGGCCCCCAGCTCTGTAAGGCCCCAGCTCCCTAAAGCCTCCCCAGGGCCCCGAGTTCTTTAAGCCCCCCAGCTAAGGCCCCCAGCTCGCCGGTTTCCCAGCAGGCAGTGCCACCTTTGGTGGCAGGGACTCAGGACCAGGCACTCAAGGAAGCAGCTACTGGTCCTCAAATGAGTCCAGCGGGGACCCTGTCCATGGTGCTGTGGGAGAAGCGCCCCCTTGAGGGCTTCGGGGGACCAGCACCCCTTCTCCAAAACCCCAGGGCTGGGGCCTTAGTGACCCAGAGTCTGCGGCGAAGCACCTGCCCTTCACTGACGCCTGGGATTTGGAAACAATCCCTCTGACGCCTGACCAGGGGTGGGACTGAAGACTGGAGTTGGCTGCGGGCCCCAGAGCCGGGGGGAGGAGCAGAGGCAGAGCTCGGTAGAGGAGGGGTGAGTCGGGATGGCTGGGGGCGTCGCCCACACACAGATGCTCTGCAGAGCTTCACCAGGGAACCTAGATGTGGGGTTCCCACCCCTGGTGTTGGTGACCACAGGACCTTGGGGGACAGAGGGTCACACTTGAGGGTCACCCTGAGAAAGGGCAAAACCCACCACGGCAGGAAGGGAAGGAAGAATGGCCTCCAGACCCCCACCCCCCCCCCCACACACACACCCATGACAGCAGCTATCAAAGATGCACCCAACCACCCTCCTCCTTCTTCCCAAGCCCATGCCCCCAAACTTCCATTCTCACCACCGAGATATAGTCGCCAAGACATCACCCAGTGGATGGACAGACCTTCCAAGTCAACGCCTCAAAACAAGGACTTCCGTCCCATTTTTCTTTGTCACCCATATGAGGCCTACCTCGTGGGAGCCACTCCATAGATATCTGTTTAATGAAGCCAACGGTTGAAAAGGAAGTATTTAAAAGGGGGAAAATAAAACAAAAATGCACGGCTCCATTTGCACGACCGTTTGATCCCAAATGACAATAATAAGCCTCGCTGAAAGGGAAGCGTGGGAACACTAATAAAATTCAAATTTGGGTTTTCTGTAAGAATCAGACGAGATGCTTTGTGACGCCAAATCAAAGGCAGCCCGGCGGGCATGTGGAGACACGGAGAGACGCATCTTTTCTCACGACTTTTGTCGCAAGAGTCATCAACAAGCTCAACTTCACTGAACTTCTGGGCAGGACTAAGGGGACCAGCCCACCTGCTCTGCACACTGGAATTGGTGCCCATCCACTCAGCCTCGGCCAGCACAGGAGGGGCTCAGGCACCCCCACCCGCCCCCTGCAACAACCATCAAATCCTCCCTAATGGCATCTGCCTGCGGCCAGCCCACTCTCTCTGGCTTGGGGACTTGCCCTCTCCTGGCTCCCAGCCTGCTCCCCAAATCCTCACCCACCAAGCTGCCCCCCACCGGGTGGGGCCCCCAAGAACAGCCCACTGTCAGACGCAGGCCTACGTGTATGAGGCATGCCCCAGAGGGAGGCTGAGTTGTCTTTATTTTGAAATAGAGCGATAGCACAGCGGGTAGGGCATTTGCCTTGCACGCGGCCGACATGGCCAACCAGAATTGATTCCTCCACCCCTCTCAGAGAGCCGAGAGTATCTCGCCCGCACGGCAAAGCCTGGCAAGCTACCCATGACGTGTTCGATATGCCAAACACAGTAACAAGTCTCACAATGTTACTGGGCCTGCTCGAGCAAATCGATGAACAACAGGAGGACAGTGACAGTGAATCTTTTTCTTTGGGGGGATGGGGGGGATTCAGGGGTCACACTGGCAGTGCACAGGACTTATTCCTGACTCTGTGCTCAGGGGTCACTCTGGGTGGGATTCGGGGGACCTGAGGGGTTTCCAGTAAAACAGCCAAGTTGGCCACAGACGGGGCAAACGCTTCACTTACCTGCTGTCCTATTGCTCAGCCCCCAGGAATGTTGACTTTTTTTTTTCTTTTTGAGTCACACTCAGCGATGCTCAGGGGTTCCTCCTGGCTTTGCACTCAGGAATTACTCCTGGCGGTGCTCGGGGGACCCTATGGGATGCTGCATATGGAACCTGGGTCGGCCACAGGCAAGGCAAACGCCCTCCCCGCTGTGCTGACGCCCCAGCCCCGAGTGTCGACTTTTTAAAGAGAAAACTAGCCAGTGGGGTAGACCAGAGGGACACCTCCCTTGAGCATCGGGCTCCTGGGTCTGAGGCCTCAGATGCAGACGGATGCGGATTTGGATTTGCAGTTTTCCACCGAGCACGGGGGAGTCTGTTTCCAGGGTAATTAGATTCATGAGCTGCCCCGGGGAACCTTTCCTCCCTCGAACTTCTCTGGACTTCAGATCCAGGAGCAGACGCCCCAGAGGCCTCTCAATTCAGGCCCCGACTTGAGCAGATCCGGCAGTGCCGCCTGAATGATGACCCTCTCCTCTCCCCCTCCGGGACCCACGCAGCCACAAGCCGCTTGTCTCTGAAGATCGGGCTGGAGAAAGCAGCATCAGGTCCACAGATACATAAATAAAACCCGGGAGAGGGAGGACACGGGAGGGACCCGAGAGAGAACCAGGCTCAGCCTCGTGCCTCTGCACTGACCACCTGAGGCCTGACGGGTGGCACGGCCCCGGGCGTCTCGGCACCCCCAGTCCTGCTGTCCACCAGCTTTGATGAGAAGCTGCCTTGGGGGGACCTTTGGGGGAGCCCCCCTTTGCCAGGAAACCCACAAAGGACCCATTTGAGTAAAGCATGAACGTCGTCCGGAAACCCAAGAAACAGCTTTGGGGGCACAGTGAGGGGCTCAGCCCAGGGGCTGGTGGCCAGAGAAGGGGGTGAACAGCGGCTGTGGAGGGAGGGGCCCGGTGACCTGGCCGGGTTCAGCAGAGCCGTTGCTGGAGCTCCCAGGCAGAGGTGCCCCCACCCACACCCCGCTTTCCTCAACATGAGTCCGGACTCGGTGGGGTAGGGCCAGACTCCAGCGCGCTCACGCTCACACTCACCTTTGAACACACCCACGCATTAGCACTCTTACACACCTGCACACTGGCGCACACACAGACATGCTCTCGCACACGTGTCCGTGCACTCTCGTACATACCCATGCACACCCCCACACTCATATACTCTCCCGCACACTCACATACACTCGGACGCTTACACACTTGTACGGCCGCCCACTCTTACACACTCTCCTTCTTGCAGACTCACAATACATTCTCGCACACACTACAAACACCCCCCCATGCACTCTCGTACACACTTATATATACACAGCCGCACACACATTCACCCTTGCACACACCCAAACACACACACACACACACACACACACACACCCTCCCACTCTGGCACACGCAGCCTCCCGCGGGCACACACCCATAGGCCCACATGCAGGGACCTTAATTGATTTCACTCCAAAAATTACAGAAGCCCCAAAAGTGCCTCCGCAAATGAGAACCTTAATGACTTCATGCCCTTTAGAACTGCTAAGTATTTGTTTGCATTTCATTAAATTTGCAAAGTAAAACTTCATTTTAAATTCTCCATTTCCACAATCTGCATTTGGGGCCTCCATGAAGCAATAGGACAAATGAGGGGTGAGACCATTCTCCCCCCGCCCCCCCGCACACACACCCGTGCTTTCTTCCATTTGGTGAGTCCCACAGGTTTTTAATGAAAAATTTCCTGGTGCATGAATCAAAAATGCTAAGACCTGATTGCATTATTGAATTCTGAAACTGCTCCAGATTAGATGAACCGGCTTCAGGTCCTGAGGGACAGTGTCCCAGCACCACCCTTCTGGCTTTAATTGACTGGTGCCTCTCTCTCTCTCTCTCTCTCTCTCTCTCTCTCTCTCTCTCTCTCTCTTTCTCCCTCTCTCCCTCTCCCTCTCCCTCTCCCCCTCCTCCCTCCCCCTATCCTCTCTCCTCCTTCCCCCTACTGGCTCAGTAAAGCATCATGGGAACTTTCCCCGAGGAGCTGGGCTTGCAGCCGGATAGATGGAACCAGAGGGCAGGGGAGAAGGGCAGATCCCGGCTGAGCTCAGTTCTCTGGGGACAGAGAAACGTCATAAGGGGCCGGGCAGTAGCAATTGATGACACTCTTGGCCTCAGACTGCAGAACTGGGCCATGTGGGAAGTGAGACGTGGCGGACGGAGGCTGGGAAGCCAGAGAGATGGGCAGGGGCTCTCACCTGGCACACACCGGCCCCTAGTTCCATCTCCGGCACCACACATGGGCCCGTGAGCACCATCAGGGTCACTCCCGAGCCCAGAGCCAGGAGGAGCCCCAGAGCACCACCAGGTGTGGCCTCAGCTGCTCCTGGGGCCTGGGACACTCTAGAGACAGTGAGGATGCAGCAATGTCACACGTCGAACCCACCCGCCTCATCGGGACAGCGACCGTTATAGCTGGACGCCACCAGAATTGAAAATTAAAACACCTTCCCAGTGTAGAGAAAGAAAGAGGGAGGAGGGAGAGAGAAAGAAGAATGTGAGGGGGTGGGAGGGAGAGAGGAGGAGAGCGAGAGGGAGACAGAGAGAGAGAGAGTGAGGGAGAAAGGAAGGAAAGCCAACTCAGCTCTTGCAAGAAGAGAAACAGCTTTCTGGGGTGGTTTTAGCTTGAGGACAAGGACAGGAGATAATGGGAAATTGGAGGAAGAAATTCCGGGGCTGCCCACCGCCCCCCTGGGACTCCATGGACCCGACCACAAAGCCCAGAGCCCAGGAGGCGGCGACCCCCTTCCCCTGGTTCCCCCCGGGAGGGGCGGACACCCAGCAGCACTTCAGGGGGGAACGAGTCACAATCTGTTCCAATAAATAAGTAAAGTCAAATGTCGAACATCAAAAACATCCCTTGGAGCAGCGAGAAATTACCAGACGGCGGTTCAGGGCGCAGGGGATAAAGGAAGAGCCGAAGGGCTGAGCAGGGGTGTCCCCCCCTGGCGTGCACGCCCCCCCCCCACCCTTACCAGGGACACGCCGCCTGCTGGGCTCTGGGCCAGGACCGGCCACTCCAGCCTGGCCCGTGAGGCAGCCGCGGGTCACCGAGCCGGGCGCCGGGCACATTACAAGAAATTACATGGGATGATATCAGAAAATTGAAAGCCCACGAGTGTCTCACTTAGTTACTCTAATTCTTCACCGCTCTTCCAATCTTGTGCCAATTAGAAGCCACTTACAGCTCCACCGTCTGACAGAGGACTGGGGGGGTCGGGGGCGGTGCACGGTGCTTTCCGTAGGTCTGTGGGGAGAAGAATCCTCCAGAAAGGGATGGCCAGCCATAGGCCGCAGCCCCGTGTCCGAAGAGAGAACATGGGGAAGGAGCTGGGAGCACTGCCCACTGCCCACAGTGGGGCTATGAGCTGGAACGGCCCAGCCCGAAGCATCAGCTGAAAGCAATGATATTATTAGCAACCTAAGGGTGATCCATCGGTGGCTGCCGTCTATGCCCGGTGCGCCTGGCCGACAGCCACAATCCACAGTCAAACCCAGCACCCCCATGCACACAGGTCTGTATCAGCACCAGAACGAGGGGCTGGAGCAATAGCACAGCGTGTAGGGCGTTTGCCTCGCATGAGGCCGACCCAGGTTCGATTCCCAGTATCCCATATGGTCCCCCGAGCACCACCAGGAGTAATTCCTGAGTGTATGAGCAAACCCTGAGCATTGCCAGATGTGACCCAAAAAGAAAACAAACTGGAATGAGCAAAGGGAGGTGCCAGGTGGGGCCCCTGTCCTACTCCTGTGAGTCTGGGGGGGTCCCCAGGGCCATCTCTGAGCTAACTTCTCTTCACAGGGGGCAGCCCTGGCTCGGAGAGTGCGTGTGTTTGAATGTGGCTTTCCAACCCCTCCACGCCCCCAAGGACGCGGCTCCCACGCTCGGGTCCACCCAGGCACTCAGCATCCAAGCGCACTCTGGCGGAAACAGAGAGACTCGAGCAACTGAATCTTGGGGGCAGCTTTGTGTCCCCCCCAAACAAGGGTGGCCCTCAAGAGTGGGGTGCCAGGATGCCCCCCCCCCGGCCCTGACACTGCAGTGCCCAAAACACTGAGCCCGGTGGATGAAATCAGGCTGCGGACGGAGCACGGATCCAACTGAAGAAGGCAAGAGTGGGCGAGGAGTCAGCGCTGCCTTCCGGGGCTCACGCCCGGCCGTCACGGCGAGGAATATGTTTTCATGAAAGCATCTCTACGCCGAAAACTCCACTCGACTCTGTTGCCACGGCAACAGGCAATTCAACTTTGCCAGCCTCCGACTTGCCCCCGCCACCCTTTCCTGGAACTGCTGAAGAGCATTTGTAAAAAAAATTTAAAAAAAAAATCTTTTAAATTTCTTAAATTTTTTAAGAGGAAAAATCTTCGGCTGGAGTGCTCTCCCAGCAGGGAGAGAAGCAGGGTGCCAGTCGTGTCCCCTGGGCCCTATCTGCTCCACGTTGCTTCCCTCCCCCCCCGCCCCCCGACCCCGAACAGCGGCCAGGATGGCAACAGGGACAACCAGTGTCCCTCCCACTGGAGTCATCGCGGGAATCAGGCCGGCCTGGCTGGGGTGGTGCAGGACCCCGCCCCCACCCTCAGCAATGGCCCTGTGTAGACCCCCACCTGGGGAGCGAGGAGTGAGGAGGGTCGGGACTCACGTGGGGAGAGCCGAGCACCTTTGGGGGCGAGCTCGTCCCCCAATGCCCCATCCTACAAATCGATCTCCAGGTGGGGTGGGGGGCACTGGCACATGCGTCCTGCGGGGCATCCTGAGTTGAGTTGCCTCGTGTGTGTGTCCCTGGCCCCAGTGTCCATCCCCCAGCAGAGAGAGTCCAGCTGGGGCAAAGGGGGCACCTTGAACCAGCTGCGGAGGACTGCCCTGCACAGCTACTGCCAAGGAGGGGCCCCAGAGGCCCCGCCCACAGAAGGGCTGGTTCCCACGCACCCTGGAGGGAGAAGAGCCAAAATCAAGGTGTCCCCTCCTGCCCACAGCTCAGGGTCATCCCTGAGGTCACGGCCAGGCTGAGTCCTCTTCACCCGGGCAGCTCTGAGTCCAAATGCCACTTTCTGGACTTCCTGTCCACAAGGTCACGTAGTTCTGGCAAGAACCAGTCCCCAACTCAGCTCAGAGTTCCCAGTGCAGGGGCCTGGGACGCCTGGGGCAGACGGGGTGGAGGGCTCAACTCTGACAGCCCTTCCGGGAGACCACGGTCAACTGGGACCAGCAGTCGGCCGGAGCAGTGGGACAGAGGAGAGCGTGTGGAGGGACACTGGCTCCCAGAGGCCCACACCGGCTCTTCACACCACCTGAAGGCCACCAGTATGGTCCCTCGCGGGCCCAGCCTGGACCCAGCGAGCAGGGGTCAGCCACATTCACACCTGCCCACCACCAAATCCCACATTTTGGATCACTTTGGGGGAGTGTCAGAAATTCCTGCAACAACCTCATCGCTCTGGAGAGAAGAGGGATCCCCCGGTGGTCTCAGCGTGAAGCCAGTGGGCAGGGAGGGGAGACCCTTGGCTAGATGAGGATGGCGGCCCTGGGCCCTGGACGCCACGCCCTGGGGGTCAGACCAGGCACATGGAAGGGCATTCGGATGCGCCAGCGGCCACTCCAACGGCCTGACCACTGCTCAGAACCATGTGGTCACAGAGCTGTGGCTGACAGGCCTCCCAGGGTGCCTCCCAGGGTGCCCCCCAGAGCCCCTGCCTCCAGGTGCTGCCTCTGTACCATCCCAGGGCTTGGACAGTCCAGCTCGCGCCTGTGACACTGGTTCTGAGTGGCCCTGGAACTGGTGATGGAACTCGAATTCAAATGCAGGTCGGCTGCGAGTTCAGCGTTCAAACACGACAGGGGCACCAACCCGGCCTCTGGGGGCAAAGCTTGAGTGCAGAGCTGATGAGAATGACCTCTGCATGGGTGTGCACGCGGCCTGGACGCCTGCTCCAGTGAGGATAAGGGTTCCGGTGTAGGGTGTAAGGGGTCTGGTGGGTTTAAGGGGGCGTTAACAGCTCCTCCCCCAGTCGCTAGCGGGGAACCAGTGAGCCGCTGAGACTGGGCATAGCCAACCAGGAGAGTTCCATCAAAGGCAGCTTCCTTTTCTCGACCGAACGCCACGCCGTCCTCCGGAGCTAATTATTTGCTGCTGACAAAAATTTGTATGCATCTGTGGCGGCTTCGGCAGATTTAGCGAATAATCGTCTATTGATGTGACTCCGGAAAGTACCGGGCAGAGGAAACAGAATAGATGAGATTCTTCCGAAGGTCTCGGATCAGAGGCGAAACCAAAAGGCAAGTTGGGAGTTTCCAACAGTGGAAGGGTGCTAATTAACAACTCAATTAAAACGGGCAAATTAAACTTTATGGTTCGTTATCCTCCACTGCTTGGTAAATTGTTTGGCTAGGCGAGTGATTAAAAATGATCATTTCAGAAAACTGAAATCGCTTCCAAGGAACACAACTGTTTTTCAATATTATACAAAGGGTCTCGCCACAAAATAAACTTCCTCGATGAGAGGGAACGGGGCCTGCCTGTGTGCGGAGGGCCAGGGCTGCCATGGGCGGGTGGCGTGCCCGGCGTTTGGGGCCTGTCTAAGAATTCTGAAGGGCCCTGCTTCCTTATGAATAAAACACGTCATCATTCCCTTTTGTGCGGCTGGTCGTTGAGGGGCCTGGAAAGGTTTTCCTCAAACGCTACTTGCAAATGGATCATTTCCATCCGATTAGTCTAGGCTCTGGTGCTGCAGGCACGCTGGGATCCAGGCATTCCTGAAAATGGGTCATTTCTAGGGAAACCGGAAGCTGGCTCTACGGCCCACGGAATTATTGGTGCTCGCCTGGTCCCACCAGGGGCCTCGGCATTCTCGGCTGCAGGGACGCCAGGTGTCCGGCCACCAGCCTCCAGGCTCTGGCATTATTGGGGGCCCCAGGGGGCGCCCCATCGAAGGTGGCATTGCCTGACGCCACACCTTGGACGGCTGGGGAGGAACAGGAAGCTCCTCTGGATGGGGCCTTGGACCACTCCTCGGGCAGACCTATTGGCTCTGTCCCATCGTCTGCTCTACACGGCAGCCCAGTGACCCTCTGACAGCTCTGAGGAAGCCCTGGCCACAGGTCCCTGCGCCCCTCCCCCCGCCCAGCCCTCTCCAAGTGATGGACCCAGGGAAATGCGACTCACCCTGAACATGTGCCCAGGGCCAGTGTCCACTTCACCCCTGGACTGTCCTTCCCACTGGCCTCAAACCCCCATCTCTCCTGACCATTCAACCCACAAGAAGCCTCCTACACAAACCAGCCCTGGACTCGGAACCCCGCCCCCGCCTGGCATCCCACAGACCAATCAGGACACAGCCTGCAGGCTGCCCATCCAGACGGGAGCCCCCCCACACAGACACTCCCCCCCCCACACACACACACACAGAGAAGCGGATGTTTCTGCACAAAATGTCCTTTTTCATTTGCAAGCAGAGCCCTCACATTGGTCTCTGCATGGGCCCCTGTTCCCATTCAGCATCTAGGGTCCACATCTGACGCCCTCGGCTTCTGCCAGGCCTTCTGCAAGCTGACGGTCAGTTGGGGGCATGGAGGCTGGGCGGGGCAGTGGACCTACAGCCCAGGGAGCAAACCCAGCCCCATTTCCCCTTGGACAAGGGGTTCCAGAGTAAGACCCGTGGGCTGGGACGTCTCTAGCCAGGAGGCTCCCCCGCAATCCTTCTGTCTCTGAGTCCCCCCTGCCATCCACGGGGCAGGAGGGACCGAGACACGTTCTCTGTCCTCCGTTGGTGGTTAAAAACCGGCCAAGCAACTGACTCCTTGGGGCGGGGGCGCCAAACAAAACAACGACAATCGACAATCAACAATCTCTGCTCCTCAGAATCTAATTAAAGAGCAGCCTCGGCTCCTCTTGCAGGCAGATCAGTTTTAAGTAAAGCTCCTTAAGTGCCATTATCCGAGAGGCGTGCGTGGAAAGCGTTCTGTGGATTTCCCCCATCCGCTCTTTAACCTCTCCAGCGGCCACCGACAGAGAGCCAAACAGCAGCGGAAGAAGGCGCTAACGACAGCGGGCAGGACACTCTCCAGGGCTCAGAGGGGGGCAGCGGCACGGGGAGGCGGCACGCGGCCCCTTCCCACCGCGCCAGGGCACACAACGGCCCTTGATGAGTCAGGACTCCCGAGATAAAGACAGGGGCTCCACTCCACGTGGGGGCAATTCTGCGCGCATGACCCCCCCCCCACCCACCCAGTCTGGCCTCCTCGAGAACCATCAAGAAAGGGGTTCCCGGGGTTGGAGCAACAGCACGGCGGGGAGGGCGTTTGCCTTGCACACAGCCAACCCAGGTTCGATTCCCAGCATCCCATATGGTCCCCTGAGCACCACCAGGAGTAATTCCCGAGTGCAGAGCCAGGAGTAACCCCTGAGCATTGCTGGGTGTGACCCCAAAAGAAAAAAAAAGGGTGCCCGATGGAAAATGCCTTCCTTCCAAAGCCCCACCCTCGAGTCCCCGAGCGAGGTCTGGGGTCCTGCATCTCGGCAGCTAATGTTGGGGGCTGAGCAGGTTCTGCCAAGCGCCACACGGCACACAGCCCCAGGGCTGCCAGCCACAGCTCCATGTCAACCCTTTGACCTGGCTGTTCTGTGATGATGGCAGATGTGGGCATCTGAGTGGGGATGGCAGAATGGCTTCGCCCAGCCCTGTCCATGCCTGGTGCCAGGCTGGATTCTGGACGGTGGTGAGCGGGCCCTGGCTTTTGAGCGTTCTTTAAAAGGGATTTTTCGTTTGGGGGCTACACCCCGCGGTGCTCAGGGTTTATTTCTGGCTCTGCGTTCAGGGATCCCTCCCGGTGAAATCCTATGGAGTGCTGGGGAATGAACCCGGATAGAGGGCATGGAAGACAAATGCCCTCCACACTGTCCTAGTGCTCCAGCCACAAGAGAAGGCAGATGCAGTGAACTACTCAGATTTTAGGCAGATGCAGTGAACTGCGCCGATTTTTAGGCAGATGCAGTGAACTGCATGGATTTTAGGTTCAGACAAATGTGACCGCAGGACATATCCAGGTAAGGGAAGTTCATATGCAAATCACACTTGTCTCCAATCTCACTGCCCACCCCCACACACAACCACATCCCCTTCCCCCAAACACACACACACAGCGGGGCTGTGAACGTCAACAGGCGAGAAGGGCTTGTCTCTCTCTCCCCTGGAATCCATGTCCCCGTCTCTGGAACTCGGGCCAAGGGCTGCATTTGACGCTTGCTGCTGTTTAGATGGCCTTTAACCCCTGTCCAAGTCAGCACAAATGAATAGCACAAGACCAGGCTTCGCCAAGTTGCCAAGCGGTGTTAAGCTGTTGGACTTACCACCCCGGGTCTGTCTGCCCATCCTTCCGTTTGCAGATAACTCGCCCCATTCACATCTGGTTTATCAGCACTGAGAGGAGCGTGTCTCCTGCAGGCCGTCGCTGTGGGTGTGAGCCCCAGGGGTGACTGGCCAAGAGCGGAATTGCTGTGTTCCCCACAGTTGGAAGAGAAGTGACGGCACTGGGGTCAGTGTCCACTACAAGAAGTGGCGAATCACACTCTGCCCCTAAACAGCAGCCTCCCAGATGTGTCTTCTTGGTTTTAGCTGGGCTAGAGGGTGGAAGTGGCACCTCGTGGCCTGCATTTGTATTTCCTGGTGACTGCAAATGTTAGCACTTTTCTTGGAGGCTCGAAGGTGGACATTCGAATCCTTTCATGCGAAATGCAGGTTCAGGCCTGGCTCCCATTTTGATTGGTTGGCTGCGTATATCGATTCAGGCTCCAAATCAGTATTGCAAACACCCTCAGCCCATCACTTGTTCCTTTTCGGTTGTGCAATAATACCTTTGATGGGAGATTTTAATTAATTTTAATGAAGGTCGATTTATCTCTTTTCTTGTATTGTGTTTTTATGTGTTTGAGCTAAGAATTCATTGCTTACACCGAGACAGCAAAGATATTCTCTCATTGTTTGCCCAGAAGCTTTACAGCTTTAAACATTTAGATCTATCAACCATTTCAAATTACTTTTCAGTGAGAGATAGGTCAAGGTTTATTTTTTTTCCCCTAGTAATATAAATTTTCTTCTTAGAACTACTTCAACTGCATCCCATAAATTTTAATATGTGGTCTGCTCAGAATCAATCATTTAAAATATTTGATAATTATCCTTGTGAGTTCTTCTTTCCAAGTAATTGGGGGATTTTATAAATCTCTTTTAATCCAGAAAATCTAATGTAGTTCAATTTAATTATTCTCCAAGAATATACTCTATAAATTTTCCATTTTTTTTTTGAAATGGGAAACTTATAGCCCTGGCTTCTGTCTTGAAGAATGTGTACTGAAAATTAAATGGAGAGGACTTGTGGGTGTATTCTATAAATACCTATTACTTCAACATGGTTAAAAATATTTTCTGAGTCTTCCACATCCTTCCTACTTATGAGTTTTATCTATAAAACGAAGAGCGGTTGATTGCAAATTTGTCTGGAGCTGTGATTGCAGATTTGTCTATTGTATGCGTTCTCTCTGTCCCCTTCTGCTCCATGTAATTCGACTCTATTTATTTGTAGCGTACACACTTAGAGTTCTGAGACCTTGCTCATGAATCAATGATCTTGTCATTATGAAATGTCTCTTTTCCTCTCTGACAACACCAGGCCTAGAAATCTATTTTGTCTGCGAGGTGAAGACAGACACACTTGTTGGCCTATGCTCGCTGCAGAGGTGGGCTTCAATGGATCTGTCTTTTTCTTTTTTTTTAAGGAAGTCTTGATTGGGGAACCAACAGGGATTCCCCCCTTTCTTTTGGTCTAGTCAACCACCTCTACCTTTCCGTGGGTTCTTCTGTGGGTGACACCCCACGTCGTTATTTGTTCCAAGAAGCCAAAGGTTATTCGGTTCAGAGTCTCGCCTTCCCCTTGATTTCACTTCTTTCCTCCTTTCTTGCCTTTCTTTTGAAATTAGCACAACAGAACATTTTTTATGCATTTATTTTTTTTTTTAGTTGTTGTTCTAGGGAAAACATTATACATCCATGACTTTTAACAGTCTATATGGAATGTACCTTACATAGTTCCAATGAAAATAATAAAAACCGTGGCCTGGCTAACATTTATTTCCTGCCCAGAGGGTCCGGTTTTCATTTAGATACTTAATAAAACTCATGATAAAATCGCGTTATCTCTGCATTAAGCTGTTTTCTTTCAAACGGAGAGTTCTGTATTAGTGACCGCATTTATTTATTTGTATATCTGGGTATTTATCATTTCAACTACTTCTGCTTCGTAAAATTAGTGTTTCCTTCTGGGTCCAATTCCTCTCGCTTGGCTTCCCTCCCCCAACCTCTTGTGGTGCATTTACACTTCTACTGTGGACGAATTTCTCCTATAATCTGAAACTGTCTTTATACCATCCCAGTGTTGAAAGGATTTTTTTTTTTTGCCGGGCATAGCACTTGTGCTCCCAACAAACACACACACACACACACACACACACACACACACACACGCACACACCTTAAATATTCTGATTCCATTGTCTCACAGCCCCCATCATTTCTGAGAGAAATCAGCCTCGCTCTGCCCCATTGGTTCTCGACCTGAGGCACCTTTTCTTAGACAGCCTTCAAGATCACCTCAGCCCCATCAGGGACTCAACCTTCCCCCCACCTTTGATTCCCACACATATGATGTGTCATCTAATACTGCCGTTTTTTCTTAATACCCTTTGAATTTGTGAGCTTGCTGGTCCTCGGGGAATCTTTTAGTTTGAGAAACGCTGTTTGTAATGACCACAAGACCCCTGGGTTTCGGGGCAACTCGTTACTTCCTGGAAAGCCCCTCGCCAACTGCTTCTGATGTCATGTCGTAAGGCCGGCATCCTGCTGTACTTTCCATCTCGTGATAGAGGAGCCTGGAAAATGCTCTCTATAAGTGCTCTTGGGAAATGCTCTTATATAAGTGCTCTTGGAACTCCTGATGGCGGGAAACAGCTTCGGGCATCTCCTTTGGCTTCAAACACCCACCCCTGCCCCATGCAAATAAGCCTCATTGCTCCCTTAACTTCAGACTCTGTCTTGGGGTGTCTGACTGAGCTGACCCCGGCGACAACATTAATAATCACTTCTTCTTAAAGACAAAGAAACTGGGGCTGGAGCAATAGTACAGTGGGGAGGGCATTTGCCTTGCACACGGCTGACCCGGGTTTGATTCCCAGCATCCCACAGTAAGTAAGTAAAGGCCCTCCCGTTGATCATCAATTTGCTCGAGCGGGCCCAGTAACGTCTCCATTGGAGACTTTGTTGTTACTGTGTCTGGCATATCGAATACTCTCGGTAGCTTGCCGGGCTCTCCAAGAGGGGCGGAGGGATCGAACTCGGGTCGACCATGTTGGCTGCGTGCAAGGCAAACGCCCTACCGCTGTGCTATCGCTCCAGCCCTCCTTCTAAAAAAAATAATAATAATAATGAGAGCCCGGTAGATCTTTATTCAGCTTTAGGTTGTTTTTCAGCTTTAGGGGGTCATCTTGCAGCCTGTGATGGACAAGGGAGCCTTTTGGGGTGCCAGGCGGTCAAAGTGGAAAGCAAATTGTAGAAATCACCCGCGGCCTATGGAGTGCCCAGGAAGCAGAGGTGGAAACGGCACCATGAAGCCGACCCCGACTGCGCCACTTGACTGTGGAGGCAGAAGGAGGATTAATCGGAGGCTCGGCCTCACCTAGGACATTCTCTGGTGCTCTCTTTGTATGTGGCACCATGTTTCTGCTTGTCCCATGCCCCACGGACCCGAGGCCGCCGTTCTGGGTGCTAGTGACAAGTCCCTCGATGCACCGGGAGCCAGAGTTTCTGGACTTTGGGGACACCCGTGTATGTCCCAGCTCCCCTCGGAATGAGCACACACTTCTCGACGGTGATTACTGAGTGGGGAAAAACGGTTCCTTTGTTTCAACCGAAAAAACATCAGGCAGAAAGTCACGCCAGAGGCCAACGGGAACAGCAAGTGAACGGCAGTGAGCGGAGAGTGTGTCCCTCATGTCACGTTCCCCCCCCACCACCACCACCACCACGAGCGCCGGGCGTTTATTTAATGCCTGACCTTTCTCGGGTCTCAGCTCCCGCACCCCGGAGGTGAATGAAGCCATAAACCGGCGTGCGGGGTGTTTAAGGCCGGCTGGCAGCGGAGTCATTTGCAAAGGTGCCACATGAATCTTCTTCACAGGCCCAGGACCCGCCATCCGTCTCGGCAAGGTCAACTTCATGCTCACGTTCAGGGTTCTAAGCGAGGGACGTGCCCCTTCGGCCTGCGGGCATGGCCCTGCTTGGCTGCCCCTGCCTGGGGCACGGGAGAGCAGAGCCGTGAGCCGGAGGTCTGGGCGGCGGCAAAGGGGACCTTGAGGAGAACCGCTGAGGAGGGAGAAAGAGAAATGCCCCATGCAGGGGCTCTGGGCCACCCCTAGGGCTCCATCACTGCCTTCCAGCCGCCACAAGGTGACCTTGCTTCCGTCCAGAGCTGTTTCCTGGCTGGCGGCCACCCAGACCGTCCTTCCCCTGTGTGGGGCAGTCACATCCCCTCAGCAAAGAGCCTTCCCAGGCCCGTACACCCCCCCCACACACACAACTGCCACAGCCCTAGGCCCTCTCGCCCTGTCCCTGAGGGCGGCTTCTTCCTGCTCTGTCTCCCCCACTGATGAGAGATCTCTGAGGTCACCGTCTCTCTCTGCCTGGTCCCTGCTCTGTCTCTGCCCCAAGCCCCCGGGGCTGGTCCCCAGACACCCCCGGAAGAGCCCCTGGTTGGCATGTAGGTGAATTTTAGGCACAACTTTAGTTTTGTTTTTCTTTTCTTTTTGGGTCACACCCGGCGATGCACAGGGGTCACTCCTGGCTCTGCACTCAGGAATCACCCCTGGCAGTGCTCAGGGGACCATATGGGATGCTGGGAATCGAACCCGGGTCGGCCGCATGCAAGGCAAACACCCTACCCGCTGTGCTACTGCTCCAGCCCCCACACATCTTCAGTTTTATAGACTGGTGGGTGGGTGGGGGGACGCTGAGCTATTCAAAACCCCCAAGTGTCTTTGCTGCCTCTTTTGGGGGCCCTAGACGACTGGACCAATGGTTTAAGGTAGGGACCACAGATGAGGACGAGCTGCTTCTCAGACCCCGCAGCCAGGGAGCCTCTAGGAAGGGGGTGCCCCAGGGCCACACCCGGGGCTGCGCCCACCCATCCATCCATGGGGACCACTCTTGAGGGCCCATGTGGCACCAAGGTTGGAACGTGGGTCGGCCACAAGCAAAGCCTGCGCCTCGGCCTTGCACGCTCCACTCAAGCCTGAGCAAAAGTAGAGGAGAGGTGGCGATTCCTGGGTGTGCTTGCAGTGACTTGCACTGGGATCTGCAGGCACGGGGAAGATGATTCGGAGCAAAGCCCTGTCACTTGTGAGGCAGGGACCCTGGAGACAGTTTCCTTGCTGTCCTTTTGCTCCTCCTAAAACAGGGTGGGTCCCAATCCGCACATCAAGCAACTGGGGTTGGGCTGAGAGAAATATCCCATACATGGATCACTGACGATTTCCAGAAAATTCATCACCCCTCCCACCCACCTGCACCAGAGGGAAGGCAAGGGTGGGGGCAGTGCAGATGCCCCCACAGGCCTCGGGTCACCTCTCTCCAACCTGTGAGCACCCCAAAAATCATCCGAAATCTTCCAGTGCCGGGTGAAGCCGCCCTCCTCCACTCCCCCCTGCCTTTCCAATGGGCCGTTCAATCCTCTGGATTTCATTTCCTGGCAGGGGGAAAAACAGGAACCGCCAACAAACAGCACGTTGGGAATCTGGCTGCTCGATGACTCGCAGAATCCCTTTGTCATTTGTCAGGAGAAAAGGGGGATGAAGTTCAAGTTGTTTATAAGACAATGGGACTCAGCTGCTGAGAAGCAATGATTTTGGGGGAGTTTCCTCCCATTCCTTATAGCTTTGCATTTTAATGCGGAAAGGTATTTAACTAGAAGTCATGTTTCCCTTTTCCCAACAGCGGAAGCATAATCCCTCATGTGGTCTCTGCCCCGTGGTACCAAAGGAAAGGTCTGTGCCGGCGCCCAGTGCAACAGGGAAGAAAGCCCCCAGCCCTGGGCCGTGCCGACACCGCGGTCAGGACGGAGACGGCGACAGCCCACCCCAGCCCACTCTCCGCTCAGGCCAGTACCAATGTCCCCTGGCTGGCACTGGCCTCTCGAGCCTGTCCACGGCAGGCTTAGCACCGACGGGAGGTCAGCGGTGCTTCAGGTGCCCGCCTGTGTGACCCCGGTGCTTGCCCGGGGCTGAGCAGGGTCAGGCTGGGCTGGGCAGGTGCCCCTCCATCTGTAAGGACCCCCAGGCATGCTCAGTGTGGAGCCCCTGGGAACACCAAGGGCAGGGGTGGGTGACGCGGATTCAAGGGGCCTCATTCTGCCCACGTGCCAGGTGTGGTCCCCCCTCCCCTGAAGTTGCCCCCTGCAAAGAAAAAAGCCCTGGGGGGTCTATCACGCTGCTTTCCCACCTCAGGGGGGGGCCCCAGAGCTCCTGGTGAATGCCACACTCCCTGCCCCCACCGTCCCAGCTGCTCTGGAGGTCAGCTCACAGCCAGAGGGGTCTCCCTGGGTCAGCTCAGGCTCCGGGATGCAACCCCACAGTCAGGAGGCTCCCTCCGGTTCAGGGCGCTGGACGTCCACTCTGAGGTGCCGGGAGGAGGCCCAGCTTCTCCCCGTGGACACAAGCGACTGCTCGGGGAGCCTCAGCTCCCCTGACAGAAGGAACCCCACCCGAGGCCATTCCCGGAGACAGAGCCCAAACAGCGGGACCCCGACAGCCCAGGGCCTCTGAGGGGGTCTCACTGATGGGGAGCCGGGTCTCAGGAGAAACCAGAGTCCTGCTTCCCTGCTTCCACTGTTTCTCATCCGAAAACGATGATGGTCACTACAACATTCAAACCATGGGAGGCGACCAAAGTGGATGGTCTCGGAAGGTCCATTCCCAGAGAGAGAGAGGGAGAGAGGAAGGGAGAGAGAGAGGGAGAGAGAGAGAAAGAGAGACAGAGAGAGACAGAGACAGAGACAGAGAGACAGAGAGAAAGAAAGAGAGGGAGAGAGAAGGAGAGAGAGGAAAGGAGAGAGGGAGGAGGAGAGAGACGAGAGGGAGGGAGAGATGGATGGAGAGAGAGGAAGAGAGAGAGAGAGAGAGAGAGAGAAAGAGAGACAGAGAGAGAGACAGAGACAGAGACAGAGAGACAGAGAGAAAGAAAGAGAGGGAGAGAGAAGGAGAGAGAGGAAAGGAGAGGGAGGAGGAGAGAGAAGAGAGGGAGGGAGAGATGGATGGAGAGAGAGGAAGAGAGAGAGAGAGAGAGAGAGAGAGCATCGCCCTGTCCACACACTGGCCAGGCCTCCTGCGGCCCCAGACATGGTTTGAGCCTTTTGGCATGTACCATGGCTGCTCACGCCTGGATCACGTGGCCTAATCAACACCAACTATGGTTCACCTGCTCTCCTGTCTGCTTTGTGAAGGTAGAAGAATCGGGCGGGAATGTGTGTTCGTCACTATATTCACTTTTCACTCACTGTCTGTGGCACCGGGCCACTCCGGGAAAGCCATCGCTCTGCCCTCCTCCAGAGCCTCCCTCCTCCTCCACAGACTGTCCTTAGAACAACCTCTCCTCACGTTGGCACCCCAGCCGCATCTCTGCTCGCTGCATCGGACGCCGGTGAGGAGGTGGCGTAAGGAGGCCCTTCCACTCTGTGGCATTTTTGCGTCTAGCTGCCCCCATGGAACATAATGGTCTCGGGGTTCAGCCACGAGAGACCCGTGAGAACCTCGCTCCTTTTTAGGACCGATAGTCCTAAAGGGAGAGAAAAGTCACTCTTGTTTTGCAGGCAGCCCCGAGGGCCAGTCTGAGGGCCCCACGTGGCGGTTCAGTGGACACCGGGCACTAACGTCCAGGCATACCAAGCGAGCCTCCGCCCTGCCTCCTGGGGAGACACACGGAAGGGTCACAAGTGAAGCTGGCGTTGGTGTCGGGGGGGCTCCAGCGATGTCATTTCTCCCATTTCTCTCCCCACGCTGCAGCACGATTCCTGTACGACCACACATGACCTGGAGCCACGCGCACGGGTGGGTGCACTTCCCACCTACTCCGTCCCGCCTCCCCACGTGTCAGCGTTTTCGACTCCGTCTCCCAGACCCGCCGCTGAAGGTGACCGGCACCAGCCTTGCCGGTAACCCGAGGAGCCGCGGGGACCCACACACCCCCCAGATCACATTCTGCTTTCTCTCCCCGTTAGTTGTGAAGATCCAGTTACCGTTCCCCTTCAAGGAGCGCCAAGCCGGTACAGCCCAGGGTGCTGACTTAGCATCTCGTCCCCACCCCGCCGCCTGCCCATCATTAGTGAGAGGGAGCAGCAGCACAGAGCACGGGACCCGGGGCACCGGGTGGGGCACAGCAGAGGGTTAACCTGGGCTCAGTCTGCCGCCAGTGAGGGCAAGTGGCTGCTGGGCTTGAACCCAAACGCGGAAGCCGCAGAGGGCGGGCGAAGAGGCACATTGGTCCTTTCCAGGGTCCCCAGCAGATAGAAAACTCCTTTTTTCACGCAATTTTTTTTGGCAAGGTCACACCCAGGGGTGCTTGGGAGCTGCTGTGAGCCTAGCACTTGGTGATGCTGGTGGTTGGGGGTCACGTGGTGCCCATGATGGACGCTGGACTCCAGCATGCCAAGAATGTTGTCCATCTTTTCCAGGACATTCATTGCCTTTGAAATATGTGCATAGGCATGTGTGTGCATGCGTGTAAGTGTTCATGCCTGTGTGTACAAGCAATGCACATGTGCCTGCATGTGTCCATACATGTCTGAGTACAATAATGCTCTGCCTGTACATGTGTGTCTATACAACTCGTTGTGTAATTGTGTGTGCTTCCGTGTGCGTGCAACACATGTTTACATGTATGCTTACAAGACAAGCATGTGCACTGTGTTTGCAAGTGCATGGATGCCCACCTATGTGGGTGAGTGTGCATCTGTGTGCAAGCCCATGCGAGAGGCATGTGTACACGTGCACGTGTACAACGCCTGCGTGTGCAGGGGGGTTGCAAGTGCATGGTGCTCGCCTGTGTGGGTGAGTGTGCACCACATGTGCATGGTGTGCACAGCTGCTTGCATGTTTCCAGGTGTGAATGCCGTGTGTGTGTGCGCACGTGTGTGTGTGCATGTGCACAAGTGTTGTGTGTGTATGTGTGCGATGTGTGTGCATGGGTGTGCACGTTGTGTGCGCACGTGTGTATGCACACGTGTGTGTGTGCATATGCACATGTGTTGTGTGTGTATGTGTGCGATGTGTGTGCATGGGTGTGCACGTTGTGTGCGCATGTGTGTGCGCGCGCGTGTGTGCATGTGCACATGTGTTGTGTGTGTATGTGTGCGATGTGTGTGCGTGGGTGTGCACATTGTGTGCGCATGTGTGTGTGCGCGTGTGCACGCATGCCAAGGAGCAGATGCCCCCACTGTGTGTCTCCGATGCCTCCTGGAGACAAGGCTCACAGGCGGGTGAGGAAGACCCGCCCCTTCCTAAGTGTCCTCCCTCATGCCGAGCAGCTCACGGACCAGCCGAGGGAGCGATCAAATAAGCAAAAGGCACGAAACAATCGTGAAGCACTCCCTGAGCTGCCCGGGCGTCTCTCCTTCACCCGCGCCGTCCTGGAGAGGCAGGTTCTCTTCGTCACACTCTCCACCACACTCAGGCACCGATGCTCCGAGAGACGGACGGACCCTTCTGATGCTCGCGGCCGTGAGCTCAGCAGCACCGCGTCCTCTGGCCGCCCTCCAGGCCGACCTGTGCAAGCTCAGCCCCACCGAGGACCAGCCACCAGGTGACTCGATACACTGGACCAGGGCGAGCGATGCACCCCCATCCCCAGGGAGGGGGCGCCAGGCCCCCCACGGCCCCCTCACTGGATGCCTGTGTTTTGGATGCGCCCAGCAGGGAGCTGCTTTGATCTGCCCTGAGGCCCACATCACTTCACAGTCTCCAGCTGACAGCCGCCCTGGGGCCAGGCCTGTGGTGTAGTGTGTCCTGTGTCCCGTGCCCTCTGCCCTCTGCCCTCTGCCCTGTGCCCTGTGCCCTGTGCCCTGTGCCCCATGCCCCTGCAGGCTGTGAATTCCGCTTCTCCCGAGAGGACCTCCTCCTGCCAAGCCATCTCCTCTCTCCCTGGGGGTCGGACCTACTTCTCGGCTCTCCCCAAACCCCGGAGGGCTGTGGTGTGCCTGTGGGGGCTTGGCCAACCGGCTCGTGGGCCTGGGAGCAGCAGGGACCATGAGCACAAAGGCGATCACGGATGGGAAAGAACGAAGACACGGGCCGGCGAACTCCAAGCAAGGAGTTTGCACATGCACAGTGCACATGCTTGTCTTGTATGCATACATGTAAACAGGTATTGCATGCACACATAAGCACACACAAGTACACCATGAGTTGTATAGGCGCACATGTACAGGCAGAGCAATATTGTACCAAGACATGTATGGGCCGACATGGGCCCACCATGGGCATGCAGGCAGGTGAGCTCCCGGCATCTCTGAGACCATTAACTCCACGTGGGAGAGGAACGTTGCTCTGAGAAATGACCGTGACCAGTAAGATCTCAAACCCACAGGACACACGAAAACGTGAGATTTGCCAGGGGTGAAAGGGAAACGCCAGCCATCACGGGCAGAAGCTCTCTATTTGATTCGGTTCAACAAGGCTTCTGCTCTCTCACGCTCTCTCTCTTTTTTTTTTAATATTTATATAATATCCTGTTTGATGTAAAATTGAAGAAAAAAATGTAACGTATCCCCAAGCCAACTTTTTAAACTAAAATGTTGAACAAAGATTCTTGTGGTATTTCAGCTGCCCTTAAATTTTAATAATGCTGATAAAATATTCTGCTCTCCCCAGCCAAGCAATTTTTTATCTTTAATTGGTAGGCCCTCATTTATTATTTCTAAAGCATAAAAATTCTAATATCTAGGATTTATAACTTACCCAGGCAATCGTGACCGCAAATGTATTTTTAAGTGCACTTGAAAATAGAGAGAAAGCAAATGAACACCAGGGAAATTGGGGCCTGGACTACAATGGAAAAGAGAATTTTTTTTTCACAACAAATAGATCATTGCCTAACGGTATGCTGCCTCATGGGCAAGAAAACATTCGCCGGTAACCCCTGGAGCGATGAGAGAGGATTCTCGGGCATGAGAAGATGGAATTCGTCCAAGGGAAGACCCAGGTGCTCGAAACTGCCCGCCCCCCCTCCCACCCCCGGCATCAATCCCACACCGACCCACAGCCAGGCCTGAGGCGGGGCGCAGAGAGCCAGTGAAATATAAATATTACATATTGATCCACAAATGATCAATAGGTACTTTTCACTGCAGGCAGTTTTGCTCATAAAATAAGCTGACTCAAATATTAAAGGGAAGGCGGCCGAGAGCTCACAGCACGGGGAGACTCTCTGGAAAGGTCCACACGTGCGGCTGTGGGGCTGGCAGAGAAAGTGGCAGAGGAGCTGCGAGGGGCCGAAGCTCTGGGAGGGACGGGGCCAGTCCCGAGGGCCCCCGAGCATCACCTTCTACAGGAGACAGGCCAGAAATGAGACACGGGCGGGAACGCAAGGCGGGCTGGGGAGGGACGTGCAGAGAAGCCCTCCCTCCCGGCAACCGGCGGGGCAGGACCACACCTTTTATTTTCATTGAATCATCATGAGATACACAGTGCAATGCTCTCCAGGATCAGGTTTCAGTCACACAGTTCCCTCATCCTCCACCAAGGCACATTTCCCACCACCTATGTCCCCGATTTCCCCCCCGCCTCAGCGAACAGTCTCTCCCTCTCCCTCTCCCTTTCCCTCTCGCACCTTGCTGGACACTCAGGGTGCCAGGTCAAGCAGAGCTCCAAGCTCTGAAGGTGGGAGGTCCGGACTCTGCCCCTAGCACCCCATGGTCCCTCGAGCACTGAACCAGGAGTGAACCTCTGCTCACCTCTGGATATAGCTTCAAAATTAATTTATTTGGGGAGGTCTTTAAGGGTTTTTGTTTAAGGATAACACCTCACCGTAGCACTGTAGCACCGTCCTCCCGTTGTTCATTGATTTGCTCGAGCGGGCACCAGTAACGTCTCCATTGTGAGACTTGTTGTTAACTGTGTTTTGGAAAATCGAACACGCCACAGGGAGCTTGCCGGGCTCTGCCATGAGGGCGGGATGCTCTCGGTAGCTTGCCAGGCTCTCCGAGAGGAACGGAGGAATCAAACCCTGGTTGGCCGCATGCAAGGCAAACGCCCTACCCACTGTGCTATCACTCCAGCCCTTGCTTAAGGATGCCAACCTTAAACAGGCTATGCTGGTCTCGTCTCGAATCCCAAAGACGTGGACAATCTGACAGACAGAGCCCGGGTCACTCTCCTCCTGGCTTCCGACCCAGAGAGAGCCAGACTGCAGCCACCACCACCCCTCAGAGGATGTGGGACCTTCCCGGCTTCCCCCTACCCCCATGTCATGGAATCATTTAGATTCCAATAAAGACCAAGTTTCAACTCAAGCAAAGGGTGGACCCCCCTTATCACCTACACCGGCCAGATTCTTTGTGTTTGTGTGTGTGTGTGTGTGTGTGTGTGTGTGTGTGTGTGTGTGTGTGTGTGTTTTGGGTCACACCCGGCAATGCACAGGGGTTACTCCTGTTTCTGCACTCAGGAATTACCCCTGGTGGTGCTCAGGGGACCATATGGGATGCTGGGAATCGAACCCAGTCCACCGCATGCAAGGCAAACGCCCTACCCACTGTGGTATCACTCTAGCTCCCAAGATTCCATCATGACAGAAGCAAATGGATTTTTCCATTGCTCCCAAGGAGCGCCGGCTAGGAGGGGCAGGAGCGGGCGGGCTGCAGCCAAACTTCCTTCTGTGTCAGTCCTCAAGTACGTCGCCCGTTGGACTCGTCCCATCCGACAGATTCTCAACCAGATGGAAACACGTTCCCTGTGGGGGCAGCACCAGGAACCCACCCACCCAGAGCCCCCCCTGTGGATCCCAGTCAGGTGCCACAAGGACTGGCTCCAAGCCTGCACCCTGGCACCCCCGATCACGCAGGCTGTTCCTGAGCTTCTGGAGGGGACCCCCGCTGCTCCTGAAACCCACCCCTTCCTCTGCTTGGGAATCCGGGGGTGTGGCTGGCAGCCACTGGGGAGCAAGCTGTCGGGAGGTGTGGAGGTGGGCTCCCTGCACCCTCCGTCCGTCTGGACGCCTCTCCCAGGAGCTGCCAGGACGAGACAGCCTTGGTTAGGTCTCTCCCAGGCCGTGTTCACACACCCCCAAGAGGTGCTCTGCAGTGACCTTGAACACAGCTCCGGACATTGGGCTGGGAGAGGTCAGTGGGGGCGGGGGGACCATGCTGGCATGAGGGGGAGTGGGTGCGGGCACAGGTCAGAGCGCCGGCAGGTTGGGGTGGCGGGGGTGGCCGTGCTTCTATTCTGGTTCATTCCAGGAACCCATGCCCTGACCCAGGCGCTCACCTCCCCTCGGTCCGTCCATCTGTGAGCCCTGGGCCTCCCGGGCCGGAAGATTAATGAGGCGATGTGTGCGGGGCAGAGGGCACCAGCCAGGAAGGGCAGGGAGAAGCAACAACACAGGGCCCCGGACACACACTCACATAGTCACACACACTTATACAGACTCACTCTCACACCAACATAGTCACACACACTCACTCTTACACCAACACAGTCACATACATTCACACACACACTCTCTTACCAACACAGTCACACGCACACTCACACACACTGACTTCACACTAGCACAGCCACACAGACACAGACTCACTCACACTAAAACAGTCACACAGTTAGAAACTCACTCTCATACCAACAGTCACACACACACTCAGGTCACACTAACAGTCATACACTCTCACACTGTCACACGCGCTTAGACTCACACTAACACACACTCACACAGACTCACTTCACACTAACACACACACACACATAGATTCACTTCACACCAATAGCCACACTTATACACATACTAACACACTGTCACATACACATTCAGACTCACTCTCATATTAACAGTCACACACTCGCCAGGACTCACTCTTACACAAATACAGTCACACACATTCTCACACTAAAACACAGCAACACACTCATTCAGAGGCATACACACATGCACTCACACACTAACAACAGTCACACACTAACAGTTACACACCTAAGACACACATACACTCACACACTGACACACACAGTGACACTCACACAGGCACACACAGAGCCCCACACGCCCCCGCTGAGCTGCCCAGTGGGGAGATTCTCCAAAGCCCCGTAGCGCCAGGGGCCCTGGCGGGGAGACCCCATGCAGGCCATCCACTGCACCAACGTGTAGAGGAACTGCACCCACTGCCGGCCCCTCTTCTATCATTAGTGGATAGGGGTGCTTCAAGCTGAACCACCGTTCCAGGGGCAGCTCCCGGCTCTGTGTGGGGTGCCAGGCCCCATCCGGATGGGCCGTGTGCCTGTGAGCACCCCAGCCCTGCTCTGCCTCAGCCTAAGGGGCAGGGGTTCCTCTCAGCTTCCCGTTTTTCTCCTCTTTCCTTCTCCTCGGAGAAGAGTTTCCGCCCTGTCTATGGGATGATGACGCGGAACAAAGACCCTCTTCCAGGGCTTCTCCATTCACTTAGAAATAATGGGAGCCCGGGACTAGCTCTAAGCGTCGACATGAAAGCGGCAAGGTCGTTCCCCGTGACCCAGCCGTGTTCAGTTGACATGGCAACAGGGAGCCGAGGCGTGTGACGCGTGATGGTGTCCACTACGGCCCCTCAAGGGGAGAGCCCGGGGCTCTTTGGCAGTAGCCCCGGTGGCTGGCATGTCCGCTCCTCCGGGACCCAAGGCCAGGAGACGGGGACCCTTCACAGGCAGGGCAGGGAGGCGGCCGGCTTGGCCGTCAGCAGGGACACCAACCCAGGCACAGAGCAGGCCTCACTCTGCTCCCCCAATACCATCTCCTTGGGGCCTGAAGGAGAGTCCAGGGGGTATCGGGAGACCGTCCACAGAGGGGCCCACGGGCAGGGCTGCATCCGCCCCACGCTTCCTCTGGGTGTGGAGGGCCCAGGAAGCAAGAGAGGGCGAGGTCGGACAAAGGACTCAGCAGTGTGGACAGCCAGGGGCCAGGGAACCCCAGAAAGGCTAGCGGGCCCAGATGTGGCAAGGGGCAGAGGCCGAGTCTCTCCGCTGGGGGCGTCCTTCCCAGCTACTTGGCTTGGACACGGCTCAGCCTCGGAGGACAAGCCATCTGATGTCACTTATTGGTATGTTTATTTTCCGATTCATTTTCAGTCTTGGAAAGGAATTCAAATTGACTGGAGTTTAAACCTCATTGAATTCGATTTTAGTCATTAACCTTCAGTGATGGCCCAGAGACATAGATCTGATATGAGTTGATGGGGGGAGGAAGGGAGGAAGGGAGGGGAGAGGGAGGGATGCACGGTGGTGGGATGGAGGAAGAATGGTGGATGGGTGGGTGGTAGATGGGCGGATGGGTGGGAGAGGAATGAATATGGGTGAGCGGGTGGATGGGAGATGGATGGGTATGGGTGGGGGGATGGATGGATGGATGGATGGATGGATGGATGGATGGATGGGGGGTGGGGGGATGAATGGGTGGGCAGGTGGATGGATGGGTGAGTGGATGGATGGGCAGATGAGTGGATGGATGGATGGATGGATGGATGGATGAGTGGATGAGTGGGTGGATGAGTGGATGGATGGATGAGATATGGATGGTTTTGGGTGAGGGAATGGATGAATGGTGGGGTGTGGATGATTCATGGGTGAGAGGGTGGATGAATGATGCGCTGAATGGATATGGGTGGGTGGGTGGATTGAGAGAATGGATTAATGGTGGGAGGTTGGATGATGCATGGGTGAGTGTATGGATGGATATATGGATGAATGAGTGGGTAGGTAGGTGGTATGTGGATGAATGAATGGATGATGGATGATATGGGTGGGTGGGTGGATGGATAGGTGGATGGATGGATAGATGGATGTGATGTAGGCAGGTAGAAAGGGAAAGGCTCTCTGCAATGAAACAAAGTCTCATAGAAGAATTCTAGGAACAACCCACCCTGTGGAGACAGAGAATAAGGACTTGATAAGACCATCCCCAGACCCTGAAGATATGGGCCTCCTCCCCATGAAATTCCTCCTTTCCGAGAACCCCCCTTTCAATCCGGTTGACTCCAGCAACCCAGCCCCAAGGAGGTTCCAGGACATTCCAAGTCAGATGATTCTCGAACCCCCTTTCAATCCGGTTAACTCCAGCGACCAAGCCCCAAGGAGATTCCAAAACATTCCGAGTCAGAAGGATCTATAAGAACCAGCTCGAGAGCCCACTTGGCACTCTCTCCACCCTCGGAGAAGCCTGCGTTCCCTCTGGACGCGTTACTCTCTCTCTCTCTCTCTCTCTCTCTCTCTCTCTCTCTCTCTCTCTTACTATCTGCTTATCCCTTTCTCTCCCTCTCCAAAAGCCTCCAAATAAAATCTTCACTGCTCGTCTACTCCTGAAATTCTTTTCTGCGAGCGAGACAAGAACCCCATAAACCCTGGGTAAGGCTTGGGACTGGTCTCTCCTTTCCTGCAAAGAGCAAATTCTCGCCCCAACTTGAGTCCGTGGCTCCCCGAGCAATCGGGTGGTGGGGATTAACTCCCGTGCCGAGAAGATCAAGCGGACTTCAGCTGTGGCTTGACGGCCACCTTGTGGGGCTGGCGGGGCTTAGGCCCGTGCCGAGCAGGTGCTCACTGCAGACTTTACCGGTCCTAGCCTACCCAGGGTCCCGGGTGGCAGAGGCGGGTGGGGAGAAAGTGACCGTCTTTCTCCTCCCCACTTCACATAAGTCACCCGTGGGGCCCACCGACATCAGATGGCGACCACGAAGGGACTCAGGGCCCACCGACATCAGATGGATGGATGGATGGATGGATGGATGGATGGATGGATGGATGGATGGAAATATAGGTGAGTGGATGGATGCATGGGTGGACGGATGGGTGGGTGGGTAGGTGGATGAATGGATGGGAGGATGAATGGTTATGGGTGGGTGGATGGAAAGAGGGAATGGATGAATGGGGGGTGGATGATGCACGGGTGAGTGGGTGTGTGGGTTGGTGGGCGGATGGATGATGGATAGATATGGGTGGGTGGGGGGGTGGGTGAGTAGATGTGTGGGTAGGTGGACGGGGTATGGGCGGGAGGGCAGAGGGCTGACTAGTGGACGATGGTGTGTGGGGGAAGGGTGTGCAGAGGAGAGGCTCTTGTCACCTGTCCATAGAAGCCCTGGCCTGTCGCTCCCCTTGGCTCCCCTGGTGCTGTCATTCCCTCTGCTTCCAGGACAACTGAGTTGCAGACGCTCGGGCTGACCTGAGCACCGAATGCCCTGGGATCGGGGGCAGAAGCTCAGGGCTGCATAAATGGGTCCCGACTCTGGCCACCGGCTCCCAGAGTCGCCTTTTCTCTTCCTTGTCCTGAAATGATTCCTCCGACGCTTCCATGGGACCCTTGGCCAGGGCCGCTCCTGTGGCATCTACGTGGGTGAGTGATGCAGCCTGATTCATCCCTAGCCCCCAGGGCTCAGCCTTCACACAGAAACCGTCTCTCCGAGTCCGAGTGTCACTGTGTCCCGGGAAACATCTTCCGGGGTGACAGGAAGTGGATGGTCCAGGGAGCTCTGTTCCAAACCCCGCCCTTCGTGTCTCGGAATCAGAAGGAACAAGCAGCCACGGCAGAGGGGGCACCTGGTCTCTCGTCCACGTCAGGCACTCTCGGAGCTGACAGACTCAAGGATGGAGCTGGGGTCAGAGCCAAGCGAGCTAGATCCTGATCTCTATCTTTACATCTATCTGACGCCTGGGGCCCACCCTTCAGGCCCCCTGGACGGCAACACTGGCAAGTGATCTGGAGAATGGCTGATTCAGAAACAGAACTTAAAAACCCCTTTAGAAGGGAAATTTCCAGGACTGGAGCAATAGCACAGCGGGGAGGCCATTTGCATGCGGCCGACCGGGGTTGGGTTCCCAGCATCCCATATGGCCCCTGAGCATCGCCGAGTGTGACCCAAAAAGAAAAAAAAAAAGGAAAATTGCCTACAAGGGGGAGGGGAGCATGGTTGGTTGTGTCATTTGCAAAAGCTAGGCCAGGTCGAGCCAGAGACCACCCCAGGACTCCAGGGGGCTCTGCGGCCCCCGGCCCTTCTCTTCAGATCCGTTTTCCCTTCCCAACTGCATTTCACTGCACAACACACAAATGCCTTTTCTTTGTCCAGAGCAGAGCTCTTGCGTCCCGTCCCTCCCTTCTTTCCGCCCACCTCCACTCCTCCCCCTCCCCCCCCCCCCCCCGCCTCAAACTTGGAAATTGCCAATTCTCCCCTCCAGACCTGCACTTTATGCATGAGCGCGTGTTATTAAACAAACAAATTTCTACTATTCACCCACAGGCCACACGATGCTGTTCATCTGGTCGGGGGAGGGGACTCCTAAACAGTGCTCAGGGGCTCCTCTCCTCCCCTGGCCCACAGCGACCCGAGATGAGGGGCTGTGGCTGTGGTTGGTGTGGGAGCTCGGCCACGGGAGCTGGGACCTGGGCGGGCCACATGCAAGACGCAGTCCTGTGCCCCCACTCTCTCTCCAGTTCCCCTTTGCTCTAACCCAAGGACAGAGGCGTGTCCATGAAGCCCTCGTTCCTGCTGTCGCTGCCAGCACCTCTTCAGAAGTAACCAACCAGCACCCTGACAAAGTGGAAGCCCAGAAGGTGAAAAACATCAATAAATATTAGTTACTTTTCTAATTATCATCCTTTTTTTTTTTTTGCTTTGCTTCGCTTTGTTTGGAGGGTGGGATCATGCCCAGAGGTGCCCAGGACTGCCTCCTGGCTCTGCGCTCAGGAATCACTCCCAACAGGGGTCAGGGGACCCTATGAAGTGCCAGGGAAGGACCCCCGGCTGGCTCTGGGAAAGGCCCGTGTCCTCCCCGCTGTCCTGTCTCTCTGGCCCTATTCATCACGTTAATCAGGTGCTGCTCATTAAACGCAAGCCCTTGTTCCACTTGGGACTTCAGACTGAGGAAGAAAATAGAAAAAACAGGGAGACGAGGAGGCCAGAGTACTCGAAGAATGTCTTGAAGGAGAATGATTGGATGGGCTGGTGGGTGGGTGGGTGAGTAGATGGATGGGCTGGTGGGTGGGTGGATGGGTGGGTAGAGGGATGGGTTGATGGATGGATGGGTGGGTGTGTGGATATATGGATGGGCTCGTGGTTGGATGGATGGATGGATGGATGGATGGATGGATGGATGGATGGGCTAGTGGGTGGGTGGATGGGTGGATGGGCTGGTGGGCAGGTGGGTGAGTGGGTGGATGGATGGATGGACGGGTGGGTGGATGTATGGATGGGAGGGTGGATGGGTGGGTGTATGGATAGATGGGTGGTTGGGTGGAGGGGTAGATTGGCAGACAGAGAGAAAAACTACTGAATAGGTAGAAAGTCTGAAGGACAAACAAATGACTAGAAACCAGTATCAGCAACAAAATACAAAGCAGCAAAATACTTGAGTACCAGTGATCCAACACAAATGCACTGAGTCTCAGGGCGAGGGGACGCTCCCGCATGCACCCGACCATGAGGCTCCGTGCTCCATCGCGGGCACCAGAGCTAGTCTACCTCCTTGGTCCCGGCACGTAACACAGGGCTCGGCAGACTCGGCACTCGCTGGACTTAGTGATCATCGGATTCATATGTGTCAATGAATGGACATGTGGATGAAGGAACGGATGGATGGATGGATGGATGGATGGATGGATGGATGGATGGATGGACAGATAGATGGAAGGATGAAAGGATGGATAGATGGAGGGATGGAGGGAGGGAGGGAGGGAGGGATAGAGGGATGAATGGACGGACAGACGGATGGACAGATGGATGGATCGACAGAAAGATAGAAGGATGGAAGGATGGACGAACAGGGGTGTTTGCATGAGGGCGGGGGTACGGAGAGAGATGGCTGAACGGCAGTGAGGAAAGTGAATAATTAATTTGCCTGTTTATTTATCATAGGAAGGACTCACCTAGAGAGATTCTCCTAATAATAGACAAATGAAGATTATGAAACCACATCAGAGAACAGGATTAATCAGGCTGCTCTGGCTAATCACATTTGCGTGACAAAAAGGCATCTGTGGAAAATGCCCTTATTGACAACATGTTCCCATTGTTCGGCAGTTTGAGGAATGTTCCTAAGAAAACAGAGATGATCCATCTGACGCAGGCGGCTGCAGATGGAAAACACAAGCCCAAACCGTTAATTAGGAGGCAGCCCCAACGCCGGGTGAAGCAGAGAGCAGCTTCCGCCCGCCTTGTGAGGGGCGATAAAGTGGCCACACTGCATCCTTCTCTCTGAGCCCCCCGAATAAGCAGCTGTGGTTAGTCCAGGAACGGTATACACACGTGCACACACAAGTACACACGTGCACACACGTACACATGTGCACACGGAGACATGCACATGTGTGAACACACGCACACACGCGCACACTCATCTACACGCGTGTGCACACACAGGCATGCACACGCGTGCACGTACACACATATGCACACACATATGCACATATATGCACACATGCACGCACCCTTCCTACAGGGAACAACCCAAACACCCAATGCCACATACACATGGCCGACTGGTACGGAGCCATTTAAATGATCACGTTTTACGAGGACAGTCATTGGCACGAAGCACCCAGACCTTAAGCAAAGGCAAAGCCGATAATTCCACACTGTCAAGTCAGGGCGTAGATCCAGAGCCAAGAGGCCAGCACACGTCGGCGACGCTTGTGGACGATGCTGCACTGGACTCGAGTCCAGCTCCCTGCCCCACACACAGGCACAGGCCACGATTCGGACCACGCGCTCACTAGCCCCTAGTGGCGGGAACTCCTGAGAGAAGACCAGTGGCCCTGGGCATCCGGAACTCTCCAGAAGGGCATTTCCCTGAGCCTGATGGGCCCCCACAGAGGGTCCCAGGGCCAGCTGGGAGACACGCAGACCCTCACACACCCAACCTTTCATCCATCATCTCAAGCGAGTGCCAGAAAGGCAGACCCCGGGCCCATTCCCTCCACACCCCCCTCCCCACTCCCAACTTGGTGCTCCGGCTCAGGGATCAGTTCCCCACTCTGTCCTGCCAGAACGCCAGCAAGACTTTCACAAGCAAAGTCAGGAAGCCGGAAGGACGGGTGACGCTTTGTCTCTTTCATGTCCCGCTCACCATCCCTGCATGCAG
Source organism: Sorex fumeus (assembly GCF_029834395.1). Classification (NCBI taxonomy): domain Eukaryota; kingdom Metazoa; phylum Chordata; class Mammalia; order Eulipotyphla; family Soricidae; genus Sorex; species Sorex fumeus. Next base: position 4,217,738 of record NW_026606167.1, on the reverse strand, counting down.
GGAAGTGGCCACGCTGCGCCCGGCCCAGGGGAGTCTGATAGCTGCCCGCTGACTAGTCCTTGTCTATAAGGTGCTGGAATGATCCGGAGAGGATTAAGCCCAGCATGCACCCACACAAACGCAGTCTCCATCGCCCCCTTTTACTGAATGGTGGCAAATGACCCCCCTGGTTGTTCACACACAGGGAGACCAAAATCCCCACGCAAGGACCTTCCCAGGCAGCTGAGTGAGCAGAGCCCAAGGCCACACCTCAGGATCCTATCGAGGCAGAAGCCCAGAGGACGCTCAGGGGTGGCATGGGGCTGGCATCTGACCCCACCTGCTCCTGCGGGGGCAGCAGGACTCTGCCACTTGCCCTGACCACCCGTGACCTTCAGGATTTGTGTCTTCAGCCCAATAAGACAAATAATAATAATAATAATAAAACAACTGGACATGTGGGTATGATCATTCCTTCTCTGTCCTTCTCTGCAATGTTGCTTTTCTACTTTGTGAAGGGGGTGGGGGCAGTGAAAACCGGGCCAGGGTCCCAGGGCTGTTGGGAGGACTGGGAGGAAGGAGCCAGGAGTCAGGAGCGCAGCACGGTGCCGTCCCTCTGCAAGGGCTTACGGGAGCACCTCTGGCCTATTCAACACGGGCCGTACCTCATGCTGCAAGTCCCGAGGCCGCAGGGCGTGGGTGAGCACTGTCTCTGAGTCCTAGGGCCTAGCAGAGGGGTCGCCGTGCACCCCACTGCGGTTGGGGAACAGCGCATGTGTTTCTCTACACACGACCCTTCCCTGGCACAATGAGGCAGGCTGACCTGCAGGGCGAGGGGACGAGGGGAGAGATTGGCCATCGCCCTCTCCCCGGAGCCTTTCTCCCCGGCCAGCTCCATCCCACCCTGAGAGTCAGTTTCCTGCATGGACCCAGATCCCCCACAGCCAGGCTCTGCCCCTTCCGGGTTATTTTAAGCATCACCCTCAGCGGGAAGCCCAGGTGCCCTTCCACGAGCCACAGGGCAGCAGGGAACAGCCAGTGGCGGGTCCCTGAACCGGTCCTGAAGGGTGGGGAGAGGCCTCAGTCGTGGGTCCAGGCATCCGGGGGGCTGGGGAATGTCCCAGAGGGACCCACCCACAGCCCCAGGCTGCAGCCCAGACCAGAACTTACATGGGGCGGGGCCAGGGCCCCTCCTGGGGGGAGCAGAAATGGGGGCAGGCTTTGCCCCCAGAATAAACCCAGCTCTCGGTATTCGGCCTGTCCTGGGAGCAGCCGTGTTAAGTCCTGGGACAGAGGGACACAGGGGTAAAGGCTCCTCTCAGGCGGGGGCTGCAGGGAGGGGTCACTCCCCCGCTGCACCGCTGCTCGCTGTTCTTGGGGTGCAGTGAGAACAACAAAGCTACACCCCAACGGAGGCCCCAGACAACCTGCCCTGTTACTCAAAGACAGCGAATAAGCAATGCCAGGACCACCTCTCATGGGCATGGCAGGGACCCCAAATCCAGACCCTAAAACCGTTTCCCTAAAAGCTTGGTCTTTCTCTCGCCCTTTGTGTTGGAAAAACAAACTTTCCATCCAGGGCTGAGCCCCCGTCGAGAAGCCCCCTGCCCTGCCCTGGTGTTCCTGCGTACCGTACAGAGTCTGCGCCCAGGGTTGGAGACCCTGAGAGAAGCATCAAGCAGCTGCCCCCAGACTGCCAGGGGCATTGCGGATAGCCATGACCCCAGGTTCAGAGGCGACCAGAGAAACTGGGTTGGTGTCATCCCCGTGTCCAGCAAGAGGCTCCAGGTCTCGGGGCAGCCTCCATGGACTTGCCCACGCCCTTCTAGGTGGGCCCCTGGTCTCCACGTTCCCACGGGGCTCTCGCACACCCTCCTGAGCAGGTAGACCCACTGCAATGTGCCCCTTGCCCTGCCTGGACAGCGAGAACGCGGGGCTCCCCCATCTCCCCACCAGCGACTATAAAGCAGCATGTATGTCGTCCCCTGTCCATCGGCCCTTGGCACCCTCTGACAAGGCCCTTGCCCAGGCCCTGTGTCACGTCTGTGTAGTAGCAATAAGGCGCCCCACCCTGGGAGGCCGGCACAGAGGCTCTGCTCCAGGGCGATGGCACATTCCCCAAGTCCTTCCCAGACCCCCCACGCCACATCATCATCCAGAGTAGGAAGCCCAGAGCCAGGGGATGAGCTGCAGTGGCCGGCACATGTTCCCGGGCTCAAGCAAGGGAGGTGTGTGGGTGAGACCCACCCGTGCCCTGGGAGGCCTCGAGCCCAGCACCCCCTTGGGACGATGCCCACCAGCACCAGGAATGCCAGGGGAACGCTACAGGCTCCCACAGACAGCAAGCGTGCACCCAGCACCCCACCCAGGGTCTCCTTGTGTCCAGCACCCTGCGGACACAAGGAGGGACACATTGGGTTCTGCAGCTGCCACAAAGCCTCAGATGCTGCCCATGATGGGGGGGGACCCCGCAGGTCCTGACCACAGATGTGCCCACTCATTCACTTGCTGCTCAGAGGCCGCCCGCACCTCCACACTCTCATTCCCCACACCTGTGAGGGCAGACGCTGCCCACGGACACGGAGGAGCATCGATTCAGATGGGCGGACACCGCAGCCCCCGAACTCCAGGGCCTCTTACCTGCGTTTCTGGTCCAGGCCAGTAACTCCGCGGCACGGCCCTTGGGAGCTGCCCACAGTGTCCCTCTCTGCTCATGGGCCCCTCGGGGTGCACGCGAGGAGGGCAGCAAAGGGGGGGACGTGGGCTTCAGCCCCCCAGCCCCGCTTGTTAGTCTTCCCAGCGTGTGCCCAGGAGGAGGTGAGGCGAAAGTGGGCAGGGCATGGCCCACCTTGGGCCGGGGCAGAGACCCACGTGGGCATGTGCCTGCAGCTTCTAGAACCATGCAGAGCAGCAGGCGTGCGAGTGGGCCAGGGCTGCCATGGCGTTGGAGGGGGAGGAGCCGCCCTGCAGAGGCCTCCTCAGGACCCCAGGACACCGAGTAGCCCCGCAGGACGCAGCCAAAGACCAAGGGCCTGTACTGGACATCAACTGTGTCTGCTCCACAGGCCGCCCTGGGCAGTTCCCAAGACTGAGACGGACACAGAGGGCTGATGAGACCGCGGGAGACAGAACCAGCTGGTCCTCGAGCTGGTCCTCTGACTGGACTCTGGACATTAAAGGGAAAGGGTGGACATCAAGGCCGTTGGAAGGGAGGCGGGGCTGTACAAACAGAGAGAAAGGGAACTGAAAAGCCGGATGCCCACAGCTTCTAGAAGCACTGCAGTCTAGCTGAGTGAGTGTAGTTATATCCGAATATATGGCCTTACAGCATCACTCCCATCACAGTGTAGAAATAGATACATTATATCTACTGGCAGTATAGAAATGTATACATTGTTTCTACTGGCACACAGAAATGTATGCATTGTATCTACTGACAGCATAGAAATATATACATTGCATCTACTGACAGTATAGAAATGTATACATTGTATCCACTGATGCCTAGAAAGAGACATTGTATCTACTGACAGAATAGAAATGTATACATTGTATCTAGTGATATATTCACATGGATCATATAGAGAAATTCTGTTTTCTATAATTCACACATGTATCTAATTTCTATATTCCGTATTATTGAACATGTGACAGATTATCATTTATCAGGATGTGCAATTGCGTACTTATAATTAGAAAACGGGTTAACATGGGCTTTTTTCCCCTGGCAGCAAATTCCGTTGGAGAACTATAGTGAAAAGGATGAACGGACTGGAATCCCAGTGTCTAATAAAAGGTCAAAATTGTGCCGTCCAATTTATGACCAAAAGTTTCCATGAATTTGCCTCTCCCGAGCCGGCTGTTCCACGCTGATTTATCTGAACAAGTCATGCTAGACCTGAAGGTGACTCTGTTGGAATGGCATGTGGAGGATCACCGCCCCCCCCCCCCGAAAAGCATGTTTGGGGCTCAACTCGGAGACCCACAAGTGTGTGGAGAGGTGCAGGGAGCTGTGAGTGCTCCTAGCCAGAGACACAGCCTCACGTCTGACAGAAAATGCCAGACCGCTGGCAACCCTGAGCATTTCCAGATAAACCCCAACTTAGAGGCCATTCAGGGCCCTCTCAGCCTCTGGAGACGGCCTCTCTCCAGCTCTCCTCCCTCCCTCCCCTCTCTCTCTCCCCCTCCCCTCTCTCTCTCTCCCTCCCCCTCTCTCTCTCTCTCCCTCCCCCTCTCTCTCTCCCTTTCTCTCTCCCTCTCCTTTCTCCTTCTCTCCCTCCCTCCCTCACTCACTCACTCCCTCTCTCTCCCTCTCTATCTCCCTCTCTCCTCCCTTTCTCCCTTTTCCTTCCTCTCTCTCCCTTTCTCCCTTACTCCCTCCTTCCCTCTCTCCCTCCCTCCCCTCTCTCTCCTCCCTTTCTCAAAAAGTCTCCAAGTGAAAACTGCTCGGCTCCTGAAATTCTTTTCTGTGAGAAGACAAGGACCCGGGTGAGGCCTGGGACTGACTCTCCTTTCCTGCAAAGAGCAAACCCTCGCTCCAGCTCCAGCCTGAGTCCCAGGCTCCCCGGGCCATCGGGTGCTGGAGGTCAGCTCCTGTGCCAGGAAGGTCAAGTGGGCATCAGGCGTGGCTTGCCGGCCCCCTCGTGGGGCTGCCGTGCAGGGCCCCATCTCAGACTTCCTCAGTTCCAAGCTCCCAGCCTGTCCCAGATGGCAGAGGTGAATCAGGAGAATGTGGCCATCTCTCTCCTCTCCGCTTTACTGAGTCACCTGTGGGGACCACCAACATCATGCCGTAGGCCTGACTGAGGAAACGGTCTCTCTCACCGAGTCGTGCAGAGCACGGCTAACCGCGGCCTTGCCGGCACTCACGGCCTTGTCCTGAGATAAGCGAGTCTCAGGGTGCTCCCAGGCCCCCGGCTGGGTCAGGCGCTCTTTCCTACAAGAGAGGGGGCTCTTTCATGAGCACAGCGGGTGGCTAGGAGCAGGGCCACTGAGGTTGCCTGTGAGGCTGTGCCAGCCCTGGGAGGTGGAGGCGGGTCGCAGCTCAACAACAGAGGAGAAATTCGCCTTCCTCATATGAACTCCAGACAGAAAGCACCAGTGTCCCCCGTAGAATGCAGACACAGGGGCTGGGCTGGTGGTCCAGCGGGTACACTCCTGTTCTGGCCCTTAGGGCCCGCACTCTGGGGCTGCCCCTGAGGACCATGCTGCAGGCACGAAGGCTGGCCTCGACCGGAAGCCCTCGCCCTCCCGCAGTACAGTGAGACATTAACTGTTGATTCTGTAACACTGAAGCCTTCCTTTCACTAGCGGTAACCAGCTTTTGTTTGGTTTTTGGTTTTTTGTTTGTTTTTTTGCCCCTCCTTTCCAAACAAATAGCAGTTCTTTCTTCCCCAGGTTTTTTTTTTTTCTTTTTGGGTCACACCCAGTGAGTGATGCACAGGGGTTATTCCTGGTTCATGCAATCAGGAATTACTCCTGGCAGTGCTCAGGGATGCTGAGAATGGGATATGGGATGTGGAAATTGAACTCAGGTCGGCTGCGTGCAAGGCAAACGCCCTACCTGCTATGCTATCGCTCCAGGCCCTCTTCCTCAGGTTTTAATGGGTTCAGCCGCAGGCCCTTTGGGGGAGGCATTTCTCTATGAAGACTGAGGAGGCAGCTTCAGGGACCAGCCGCGGGGAGCTAAGGTGTCCCCCCGAAACGCACAGGGCGCCGCGTACTACAAGGGGGAGGCATTTCCGCGTCCTTCTCAATGGAACTTTCCGTCCCCGGGAGGGCATTCACCGCCCGCCCCCACCCCGGCCCTGTCTCCCCTCTTCACTCTCGCTGTTCGGGGGGAGCCCGGCCCAGCCGACACGGGCGGTCTCCGCCTTTAGAGGACGAGGCTCGCGGGCACGCAGGGCGCCCGGGATGAAAAGGCAGATGAAAAGGCGGCTTCACTCCCGCGTGGACACACCGTCCGCCAGGCGGGAGCCTGAGATGTGAGGACTTCTATTTTTACTGTCTCCTCTCAGGAGCGCCGGCAACTTAGCGGGCAGGGAATTGATGGCCTGCCTGATTTTATAACGGGGCTGGGCTGGCCGAGGGCGCCGCCACCGCCGCCGCCCTTCTCGGATGCCCCAGCCCTTGTAATTGCCTGGCATTTCGGCCGTGCCATGCGCTCGCCCGGCGCCCCCGCCCCGCCAGCCCTCGCCACACCCCCCACACCCCCAAGGACAGCTGCCGAGGCCTCGTTTCATAATGCGGCGTGATGGAAAGTCAAGGGTGAAGTTCAGCCCGTTAAGTCTGAAGCAATTACCTTCCCCTGCAGATACAGGAGAGCGCCAGCTCCCCTGGCAGAGACGCCGAGAGCCATATGGCCAGCTTCCGCCCGGCCCCAGGGCAGCGCGGGGGGAGCCCTGGGCACAGGCCCAGGCTGGCACCGTGCACCCCCAGCCACTTCTGGCCAATACTTGTCTATTTCTGGAAACTCACCTGCCCTTTCCGGCGGGCGATCCTGAGAGCGGAAACTCTGACATAACGAGCGCCAGCTGCCGGGGGCACGTGTTCCCAGCCCTGGAGTTCGCACCCCCAAGACCCAGGACCCTGGGACCCCATCTCCCGGGCTGCCCTTAGCCCCCAGCACCATGGCCACGTCCTGCCAGGCTGTGGGAATCAGGGAAGGGGCAGGCGGGCGGGCTGGCCTGGGCAGGAGGGAGGGGGTCCTGCTGGCCCCCGGGGGCCAATGGCTGGGACTGGACAAGCCTTAGACACAGGTGCTCGGGGAGTCACAGACCACCGGAGAGACGGGCCAGCCAGCACTGAGAAGAGCACAGCCCAGGTCACTGGGGAGCATGGAGCAGCCCCTGAGCACTGGCGGGCCCCCCCCCCAAACCCCCAAATAAAAATGTTATTGGAAGGATTGTGAGCTGAGGGGCTGGAGTGACTTCTAGGGACTCATCTCAAAGGTGACAACCATGGGGCGGGGGGTAGCGGGTGCCTGTGCCCAGGGTGAACCCAGCAGGAGGCGGAACTGAGGGAGCTGTTTGGGGAGCTGAGGATGGAGAGGAAGAAAGAGAAGGAGAAAGGGAGAGGAGGGAGGAAGGAGGGAGGGAGGGAAGGAGGGAGGGAGGGAAGGAGGGAGGGAGGGAGGGAAGGAGGGAGGGAGGAAGAGAGGGAAGGAGGAAAAATGGGAGGAAGGATGGGAGGAAGGAGGGAGGGAGGGAGGGAGGGAAGGAAGGAAGGAAGGAAGGAAGGGAGGGAGGGAGGGAGGGAGGGAGGGAAGGAGGGAGGGAGGAAGAGAGGGAAGGAGGAAGAATAGGAGGAAGGATGGGAGGAAGGATAGGTGGAGGAAGGGAGGGAGGATGAAGAGGGGAAGGAGGAAGGGAGGAAGAAGAGGGAGGAAGGAGAGGGAGTGGAGGAAGGAAGGAAGGAAGGGAAGGAAGGGAGGGAGGGAAGGAAGGAAGGAAGGAAGGAAGGAAGGAAGGAAGGAAGGAAGGGTAAGGAAGGAGGGAAGGAAAGAAGGAGAGAAGGAGAGGGAGGGTGGGAGGGAGGAAGGAAGGAAGGAAGGAAGGAAGGAAGGAAGGAAGGAAGGAGGGAGGGAGGGAGGGAGGAAAGGAAGGGAGGGAGGGAGGGAGGGAAGGAAGGAAGGAAGGAAGGAAGGAAGGAACAGAAGGGAAGGGAAGGGAGGGAGGGAGGGAGGGAAGGAAGGAAGGAAGAGAGGGAGGGAGGGAGGGAAGGGAGGGAGGGAGGGAGGGAGGGAGGGAGGACGGAAGGAAGGGTAAGGAAGGAGGGAAGGAGAGAAGGAGAGAAGGAGAGGGAGGGTGGGAGGAAGGAAGGAAGGAAGGAAGGAAGGAAGGAAGGAAGGAAGGAGGGAGGGAGGGAGGAAAGGAAGGGAGGGAGGGAGGGAGGGAGGGAAGGGAGGGAGGGAAGGAGGGAAGGAAGGAAGGAAGGAAGGAAGGGAGGAAGGAAGGAAGGAAGGAAGAGAGGGAGGGAGGGAGGGAGGGAGGGAGGGGAGGGAGGGAGGGAGGGAGGGAAGGGAGGGAGGGAGGGAGGGAGGGAGGGAGGAAGGAAGGAAGGAAGGAAGGAAGGAAGGAAGGAAGGAAGGAAGGAGGAAAGGCAAACCCAAAAACGCTCAGAGACTGAGAGCTGTGGGAAATGACCCCAGGTTTTAGGGGACACGGTGGCAGCTGGAAAGGAGAGGACCACGGTCCAGCTCCTGACCCTGGCCGGAAACAAACTCACGCCTGGACATCCCCGAGCAACCGCCCAGAGCCCTGTCCAATCAGTGGGGTCAGGCGCCAGCCCTGGGATGTCCACCAGGCCCAGCCTAGCGGGCATCACTTCTCCCGGGCAGCTGCCATGCTCTCCCTCTCCTGCTCCCTCAGAGAGAGCCCAGCCTGTGTTCAGCCCGGGTTCGATTCCCAGAACCGCCGAGCACCACAGGGAGCAGCCATGAGTCCCGGGGCAGGAGTGGGTGTTTGGGGCAACAGAACTGGGCCTTGCAGATATGCGCTCAGACGCTGTGGCCATGCCGGAGTGTCTGCATCTGGTCAGCAATAACGTCCCAGCACAGAGAAACACCCACCCAGGGCCCAGGGCCCACGGCCAGGATGCTGCCGGCACAGGAAGCTCAGGAGGGGACATGCTCATTCGTACCCGCGTCCACTCCAGCTGCAGCGTACACAAGCAAAGCCAGCGCCAACGCCAAGCTTCACCAGTTCTGAGCCACTGCCGGAGCGCAGCACGAGGCCCTGGGGAGTGGACGGGCACGCGGAAAGCTCTGGATGCGTCCATGCCGGGAGGTCATCTCTATACCTGCACACGCAGGGGCGAGCCACAGCCCCACCATGCAGCCTGGGATAGGTTAAAGAAGTTCCAGGCCCTCCAGGCCAACACCCCTGTCAGTTCGAGCCTCCTGCAGAGCCCCCTGGATGGAGGCAAGCGGCCAGGACGGGCTGTTTCCAGGGCAACCGGCTCAGTGATCCCGGCCGGTGATGGCCAGCCAGGAAAGGCCGTGGGCGGGGATCAGGACTCTCGCTGGGAAACAGGCAAAGCAAAGGCAGGGGCCAAAGAGGAGGCACAGCTGGCCAAGCACTTGCCTTGCTCTCCGCCAACCCTGGTTCGACCCCTGGTCCGGTCCCCCAAGCACTGCCAGGAGTGAGTCCTGAGCACTGAGCCCAAGAATGAAGTCCAAGGAAGTCTGACTCTTGTAGGCAGAGAAGTGCAGTGACAGTCCCCCCGTTCCCGTCCTCCCTGCCCCTCCCCTGGAATCCGCCCTGACGTCCCCTGGGAAGGGACCAGCCACACCGTGTCCACGCGGAAGAATTTATAGGTCATCGAGCCTGTCCAGGAGCTCGGACTGGGGCTGCCTGGGAAGTAAGGAAACTTGGGGTGCATCTGCCTGATTTTCTTTTTTTTTTCTTTTTGGGTCACACCTGGCTGTGCACAGGGGTTACTCCTGGCTCTGCCCTCAGGAATTACATTACTCCTGGTGGTGCTCAGGGGACCATATGGGATGCCGGGGAACAAACCCGGGTTGGCGCATGCCAGGCAAACGCCATCCCCGCTAAGTTATCACTCCGGCCCCACATCCGCCCGACTTTCACTGAACATGCAGATGGCCAGAAGTCGGCGGGTGGCCAGGGCCAGGCCAAGGGCAGGGGCCAATGCCGTCCCACGTGCCGTGGGAGCCAGCAGATCGGTGGAAAGATCCAAACAGTGGGAGTGGGGAGCAGCCGTAGACGCCTGAACTGTCCTGTCCTCTCTGGGCTCAGGGCTTCCCACGGTCCTCAGAGACCCGCCGTGCGCCCTGGGGGCTTCTGTGCTGGGGAATAACCGAGAACCTCAGGGAGGTCTTTTCTGGCCTTAAGGTAATAAAAGTGGGTTTAAGTTTCCTGGAGCCAAACGGTCCCTCACATTGATGCTGACTTGGCATTGCCTAGCAACAGAGTAGGGAGGCAGGCTGCTGCTCCCTGTGCCCCGGGCCAGGCAGGAAACAAGAGCCGCGTCTATTGAGCGGCCAGCCCCGAGCTGGGACCCAAAGGGACACTCCGCCGAAGGTCGAGGACAGTCGGGATCAGGAGTTCAGGAGTCTCCAAGGTCAAGGGCAAGCATCCCACCCAGAGGCCGAGTGATCATCTAAAACAACAGGAAGTTGGGGCTGCAGCAACAGCACAGCGGGTAGGGCGTTTGCCTTGCACGCAGCCAACCCGGGTTCGATTCCCAGCATCCCATATGGTCCCCTGAGCACCGCCAGGAGTAATTTCTGAGTGCAGAACCAGGAGTAAATCCTGAGCATTGCCGGGTGTGACCCAAAAAGCAAAATAAAATAAAACAATAGGAAGCTCCTGAGGGGGCTTCACGCCAAGCATAGAGGGAGCTTTGGGCATAGAGGGGGCTTCATGCCAGCCAGGCCCGGGTGCGACCTCGACTGCCCTGTTTCGTTCTCATTCATTCCCACACTCGCGCTGGGAGGTCTCCGCAATTCTCACCAGTTCCCCGGGGCAGGAGAATTTGACCCTCTTCCCCAGACAGGAGCTAAGAGAAGACCCCAAACAGCAGCTGGAAGCCAGGCCCTCCCCTCCGAAAACAAGAGGAGCTTTCGTTTCTGTTACATGTTTCTAAAGGAAGGGGAGAGAAACCCTGATTCTTTCTGCAATTTTAGGGTCAAACAGCACCAGATACCTTATTTCTTTAAAACCTTGTGTCCTATATCTGTTTCCAAGACAACACATCACGGCAGGCAGAGTGTGGGTAAAATCAGTGATGTCGGGAGCCGGGAGCTTCCTCCCCCTGTTGGGGGCCAGAATGCCCTTCATCGGCAAGCACAGGGGAAAGTCGTTATAATTTTATACTTGCTGCATAACAAACGCGCCTTTATTCTCCTTCCAAGTCATGATGAGTCTCAGGATACACCTTCTATTCCTGGAATCAGAGCTAAGCGCTCGCCGAGTGTGGAAAGTGATATCTAAGTGGTCTTGAGTTGTGAAATGTGCATTATCCGAATGGTGAACTTGGCGGAAACAGATAAACAGATGGCCCAGTTTCAGATTCTAAAAGTAAAACAAAGTAGAGGACGAAAGAAGAGACATATAACACACACACACACACACACACACACACACACACACACACAGATGTCGGTTTGAATAGCTGCACATGTCAAAAAATATACCTATTTATTCGATACGCCAGACACAGTAACAACAAAGTCTCCAATGGAGACGTTACTGGGCCCGCTCGAGCAAATCGACGATCAACGGGAGGGCCTTTACTTTACTTTTACCCAGAGATCCCATTTATACACAGTTCCGGGTTCCTGCCCACAAGCAAAACGAAACTGGGAATATTCCTCCTTCAAAGCACTCATTTTCTGTTAAAAAGGGGGAAAAAATCAAAACAAAACAAACCAAAAAAACCCCACAAACTGGAAAACGCTGAGTAAACAAAACGTTGAAAAGAATCAAATCAAATCAAATACTAGGAGGGGGACTGGGGAACTGGGCCATGTCCGTGGATGAGCTGAGCCCCACCTCAGCACCTGTGGATTTTCATGCCACACCCCCCCTCACCCCTCCGCAGCTCTTCGAGAGAGAATTCATTCATATCATGATGGGTTTTGCTCTTGCCTCAGAAGTCAGGGTTACTCAGCTCCTGTGCTCAGAGCCCCCCCTTCATCATCACCTCGATTTCCAGCGCAGCTCTTCAATTCAGGGGGAAATGAAAACCTTCACTCTAAGTCCATGTTGAGTTATTCGCCTCTCTCTGCCTCCCCTCTGCCAATTCCTGACCCCATATACGAGGTGTATATGCAGAGACCGCCCCAGGAGCGTGCGAAGGGGAGAGCTGCGGTGTAATTAGCAGCATGAGTCCTGGATGCTTTTGCCAAGACGTGACCTTTGTTTCTAGCTGTTGCTTAGACCGATTCCCCCAGCTATGGAGTCTAGAGCCCATGTGCCCGGTTCATTCATAAGAATGCAGGGTGAAGAATTTAAGCAAAACAGTGTTGTCTTGAATAAATTACTACAGATGGTGGGTGGGCGGGTAGAAAGCAGGATGGATGGATGGGTGGGTGGGTGTGTGGGTGGGTGGGTGAATGGACAGATGGGAGGTTGATGAATGACAGCATGCATGGATGGATGGATGGATGGATGGATGGATGGATGGATGTCAGGGAGGATGGAAGGATTGATCGATCAATGGATCAATTGACTGATGGATGGGTCGATGGATGGATGGATAGATGGATGGATGGATGGATGAATAAATGAATGGATGGGTGGATGATTTGATGAACAAGTGCAAGAATGGGTGGACGGGGGTGGATGAATAGATGGGTAGGTGATGAATGGATAAATGATAGACGAGTACATGGATGAGTGGATAGGCAGGTGGAGGAATGGATGAATGTCAGGACAGGCATGAATGGATGGATAGATGAATGAATTGGATGGATGGATGGATGGATCGATGGATCGATGGATCGATGGATGGATCGATGGACCGATGGGTGGGTGGATGGGTGGGTGGATGGATGGATCGATGGATCGATGGATCGATGGATGGATCAATAGATGGATCGATGGATGGATCAATGGACCGATGGGTGGGTGGGTGGATGGATGGATGGATAGATGGATGGATGGATGGATGGATGGATGGATGGATGGATGGATGGACCGAAGGGTGGGTGGGTGAGTGGGTGGATGGATGGATGGATGGATGGGAAGATGGATGGATGGATGGATGGATGGATGGATGGATGGATGGATGGATGGACCGAAGGGTGGGTGGGTGAGTGGGTGGATGGATGGATGGATGGATGGATGGGAAGATGGATGGATGGATGGATGGATGGATGGATGGGTGGGTGACGGGTGATGTCAGGATGACTGTCAGGATGGATAGGTAGCTTTAGAAGATGGGGGTCGCAGGGGAGTGAAGGAAAACAAGGAAACAATCAAAACCAATAAACACATTCATCTTAGTAGAAAACAGTTTGCTCCAATCATTTCTTTGATTAAAAATCATGTGCTGGCACTTTTTCATTCTGTGCCTAGCCCCAGCCAGCCAGTCCTAGAACTCTCAGCTTCAAATATAATCCCTCTTTTCCGGAACTTTCCTGGGCGTCCGCCCGCAGCGTCTGTGGCGGTGCCCTTTGAAATCTACGTCCTTTCAAGTGTGAAAAGTCCGGGTCAGGCCTTTGTCTGAAGTGAAGGCTTCAGGCTTTTACTTCTCTCTGAAGATCTCCCCTCATCCCTGACCTCACCGTCAGCGAGACAGCTTGTCCCGTATCTGGGAGGGAGCTGCGCGGTAGCCTCCTTCTGGGAACCTGAATAAAGTCATGCAGGTCCCCACAGGAGAGCCCCCGCCACCGCCGGAAAATCCCAGCAAGGCCAAGAGCCTTGACAAAATGACAAAATGGTAGGGCACTCGCTCTCTTGGCCGCGGGAGACAATTCTCCAGTCCGTGGGTGCCCGTGCGCCCCCCCCCCCCCCAGCCAACTCTGATCTCCCTCCAATCTTGTCATCTCTTAGAGAGAGACGCATCATAACCATGGCAGGGCTGGGAGTCCTGGGGGCCCAATGCCACAGTCACACCACCCCAATGCCTGCTCGCTCTTGCTCTCTCTGTCCCTCTCTCTCCCCCTCTCTCTCCTCTCTGTCTCTCTCTGTCTCTGTCTCTCTCCTTCTCTCTCTCCCTCTCTCCCCCTCTCTCTCCCTTTCTCACTGTCTCTCTCTCCCTCTCTCTCCTCCCTCTCTTTTTCTCTCCCTCCCTCTCTCCCTCTATACCTCTCCCCACTCTCCTCTCTCTGTTTCTCTCTGTCTCTGTCTCCTCTGTCTCTGTCTCTGTCTCTGTTTCTCTCTGTCTCTGTCTCTCCTCTCTCTGTCTCTCTCTCTCTCTCTCTCTCTCTCTCTCTCTCTCTCTCTCTCTCTCCAGTTATAGACAAGAACCTGCCTGGCTTGTCTCAACCTTTAATTCCCAAAGCCTGTCCCCACACCTGTCACTCCGGAGCCCCTCAATAAATATTAGTTTGGAATAAATGAATGAAGGGGGCAGATACAGTAGGGAGAAGAATGAATCTTATTAAATTTAGTCTGATATTAGAATAGGATTAGAAAAATCCTTGGGGGGTTGGAGCTTATTAATAAACAGTTGCATGATATTAAACTAGGAAGACAGGAGGAAAAAAAAACAGCTCATTATTCTGACTTTCCTTCGGAACCTAGCGCTGCGCGGGGAGGAGATATATTTCAGCCTGTAAATACCAGCATTAGTGTGCGGCCCCCACGCAATCTAATTTACTCTCCGGCGCGATCCGTCACTGCTCAAGTATGTTTTTGCTTATAGGGATCATAAAAAAAAATCATGTGATTTATTGCTTCCCCCCCGTGTTCTCTGGGAACGTTCAGTTAGACATGAATCTCTTTCTCGGGGTGGGGGTGGGGGGCACACGGGTTCTAGTGAGGAGGCATTTACCCACCCGAAGGGAAGTCTCGGCCCAGAGAGGGGTCCTGTGGGTGGGTGTTTCATGGGAGGGGGGGCGGGAAGGGGACACTCCAGGAGCTGCACCCCCACGCGAGCTCCGGGTCTCAGCAAGCGTGGCTCCCTCTGAAGGTCGAAGTCAGCGAGAAGACAGCGGGGAAGCACTTGTGGACACAGGGCCGACTCGGGTCCAACCCCCCAGCAGCAGCCTGAGTGGGCCCTGGAGCCCACCAGGAGTGAGCCCTACGTGCAGAGCCAGGAGCAAGTCCCGCTGTGACCCCAGACCCAAACAGAAGGAAATGAACGCTAACCCCAGCTCTCTCCTCTCCCTGACCGTGGGCCGGCCCTGTGACGGCGACGGGGGTGCAGGCGACACCCTGGACCTTGGAAGCAGGCTCCAGGGACCACCGACCTCTCCCCTGGGGTCTGCAGGTCAGCGGGCGGCTCCCCTGCCCCTGCAAGGTCTGGAGTTGGGGGGATTGGGGAGTGCCCAGCCAAGGGCCTGGGGCCTGCAGGGCTGAATCTGGGGCTTGCTTCTCTTCCCCAACAGAAGCCTCTGCCAGACCTCCTTAGGGCCCCTCATCCTAGCACAGATGGTGAAGGAGGGAGAGGTGGGAGCAGGGGGAAGGAGAGAAAGTGAGGGGGAGAGAGAGGGAGGGAGTGGAGAGGGCGAGGGGACAGATGCAGGCAGGGTCGGAGCAGGGAGAGCACGGGAGCCAGACAATGTGCAAGAACACCAGCCCCGTAGGCCCATTTATGCCCATATCAAATCAGATGTTTTGCCCACAGACTCAGTCACCACTTCCACCCCTCCAACAGACAGCCACACCTCGGTCCAAACGGGCAGAGTCCTGGGTGTGGATCCCGGGCAGAGGGGACTCCGGTGCTCAGAATCACAGTAAGCAGGGCGTGGGAAACAAGGACTTCGGAGTGATGCTGGGGGGGAGGGGGGGCGCCCACTGCCTGGCACAGCTGTCCCCTGAGGTCAGGATGCAACCCCCTCCCCGACCCTCCCCGCACCCACGGGGACAGCCTGGCTCCAGCCCTGATGTCACGGTCCTGGAGTTCTGATTGGCCAGAGACCAACAGGGAGCCCCGGGGCACCTGAGACCTGCCTGGAGGCCCCAAAATAAATACATTCAACAAGATTAAGGAAATAATAATAATATTGCCTCGTACATTTAAACATGAGTTCAGTTGGATGGAGAAACATCAACAGTGACTCACCATACATGATGCTTATTAAATGTTGTATTATGTACTATATTATGAGACCCATTGCATTTACTGTATGAACAGGGTGAGAGACTGAGTTCATCATGTCGACCAAGACCATCCATGGTAACACACAGTTCCAGAAGGCTGAATCTAAACGTTGGACTTGGGAGTCTCCCGGTGGATGGTTCCACAATGAGATTGACCACATCACATTCAATCGACGGTTTTGCCTGACCAATGTTGCTGTTGTCCCAAAATTCCAAACGGGATCGAACCACCGTCTCCTTCGTGCAAAGTTCTACTTCACAGAGCGGGGAGAAAGGGCTGCAAAGTTTAAGAAGAGAACTCCCAGAACGACCCCCAACTGGGAGCTCTTTGGCACTATTGCAGCAACATGGGAAGATGCCGTCCTTGACAACATTGATGAGGAATACGATCGACTGGTTCAGCACCTCCATGATTGTGCGAGGAACGCCAAGAGAGAGATAGCCACAAAAAAAGCCTGTCTTCAAAAACTCTTGAGCTTATTCGCCAACGTGGCTTTGTGCAAGACTCAGGCAACCACAAGCGAATGTCCAAGCTCGCAAAACAGTACAGAGAAGAAATAAAGGAAGACCTCAAAGAGAGAAGAGCAGCAGTGCTAGCAGATGCGGCAGAAGCCGGGAAAAGCATTCACAATGCCCGCCTATCCTTCGCCAACTACAAGACCAAGAGGACTGCCCTCCGACATCCTGATGGATCTATAACATCTTCCAGAAAGGCAATGGAGAAGATTATCCATGACTTCTACTTGGATCTCTTCGATAGCCACGTCCACCTGCCAACATACCAAATTCCGCAGGATGGATATGTCGTTCCCAACATTCTCCCTTCTGAAATCCGACACGCCATTTCGTGAGTTAAGAAGCAAACAGCACCAGGCCCAGACAAGGTCAGACCTGAACACCTGAAGAATCTACCATCGGTACTCATCAATACACTGGCTCGGCTCTTCACATGCTACCTGTCTGAATGCAAGGTTCCTTCCCAGTGGAAAACCAGCAGGACTACTGTACAAGAAGGGAGACATCCATGACATTGGCAACTATCGCCCGATCTGCATATTATCTGTCATATACAAGCTGTTCACTCGAGTCATCCTGAATAGGATTGGCAGAACATTAGATGAAGGACAACCATGCGAGCAAGCAGGGTTCCGCAAAGGATTCAGCACCATCGACCATATCCACACGATAACCAAGCTCATTGAGGTTTCTCGGGAATTCAAGATGCCACTCTGTCTAACGTTCATTGATTTAAAGAAGGCCTTTGATTCTGTTGAGACTGAAGCAGTCACTGAAGTCCTAGCAAAAGAGGGCGTTCAAACTCAATACATCAGAATCCTCCATGAGCTGTATTATGGATTCACTACCAGGATCTCGCCATTCTACAAAGAAGTGATCATCCATGTCAAGAGAGGGGTTCGGCAGGGTGATACCATTTCAACAAAACTCTTCAGCACCACCCTCGAACCACCCTCAAGAATGTCATGCAAGGACTGGAATGGGAAGGAATGGGAGTGAAGATAGACAGTTGGCAAGTACACCACCTCCGCTTTGCTGATGACATTGTTCTAATGACACCAAACATTAGCCAACTGGCACAAATGCTGGCCGACTTCGACCCTGAGTGTGGAAAGGTCGGACTACAGCTGAATCTCACGAAGACAATGTTTATGAGAAACAGTCTTGTTCCTGATGTTCCAATCGCTCTCAACGGAATGAACATCTCCGAATGCAACAGTTATGTGCACCTAGGTCGAAAGTCAACATGACGAATGACCTGGCACCTGAGTTGCACGGGAGGAAGAGAGTGGCTTGGAATGCCTTCAAGAGCATCGAAGAAATAGCTAAGAGGACGAAGAACCTCCAGCTCCGGGCACATCTCTTCGATTCCACTGTTCTTCCTGCATTAACATATGCCTCTGAGACCTGGGCCCTATGAAAACAGGATAAGAACACTATTCAGGTCTCCCAAAGAGGAATCGAAAGGGCTATGCTTGGAGTATCACGCTTCACTCAAATGAGTGAAAGAATCTGGAGTTCCAACCTCCATCGACGGTCAAGAATCAGGGATGCTGTCTCGTTTGCCCAGGCATTGAAAATCAGATGGGCTGGACACGTAATGAGATTTGGAGACAACTGCTGGACTAGATCCATTACCAACTGGATTCCACGGGGCGTCAAAAGATCGCGTGGCCGTCCACCTACGAGATGGTCAAACTTCTTCGTCAAGACCCTGAATGATCAGTTTGAGACTCTTCATGTTCCTAGAATGAGCAGATGCCATTGGGCTACACTTGCACACGACAGGGATGAATGCAGACATTACTGGCGCCCGCTAGAGCAAATTGATGAGTAACAGGATGTCAAGTGATCAAGTGAAGTACTATATTATCACATATAGTTATATATTATATACTTATTATACACGTTATGTATTATATATCATGTATAATATGTGGCAGAGCCTGGCAAGCTCCCCATGGTGTATTCGAAATGCCAAAAACAGTAACAAGTCTCACAATGGAGACATTACTAGTGCCCGCTTAAGCAAATCAACGAACAACGGGATGACAGTGCTATAGTGACAGTATAATATATACACAATATAACATATTATATATATTATATATGTTATACATCGGGTTGGAGAGATAGCACAGTGGGTAGGGCGTTTGTCTTGCACAAGGCCTACCCAAGTTCCATTCATCTGCAAAGACTGGCAAGTTTCCCTTGACATAGTCGATATGCCAATCACAGTAACAACAAGTCTCACAACTTGTTGTGAGGCGTTATGAGACGTTACTGGTGCCTGCTTGAGCAAATCGATGAACAACGGGAGGACAGTGCTACAGTGCTACAGACATACATTAGCCTGTGTCATGCATATGGTTTGTGAAAAAAACAAAACAAACTCTCAGATGATCAGTGCAAAAGAAAGGTGACCCCGAGAGCTTGGGGGTGTCGCCTGGATGCTGTGAATGCAAACTGAGGACAATTTGGTCATCTCAAGTACAACAGAGACCCTCCCCCTCGCCCAAGGCTCTGCCCTCCATACTTTAAACCCGCATGACATGACCTCAATGCAGTTTTTTAGTCACCTACGTAGGTCTTAGAGCAAGTGCTCTACCACCACAGAAAGTAAATGAATTCAAATAAAAGTGTGTGTCTGCGGGGAGGGGGGGAATGAGACGCTAGAGACTCCCTTGGAGACCAAGGGCCAGAGCACAGCCATGAGCCAGGCCTGCGTCCGAATCAAAGACACTCATGAACCCAAGGGGCTCCTTAGAGGGTCTCTCCACACAAGGCAGGAATCTGGGCACCCCCAGCAGTGCTCAGAGCCTACTGGGATCAC
This sequence comes from Sorex fumeus, assembly GCF_029834395.1. Lineage (NCBI taxonomy): Eukaryota > Metazoa > Chordata > Mammalia > Eulipotyphla > Soricidae > Sorex > Sorex fumeus. The sequence continues at coordinate 4,198,676 of NW_026606167.1, read as the reverse complement.
TCCTGGCTCTGTGCTTGGGGATCAATCCCAGCTCTGTGCTCGGGGATTGCTCCGGGCTCTATACTCAGGGTAACTCCCAGCTCTGTGCTCAGGGATCACTCCTGGCTCCATGTTTAGGTATCACTCCTGGCTCCGTGCTCAGGGCTCACCCCCGGCTCTGTGCTCAAGGCTCATTCCTGGAAGGACCCGAGGGGGACCATATGCGGAGGCAGGGATTGAGCCCGGGTTAGTTGCACGCAGGGACTGTGCCTCAGCCCTGCATTCTCTCTCCAATTCCCTCTTTTCCACGTGCTCTGAGCTGGGCCTACTGAGCCATTTTCCTACAGAAGCCCTGGAGAACCCGGCAAGATGGGGATAATGGCCCGAACTGTCTCTGCCAGGCTCCCCCTTCACACCCTGCATTGAGCTGGCATCCGGGGGGGGGGTGGGGGCACTGGTGTCAGCCAAGACCACCCCAGACAGAGCCGAACAATAATGCGGAACAATAATGCGACGCCTTTGAAGTGCTAAGAGAACTCACGCTCTGCCTTTGAAGTGCACGAATTAATTATCGGCAGGAAAGAGTGGGAGCCCGGACCTGCCTCATCTAGGTACTCATACCCCAACGCTTCCCAACTACCCCCCTCAACTTCGCAAAGGTCGCCGCTCTGTAATGAAGGAGAAGTGTCGCAGGAGGTCACGGTATATTAAAAGCGAGCAGGATTTTTACGAGTTTACCGCAAATAAAAATTTCTGCGAGGAATTTATTAAGCTGAAGCAAGGTTACAGAGTTATTAGTGGTGTTTTAATGCTACCTTTATTAATAATAACCTTTTCGGGATGCATCATTTGATAGGGCCCGTACTTTAATCCAGAACTCTGTGTCCAGTGTTATTACCAAAAACATTAAACAGTGAAGACTCGGGACAAATCACTGCCGATCGGCAAAGACGCATTCGCCTTGGAGAGGAAGGAGCAGAGTCAGAGAGAATTTGGAGGCTCCGGCGGAGCAGGGCGGGGAGCTTGGCCGTCTAGGGGAAATCTCTTCTCTGAGTCAGACCTACTTTTTTGCTCTTTCCAAAGGCCCAGAGCCCGCAGGAGACAGGAGCCAGAACCTTCTGCAGGACCACTCAGCATTCACGACAACTGATGAGCCAGGAGAGATGGAGAGAGATCAGAACGCAAACCCCTGCTCAGCTGAACCGCCTAACCCTGGTCCACGTGCTCTCCCGGGCCAGCTTCCCACTGGGTACAATGACCCTATCCCGGGATTACATGGATTCTAGGCAGCCATTGTGTGGAGAAAATTCCTGGCACACAAAACTGAAATGTAAGTGACATATGTTTTCAGTTTAACCGTGTTAAAAATCCTTGCCCAGGGCTGGAGCGATAGTATAGCAGGTAGGGCGTTTGCCTTGCACACGGCTGACCCGGGTTCGATTCCCAGCATCCCATATGATCCCCCGAGCACCTCCAGGAGTAATTCCTGAGTGCAAAGCCAGGAGGAACTCCTGTGCTTTGCTGGGCATGACCCAAAAAGGCAAAATAAAAAATCCTTGCCCTTGGGGGTTCAGGGGCCTTTTCCTTCTCTGGGGGAAGGGGGTGGACCTCTCTCAGCCAGCAAATGGGGCTCTGTGATCCACCCCCAGTGATATAACTCCCCCTGAAGATACTTACTTAGTCTGTGTATGAAACAAGGATGACCACAGCACCCTCATCTTCCAGTATGTGGGCTCCATGAGACCAAGGGGCAAATCCTCTGTACAAGCCTCAAGTGGAGGGTACTCAGCTCAGCGTTCTGGAGACGCATTCCCCAAGCCCCGAGAAAGTCACAGGGCAGGTGACAATGGCACTGCCCCGAAACCTTTCCCTCTGGGGATGCAACGGGCTGTGCCAGCCCCTAACTTCTCTTCCTTTCGCTTCTCTGCCAGTGTCCACCCGCCCATCACCTCCAGATCCCGGGTTTTTTTTCTAAAGCTCCGGCCACGTGAGTCCTGACCTCTTTCCCCAGGAACCTGAATCAAAGGGATGAGCTTCTCTGGAGACATTTCGTCCTCTGCCAAAAATCACTGCCCGGAATAGGAGGCGCCCAAGAGAGAACAGCCGCCTCAGGACAGGATGCCACCCCCCGCGGGACTCAGAGCAGCTGCAGAGACACTCGCCCGCATGCCCGCACGCACTCACGCACGCACACGCACGCTGGCACACGCACAGACATTCTCACTTGTGTATAAAGAACTTTAGAATGTCAGGTGCTGGTTTAATTTGTTTTGTAGTCAATTTCCCTGCCCCTCAAGGCTCATTAGCCAAGTAATCATTCCATATGATAATGCGTCCTCTCTCTTTCCTCCCCGGGTCCAAGAATACAGCCTCAGCGCCGGCCCCAGCAACGCCGTCCTTCACGGCGACCTTGCCGGCTCTGCTGACGGATGCCAACTCCGCACGTGTGCGTGGGTCCCCACCAGCCATTAGCTGCTCACCATATACTTAGACAGCTGGCCAAGAAGCCGGCGGGAGCCTCTTCCCCAGCCTCCAAGACAGCCCTCACAAGTTTTGTCCCCCGAGAGAAGTCCTCGAGCCACCGTCATCTCAGACGACCCCTGTGGGCACCAGGTATGCCTCACCTGGGACACGGAGGAAGTTGACATCCCTACTTCACTGACATCTCTGCAGATGGCCCCTGGCAGCTCCACCCTGGGATCCAGGTCCAGAGAAAGTCTTGGGCAGGACACAGCATTTCCCTCCTGGGCCTGGTGTGGTTTTCCTTCTGACATCACGGTCCTTTCTCCCTCCTGGAAGACTCATCTAACACAACGCGCCTTCCTGGGGGGCTGGGGGGCTCGCGTGTCCCCACTGGTCTGGATTCCCTGCTGATATCTGGACTCTCCTACCCAGTCTGTTCTTGCACTTGAATGCATGGGGGGGGGGGGGGGACACGCTCGGTGTGGTGAGTCTTGGTCTTCTCTGTCCAAGGGTTTCTGTCCTTCCTCCTCCATCCGGTCAGCACCACCGCCAAACCGTTCCTATTCCTACTTCATGAGGGTCACTGTGGTCTCCAGCTGACTCCCTGGGCTCACAACTGCTCTCCTCAAATAGCCTGCAGCGCCGATGCAATCGTTCTGACCCAAAACCCTCTCCTCCCGCCTGCCCCCAGACAGGTGTGGTGGTTTCACTCGGTGCCTGGATAAGACCTCAAGGTCTGTTCTTTGTGCCTCTGCTTCTGGTCCATCTCTCCTCCATGACCCCAAGGTTGCACAGGTCCCCGGTGGGACTCCCCACCCCCCGCCCAAGGACCAAGCATGGGGCTCCAGTGGCCTCTTCTCTCCCGCCGGGATGGGATGCCTCGTTTTGCCCTTGACATCCCCACCAAAGCATCATCTTCTCAGAGAACTGTCTCGGATGGCCCTGGCTTAAGCCCCTCACCTGCTGTCCCCCAGAGGAAGCCCCTGACTCATCCTGCCTGGCTTCCCTCACTTCCTCTCCCTCCGCCCTCACACACCAGGGCCAGACGCTCAGATGTGTGTCACTAATCTACCCTCACACTTCAGGAACAGCCCTTGTCTGTCGCAGAACCCAGGAGCGAACAACGAGCCCAGGCGCAAAGGCCAGCGGGGGTCTCTGCCGAAGCCCCCCAGCCCCGGGGAGACACCCTGTTTCCTGCTTCTCAGAACAACTGGCACCTTGAGCCTTCGGCCACCCTAAGAAGTTATGGATTCTCTGGGGCTGGAGCGATAGCACAGCGGGAAGGGTGTTTGCCTTGCACGCAGCCCACCCACCCAGGTTCGATTCCCAGCATCCCATAGGGTCCCCCGAGCACCGCCAGGAGTAAGTCCTGAGTGCAGAGCCAGGAGTAACCCCGGAGCATCGCTGGGTGTGACCCAAAAAGCAAAAAAAAAAAAAGGTTATGGATTCTCAGCCCGCTTGCTTCGAGCCCTCCAAGGACACCCTGTGAGGTTGGCTCCAACGAAACTGCCACCAGGACCACATGGCAACGGGTTGATGAGCCAGCCTCATTCCCGGAGTCAGATCACCCTGTCCCGGCAGAGGGCAGGGCCCAGAGCCCCCCTGGACAGGAAGCCCCCGGGGTGCAGGCCCTGCTTCCTCCCATCCAGCCCCATAGACAACAGGCCGGGCCCAGCACATGGGTCCCACTGGTCTCTGCCCCCTCCTCCCCTTTTCCCGCCCAACACAGCTTAGAAGCCCCCTAGGCTCTACCCCAGCCTCACCGGAGATTCGTGGAGTCAGCCTGGGAGCGTCCCCCGTAAATTCCTCCTGCTTCCTTCACGTTATTCATCTCTGCCCCTCTGTACTGGACATGGTTCCCAAATCCATCACGCCCCGGGGATCGTACTGTCACTGGTCACTTCAGAAACCCAGGCCAGCCTGGCAGCATGCGCACCCTCCTTTCAACCGGGGCTCTGGGGTGACCTGCGGCTGTGAACACTGGCAGAACTTTGCTGGGTCTGAGCTGTTGGAACGTTTGGTCCTTAGAAGGATTAAATCCGTGAGGCTGGAGCGATAGCACTGTGGGGAGGGCGTTTGCCTTGCACATGGTCAACCCAGGTTCGATTCCCAGCATCCCATATGATCCCCCGAGCACCGCCAAGAGTAATTCCTGAGTGCAGTCAGGAGGAACCCCTGAAGCATCACCGGGTGTGACCCAAAAAGCAAAAAAAGAAAAGAGGAAGAATTTAAATCCAAGCCAACAGGCCCGGGTCTGTCTGGGCATCACCCTGTATTTTCAAAAGATCTCCTGGGCTGTGTAGTACTCAAGCAGTTAGGGCCTAAGACACAAGACTAAGGTTCCCCAAGACGCGCATGGTGCTGAGAGGGGCGGGGCCTGTCCCCCTGGCTGTCAGGAGCCCGTGGTGGGCGCAGACCCTCACTCTGCGGTCGAGGGACCCATGGCAATTCTGCAGGAAGCAGTAGTGCCAGGTTTGTGGTCCCAGCCAGAGGGTCCTGGCTCTGGACCTGGGGGGAGGGGCGGGGAGGGGGTGTGAGTTAAGAGACACAGGAAAGCCTTTCAGAATCTGCCAGAAACGAACAAAAAAAATAAAACCCGGCCCAAGGAAGGCAGGGGAGCCCGCTGCACCTCAAGATATTACCCATCCCTTCACACCTTTTAACAATTTCACACCTTAATCAAAGGCAGATGCTGTTTACTTGTGGCTGCCAATGTTTGCAAACTGGTTCTTCAATTAGCGAAGGGCTCACCTGTGGGAGCTGGAGGAAGCTGGGGTGGGGGTGCTGGGGAGTTTGGAGGGTCCTAGGTGGGGCCAGGATGAAGCCCCTCACCAGCTTTCGGAGGGAAGGCACCAGGGATCCCGGCGTGGCCTCCACCCGGAGGCTTAACTCGCTCGGGGGTCTGGCTTCAAGGGGCGCTGCCCAGCCTGATAAGGCCCTGCCCCTTGCCCCCTCACCCCTGCACGCTGCCACGCTGCGTTGGGTGGGAACGCCCCTCGGTTACTCTCTCCGAGGCAGCAGATGGCTGACTCAAATTCTGATTATTTTGGGCCGTTTTTGCTTAGGGGTGGGGGGCCGGGAGGGGGGACAGGTTTCCAAGTTGTGGGGAGCTCAGACAGGCTGCGCTGTCACCCTGAATTAGCAACGGCATGTGGCAGCCTGGGGGCGAGGGAAGGAGCCTCTGCGGGTCCCCCCAGGGGACGGAAGCTGCCCCTGCCCGGTTAGGCCTGCTGCCGGGACACTGCCCCCCCTAGGAGGGCCCAAAGGCCAAGATGTCTTGGCTGCTCTCCACCCTCCCACTTCCTGCCGGAACACCCCAGTAGCCAAGCCCAGGGGGTGCCTGGGCGCGGAAAGGCTAGCTGGGGGTGGGGGAGGTGGACAGAGGAGATGCGATGACCTCCCCTGGGGACCCCCAGTGATTCAAGGCCACTAAGCTGAAATGGGGGGTGTGGTCCAGAACTGCCTGGGGGCAGTGGACCATGCTGGTTTCCAGAACTATCTGGGGCAGGTCACTGCACCCCCACCCCCCACAGGTCTGAGCTAGCCAAGTCACCTCTGGGGACAAGGAAAAGCCCCCCTCCTTGAGGAGCCCGCAGGGCAGGCGGGTGGGGCGGGGTGTGGGGTGGGCACGGGGAGGTACGGACAGCCCCTTCCCTCGGCCCCCTGCCCGGCTGGCACATGACCCCACACTTCTCCACAGAGCTCTGCCAGCCGCTGGTCCTGCCCCCAAGGGTGTGGCGGGGTCCTGAGGGTCGCCCGCGGCGGGGGGGAGGGCTTGCCCACCCCTGCGTCCAGCTGCTGCTCGCTGCCTCCGGCCCACGGCCCCCTGGCTCTGGGCCCACTCTGCACGCGGGAAGTGGAAACTTTCTGCGGGACTCAGCGTTGTGGAAATGGTTCTGCAAGGCGGGAGGCACAGGAGCAGAGAGACTCGAGGACACGGGCGGTGGAGGGGTGCGCGGCCGCTGGGGGGGGGGGCGGGGAGCAGCACAAGGAAGCCGGGAGCCCCACTGACAGGAGGCCCCGGACCCCTGCAGACGGCACATCACCCTAGGAGGAAGGGGAAGTCACCTCCCCTAGAGGAGGATCGAAAATCCACCCCCGAATCCCGCCTCTGTCGCGAGTCTCCGCCCCCAGCCAGCACCTGCGGCTCAGGTGAGGCCACAAAGTGCACCCGCCGGCACGGCACACCTGCGCATGGGGCAGAGACGTTCCCTCGACGAGGTCACTCAACGACCACGAGGCTTTGCCGGAGGGCGCTGCGGGAGGTGGACAGAAGGGGCAGTGGACAGGAGAATGGCCGGCAGGTAGGGCTCCAGCTCAGCGACAAGTCAGTGGGGCGTTACACGCTGTGTGTGGTGCGCGTGTGTCCGCGCGTGTACGCCCCTGAGCAGGCACGACTGTGTGCGTGTGGTTGAACGTGCGAGCGTGCAGCTGTCTGTGTGCGTGCGTGTTGCATGTACGGGCATGCGTGCATAAGCGTGTGAAAGTGCGTGTGCACGTAAGTGCGTGTGTGTGCACATGTGAGCGTGCAGGCATGTGTGTGCATGCCTGTTGCATGTGTGGGCGTGCATATGCTTGTGTGTGTGTATGAGTGTGTGTGCGTGTAAGTGCGTGTGCGCACATATGAGCATGCAGGCGTGTGTGTGCGTGTGCACATGTGCGTGTGTGTGCATATGTGCATGCGTGTGTCTGTGTGTGTAGGGGGGATGGACAGGGAAGGGAAGGTGTGCGAGACAGAGGCTGGCCTTAGAGTTCACCAAAGGAAGTGTAGGAAGGAGTATTTTTGTTGCTGTTGGCGTGGTTTGGGGGCCACGCCGGTCAGTGCTCAGGGGTCCCTCGTGGCGGGGCACATGGACCCACAGTGAGAACGAGGATCTTTGGCCATGTGCAGAGCAATTGCCTTAAACCCTGTGCCACCTCTCCAGCCCTAGGAAGGAGGGCGTTGAGCACCCGGTAACGTCGGGGTCTGCGGAGACGAGGCCCTCTGGGGCAGCCCCCGTCCCATCTTTGCAAACTGCCCATGAAGCCGCTGGACACAGGCAGAGCCTCGTCAACTAAACACCAGCGCGAGCAAGTCCCCAGCACGGCCCGGCCCTGGACGCTTCCCTGGGCCCGGCATCAGGCAATACACGTCTGGCGCTGCTGCTCAGGTGCCGTCATGCGGGGAGGGTCGGCGCTTTCCAGGGATGCTGATTCCAGGAATGCCGAGAAGCTAGTCCTCAAGGGCCCGCGGAGATGTGGCGGCTCCCCCCTGCCCACACCCGCACCAGGGCTGTGATTCCTGGAACCTTCTGGAAGGACTCTTTGAGGCCACGGTAGCCCCCATGCGGTAGCACTGTGAGTGGCACCCGGTGACTCTGTTTGACCCTATGACTATGTTTATGGCCTCGTGGGCGTTTCGGTCAACACCGCCCATTATCTGGCTGCCGGGGACTCATCGTTTCCTGAACTCTTTAAGACACACCGGGACGGTCGCTGGCATCAAGCCCATAGTCCCACCGCTGAGGGCAAGGCTGCCACCCTCCAGGGTTGGGAGAGAAAGCACAGGAGGAGCTCAAGGCACTTGCCTTGCACACAGCCAACCAAGTTCGATTCCCAGCAACCTATCCGGTCCCCCAAGCCTTGCCAGGAGTGATCCCTGAGAACCAGGAGGAGGCCATGAGCACCGCTGGGTGAGCATGACCCCCAAACAGACGGACAGACAGGAAAGACGGTGCGGACACAACATGATGCCAGTGAACTGGCCATGAATCACAGGCTGCCCCCCACCACATCCCGGGCCAAACAGGAAGTGGGACCCATCCATACACCCCGCCCCACAGACCACCACCGGGAAGCATGCTGCAACCAGAGCCATCGGCCAGTATTATCCATCAAACCGAGATGGTTTCTCTGGCCCCACGAGCTCATCTCGGCATGCCTCCTGCAGAGGGACGCACGCTTGCAGGAAGCATCAGGGGTCAGAGAGTCTGGGAGGCATCAAGAACAAGTGTCAAAAATTACACAAAAGATCAGCCAGCCCCATCAGGGGAGTACAGGTGGGTGGCGGAATATTACACAGCCCTGAAGAGAGACACGAGGATGAGGCGAATAACCTTGAAGTAGTGCTCACCTTTAAAAACAGACAAAGGGGGCCAAAGAGAGAGCACAAAGGAAGGCACTTGCCTTGCATGCGGCCCAGCCTGGCTTCATCCCCAACACCACCTAGGGCCCCGTGAGCACTGTCATGAGAGGCCTCCAAGCACAGAGCCAGGCGTAACCCCCTGAGTTTGAGGTGTGGCTCAAACCTCCCTCCCTCAAAACAAAGCATGGACCTGCCTGTCCCGTTCCCCTGTGCGGGAGTGAGTGGGGGGGGAGGTGCAGAGCGCCATGAAAGAACCAGGTCAGCAAAGCTCACCCCAGCAGCACCCCCTCGCGGTGGGAGGTGGGACTCAGGGAAGGAGCGTTTCCTGGCACAAGCCGGCAGCCTTGGTATAGGCCTGGCCCAGCCCGCGGAACCCGTCACAGCAAACCCTTCTGTTCTGTCACCTGTGCCGCTCCTCTGTTCTCACCGTGTCCTCAAAGAATCGCTTTAGGGGAAGCAGATAGAGCAAGTAGGCACCCGCCCTGCGCGGGGCTGACCGGGCTCACCCCCACTTCCCACAGGGTCCCTGAGCCCTGAGCCAGGAGTGACCCCTGAGCACAGCTGGGTGTGGCAGAGGAAGAGAGGGAGGGAAGTCAGGTGGGAGGGAGGGGAGGGAGGGGGGGAGGAGGGAGGGAGGGAGGGGGCAGAGTTGAATTGTGGGGTGGGGCTGGGGCAAAATCCCTCCTTGGTGGGGAGTGCCAGGTCACCTCGGACCCTGCATCCAGCAAGGGTCTCAGGGTCACTCAGATCGCGACCCACGCCCCCAGGCCCCAGCTTTCCCTCAGAGAAGTGGGTGGAGGCCCCGCACAGCTGACTCGCTCCCCTGAGCCCCCCCTGCAAGGGAGGGGGTCCGGGGCGGCAGAACGCAGCGCCCACCGGGCTGTGGGGCTCAAGGCCACTCTGGGCTACGGCTGACCCCCCCACACACACATGCCTCCCTGGGGAGGGGTTCCTGGGAGGCCCCCCCCAGGCTGAGGCACACACGGGCTTCCTGCCCGGCTCACCTGTGACTGGGGCGGAGGGAGAGGCAGGTCTCTGGCTCCTGCAAACAACGCAGGACCGAAAGGCAAGGCCACACTGACACCTGCTGGCACGTCGGGACGCGTAGGGAGCGCTCGTTCCCCAAGGCCGAGCCTGAGGTGCAAACCCAGAGGAAGAAGCAAGAGGCGCCCCCCGGGGAGAGCCCAGGCCCCTCCCGGCCCGGCCCTGCAGGGCTGGTCGCAGGGAGCAAAAGCCACCAGCCCCTAGCGGGCAGGAGGTGGGGATGGGGGGATGGGCTCGGCTCGGGGGACAGTGCTCTCTCCCTCCCTGAGGAACAAGGAGACGGCAGCCGCGCCTCACCCCTGCACTGGCTGGCCGAGCTGCTCACTTCAGCAGAGGCCGGGGGCCCTCGAGCTCCTCACCGATTCCCACCAGAGGCCTGGAGCAGAGGGGGCGGGGCAGGCCAGGGTCTACTCATGCCGTCCAGCCCACGGGCGCCAGCTCGCCTGGTGCCTGTCAGGTACCCGGCAGACCGGTCCCTCTCTGAAGGAGTGACAGCGACACACGCGGCGGTAAAAGGTTAATGAAAACAGGACGAGAGAGAAATGACGTCAGCTCCAGGTCAGGGCCAAACCCAGGAGGCCGCAGTCAGGATGGCACTGAACAGGGGAGAGAGACGGTGGGGGCGTCTGCTTGAACCCGGCCCCAGACAGGACCCCCGGCAAGGAACAGGCCCGGGAAACCCACTCACCTTCCTCTCAGCTGTTTGCATGTCCGTGCCTGTCCGAGAGTTAGACTCAACCCAGCACCCAGTGTGGGGCTCAGCGCAGCACCCACTGTGGGGCTCAGCGCAACTCTTAGTGTGGGACTCAGCCCACCACCCAGTGGGGACTCAGCCCACCACCCACTGTGGGACTCAGCGCAGCACCCACTGTGGGGCTCAGCGCAACTCTTAGTGTGGGACTCAGCCCACCACCCAGTGTGGGACTCAGCACAGCACCCCGCGTGCGACTCAGCCCAGCACCCAGCGTGGAGGTCAGCCCAGGCCCCCTGACTCTCCCTGTCTTCCTCTGCCTACAGTCTTTTCCGAACACAGGGTTACGGGCCCCCTGTGCAGCCCCCCGTCTGCCGGCAGCAGCACACGAATCGACTGACCATCTGGGGGGCCCAGAGGACCCCTGACACACGTCCAGCCCAGCGGGGCCTGAGCGGGTGCCGGTGGAAATGTCCAACTCCCCAGAAGCGGAAACTTCCCGTGCCACAGCCAGGCAGCCGGGGGTGCCTTCGAAGACACCTTGGAGTGGGGGAACGAGGAGGCGAGAGGGGGGTGCGGGGCAGCCAGGCCCCAACTCCTGGGGCCCCTCCCGCCTGGCCCCTGCATCTCCCTCAGGCTCCTGACCCAGGGCCTGCGCCCGCCGGAAAGGCCAAACGCCCCCAGTGAGGACCCTCGGTGCCCGTCACCCATTCCCGGGGACACGCGGTGTCTGTCCTGCCCCTCCGGGATGTGGCCGCGGCCCAGCCAGGGCAGGACCCCCACGGGCTTCCCATGGGGCCTGGTGTGGGCTCCGCTGGCCGGGGACACCCTGGAGCCGCAGCAGGCCTGGCAGGGGCTGCCCCTGGCCGGGAGCTGTCCGCAGCGGCGGGTGCTGAAGCCCCATCCCAGCGCCCGGCTCAGCCGCTGCTCAGAGCGACACTAATAAATTAGCGCTTCCCCCGCCAATCAATCAGGCCGCACATATGGCCGCTGTCGCTGCCCTGGCGGGCGGGCGAGTTCCTCGGGGGCCTCGGGTCGGGGGTCCCTCACTCGCGCGCGGTCTCTCCCCATTCATCACCTGGCAGAGGTTTCCACGCCGGGACACCCCCTCCCCGCCCCGGCCGCCTGCGGGGACGCCCCAAGCCCTGAGCCCTGCCGGCCTCCACCCGGGAGATGGGCTCGGGCACCACCCAAGACCAGGGGGCAGGAGCGTGGCAGCCCAGCTGCGGTCCCGGCCACTGCCCGGCGTCCCTGCTCCCTGCTAAGGAGCCGGCAGTGAGGACCCCAGGGCCAGGCCAGTCCGCACCCAGCTCAGCCTCAGGCCCGGATTAGACGAGCGCGTTCTCTCCTGGGCACGGCAGGCTTGGCGGGCACAGGGCAAAGGGCGGCGGAGGACACCGCCTGCTCTGCCCGCCTGCTCGGGGCCGGGGACTGCAGCCCCATGCTCCCAAGCCTGCCCTCCTCTCCCTCTCTCCCCCACTCTCTCCTTCTCTCTCCCCCTCTCTCTCTGTCTCTGTCTCTCTGTCTCTCTCTGTCTCTCTCTCTCTCCCCCTCCCTCAAATTCACCGACAAGAACCATCTTGATGCAAGACACACTTGGCAATGAGCAAAGTGATTGCACTTGTCGGTCTATTATGCCGGCAAAGGTCTAATTTTGTGCGCGGGGAGATGAAAAGGAGCTGATTCGGCCGCGGCTGCCTGGGCGGTGGGGCCGGGTGTGCACGCTGCACCTGGGGCCGCCCGGGACGGATGGAGGAGGCTGGCCTGACGTGCTCCCTCCCGGTGCTCGCTCCCCGTGCTCCCTCCCTGCATGGCCAGAACCTCCCCCATGAAGGGGTGCTGGGGGCAGAGGTGGGGGTGGTGGGTGCCCCCCTCGGCCTCGGGGCCCTGAGCAGAGCACGGCTGGGTGAGTGGGGGTCCCTGTTCTCTCTACCTCCCCCCCGGCCTCGGCAGCAGGTCCCTACCACAGAGGGGGAGGGGGGTTCTGCATGAGGGGCAGTAAGGGGTTGCGGGCTCAGACGCCCAAACCCTGTGGCCACCACCTGCCTGAGACCCTCGACTGAAGCCCTCTGCTGCTGACTCTGCACAGGGGGGGACAGCTGGTGCTCACCAAGGCATGGACAGTCGGAACCATCCCGGGGACACACCCAGAGCCAAGACTCCGCTGCATCCATGAGGGGCCGCGCACCCCAGGCCTCAGTGTCCCCTCCAGTAGGGAGCACCCGAGAGCCAGCTGGGGGAGGAGGGCAGCAGGTAGAGCAGGGAGGGGCTCCTGGGGGCCCCTGGAGGCAGGCAGAGCAGCCAGACCCTGTCAGAGCCGTCCCGAGACAGACTTCTCGGCGCCAGCGGGCTGGCAGGCAGTGCCCGGGTGCCGGGGGGCGCAGGAGAGACGGGTTTGGGGCACAAATGTAGAAACGTTGGACCCCTCCAGGGGATCAGAACCCCTCCAGCCCGGGCTGCACCCCTGAGGCTGCAGCACCCCAAGAATGCCCCAGGCCCTCCTGCTAGAGCCCGCCTGGGACCTCGGCAAGGAGCCTCCCGGGCCACTGAAGGATGTGTGTGTGTGTGTGTGTGTGTGTGTGTGTGTGTGTGTGTGTGTGTGTGGCTTCCGGGATGCAGAGACAGGGCTGGCGGGTCAACTCTGTGCTGGGGCTCCAGGACAGTAGGAGAAGGGGTGGAGGAGGGGGCACTGTCTCTGTACCCCCCCATGGCAGTAGCCCTAGAAACCAAGTCTCTCCTCCCATCTCTCTCCCTCTCTCTCTCTTCCCCTCTCCCTCTCTTCCTCCCTCTCTCCCTCTCCTCTCTCTCTCCTGTCTCCTCCCTCTCTCCCTCTCTCCCTCTCTCTCCCCTCTCCCCCGCTCTCTCCCTCTGCTTCCTCTCTCTCTCTCTCTCTCTCTCTCTCTCTCTCTCTCTCTCTCTCTCTCTCTCTCTCTCTCTCTCCCCTTCTCTGCTCCTGCTCTCCGTCGCCCCCCGGGCAGGGGGGTGGGGAGGCAGTTCCTTCTGTTCTGTTCTTCCGTGTGACTGGGATGCCAGGGCTTGGCAGAGCTGGCCTAAGGTCAGTCCCAGACCTGCCCTGCCCTGCACGCCCGCTTGTTTAAGCCATAGAGGCACCAGTCCTTCTAGGCACTGGGTCTGCCCCACGTGACCCCGGTGGGGGGGGGGGGGGGAGTCCAGGTCCTGCTCTCCATCCCTGGAGCCTCAATGTCACAGCCTGAGCCGCCCTCTGTGTGAACCGGCGCCCCCCGCTGGCAGGGTTGAGAGCATCCGGTGCCTCGCCCAGGCAGGGCACGGAATAAGTAGATGCTCACTGAATGTGCGACCCCCACCGGCTGTGTCTCCGTCCGGCTCCATCCAAGCTCCCAGCTCCTCCCCCATGGGACACCCCCACTGGTCTCTCCCCTCTTGTCGCTGCCCGAGGACAGGGTCGGGGGGTGGCGGGCATCCTTGTCCCGATCCCTCTAAAAATTTCCATCCCTGGCTTCCTGTCTGATCCTCCCTGACCAGAGGCTCGGGGCAGGGAAGCTCTCGTTGGCCATGTTCCCGGAGCAGAATGTTCTGGATAAACACTTCCTGCCTTAGCCACTCCTTCCCCTGAGACGGACGCCCCCATCTGTGGATGTGAGAAAGTCTCCCCCTCCCTCAGCCTGGCGACCAGGAGGATGGGATGCAAAGGAGGAGGAAACGGAGGAGGAGGAGGAGGAGGAGGAGGAGGAGGAGGAGGAGGAGGAGGAGGAGGAGGAGGAGGAGGAGGAGGAGGAGGAGGAGGAGGAGGAGGAGGAGGAGGAGGCCAGGAGCCAACTCTGCTGTGTCTGCCGTGACCTGGTCTCGCCGCCCGCCCCCCCCCCCCACCTCCCGCCACGCTCAGGTGGCATGGCCCGTGCCCCGTGCTGACCGACGCTTTAATTAAAGTTTCCTGGTGGGTCTGAGGCACTGTTTTAAATAAAGGAGCAGGTATTGGGGAGCACCTCCCCACTCCTGGAGAAGCGGTGTCTCCCCCCAGGAGGGCTGGTCCCTGGGGCTTGTCCGGGACCACTGTGGATGTGTGGGGGTCCCGTGAGGGGGCGCCTGGGAAAGCCCATGGGTGGGCGGCTGCGTTCCCACCGCCGTGCCCTTCAGAGCAGCGCCCACTGCAGGCTGTGGAGACACCTCGCCGCCCCAGAGCACTTTCTGTGTCAGCGTCCGCCCGTGCTCCCTCTGGGCCTGGCAGACTCCTCCCCGTGCCCGTTTGGAGCTCGCCCGCCAAAGGCCCCGGTGACACAGGGGAAAGGCACGGGTTATCTGCAGGGACTCAGACCCCACCAATGAGGAAGGGTCTGAGCGGGGGAAACGGGCTCCACGCGCCCACGGAGCGCGGCCACAGGGCCCTGGGAACAGCCGCGAGCAGAAAAATAGCATCAATTATCGGCGAGAGAAAATAGGGCATGGCGGGGGCCTTCCAGGGGGAGGGGGCCACGGCCGGGTGGCGCAGCTCTGAGAGCCAGGGGCCGAGCCGGGCGGAGCATCCGGGACACGGAGCCCGTGGCCCACGGAAAGGGCAGGGTCTCTGCAGAACTTTGGGAAGTTCCAGCACACTTCAGCCAGCTTGGAGGGGCCGGCTGGAGGGGGCGCAGCAGGACCACCGAGTTCCGTGGCCACAGAACCTCCCCCCCACCCCCCAGCCTGCTCTGAGCCCCTCCCCCGACAGCAGCGCCTGGTTCCCATCTGCTGTCTGAGACAGGGTGTCAGCAAAGCACTGCCACTTCCTCTCTCCAGGTGTCAAAATCAGAGCGAGCGAACGTTCTCCTCTCTCTCTCTCTCTCTCTCTCTCTCTCTCTCTCTCTCTCCCTCTCTCCCTCCCTCCCTCCCTCCCTCTCCCTCTCTCTTCTCTCCCTCTCTCTCCATCTCTCCTTCTCTCTCTCTCTCCCTCCCTCCCTCCCTCTCCCTCTCTCTCTTCTCTCCCTCTCTCCATATCTCTCTCTCTCTCTCGCTCTCTCTCTCTCCTCTAGGTGTATCTGCAGGCCACGCTGTGTTCCGAGTGTTTGCTGCTTTCTTCCCCGTCCTCCCCCCCCGCCCCCCCCCACCCGACGTGCATGCCAGCTCTGAGGGTGAACAGAGGAGGCACAGGTTGGTTGAGGAGCAGCTGGAGGGCGCCCAGCAGATGGAGGGAGACGGGGTGGGGGCGGCTTTCCTCTTCCTTAACGCTCTCTGTGCTGGGCCCTTCGAGTATTCTGGAAAATTCGCTACGTGACGCTGCCCCTTTTGCTGCCAACCCAAGTAAGCTCAGAGCTAGCAGAGTGGGCAGGGGTGAGAGACCCCCGCTGACCAGAAGGGCTTGGGACAAAGTAACATAGAGGCTGGGGGGGCGGGGAGGGGAACAGCAGGAGCTGCCCCTTTGGGGCTCCGGAAGGAAATCCTTGGCCGAAACCAGCCACCCTGGGGGGCTGTGCCAGGCCCCTGGAGGTCTCTGAGAAAGGGTCAGTGCCCAGGCTCCCCCCTTCCCCATTGCCTTTTTTCTCTTCGCAGAAACAAAGATATCCGGGGGTGACTGCAGCCGGGGGGGCAGAGAGGGGCCTGCCCAGGGCACCTAGGCCAGGCTGGGTCACGCGGATTTTGAGAAACAAGAAATGACACTTGTCATGATACAGACGCACTCATGCTAGGGTCCTGGCAAACAAAGCTGCCCCCCAGACCCCCTTCCAAGTTCACCCTGCCCCGCCCCCCCCAACCCCACCGCGGTTCCAAGCACGCGACTGGGCAAGGGGATGCCAGGAAGCTCGGCACCCAGGGCCCCCCCAGCCTCGCCCCCTCGCTGCGGCCGGACACAGACGGGCTGTTCCGGGCAGGTCAGAGGGTCCAGCGGCTTCCAGGGACCGGGAGCTTCTAGTCCCTGAAGCCCAGAGGTGACCCGCCCCATGGCAGGGCAGCGGAGATGTGGGAGCCGTAGGCACCCCCCAACACACACCCATTCTCTCCTCCATCCTGGGGTCCCCTGGAAACTGGAGCAGACTGGGCAACTCCGGGAAGGGCCCGTGAGAGACCTGCCCTGGGGGCACCTCCGCGCCCAGGGAGGAGACTCCCAGGCGGGTGCTCTCCTCGGGCTGGAGCCGCGAGGCACTGGGTGGCGTCTGGGGGCTTCCATGCTGGTGCCACTCAACCCACAAGCTCCCCCTCCAGCTCGGCGAGCCCCCCCCTTTTCCTGCCTCCCTTCAGGGGCTTGGCTCAGGCAAAAGCCCCCCTGGTGTCCGGCCCCCACTCCCGACCTGGAGGCCTCGACCTGGCCCCTGGCCGGCCGGACCCGGGCGCGCGCTCCCCGCGGGACCCGCGGGACCGACCCCAAGTGCGCACGCCGGTTCTGGGCGCTCGGGGCGCGCCGCCGGGGGCGGCCGGGGGCTGGGGTCGGAAGGGGTGCCGAGCTCCCGATCGCGACCCCCAGGGTGGCGGGGAGGCGAGCGGACACCGGCGGGGACCGGCGGCGCCACCGCACGGAAAAAGTTCCGGGTAGGGAGCGCCCGGCCGGGACCCGAGACGCGCGGGTGTGGGGGGCCGCGCCCTCCCCGCGGCGGGACCCCGGGTCGGGGGCTGCGCGGGCGGCGACCCCGCGGGACTTACCTCGGGTTCCCGGAGTCCGGGCGCTCGACCCCCGCGACCCTCGGGTCGCCGAGCGCGGCGTTCGCCCCCGGCCGCTGCGGGCGCGAGCGGGCGGCGGGGTCCGGGCGCGCGGGGGGGCCCCGGCGGCAGGTCCGGGGCGCGGGCCCGGGGTTCCCGCGGCGCTCGGGGCTTCCCCGCGGCGGGCGGGCGGGTGCGGGCGCGGGAAGGGAGGTGACCTTCAAACCCCGCGCGCGGGGCCGGGCGCGGGCCCGGGGTGCAGGGGCGGAGCGCGCCGAGCCGGGCTGCCCACCCCGCGGGGAGATTAGAGAATCAACAAAGGCGGAGGGAGCGAGCGGGCCACGGTGCGCGTGTGGGGTGCGTGTGCGCGCGTGTGCGTGTGTGCGCGCGTGTGTCCGCGTGTGCGCGTGTGTGCGCGTGTGTGTGCGCGCGTGTGTGTGTGGTGCGCGCGCGCGCCGGCCGGGCGAGCCGCCGAGCCAGAAAGAAGCGGGTGCGCCCGGGAGCGCCGCGATCGCGCGTGCCCCTCCCCCTCCCCTTGCTGGGGTCGGCCTGAGGCTCGAGGGGCCGAGGGGCGGGTATGGATGGAGCAGGGGGGGGTCTTCCGTGACCCCAAGCCGGCTGGTGGATTGAGCGAGAGGGCTCCGCCCCCCCCCAAGAGAGTAGGTACCCGCCCTCTCTAGCCCCCCTTGGAAAGATGCTAAGTGCCAGTTGCTCCTGGCCCCCAGCGCTGTCGGCTGGCAAAGTTTCTGGGGAGCCTCGTAAGAGGGGCGGCTCTCGAGGAGCTCTGAGTTCACACACACACCCCCCCATGGGGGGAGGGAGGGGCCTTCCACTGCTCCCGGCCCCTGCTTTCTCTCCAAGGGTCCCTACCACCAGTCTCCTGCCGGGCTGCCCGGCCACCAGCGTCCTCTCTGAATGGCCCCAGCACCCACAGAGCAGGTGCAGGAGGGGAGTTGCCCAGGACCCAGGAGCCAAACGCTGCACTTCATTTTTCTGGTTTATTTTATTTACTTTTTTTTTTTTTTGAATCATTGCTCTGGGTGATTTGATTGTTGCATGGAAAAGCCTGAGGTCCACTGAGGTCTGCTTTGCACTAGGTCTCATGGCTGGCAAAGAACCAGGCTTCCCCAGGCACGTGTTCCTGACGGAATGGGGGTACCCGGGCACCCCTCTGCCTTCCAGGGCAGAGCAGCTTGGTCCTGGCCAGGTCTTAGCCTGGAGGCTGATGGGGGCCGCCCGCGGGTATCCCTGGTATCCCACAACCTGCCCTTCAGCTGATGGCTCTCCCAAGTCAGACTGATGTCCCCGGGCAGGGGGTGGCGTCCTTGCAGCTTTGTGTGACCTGCTGGTGCCCAAGACACAGGAGCCTCAGAAGGAGTTTCTCAGCAGCGCTGGACCACATGAACAAAGAAAAGGAACTTCTTCCCACGAGTGGATTCTGAAACATTTTCTCATTATTTGAAGAAAACAAGTTTGCAAAACCCAGGGAGACATCTCGGTCGGTGCCCGGCCCTGGTGGGGAATTATTTCATTCCGCTCCAGCACCTGCCTCTCCAGGTCTCTCTCTGATAATAATAACAATATATTTATATGTAAACATCTCTTTTTTCTCTTCCTTGATACTAGTCTCTCATCGATGCATGATAACACAATGAAACCATAAATCTGGGTTAGTAACATCATCATCATTTCCCCCAGAAACTGTTTACAATGGGAAAAAAAAAAAACACCCGAATTTAAATGCAATTGTTTAGCCGCACTGGGGGATGAGATAGGTTAGGAAGGAGGTATTCTCAATTTAAAAGCAAATTATCAAAAATGAGAGGAGAAATAAATGGCAGTTAATGGGAAGTTCTGTGGAAATATGATGTTTTGTGCAAATTCACCAACAGGAATCGTTTCTCTGCACTCCTTCATTTTTATTCCAGAGGGCGGGGGGAAAATGAATGCAATCATTCAAAGCAGAAACACTGGCTGTTGTTTCATTAAAATGGGTAATCGCTGGGTGCTTTTATTATTTCTTAATACATATTTTTCAGTTGGAAATGAAACAAAACATATCTCAAAATCAAGGTCGGCCTGAGTCGAGGCTGACTTATGTATCTGGGGGTGGGAACAGACTCGGGCGCATTAGCAGGATGGATTAGCCAGGACCACGGGGCATGACTCAGCGGGCCCGAGGTGGCTCCGGGGCCGCGGGCGCCTCACGGGAGTGAGGGGGACATTCATCACATTCACTACGATTTAAAACCAAACCCGAGTCGAGATCAATATACCAGGCCCTCACGCTGCTCATCTGCAAAGTGCTCGATGCCTTCCCCCAGTGACCTTTCACTCTCCGGCCAGAGCAGCTCGGCCGTCCCGCCCAGGGGACACCGGGAACAGAGAGGTGCTGAAACGGACTGGCCAAAGCCTGGCCGGACAGCACCCAGCCCGGGTGGGCAGCGGTGGGGACGTGGACTCCTCCTACTGGACATGAGAAGTACTTCACTGTGCGTGCCCGGGCAGAGCTGGGGAAGGTGGGGAGGAGAGCATCCTGCCCCAGCACCCAGGAGAAGGTGCCTGGCCGTCCTCTCCTCGCTCCCACTCTCAGCACCGCCCCACTTCCCTCAGTGCCCCCACATCAAAATCCAGAGCTTTCCATGTGGATGACACAGGCCCCATCCGGCTCCTGGGGGCCCAGGGCCATCTCTCATCTGGCTCCTGGTACCCCGGCGGCCAGGACAGCTTGACATGCTGCAGTGTGCCAGGGGGCAGCCCGCCCTGCGCTCGCCCCTGCCCCTGTATGCTCACACACTCACACGCACGCACTCACGCACACACAATGCGTCACACACTCAAACACGTGTGCTCACACTCCTCTTATGCTCACACACTCACATGCACGCACTCACGCACACACAATGCGTCACACACTCAAACACGTGTGCTCACACTCCTCTTATGCTCACACACTCACACGCACGCACTCACGCACACACAATGCGTCACACACTCAAACACGTGTGCTCACACTCACTCCTCTTATGCTCACACACTCACACGCACGCACTCACGCACACACAATGCGTCACACACTCAAACACGTGTGCTCACACTCACTCCTCTTATGCTCACACACTCACACGCACACACTCACGCACACACAATGCGTCACACACTCAAACACGTGTGCTCACACTCACTCCTCTTATGCTCACACACTCACACGCACGCACTCACGCACACACAATGCGTCACACACTCAAATACGTGTGCTCACACTCACTCCTCTTATGCTCACACACTCACACGCACGCACTCACGCACACACAATGCGTCACACACTCAAACACGTGTGCTCACACTCACTCCTCTTATGCTCACACACTCACACGCACGCACTCACGCACACACAATGCGTCACACACTCAAACACGTGTGCTCACACTCACTCCTCTTATGCTCACACACTCACACGCACGCACTCACGCACACACAATGCGTCACACACTCAAACACGTGTGCTCACACTCACTCCTCTTATGCTCACACACTCACACGCACGCACTCACGCACACACAATGCGTCACACACTCAAACACGTGTGCTCACACTCACTCCTCTTATGCTCACACACTCACACGCACGCACTCACGCACACACAATGCGTCACACACTCAAACACGTGTGCTCACACTCACTCCTCTTATGCTCACACACTCACACGCACGCACTCACGCACACACAATGCGTCACACACTCAAACACGTGTGCTCACACTCACTCCTCTTATGCTCACACACTCACACGCACGCACTCACGCACACACAATGCGTCACACACTCAAACACGTGTGCTCACACTCACTCCTCTTATGCTCACACACTCACACGCACGCACTCACGCACACACAATGCGTCACACACTCAAACACGTGTGCTCACACTCACTCCTCTTATGCTCACACACTCACACGCACGCACTCACGCACACACAATGCGTCACACACTCAAACACGTGTGCTCACACTCACTCCTCTTATGCTCACACACTCACACGCACGCACTCACGCACACACAATGCGTCACACACTCAAACACGTGTGCTCACACTCACTCCTCTTATGCTCACACACTCACACGCACGCACTCACGCACACACAATGCGTCACACACTCAAACACGTGTGCTCACACTCACTCCTCTTATGCTCACACACTCACACGCACGCACTCACGCACACACAATGCGTCACACACTCAAACACGTGTGCTCACACTCACTCCTCTTATGCTCACACACTCACACGCACGCACTCACGCACACACAATGCGTCACACACTCAAACACGTGTGCTCACACTCACTCCTCTTACGCTCACACTCACTCAGGCACGTGCACTCGCACACATGCCCCACACTCCACACACACACACATGCTCGCACAGACAGCAGGGCTGTGGACGGGAGTGACTCTGTGGCAGGTCCTGCCCTGCAGGCAGGTGGCCTCCAGCTCAGTCCCCAGCACCCTCCCGCAGTGCCCTGGGTGGTCCCTGGTGCCATGACCCGTGTGTGAGACCAGGGTTCCGTCACCAGGGTGCGACACACCATCATCATGGCTGCCCCACCGGGAAGGGCACAGAAAGGGTAATGAAACACGTGTGTATGTTTGAATCCGTCACGCTGAGTTCAAGGGAGGGGAAGGTGGCAGGGAGTGGGGGACAGGGCTGAAGGTGTGGAAGAGCTTGGGGTGCCGCGGGCAGGGAGTGGGGGAACAGGGTGATGGACCCTCAGCTCTCCAGGACCCACATTCTAGCACCCACGACCTGGATGTGGCTCTGTGGGCTTCATCGGAGATGCCAACGGACCGGTTTTTCCATCATTGTTGAACATGTGACCCAGCATGACTGAACATGCTCCAACATGTCACCCAACATGGTTGAACATGCTCCACCATGTAATTCTTGTCACCCAACATGTCATCGGTGTCACCTAACATGGTCGAACACGCTCCAACATATCACCCACTGATGACTGAACACGCTCCATATGACCCAACATGGCTGAACATCCTCCGATTTGTCATCTGCATCATCCAACATGGTTGAACGCGCTCCAACATGTCACCCAATATGGCTGAACTCACGCCAACACATCATCCAACATGAATGAGCGCACTCCAACATGTGACCCAACATGGTTGAACAGTGGTAATGTTCCCTGTGGCGCATGTGGAAGGGAGGAGGCGCTGGGGACAGTCCTGGGGCTGCCCGGGGATTCCAGGGTGCTGGGCAGGGGTCAGCACAGGGGAGGGCTGGCTAAAAGCCCCCTGCATCGCTTCCCACAGGACCCCTCTCCTCATGGTCCCCAGAGACAGTGCCGAGCTGCAACTGCTTCAGGGCGGCCGCCGCATCCACACAGCCGCTGGGCTCGGCCCGGCCTTCCTGCTGCCCTGCGAGCCCGCACCACCCACCTCAGCTCCTGCGAGCAGCCCGCCCTCAGCAGACTCCTGATGCCTCTGCCCCCAGCCCCCTCCCAGGACACGACCACTGGTTGGCAGCACTCACTCACCACCTGGCACCCGGGCATGGGTTCGGGCATGGCGGGGAGGGGAGCCACCCAGAGCCCAGAGGGGAGTGCTCTTTTCTGGAAGAGTCCAAACTCGCACCCTCTGCTTGGAACAGCTTTGGAACTAATAACCTGGGGGCTGGAGCAACAGGGAGGGCGTGTGCCTCACACACACAGCCACCCCGGGGTTGATCCCCAACATCCCATAGGGAACCCTGAGCCCCACCAGGAATGACCTGTGAGTGTGCAGAGCCAGAAGGGCCCCCTGCGCACTGCCTGGTGTGCCCCACAGAACAAAACGAGGAGGAGGAGGAAGAGGAAGAGGAGTTAAGGGAGGAAGGGAGTGGGAGTGGGGAAGGGAGGGACAGAAGGGAGGAAGGGAGGGAGGATACCCTGGTGGTCTCCCCTCTTCTCCTTGGGCGCCTGCCTTCTTCAGGGACTCCCCCAAGTGAGCAGAGACAGTGGCAGTGGCTTCATGTGACCTCCCAGCACCACACCCGGAGCAAGTGCCGTGTGGTTCCTTCTGTGAGATGAGGAAACGATCGCGTCCAAGAAAGAGGGAGACCGAGTGACCAGATAGGGTGCTGAGGCCGGGAGAGTCGGCCGGGCCAAGCCCTGGCATACAAACAACAGCACTTCCTGCCTTCCAGACTCAGCGTTAGTGCTGGCAGCCGAGGCCCATGTCGGGGAGGAAGTCACCAAGGGCGGCACTCCCGTAAGAAAACACAAAGGAAAGGGCCGGAGCAACAGCACAGCGGGGCGAGCGTTTGCCCTGTATGCAGCCAACCTGGGTTCGATTCCCAGCATCCCATAGGGTCCCCCGAGCACCACCGGGAGTAATTGCTGAGTGCAAAGCCAGGAGGAACCCCTGAGCATCACCGGGGTTGTTCAACCATGTTAGGTTAGCATCACCAGCATGACCCAAAAAGGAAAAAAAAAAGAAAGGAATACAGAAAGGAGGGGGGACCTACATCAAAGGCCTTTGGAAACAAATACTTGGCATGTGATCAAAATCAAGTGAACTGCGATTCCCCAGTTCTTGGCCAAAACAACGCGATCATATACCTTTAAGGGTGATGCCGTGGGCCTGGAGACATGGTACAGAGAGAGTTCAGGCATTGGCCTTGCGCATGCGAACCCTGATTCCATCCTTAGCAGGGCTATGGTCCCCTGACCACCGCCAGGGATAATCCTTTAACACCGCCCAACACTGCCCAGCCCCGCCCCACCTCTACACACACACACACACACGCACACGCACACATACATACACACCCTCACACACACACACTCACACACAGTCACACACTCACACACACTCACACTCACACACTCACACACTCACACACTCACACATACTCACACACACCACACACATACGCACTACTCACACTCACACACTCACACACACCCACACAGTCACATACACACACTCACATTCTCAAGGGACAGAATATCCTGTAGAAAGAGGCAGGCAAAGCACTGGATACCTCCCCCCAGCTCACCAGGTTTCCAGTAGCTTGGCAGTTCACACCCACAACGTACTCGGCGCCATGTAATCTCATCACTGGCCAAGACCCAGTGACTATAAGCCAAAGCTCCTGGAAGAGAGCGGCACAGAATGTCCTGGAGCCTTCGGTCACGTGCCCTCTTGTACTCTAGCCCACCTACGTACCAAAAGAAGTTCACATCTGTTTAGTTTTGACGTACTTGCTTGTATTCTCTTATATACGGGCTTGAGTGGCTCCAGACCGAAATGCAACAACCTTTGCACACTTCCCTCTTACTGTGGTGGGAAGGTGCTTGGTGGTGAGATTGGTGCTTGAATATTATCTGCAATGAACTATTGTGAACTACTTTATGAAAATAAGATATATAAAAATTGGAAAAAAAAAAAAAGAAAAAAACGCACTGACTAGAAATTCTTTTCAGAGCCGGGATCTACCACCTTACGGTGCTGTGGATTGAGCCACATCCTCTGGATATGTCACCAATGCTCCGCTCCCATGTCTAGGAGGTGGAGGAGGAAGAGGATGACCATGAACGGTGGCGGTGACACTGTCCTACAGCAAGTTCCTGCCAATTGACCTAGAAGGACCACGGGCAGCACCAGCAGGTCCCCGGGAAGGCAGTCGAGGCGGCCGTGGGGACAGGTTCCTCCTCTTCCTTCCTGCTGCCTCAGCCCATGGCTTGGCCTCTGGCCCCGCTGCAGAAGCCTCTGGGCCTGGCAGGGCAGGGGAGAAAGGACAGCAAAAAGCCCCAAAAGATCGCAGACCACCTGCAGACCACAGACCCACCCCCCAGATCACAGACACCCACAGATCACAGCCCCCTGCCCCCCCCCATCCCCTGCAATCACAGACCCCTGGCAGATCACAGACCCCTTGCAGATCACAGACCCTCCAAAGGTCATGGGCCCCAGCAGGTCACAGGCCCCCTGGAGCTGCTGACATCTCTTTCCCTGTCCGCCCCCGGCTCCACCAAGTCTGGCTGTACCAGCAAGGTCTGGGCCGCCCCCCCCCACCACCACCACCACCACTGTCCTCTGCACCTACAGCTCGGCCCACTGGACACTCTGTCCTCAGAAGGCCTCAACAGAGGCCAGAGTCAGCCCAACACCTGGGGCAGCCCCAGGAATGACACGCTTCCCGTTCTCCGGCTTTCCAGCCACATAAAGTCCCGGGCTGAGGGGCCGTTAGCGCGGGGCACTTACCGCTGCCTCTTGTGTATGACTGAATGGCAAATTGGGAGTTAGATGCCAGCTTCCCTCTCCTGCGAGGAGAGGTACTAAGAAGTAATTATATGCCTGCTTGAGGCTCATTCAAGGAAGGAAAAATAAAAACACATCTGAGGGGTGACGGACGCCGAGACCCCAGGCAGCGCTCACCTCAGGGCCTGCCCGGCCTCCCTTGAGAGCCCCTCTCGGGTTCCCGACTCAGGATGGGCTCTCGGGGAGCCAGCAGGGGGGACGCTGATGTGCCCAGCTTAGATGCCGCGTTGGCCCCGGGTCCCGGTTTTCAACTCCACGCAGTCGGGTTTCAAGGCCACGGTGTTCCCGACGCTTCAAAACCCCATTCAGAGCCGCAGCTCCAAAGGCCGGGGTGGCGGCGAGTCTCGGCCGGATTCTAAAGTCCGACCGAGAAAATATTTTTAAACCCATCGACGCGGCTTTGAAGAGTGCCACCAAAGTCATCCGGGCAGGTTGAAAGTGAGCGTAAAGAGAAAGAAAAAGTGGCCCGTCGATGAGGTGTAAATAGTTAATGAATTTATAATTAGAACATAAATAGTGTTCCCCTAATGGCCTCCCCACCTGGGGGGGACGCGAGCCACGCGTGGGCTGCACTGAGTCTCAGCCATTCATTTCTTTCAAAGGCACTTCCTTGGCGTCCAGCCCCCGTCATTTTATTATAGATGAGAAGACAGGCTCCCAGGGGCCGTCAGACTACGGGGGGCCGCGCTGGAGCACCACGTTCTCCGGGGTCCATGGGCAAGCCTGCGGGCAGTTCTCAGGAGCCCTGGGCTGGCTGCTCAGGAAACAGCGGGAGGAGCGAGCCCTGGGTGGGAGCACGGACAGACAAAGCCGCCTCCCGGGTCTCGGCCTCGTCCCCGCAGGCTCGGGGACACTGTGGAGCCCAGTGAGGCTGATGTGGCTTCCCACGAGTGAGCCTCAGGTCTGGGGTTCAGCGCAGCTGGGAAGCAGACAGGCCGATCGCGGGTCCAAGTGAGCTCGGGGACTCAGCCTCTGCAGTCGGGGTTCCCCACAGGACAGGGAGGGGACGCGAATCCAGCAGAAGTGACCTGATTAGAAGTCAGGAAAGGGGCTGGAGCGACAGTGCAGTGGGGAGGGCGTTTGCCTTGCACGCGGCCGACCCAGGTTCGATTCCCAGCATCCCATAGGGTCCCCCGAGCACCGCCAGGAGTCATTCCTGAGTGCAGAGCCAGGAGGAACCCCTGAGAATCGTCGGGTGTGACCAAAAAAACAGAAGCCGGGAAAGGGGAGGGGAGCTGGGGTGGGAGCCATGGAGACCCTCTCAGATTCTCTTGGAGAGGGAGACGGGTGAGCCCCTCGGGTTTAAGACCTACAGGAAGGGGCGAGGAAGGGAGAGGAGATGGACAGGGGGAGGGAGAGGACTTTCTTCTGCGTGTCCTCAGGACGGTGGCTCTGGGCTGGTCCACGTCCCTGGAGCTGCCCGCTTCTCTCCATCACTCTGCCGCCACTGGCCGCTGGGGGAGGCAGGCAGTGTTCGTGGGGACCGGAAGTCTTCCTGGGAGCTCTTGTTCAGAGACTATGAAGTGGCAGTGATCCCTGAGCGCCTGACGGGGCCGCGCGGGGCTGTCACCCGCACGAGATGTTCTTTTATTAATGGCTACAGGCCGCGGGGAGCGGAGCACGGAGGGACAAGGCCGCGCACAAGGCAGGTACATTTTCCTGGGCTCTCTTCCTGGGCTCAGTTCCGGGGAGGATTCCACAGATGTCAGTGACCGCTAGTCGGCCATCAGCCGGGAGGAGAGGAGGCCGCGGGCGAGGCCTTCCATCCGTCCGTCCATCCACAGGGCTCGTTTTTCGCTGCAAACCTCTTCCTGCCTGGGTTTGCCTCTGTGCTCAAAAGCGGGCCGGCGCCGTTATTCCATCAGGCAATTAAGCAGCTTGGCAGTGAAAGCGTTTTTCTCCGGCAGAGGATACAGATGTTGAGGGGGGCAGAAGTGCTGATCCAAGGTGCTTCTCGGCACCCCTGCGAGACGCCCTTCTGGGGCCTCCCCTCCCCCGCCCGGGCCCCAATCAAACTCCCCTGGGCCTCAGTGGCCACATGCTGACCTCCCAGCCCGCTGTCTACCCTCTACCCGTGCCCCTGCCAGCTTTCTGGAAATGGCCCTCGGGCTGGGCCTCCTCCTCTGGGTCCCCAGAGCCCAGCCCCCGCCCCCACGCAGCCTGTTCCCTAGATGCCACTACCCTGGCACCTTCTTAATGAACAGGCCCCCGTGGCCACGCGTGAGCCGTGGTGCTGGCCGCCAACTCTTCATCCTGGGGCACATCGACAAGCTCCTGGCAACTCTCCCTGGCAGCAGAAAGACGCCGCTCCTGGCCTCTTCCCCCCGCCCCCCCGAAACGCTCTGTCCGTGTCCCCGAGTCGAGCTCCTGTCCCCCAGCGGCTTCCTCGGCGCTTCCAGCCGAGCAACTTGGTCCCCAGCGGCGCTTCCAGCCGAGCAACTTGGTCCCCGGCAGCTGCCGGATCCTGCAGACGGCGGTGATGTTCACCCCTCCACCCCCACCTCGTCTCGGCTGAGCTCCTGTGCCCTTATCACCGGCTGCCATGCTCATAGCCGGGGGCCATAGTGAGCGCCAACTGTGTACAACACCACACTGGCCTGCCATGCCCATGACCGGCGGGAGGGTGGGGGGCTTGCATAGTGAGCGCCTACTGTGTACAACACGATGCTGGCTGCCGTGTCTGTGACCGGTGGATGTAGTGGGCACCTAGTGTGTACAACACGACCACTGGCCTGCCATGTGGTAGGTACCCAGAAGCTAGATCTAGAGCCAGACTGCAATCATGACAGGACGCAGCTAACATGAAGTTTTGACTAGGCCTAAGTTTCTGTTTCCCAGGAATTGAACTTGCAATTTCCGCTAAGGAACTGCTAGATCATCTGACTGGTCATGAGGGGTCACTATGCCCATTTCTTGGAACCAAGAGAAACTGACTGCTATCAAAAGTTGACTAATCGCTGACGACTGTTGCTAGATCACTGCTATCATAGCGCGTGCGCAACCTTGAACCTATATATAAACTGCTTGCACTTGGAGGTCGGGGTCACTATCAAGAGACCACCCTGTGGTTCTGAGAGACCCCAGTTCACTGGTATAAAACTCCTTTGCCCTTACTTATTGTCTCTCTGCTCTGTGTCCATTCACGCCGTGACCCGAAAACTCAGGTACAACACTTGGGGGCTCGTCCTCTGGGGTCTCGGATGAACATACACAGACCTTAGAACAGTACGGACTTTTTCTAAAAGAAAAAAAAAAATCCGGGGTTGCTCAGGGGCGGTCTCATTGAGACCAAGAGGCCTGCGTGAAGGGAGAGACCAGTCCTCAGGGGGCCAGACCACCTAAGCCAGGCCACCTGGAAGGTTGGAGGCCGAGTGTCGTGGGAGACGTCCCTGACACTTCTTGAGTCTCTGGGGAGTAATCTGGTAAGATCAAACAGAGACATTTGAGAAAGGCCTCAGGTTCTCGTGTTCACAATACAGTGTCTGTCTTTTCTGCTTGTCTGTCTTCTCAGCGTTGAGTCTTCTGGACTGCGTGTGTTGTGAGTCTGATGTGTTTGCTTGTTTTCGGTCCATTGTTTTGTTTCTTAACTATGGGGCAGGCCAGGCACCCCCACTTTCCCTTTACTGACCATTTCAGCAATTTCAGGTCCAAGAAAAGGCAGCTCAGATTGAGAGGGGAGCACCAAGTAAAGGGTGTTGGGAGGATCCTCCCAGGATGGGAGAAGCATGCTGAAAGTAGACTATAGACCGAACATGATTGCCACTCAGTGCCTCTTTTGCAAACCACAACACCCAATAAGAGAGAGAGAACAAAAGGGAATGCCCTGCCATAGAGGCAGGGTGGGATGGGGGGATGGGGTTGGGAGGGATACTGGGATCAGTGGTGGTGGAGAATGGGCACTGGTGAAGGGATGGGTACTCGATCACTGTATAACTGAAACCCAAGCACAAAAATTTGTAAGTCCACAACTGTACCTCATGGTGTCTCACTAATAAAAATTAAAAACATAATAAATAAATAATGAAAAATTTTGGGTCCAAGGGCAGCAGCCTCTCAGTAGAGGTGAAGAGAGATAAACTGATAACTCTTTGGTCTGCAGAATGGCCAGCCTTCAATGTTAGCTGGCTAGTGGAAGGTACTTTTGATCTAGGGACCTTCTAAAAAGTTCAAGGTAGAGTTTTCTTTCCAGGACCAGGAGGACACCTGGCCCAGACCCCTTACATCCTGGTCCAGCAGGAACTGGTTGAGAGACCCCTGCCTGGTTAAAAACAAGAGTGTTGTGAAACAGCGCAAGGATAAAATTAGGCTATTTAGTCTAATAACGGTGGTATAGAGGCAAAAAATCACAACAAAGTTTCCTCATGTTTTCAAGTGTTTTCTTAGGCTGCTATTTAAAACTTTGTTGAGTACCAATGGCTTCCTTCTGTGTCTAAAAGCACGTTTGAACTGTGAAATTGTTAAAGTATCTGGTGTAAAAATCTTATGATTTGAGATAATCAAGGACTTTTAAAATTAAGCCAAAGAAGGTTTTTCTGTCACTGTCACTGTCACTGTCACTGTCATTGTCCTCCCGTTGTTCATCGATTTGCTCGAGCGGGCCCAATAACGTCTCCGTTGTGAGACTTGTTGTTACTGTGTTTGGGATATTGAATACGTCATGGGTAGCTTGCCAGGCTTTGCCGTGCAGGCTAGATACTCTTGGTAGCTTGCCGGGCTCTCCGAGAGGGGCGGAGGAATCGAACTCAGGTCAGCCAAGTTGGCCGCGTGCAAGGCAAATGCCCTACCACTGTGCTATCGCTCCAGCTCGTGGTTTTCCTATGCTTCATAAATAAATAAATAAATAAATGAAAGAAAGAAATTAAATGAAAAAAGAAAATTGATGATTTAAGGGTTTTCTCATACTGGTATGTTAATGTATATATTTGTTTGTGTTTGCACTGGATTATCAGAATGTGAATAGCGTGTGTTTTCAGAAGGTCCTGCAGCACTCTCTCTCTCCCACTGCTACGTTCGGTAGTCTCGAGCCGTTTCCCCCACCCCAGGGAGGTCGATGGCGATGGACAGGCGATGGAATGAATGAGGACCAGGCGGGTCGGTATCAATTGTAGTTTATTCCAATCTTCACTGATCTCTGACTCTGCCCTCTGGAGCCCGAGCTCCCACGCCCACGCTCGCGCCTCAGCCTGAGCCTCAGTTTCTGCTCTCTCGAGCCCCAGCCCCCTTCCAGCTTACAGTCTTAGTTTATACAGCAATCACGTAGGGTGGTGACACAAGGTGGGTTGAACATTAACAAATCAGCAAAGAGAGGTAAGACCTCTCCTGGAGGAGATTAACTCAAG
Organism: Sorex fumeus; assembly: GCF_029834395.1. Taxonomy (NCBI): domain Eukaryota; kingdom Metazoa; phylum Chordata; class Mammalia; order Eulipotyphla; family Soricidae; genus Sorex; species Sorex fumeus. The sequence continues at coordinate 4,168,133 of NW_026606167.1, read as the reverse complement.
GATTAAATCTCATCTAAAGAGATTTATTCCAGATTACTAGGAGATCTGCTCAAGGGCGGGATCCCAACAAGGGTGTATTCTTTCCTGGCTAGTAATCTACTTAAATAGTTGTAATAAGTCTACTTCTAATATTTCTAGCAATGTCATTCTGTATGAGCACAGTAAGAGATAAACTTATAGTTTGGCTCTTCCTGAGGACATCTCACTATATATATATATATATATATATATTACAGTCCTCAGGCCAGGTTAGTTTTCCTAGCCCCAGCAGGGTCCTAGTCTCGTCATTACTTACTTTTGGATCATGACAGCATTTGTCCATGATCATGCCCTCAACTTATAGTTGAGTATCGTGGCCCATTTCGATGCCAGGGTAGCTCACAGCTTGCCCTGGGTCCATTCAATCCCTCGTTGGGACCCTGCTTTTGGGGTGCCAGGAACTAAGGGCAACTGAGTCAAGAAAGCAGATGCCCAGGAGTAAATATTATTTGGAGTCAATCAACTCCCAAGTTACAAAGCGTAATATTAACTGTCTTCCTGTGTCCATACAGAAAGGACATTGCTTTAAGGTAAACTGTGCAAAGGACATAACTTACAAGTTCAGTGTCCTTAGAAGGATCTGATCTTACAAGCTAACAGAATCTGATTAGGGAAAAAAGGTGATTAACGGCTGGGGAGGAGAGCAGGAGAAGAGTTTACAGATAAACAGAGGAATGGGAGTGACTCAGGAGCACTGTGATGGGTGTAACCCGATAAAGCTGAGCTCCCTGTGGCAATGTTATTCTACAGAATAGAAATTATTGTGGCACATGAAAAGAAGTTTAAGGAGTAACAGGTTAAAATATTAGTTTCTAGGAAATGGAGCGACGCACAGCATAGCAAGGGCGTTTGCCTTGCACGTGGCCAACCCGGGTTTGATTCCCAGCATCCCATATGGTCCCCTGAGCACCGCCAGGAGTAGTTCCCGAGTGCATGAGCCAGGAGTAACCCCTGTGCATTGCTGGGTGTGACCCAAAAAAGCAAAAAAAAAAAAAAAATTAAAAAATAAAATAAAATATGAGTTTCTAAAGTTATCAAATCAGAGAGGCTGGGTGGTCTTTAGAGATGGGACCTCTGCCCAGCACAGCCCAGGCCACACACTGCCATGGCCGCCACCCCCAGCTGCTCCCCCAGGCCCATTTCTTGGCCCCTGCCTGAGGAACAGGAGGGTCCCGCACATGGGGGTGGGGGGGTGCTGTTGTCCCCTGAGAGGTGACGGCCCTTCTCCCAGGCCCTCCGTTCTGCTTCCCTCCTGAGGAGGCACTTCCAGGAGCCTCCGGCAGGCCCAGAACATTCCAGCAAAGCAGGAAGCCCCCGGTCGGGCAGAAGGGCCTCCCCCAGCAGGCCGGGGCCTTCCACACTTCACTGACTGCGCAAGGTTCTCGCTGACCCTCACCAGTCCCAGGGCGGTGTGGACTCAGGACACTGCTCAGAGTGCTGAGGGTGGGCCTGACCAGAAGCGTGGACAGCAGCTCCTGGGGAAGCAGGAACGGTTACCGGGTTAGTGGGCCAGCTGCTGCCAGACGAGGGGCGCTGCCCAGGACTCCGCAGCCACGGCCTGCAGGCCCCCCTGCCTCCTTCCCTGGAGACCACCTTTCTTCCTGGATCCCCTCCCAGTCCTGCTGGTCAGCCCCCCCGGTTCAGGCCAGTGTTCCCCCTAAAGTGACTTCACCATGGGGCCTCCAGGACTGTCCCAGGGATGCCACCACATGGTGCCCGGTCAGAGGGGGGCCTGACCCAGACAGAGATGGGGCTGAGATGTCTCTGTCCCACTTTCCCAGCACGTGGATCGTCTGCCCAGGTCTGAGTCCCACCCGGCGCCTGCACCCCTTCCTGCCTCCAACACTGACCTCCCGTCCCCACCCCATGCCTCCTCCCACCACATCCCATCGGAGCCCCTCTGAGACAGCTCCCAGACCCCTCTGCACCCCACTTGCTCTGCAGAGGTGCTGGGGGACCGAGGCAGCCTGGCGGGGGTGGGGGGTCTGTGACACCCACGATGCTCTCGCCGCCATCTCAGGGTCTGCTGACAGCCTAGGCACTGCCTCCTCCAGACAATGGTCCCAGGAGGCCAAGCAGTGCCCCTGCTAGCTCCCTGCCCTGGTCTCCCAGGCACCCCGGACTGGCCCCTAACCGGGACTGTCCCAACACCAGCAGCTGCGCATGGAACCTAGGAGGGGCCTGGCTGCGCTTCTGAGAGTCACCCAAGAGGCCGGATCCTGGGAGGCTACAGCAGACCCTGTCCCCGGCCCTGGAGTGACCGAAGACAAAGTCCCTGCAGGGGGCTGGAGGCCACCTCACCCAGCCCAGGACAGAAGTCCCCGTGCCAAGCCGCCGAGCCCTCGGGGGCGTTTCGGAGCAGGCTGAGACCCCATGGCCGTGGTACCTGCGAGCCCCCTACGGAGTTGGCTCAGGGGTGAGGTCGGGCATGTCCCTGAGAAGGACACTCAACTCAAATGTCAGATGGAGCCATTCGTGCCGCACGTCAGCCCTGAGGACGTGGGGCAGGAAGTCACGGGGCTCATCAGAGTGACCGGGGGCTGAGGGGCACACGGCTCGGGGGGTGAGGAGAGTCCACTCACGGCCGCCCGGAGGGACTCCAGACACGCCCCTGTCACTGCCAGGGTCCCTGAGGATGACACCCAGGGCTCAGTCCCTGCCCGCCCCGGCAACCCCTGAATCCTGAGCCAGGACTGACCCCCGAGCACTGAGTCAACAGTAAGCCCTGAGTACCTCAACCACGATCACAACCTCTGACATTCACTTGTGGACAGAGACCCCCTCCCGCGCTCACACACTGTGTCCGTTTAAACACTCCGACCCCTACCCAGGGCTCCGTGGCGGCAAGCACTCTCCAGGTACTAAGTCCTGAATCAACGTCACAGCCCAGGGAACGGTCCCGCCAGCACCTCAGTGTGCAGGGAAGGAAGCAGAGGCCGAGAGAAATGCAGTGAAACACGCCTGTGCTCCTAACCACTGTGCCACACTGCCTCGGGGGTGCTCCCAGTGGCCCAATTTGGCTCGATATTCCAAGATCAGCACCATTCTTAATTGCCAGTGCTTCAAAGCTAGGGAGCTTCCTCCTACGTCTGGATTTTTCTGGGCCAATCAAACTTTCCGGAGGCCAGGAGACAGTATAACCCTTGTGCCCCTGCTGGACATACACCCAGGTTTCATTCCTGGCAACACTCAGCTCCCCCCGCCCCTCCCCTGTCCCCCGAGCTCTACAGGGGGGTCCCAGGAGCCCCGGAACTGCAGCTCCAGCCGCCTGGCAGCTCCTCATCCCCCAGACCGTGGCACTGAGCCACCAGCGCAGGTGGCTGAGAATCGTGGGGCGGGCTCTTCCTCCGCCACCCCCAGGACCTTCCGAGTGGGAAATGTTTTCCCTTCCCTGGAAACGGGGGCTTGCTTTTCCCCAGGCCCAGGACCACGGTGGACACTGAGGCGTTTTGGAGGAAGCCCGGCCATGCCAGCAGACGTGCCCATCTTCCCCCCGGCCGCCTGCAGCCCAGGAAGGAAGCGTCTCACTGCTGTGCCCCAGGGGTCAGCTGGTCTCAGGCCGGCTCTGACTGCGTGCCTGTCCCGTGTCCTCGCCCCCTTCCTCCAGCCTCTCTCCGTGAGCCCAGCCCCCCCCCACCCCCAGACGCTGGTCGTGAGGCAAGTCACACTTGCAAAACAGTCAAAGGCCACGAGCGCCGTGACCACGTGGGCATGTGCAAGTTGCTCCCGGGTCTGCTCTGGGCGAGAGCCTGGCCTGGGGATGGTGACTCTGACCCGAGCTGGAGGGAGAGGCCAGGGGGGCTGATGCGGGAGCATCCCCTGCCCGGCCCGTGGGGAGCGACCAAGCCGAGGGAAGGGACCAGATCCCAAAAAGCTGCGGCCGGGCCAAGGCTGGCGTGAAGGCACGGTGACACAGGTCAGGACTCGCTGCGTTAATCGCTCAGCCTGCTGTGCTCCAGGAAGCCAGGCTGCGGCGGCCGGCGGCTCACGGGGAGCTCTGGCCCCTTCCCATCTCTCTGGACGCGAGAAGGCGGACGTGTAGGGGTGTGAACTAGACCACCCCCAACCAGAAAACAAGGGGCATGCTCTGAAACCCAGGGAGAGCTGCTGACACCAGTGAGAAGACAACGGGCACAAGTGCACTCACGCTCCTGGGCCCAGGCACCAGACTAGCTGGGCAGAGGGTGGGCAGGGGGGTGATAACCAGGGACACAGGGATGTGCTGGAGAGCTGGGCACCACATACGGGACGTCAGCTCTGTCCTCCTGGACACGACTAATGGACAGGCAGGGAGGAGGAAGGGGGAGGCCCCAGGTCCGTTGGCAGTGCTGGCCCCGGCTCTACTCTGGTTCTGGGGAGGGGACGAGCCTGTGGCTCAGGGGCAGAAAATCCCGCCTGGTTCCCCCTCCAGTGTGCCCGCCACTGGGCTGGGTTTGCAGCTGAGCCCCCAACCCCTCCCCACCTCCACAGGGGCTGGACAGCCACAGCGCTTGGCTTTGGGGGAACCACCACCTGCGCTGCTCATAGACCACTCCAGACCCTGTGTCCGCCCGGGCCTGAGGCCACGCGTCTATCCACATGCACTGCCCACACACGCGCAACTCCGTCTGGGCTGGGAATGAAGCCGAGGGTGAGCTTGGAGCATCTGGGACATTTATGTGTCCAGAGTAACTCTGCGGATGCCAATATCCCCACCCCCCACACACACGCACACACACACACATGCACATATGCACACACTCACATATGCACACACTCACACACATGCGCATTCACATGGGCACACAAATGCACACACTCACACGTGCACACACGCACACACTCACACATGCACGCACGCACACGCACACACACATGCATGCACACGCATTCAAACGCACACTCACACATGCACATATGCACACACTAACACACACATGCATACACACGTGCGCATTCACATAGACACACAAATGCACACACTCACACGTGCACACACACTCACACACATGCACGCACACACACGCAAACATGCACACACGCACATGCACACACTCACACATGCACATATGCACACACATGCATACACACATGCACGTTCACATAGACACACAAATGCACACACTCACACGTGCACACATGCACACACACTCACACACGCACACACATGCATGCACACATGCACGTTCACATAGACACACAAATGCACACACTCACACGTGCACACACGCACACGCACACACACATGCATGCACACGCATTCAAACGCACACTCACACATGCACATACGCACACACTAACACACATGCATACACACGTGCGCATTCACATAGACACACAAATGCACACACTCACACGTGCACACACACACTCACACACATGCACGCACACACACGCAAACATGCACACACATGCACACACGCACATGCACACACTCACACATGCACATATGCACACACACATGCATACACACATGCACGTTCACATAGACACACAAATGCACACACTCACACGTGCAGCCACACACTCACACGTGCACACACATGCACGCACACGCATGCACACACACATGCACATGCAGTCACACACATACATGCACACTCACACTTGCACAAACACACACACGGACACACATGCACACACATACACACATGTACGTGCACACACTCACATACATGCATACACATGCACACGCATGTGCGCACACACATACACACAGGTACACACATGCACACACTCACACATTCATATACACGCACACACTCACACACTCACACACGCACACACCCATGTGCACACGTGCACACACACACACATCCACTGCCAAGTGCTCTGGGAGGCCAGGAAAGCTGGAGTCGCCCGCAGCCCCAGCTGCTCCCCCAACTCAGGTGTGTGCCACCTGCCACGCTCACTGCCCGCTGCCCCCGTCAACGCCATGCTCGGCTTCCACGCACCGTCCGGTGGAACAGGCCCACGGCCCGAGCGCCCCACGTGACGGCAGCGCCGGGGAAGAGGCACGATCCATCATCCCTCCCCACACACAAAGGTCGACCGATATTAATTAATGCGGCGACACGACTGGCTGCCGCCAAACGGGCATTCTGGATGAGGCCCCGACGAGCGCTAACGCCCCGTTAATCTCCCGCAGACCAACCTGAGCACATCGGGGGTCACAGAGAATAAGGCCGGCAGTTCCCGGCACAGCCTCGCACCTGCTGTCGAGGAGGGGAGGAGCAGGAGACTCGAGGAGAAATGCGGTCGCGTCTGTCTGTCTGTCTGTCTGTCTGCAACCCCCTGACGGCCAGGCCCATCTTCCCACACGCAGCTCTCACTGGCCCGTTACAAAAAGAGGAATGGGTGGTGCCCGCAGGCCCACGGGGAAGATTCGAGTCCACATGCCTGAACTGCGGGACGGAGGAAGAAGCTGGGAGATGGAGCCCCAGAGACAGAGGCAGCTGGTCCCTGGGGCTCTGCGAGCACTGTGCTCAGAGCACTGGGGAATGAGAGGGTCCCCGCTCCCTGTCCCCAGCCTCACCCGGCTCGGCCCTGTCCACGGCTGCCCCACCGTCAGCAGAGCGACACCGGCTGGGCTCCTCCCGGGCTTCCCGGAGAAGTCACGAAACCCTCACACACACATTCACAGGCGTGCGAGCACACAGACACACATGCGTGCACTCACATGTGCACACGTGTGTCTGTGTCCGTTCATCTGCCCTTCTTGAAGGATGCTTCGTGTTCTGTGCCACGGAACGTTCAGCCCCAGTCCCGGCCGTGGGGGCATGGCGGAGAGCGAAGCTGTTGGTCTCTCTCGACGCCCCATGGGGCAGAGCCCCTTTCGGGCCCCCAGTCCCTTCCCACTGCTCCCCTCCCCTTAGCACCTGCCCCGCGGCGCCTCCTGGCAGAGCTGCTCCGCCCCGCTGCTCACATCCGTCTCACAAATCACAAATCAAAATCACAAATCATCCTGTTAATCGTCGATTGCCTCGAGCAGGCCCCAGGAACGTCTCCTTCATCCTAGCCCTGAGATTATATTCAAGGCTCTTTAGGAGAATGAGACCCATCATTGTTACTGGTATTTGGCATATTGGGGTACGCCACGGGGAGTTTGCCAGACTCTGCCGTGTGGGCAGGCTACATTCGGTCTACACATCCGTCTACACTGCAATAATCCTGAACCGGTGAAGCTTGGATGCAGCCAGAGCCCCCGTCCCAACCTCCACCCCAGGAAGCAAGGAAGGTCGAAGGGATGGGAACGGGATCAGAACCATGTGCCGAGCGCTGGGGAGATCCACAGGGCTGCAGCTGCCTGAGGCTGCCGAGCGCCCAAACAACTCACCCTCCGGTGCTCACCCCCTTCCGAGGAGACCCAGGAGGGCTGAATGGTTTCCTACGCCAAAAAGCAACGTCTGGCAGTCAGAGCAATAGAACAGTGTAGGGGAGGGTGCTGGCCTTGCACGTGGGCAACCCGGGTTTCATTCCCAGTATCCTATAGGGTCCCCTAGTTCGCCAGGAGTGATTCCTGAGCACAGAGCCAGGAGTAATCCCTGAGCATCACAAAAAAAAAAAAAAAAACACAACAAAAAAGCAACTGACAGACCAATAGAAAGCAACTGTGGGCCCCGGAGATGCTCCAAGCCCGGGGGTCCAGGATTCAGCATGTACCAGAACCCGATGTGGGGCCGTGGCACTCGTGGCCTCCAGCTGGGGTGGTCCTGGTGGTCCCAGCACCACTTTCCCGGGCAACCTTGAACTCTCTGTGAGCCTGATAGCAGCTGGAGTGGACCCACGACCCGGCGCTGGGCTCAGTTGTGGGGTGAGGCAAGGCTGGTCACACCCAGTCTCCCCTCGGGCCCCTTCCCTGGTCCGTGAACGGCCCCCACACTGCAGAACAGACAGCAACTGACCCGGTGCCTGACTGGGATCCACCTGCAGCACAAGCAGCCGTTGGGCATGGCTGGTCCCTCCACGGCACCCAGCACCCCCACAGCCAACAGGGGCCCGAGCAAGCTGGACCCCAACCCTGCGCTGCTCTGGACCGCCGGGCACACGGGGGCCAGCGGTGTTGACCTCCTGGGGCAGGGCCAGCCCCACCCACGCCCTGTGCCAGCATCCCGGTGCTCTGCAGCCACAGAACCAGGGGAGGACAGGGCAGGGAGAGCAGAGCATCATGGGAGGAGGGGCAGCTGGAGTCCAGGGTGCGGAGGTGTCTCGAGGCCGGCAGACCCCTCCAGGAATGGCCCGAGGAGGGGACACTCAGGAAGGATCAGTGCATTTGACTGCCCCCCTGGGCACCCCAAGTGTGAGGGGACAAGGCCCGGGGCATGAAGGTCGGCTGTAAGGCCTTGCACCCCGTTGGAGTTCTGATGACACAGAGGCACAAAGGCCATCTGCACGTGTCCCTGGGGCCCTCGCCGTCTCCAAGGGTCAGCAGCGGATGTGGTACCCAAGTCCCTACCCACCAGCTCCCCCACAAAGCTGGCCCAGGTGGAACCAGGATCCCGCCCCGGCCCCACCGGCTCAGCCCCTGCTGTGGGCACGCTCTGGGCCGCCCTGTTGGGGTGGTTCCACCTGGCGGCTCTGCCCGGTGCCAGTTCCATGGTGCTATCATATGGCAGGGACAGCCGGGAACTCGGAAACGGCCAGTCCCCCACTCAGCACTGCGACTTGTGTCTCCGGTAAGCCACACCCAAGTGTGGGCCACTGGTGGTCTGCACCAACACCTGTGTGTCAAAGGAAAACTTGGTGGAAGCCCAGACAGGGGAAAGGTGACACGTCCACGGCCCATGTCCACAGCCCAGATCCACGGCCCATGTCCAAAGCCACATCCATGGCCCATGGCCACGGCCCATGTCCACAGGCCATGTCCATGGGCCATGTCCACAGGCCACATCCACAGCACACGTCCACGGCCCAGGTCCACAACCCGCATCTACGGCGCACATCCACGGCCCAGGTCCAAAGCCACATTCATGGCCCATGGCCACAGCCCATGGCCCATGTCCATGGTCCATGTCATGGACAAGAGTCTCACAGGCCAGAACCACGTTCCCAACAGCCTGCTGGACAGGCCCTGAGTTGCCGCCCCTGGACACAGCCTCCGTGCTGAGCTCCCAAGCGCTCTTGGGGGGAGCAGGGGAGGGGTTGGGGCTACGGCATCCGTGAGACCCTCAGACCACAGCGAGAAGGACAGTGGGATACACACGGGTTCCTGGTGGGGGTCCGGCCAAGAAGGCCTGTCTCCCCTCCAAGAAGGATCGCGCAGCAACGCCCCATGCTGCCGACGGGAACAGAAACCACCCCCGGCCCGCCCCCCGCCACAAGTCAACAAAACCATATTAAAGACAGACGTATTAGAGGCTCCATAATGTAATCATAAAGTAATCACTTTGAATTAGGATAATGGTCGTGACCAACTCCTTATTACATTTATTTTGAATATCACATTCTTTCAACTCTCATTATTTTAATTATGTTCAATTACAGGCATTTGCATATGCTTTATCATGGATATTAGCGAGGGGGGAGATCTCCCAACGTTAAACCAGGAACAGATAATCCACATTATATTACACTTGCACCTCCCGGAAATCTGATTTAACTTCAGCCCAAGGAGACATCCCCAGGCAGGCACCGCAGTGGACTGGGTGAGTCTGGGTTCCCGTGTGTGTGTGTGTGTGTGTGTGTGTGTGTGTGTCGGGGAGTCTCCGAATGACACAGCGATGCAGAGATGAGGTCGGGGTGGGAAGGGGCCAGGGTGGACCTCAGGAAATCTCCGCATCTCAGTTTCCGCACGACCCCCTTGTTGGAGGCGACTTGGCAAGGCTGTGAGTTGCTGCCGCAAAGACATCGTCCAGCGAGGGGGGCGGGCATTGGCCTTGCTCAAGCCCTAGTACCCCGTAGGCCAGAAGCTGCCCTGTGCCGACCTCAGCTCCCCGCAGAAGGGCACACCCCCAGACGCATCTCGCTCAAGGAGCCTGGACATTCAGCTCTGCCCCCTCGGCCCAGAGCACTTGCCCTGTCTGGGGTCCCGGACCCCCAGACGCTCCCCACCCTGCCAGCACGTCAGCTATGAGGGGCCGTGGGCACCTCCTGGGCACTGGGACGGATCCAGCGGCAGCTTCCTGCATGTCAAGTTTCTCGCACTGAATGGCTCCCGCGGGTGGTTTAACTCTCCATTGACTCAGGTGTGGGATTTACACCTCAAGGGTTCACTGTCCCACCAGCAATATCCAGCCCACCCCGAGAGGCCCAACTTGCAACTGCCAAAGCTAGAAAGGAGCCCCCAGTCTGGACACAGACCTCAGTCCAGAAGCAGATCCTAGCCCAGATGCAGACCCTAGCCCAAATGCAGACCACAGCCCGGATGCAGACCCCTCCCCCCAGCCTGGACACAGATCCCAGCCCAGACACAGACCCCAGCCTGGATGCAGACCCCAGCCCAGAAGCAGACCCCAGCCTGAATGCAGACCCCTCTCCCCCAGCTCAGACACAGACCCCCCCTCAGCCCAGAGAGAAACCCCAACCCAGATGCAAACCCCTCAGCCCAGTCGCTGACCCCAGCCCAGAGTAGACGCAAGGCTGGCTGGCGAGGGTCTGCAGGGTGGGCCCCGGGGCCCACCCCGGGGCTTGGGTGCCTCCGTGAGGAGAGAGACAGTCACCAGGTGCCTCATTCTGGCTCACTGCATGGGAAAGAACAAGCAGTGACAGACTCCCACGGGGGAGACCACGGCGGGGGGGGGGGGGGGGGGGAGGGCCATGTGTGGGCACCAGGAACCCACCAGAGGGAGAGCAGGTGAACCCACTCCCCCTCTCCCCCCACCCGGGCCCCAGCTCCCACCTCTGAACCCCAAGGTGGTGCTGATCACAAGGAAACCCCACAATGACCTAAGAGGGGACATGAAGGAGGCAGGGGGTGTGGACATTAGGGAGGCCCCAGGTGGCCTGCATCTGAACTGGGAGTCTGGCGGGATCTGCATCAGCCCTTGAGTTCTACTCTGGGCTGGAGTCTGCATCTGGTCTGGGGGTGGGGGTCTGTGCCTGCACAGGGGATCTGTGTATGCCCTGGGGGGGATCTCTGTATGCCCTGGGGGTCTGTGTATGGCCTGGGGAATCTGTGTTTGCCCTGGAGGGTCGGTCTCTGCATGCCAGAAGGTTTGTGTATGGCCTGGGGGGGGGGGGGGTCTCTGTATGCCCTGGGGGTCTGTGTGTTCATTTTCATTTTCATTTCATCATCCTGTTATTCGTCGATTGCCTCGAGCTGGCCCCAGTAACGTCTCTTTTCATCCTAGCCCTGAGATTATGTTCAAGGCTCTTTAGGAGAATGAGACCCATCATTGTTACTGGTATTTGGCATATTGGGTACGCCACGGGGAGTTTGCCAGACTCTGCCCTGTGGGCAGGCTACATTCGATAGCCTGCAAGTTTGTCCAAAGTAGGAATGAGATAATAAGACGTCATAAAAAGATGCATTCGCGGCCGTGTGGTTCCGGGAGCTGGATTTTATAGTCTCTGAGTCTTGGCCGTTGATGGGATTACACGGCGCCAGGGGGCCAGGTGGTGGGTGTGACCCCCGCCTACTGGAATTTGGAGGATCTGGGTGGAGGATGCTCGACTCCAATCCGAGTAGGCTGGGAGATCTCGGCCCCGGAACCCGCGTGGATTTGTCCCTCTGCCAGTACCTTCAGGTGTGCGGAGAGTGGTCTCAGCATGGTGGTGGCTGGTCCTGGAGGTCTTCACTGCCGGAGCCCTGGTCGGGGCGGGGAGGAAAGCTCAACCCGCTCCCCTCCAACGGGCTCCGGCGAGGAACAGCCAGGCGCGGGGGCAGAAGACTGCAGGGTCTGTGTGTGGCATGAGGAAATCTGTGTATGCCCTGGGGGGGGTCTCTGCATGCCAGGGGGTCTGTGTATGGCCTGGGGGCCTCTGTATGCCCTGGGAGTTTCTGTATGCCTTGGGGATCTGTGTATGTCCTGGGGGTTCTGTGTATGGCCTGGGGGGTTCTGTGTATGGCCTGGGGGGGGTCTCTGTATTCTTGGGGGGATCTGTGTATGGCCTGGGGTCTCTGTATGCCCTGGGGTCTGTGTATGCCCTGGGAGTCTGTGTATGCCTTGGAGGGGGGTCCATGTATGGTCTGGGAGTCTCTGTATGCCCTGGGGGGTCTATGTATGCCCTGGGGGTCTGTGTATGCCCTGGGGGGGTCTGTGTATGGCCTGGGAGTCTCTGCATGCCAGGGGAGTCTGTGTATGCCCTCGGGGGGGTCTGTGTATGCCTTGGAGGGGGTCTGTGTATGGTCTGGGGGTCTCTGTATACCCTGGGGGTCTCTGTATGCCCTGGGAGTCTCTGTATGCCCTGGGGGTCTGTGTATGCCTTGGAGGGGGGTCTGTGTATGGCCTGGGGGTCTCTGTATGCCCTGGGGGTCTGTGTATCGCCTGAGGAATCTGTGTATGCCCTGGGGGGGGGTCTCTGCATGTCAGGGGGTCTGTGTATTCCCTGGGGGTTCTGTGTATGGCCTGGGGGGTCTCTGTATTCTAGGGGAGTCTGTGTATGCCCTGGGGGGATCTTTGTATGGCCTGGGGGGTCTCTGTATTCTAGGGGGGGTCTGTGTATGGCCTGGGGGGTCTCTGTATGCCTGGGGGGTCTGTGTATGCCCTGTGGGGTCCCTGTATGGCCTGGGGGTCCGTGTACAGCCTGGGGGAGTGTGCGAATGGGCTGGGGGTCTGCCTGGCCTGGGGGTGTCTGTGACCGGCCCAAAGGGAAGCGGCCAGTTCAGCTTCACCTCCCAGCCAGTTCTCAGCACTGGAGCGGCAGCCTGGACCCTTGGTTGCGGTCCAGAAGCCGGAGGCTGTTTCCAGGTTCAGGGGTGAGTTTGCCGGTACCTGGTGGCCATGGAAACGGCAGCTGGGCCTGTGCTCTCCACGGCGACTTGGCGGGGGGCTTGCATCTCTCCGTGCCCAGCTAATCTCCCCACAGGGGAGCGGGGCTTATGGCAACTGCCCCCTCCCCATGCTCCTCTCGAGCCCCCTCTGAGGGTGAGGGAGCAAGTTAGGGGTCCGCCTTGCGGCAGGGGCCCTGCTGCATTCCCTGGCCTTTGGCATCTTGCCCAGGGGCCGCGGGGAGGAAACTCCCCCTGTCCTACCCTCCGCGAGATTCTTGGGGATACCAGGCCCCCTCCCTCCTTTGAAGGGGGACCCGTGCTGGCTGGGGAGCAGAGAAATTGCCCGGACACAGAATCGGTCTGGAACCCAGTCGGGGCTGGGACCGGCCGCACGCAATGGGCAGCCTGGGAGGGATCTCACGGGCTCAGAGTCCCTCTCCCCCCTCCCCTGCCTGCACGGGATGCGGAGGGTCCAGTCCCCTAAATGCTCACACTGGGCTGGGACCCCAGGCAGGCGCTTCCGGGTCTGACCGCATGCTGGCGCCTGCACTCACGGGAGGATGGGTGGGACTGCAGGGGGCTCATGTGGGGGGCACCAGGGACCCGATTCAGGCCCCCGTGCACCTCCAGGAGACTGCTGTTGCCACTAACCGCCCCCCTCATGGAACTCCCCCCTCCCCATGTTCTCCTGTGCGCCCACGTTGAATCCGCCTGTCAACACTCGCTGCTGAACAGCAAACCCTAATTATTTTACTTTGCTCTGTGCAACCTGGGGGTTGAACCAGGTGTCCCGTGCGCCTGGCAGGCGCCTGACTTCAGCCCTGCCCCTGGAGCTCCTTATGGCCCCGTGATTACAACGTGGTCCCTGAGACTGTCTGGCCCGGCCCTGAGCCCTCCTGCGCGGGCAGAGCAGGCCGGGAGCAGACTGCTGCCACCCCTGCACTAGGCGAGCTCAGAGAAGGTGCCTCCCCTGCTCAGGCAGCCCCTGGACCCTGATCCAGGGAGAGCGACGCCCGTGACCTCTGCAGACCTCCAGGGGCCAGATCCTGACCTGTCCAGGGGCGAGCCTGAAGCTGGGGAGCAGAACCCTGACTTGGGGGAAGTTATCAGCAAGTCGCTCTCTGTCTCTTTCTGTCTCTCTCCCCCCCACTGTCTCCCTCTCTCCCTCTGTTTCCTTCCTTCTCTCTTCTTTCTTTTCTCACTCTCCCCTTCTCCCTCTCTCTCTCCCTCTCTTCCTATCTCCCTCTCCCTGACTTTCTCTCTGTCTCTGTCTCTCTGTTTCTCTGTCTCTGTCTCTCTCTGTCTCTCTGTCTCTGTTTCTATCTCTCTGTTTCTGTCTCTCTCTGTCCCTGTCTCTCTGACGCTCTATCTCTCTGTTTCTCTGTCTCTCTGTCTCTCTCTGTCTCTGACTCTGTTTCTCTGTCTCTCTGTCTCTGTCTCTCCATCTCTGCATCTGTCTCTGTCTCTGTCTCTGTCTCTCCACCTCTGCATCTGTCTGTCTCTGTCTCTCTGTCTCTGTCTCTCTGTCTCTGTCTCTCTCTATCTCTGTCTCTCTGTCTCTGTCTCTCTATCTCTGTCTCTCTATCTCTGCCTCTGCCTCTGTCTCTCTGTCTCTGTCTCTCCATCTCTGCATCTGTCTGTCTCGGTCTCTCTGTCTCTCTTCTCTCTGTCTATGTCTCTCTATCTCTGTCTCTATCTCTGCCTCTGTCTCTGTCTCTGTCTCTCCATCTCTGCATCTGTCTGTCTCTGTCTCTCTGTCTCTCTTCTCTCTGTCTCTGTCTCTCTATCTCTGTCTCTATCTCTGTCTCTATCTCTGTCTCTATCTCTGCATCTGTCTCTGTCTCTGTCTCTGTCTCTCCATCTCTGCATCTGTCTGTCTCTGTCTCTCTGTCTCTGTCTCTCTCTATCTCTGTCTTTCTCTATCTCTGCCTCTGTCTCTGTCTCTCTGTCTCTGTCTCTCCATCTCTGCATCTGTCTGTCTCTGTCTCTCTGTCTCTGTCTCTCTGTCTCTGTCTCTCTGTCTCTGTCTCTATCTCTGTCTCTCTATCTCTGTCTCTCTATCTCTGCCTCTGCCTCTGTCTCTCTGTCTCTGTCTCTCCATCTCTGCACCTGTCTGTCTCTGTCTCTCTGTCTCTGTCTCTCTGTCTCTGTCTCTCTATCTCTGCCTCGTCTCTGGCTCCCTCTCCCCCTCCCCATCACATCAGCTCTGAGTAATGCACTGGCCAGGCCCCCGGCTCGCGATGTATCACATTAATGCATTATCAGAACCAGCTGTTGCTCTAATGATACGGAAGAAAGATGAGGGGCCGGCTGATGGATGGCCCCCACGTCCCGCGGCGGGGCGCAAAGCCGAGAGGAGCAAAGGCGCGTGCGGGGGGAGTCCGGAGTGATGGATCAGGGGGATCCCCAGCCCGCTCCGGGGAAGAGGACGCGGCCGGGCGGCTGGAATTTATCAACATAATTATGTACCGTGATTTATTAAGTACTAAACAGCAAAGGCATCAAAGGTACTTTTTGTTGTTGTAGTTGTTGCTATTCTGGCTTAACTTATTAAAAAAAAAATAAGAAAGGACGGTAACTTTTTTGTCGTTCTGGTTTTTCTTGAACAGTGAAGACATTTCTCTCCACAGCACTCGGGAGTCATGAAGTCTCTGGGGAGAGGGAAGAGCAGCGTGAGGAGGTAGCACCAGGGTTCGGGCACGTGTCTCCCATGTGGCTGACCCTGGTTCCATTCCGGGCACCACTTGGTCCCCCAGGTGCCCCCAGGGCAGCCCAGAACCAGAGAGACGGCGCTTTAACGCATCGTGGGGCCAGACTGGCCAAGAATCGCGGAAGTGAGCCATCCCTGAACTCCTGACCAGCTCGGGGCAGACAAGACTCCCCCCTGCAGGGCTACGGATGCACCTCAAAGCCCCCAAGTGATGCTGGACAGCTGGACCGAATGACCGAGAGTGTTCAACTGCCTGGTGAGTCCGTGAACATGAGGGTTCTGTCTTCATCAATGCCCAGAGTGCCAGGCACAAGGGGACAAGTGTGGGTACTGGACAACACGTCATCCCCAGGTTCTGAGACCAAGCCCCGCCCCCCGCCCTGCCATCTGCTTCCTGATTCTCTCCACACTTGCACCCTGGTGTGACCCCAACACCCCCAGGGGCGTCGCAGGGAGTCTCCAGGTCGGCCAGAGCAACCTGTGGGAATCTGGACTACTGCAAAATGCGCCTCCAAGCACGAAGGTGGTGACAGCGGTCCAGAAAGCAGCATCCATCTGTCTCAGGGAGACTGAGATGCGGGGCCGAGAGTCACACGGAGGAGAGAGCAATCTTAACAATAAAGAATAAACTGGAACCAGCAGAAGGGCAAATGAACATGGAATGAAAGTCTTGGCAGAAATGGAGAAAAACGGAAGAAGTGTGTCCGCCATGGGTGCCTTCGTTATGTTCATCGAATTGGTACAAAGGGAAAGACCGAAGTGGGGGCAGGGGGCAGCCTCGAGAGAAAATGGCAGATGTTAAAAATATGCGATGACTCATCAAAACGTGGGTAACGGGGCCCCTCCCGCAGGGGAGCACAAGCCAAAGGGAAGGAGCCATAGGGAACTACTCGAAGGGGCTCTGGACGTTGAAAACAGAAGGGCCATGCTCGGGGGAATAAGTAACGGCCCTAACGTTATTGCCGATGACGGTCGGAGACCCAAGAAAGGGCCTGGAGGAAGGATTAGACTCTACAGAGAAGGAAGAAGATGCTTGTTTCCTGTGTGCAGGAGGGAAGGAGAGTGAGATGAGCCCCCTGCAGTTCCCGGCTCCTTCCAGGCAAGAAGATGAAGCAAGAAGAAGTGACGTTGCCTCAGCAGCTCCAAGACAGCGACCCGCAACTCCTCTGACCCGAACACAGAGGGCAAGGCTGCATCTGCCCCGCAGGAGCCCCAGCAGGACACTGGGGATCCTGGGGCTTTGTCTGTCCTTCCACGGGCCTGAGGGCCAGGGCAGCACCAGGAGGCCGGCCAGGCCAAGGGCCAACAGGGCGGCTGTTCCCACCTCAAGGTTCAGGGTTGTGTGTGGAAAGGCCACGGGCAGGACGAGCTGGAGGCCGTGTGCAGAAACGCTCCCAAGGCCAGAAACAGCACACAGCCAACCCCAGTTCAGTGCCCAGCACCACACAGGGTCCCCGATCCCCGCCAGGAGTAACCCCTGAGAATCACCAGGTATGACTCAAAAACGATCAAACAAACAAGCAAAATCTGTGTCATGCCGAGCTGGGCACAGGGGTATTGGAAGGAAAAGAGGATTCTCTTATCTGCCTTAAATGGGGTCTGTGCACAGCACCCACGGGCAGTGAAGACCCCGGAACAATGACCAGCCATGGGGGTCTGTGCACAGCGCCCACGGGCAGTGAAGACCCCAGAACAATGACCAGCCATGGGGGTCTGCGCACAGCGCCCACGGGCAGTGAAGACCCCAGAACAATGACCAGTCATGGGGGTCTGCGCACAGCGCCCACGGGCAGTGAAGACCCCAGAACAATGACCAGCCATGGGGGTCTGCGCACAGCGCCCACGGGCAGTGAAGACCCCGGAACAATGACCAGCCATGGGGGTCTGCGCACAGCGCCCACGGGCAGTGAAGACCCCGGAACAATGACCAGCCATGGGGGTCTGCGCACAGCGCCCACGGGCAGTGAAGACCCCGGAACAATGACCAGCCATGGGGGTCTGCGCACAGCGCCCACGGGCAGTGAAGACCCCAGAACAATGACCAGCCATGGGGGTCTGCGCACAGCGCCCACGGGCAGTGAAGACCCCGGAACAATGACCAGCCATGGGGGTCTGCGCACAGCGCCCACGGGCGGTGAAGACCCCAGAACAATGACCAGCCATGGGGGTCTGCGCACAGCGCCCACGGGCGGTGAAGACCCCAGAACAATGACCAGCCATGGGGGTCTGCGCACAGCGCCCACGGGCAGTGAAGACCCCGGAACAATGACCAGCCATGGGGGTCTGCGCACAGCGCCCACAGGCAGTGAAGACCCCGGAACAATGACCAGCCATGGGGGTCTGCGCACAGCGCCCACGGGCAGTGAAGACCCCGGAACAATGACCAGCCATGGGGGTCTGCGCACAGCGCCCACGGGCAGTGAAGACCCCAGAACAATGACCAGCCATGGGGGTCTGCGCACAGCGCCCATGGGCAGTGAAGACCCCAGAACAATGACCAGCCATGGGGGTCTGCGCACAGCACTCACGGGCAGTGAAGACCCCAGAACAATGACCAGCCATGGGGGTCTGCACATAGCACCCACGGGCAGTGAAGCCCCCAGAACAATGACCAGCCGCACCGAGCTTCCTCTTGAAATACAGCGCCTCGCCGAAGGGAGCTAGGGCTGCCCGCACATGTGGCCGGTCCCCAGGCCCGCCCAGGAAAGGCAGAGAGAGTCCCCGGATGCCAGATCCTACAGGGCGCAACTGATGTGGGTAGCAGGCAGACAGGGAAGGCCCTCCCTGTGGGAATCCGGCCCTTTAATTAACCAAGGGCCTACGTGCCTGTGCTATGTATGGTCATCTTGGCCTAAGTGACCCTGAACAAGCGGATCCCGACTAGAGCAAATCTGGTACTGTGTCTGCTCTGACCGCAGCCTACGCATATCCTGAGCTACGTGTGGTTATCTAAAAGAAAACATTTGTCACAGTTAACCCATCTGGACAAACTTGCAGGCTATCGAATATAGCCTGCCCACAGGGCAGAGTCTGGCAAACTCCCCGTGGCGCACCAAATATGCCAAATACCAGTAACAATGATGGGTCTCATTCTCCTAAAGAGCCTTGAATATAATCTCAGGGCTAGGATGAAAGAGACGTTACTGGGGCCTGCTCGAGGCAATCGACGATTAACAGGATGATGAATGAATGATGAATGAACCCAATAATAAGAAGTAACTGACACGGACTAACCAAGCATATGAAACATGTAGACTTTGTAACTCTCCTAACCATATATGATAAGACCTAGTGATGTGATTGCCTTCTGTGATGTAAGCATAGTTTCCTGCATCACAAAGTATATAATACTCCTGCTGCCCTGAATAAAGTCCTGTCCTGTCCGATCCTATCTGCGGTCCTGTCTGCTCTGTCCTGTTTTCTCTGCATTATGTCTCTTGTGCCTTGTGTTCATTCGGTCGGTCCCTCCCTGTACCTACGGACCTTAGGGCCACCTCCTCAGGCCGGAGAGTAGTCTGGTGGGGCCCCCCGCACCTCCCCAGGCCTGAGAAGTAATAGCTCTGACGTTGTGAACACCAACCTTGTAGAAAACAGGAACTAAGGACTGATAAGACCCTCACCAGCAATGGACCCTGAGGAGACTGGACCCCTCCCCATGAAGAAAATTCCTCAAATACCCCCAAACCTCTCCCTTAATCCAACTAACTTTAGTGATTCAGCCCTGAGAAGTCCGGACCTAGACATCCCAAGAAGATCTCTATAAAAGCCACCTTGAACAAAAAAGCGGGTGGATATACTGCCCGAGCCCATGTGCTGCTTGCACCCACATGGCCGAGCACATGTGGTGCCCAAGCACATGTGTCACCCGCATCTTCCCTCTTGAGATGTGGCCTATAATGTTTTCGTGTCTAATGCTGGGGGGTTGGGGGGCTCTCTCCGCCCTTGGAGAAGCCCGGGTTCTCTCTTGAGCGCGTTCCTCCCCACTCCCTCCCACCTTCTCTCCCTCCTTCCCTTCAAAACCTCCGAATAAAATCTGTTCTGCTTCACTGCCTGTCCACTCCCGAAATTCTTCTCTGAGAGGCGAGACAAGAACCCAGTTAAGCCTGGGTCCTGGGTGGCAGAGGGCAGATCGGGAGAAGGTGACCGTCTTTCTCCTCCCCACTTCACCTAAATCACCTGTGGGGCCAACGGACATCAGCAAGGGCGTCTTCAAGGCCCCCCCGAGACCACGAGGTTGAGGCCATGAGCAGGTTTTACACCCACGGGGCATGCATGCTCTCTCTGAGGGTTACTTCACCTGAAACAAAGCATGAAGACATGCCGCTGGGCCCGGGAGAAGCTTCGGCTTCCTGGGAAGGGTCAGACTAGGAATCTGGGCCTGGACAGGTCTGCTGGCCTCAGCCACAATCCCTGGGCTCCACTGAGCTAGCCTCAGAGGTGAAGCCCCTGATTCTGGGTGATACACCATTTACCCTCCCGTGTTAGGCCAGAGAAAATAAATCTGGTGATGATGATGTAGGCAGGCAGGCAGAGGAGGAAGGCCCCCTCCCAAGGTAGTGGCAATAAAATCCCTGGAAAGTCACTGTCACCGTCCTCCCGTTGTTCACTGATTTGCTCAAGCAGGCCCAGTAACATTGTAATGTCACTGTCACCGTCACTGTCACTGTCAGTCACCGTCACCATCACCGTCACTGTCACTGTCACCGTCACTGTCACTGTCACCGTCACTGTCACTGTCCTCCCGTTGTTCATTGATTTGCTCAAGCAGGCCCAGTAACATTGTAAGACTTGTTACTGTGTTTGGCATATCGAATACGTCACATATCGAATAAAGCCTGGTAGCTTCCCAGGCTTTGGCTTGCGGGTGAGATACTCTCGGTAGTTTGCCGGGCTCTCCGAGAGGGGCAGAGGAATCGAACTCGGGTCAGCCATGTCGGCCGCATGCAAGGCAAATGCCCTACCCGCTATGCTATCGCTCCAGCTCTCCCTGGGAAGTAATAATACCTGATAGCCCTGAAGCTGCAAAAGCCAGCTTTGTTGAGAGCAGAAACTGAGGCTTCCCCTGCCTCACCTGGGCCAGCACCAGGGGAGAGAAGGCCGGACCCCTGCCAAGGTGACAGGCTTCGGCAGAGACAAGAACTGCAACCAAAGATGTGAAGGGGAATCACAGGAAACTGCTAAACTGCACCTTTGTGAGGATGACTGATCAAACCCTCACCTCCAGGAGAAAACTCCAGGCCAAGGCAACCCAGAGAATATGCAGATTCAAGACCATTTGCTTCTCTCCGCGGAAGCCAGGCTCTCCCTGGAGCGCATCACCCTTTCCCCTCTCACACTTTCTCTCCCTCCTCTCCTCCAAAACCTCCCAATAAAATCTGTTTTACTTCACTGCTTGTCTACTTCTGAAATTCTTGTCTGCGCAGCAAGACAAGAACCCTTGGGTAAGGCCTGGGGCTGCCTCTCCTTTCCTGCAAAGAGCGAATCTTCGCTCCAACCTGAGTCAATGTCACCCCGTGAAATCGGGTGGTGGGGGTCAGCTCCTGTGGTGGGAAGACCGAACGGATGTCATGTGTGGCTTGACGGCCACCGGGTGGGATTGGCGGGGACTCAGGCCCGTGCCAAGCTGACTTTCCTGGTCCCAGTCTTCGCAGTGGGTCCCAGGCGGCAGAGGCAGACTGGGAGAAAGTGACCATCTTTCTCTCCCTTGTATCTCACATAAAAACCAGCTCCCGGAACCGCACGGCCGCAAATGCGGCCACGCGACATCTTATTATGACATCTTATTATCTCATTCCTACTTTGGACAAACTGGCAGGCTACCGAATGTAACCTGCCCACACTGCAGAGTCTGGCAAACTCCCCGTGGCGTACCCAATATGCCAAATACCAGTAACAAGGAAGGGTCTCATTCTCCTAAAGAGCCTTGAATATAATCTCAGGGCTAGGATGAAGGAGACGTTACTGGGGCCTGCTCGAGGCAATCGATGAATAACAGGATGGTCATGATTCATGATTAGTGATTCATATCTCACATAAGCCACCTGCAGGCCCCCACGGACATCAATAAGAGTTGGCATGTGGACAAGGTGCGGAGGGGGTGACCTGAGTTGGTGGGGGCTCCTGACTCTATTCACAGGGTCACTGCGCCCCCCCCAATCCCCCGCCAGGCCTCATGGGCACGTGTGTCCATCAGAGAGGGCAGGAAGCTGACTTCACAGGGAGCTTGTTCAGCCAAAGACAAGCTGTTTCTCACACCAGGAAGTCTTACTCCAGGGATGCCCCCCCTCCCCACGATCGCACACCCATTGGCCCTTGGGTTCGGGGTTCCTGAGAAGCCACAGCGATGACCCCCGTCCCGAGGCCACTTTCCCTGGGACCTCCATGGGTCAGACCCCTGCCCCCCTTTCTCAGCCGCCACTGCCAGGGCTGTAAGCGGCCAAGGCATTTATGCATTTGTTCGGGGAGAATGAATGAAGCCTGGGCAGGGTACTGGCGGGTGAAGGGGGCGGGGGTGGCGTTCCTGCCAGAGGAGGAGGCGCAGAGAGAAGAGATTTCACTGCCCTGGAGAGGAAGGGGAGGGAAGGGAAGGCATCCGAGGCAGGAAATGGAATTTAGGCTTAATCTCGCGGATCAAGAAGGCTGCACAGGAGGCTTCAGATCAGGGCACCTGGCGACAAAGCGTGGTTCAAAGGGAGCCTGTCCTCGCAGCCGCGCAGGGTGGAAACGGGATCCGGGGGTGGCGGGAGGACACGCTGAGAAACAGCTGAAATCATGTGCCCTTGCCGGCACTCGGCACTGCTAAGGGCTCAGGTGCAAAGGGTGGGTATGAGTAAAGTTGGATGAATAACATCCACCTGGATGGACGGGACACCTCTGGGTATGCCTCTTAACGGCAGGCACTGCCCCCATCTCTGCCCCCTCATTCACTTACTGCCCAGAACTTAGACGTGAGGGCTGGATCTCCAGGGGCCATTTTGCACCCTGAGGTCTAGAGAGCGGGACTCCAGGATTCTCCTCCATGGGGAGCTAATACACCAACCCAGGGCTGCCTGCTTCACGGTCACCCCTACCACAGAGGGAGACAGATGCAGGCCCTGTTTGGCCGTTGCTTCTCAGGCAGTGGAAGCTGGTCTAGATGATGGGGAGGACTGGGGACGAGGAGAGGGAGCACCATCATGAGCCAGAGAAACATGGGTTCTGGCAGAGGCCAGGGCCTTGATGCCACTCCCCTCCCCTCCCCCCCAACTTCAAGTTCTGTCTTTGGGGCTGGAGTAATAGCACAGTGGGTAAGGCATTTTCCTTGCACGCGGCCGACCCGGGTTCGACTCCTGAGTGCAAAGCCAGGAGTAACTCCTGTGTATCGCCGGGTGTGAAGCAAAAAAGAAAAGAAAAACAAAACAAAATAAAAGCTTTGGGGGCTGGAGTGATAGTACAGCGGGAAGGGCATTTGCCTTGCACATGGCTGACCTGGGTTCGATTCCCAGCATCCCCTAGGGTCCCCCGAACACCACCAGGAGTAATTCCTGAGTACATGAACCAGGGGTAACCCTTGTGCATCGCCGGGTGTGACCCAGAAAGCAAGCTCTGTCTGTGCTGCTCAGTGAGGGCCGTAGCTGCCCTCCACCCTTGGGAAGTGCCCCCTACACTCTCTGGGGCTCCTGTACCATGTGATGCGGAAGAGCGGGAAGGAACCCAGCAGGGACCCAAAGAAGACGATGGCCATGCAAGACTCGAGACTCGGCCGCCCGCCTCCCTCCCAGCTGCCGACAGAGTGAGAAGTGCAGAGAAGGCAGCCCAGGGTCTCTGACCGCTGCGGCCCCCACTGTCTGCTGAATGCGCTTCCGGATGACACCCAACCCAACGCCTGTCCATACCATCAATCTCCACTCCTTCCAGGAAGCCCCTCGCTCCACCAGGGTCTGTGTAAAAGCCTCCGCATCCGTCTCAGGGCCTTGACGGCTTTCTGGGCTGGGGAAGGGGCCCTTCTCGGTCCCCCACGCTCTCCCTCGGGGGCTATGAGATGCTGGGGAAAGTCTGGAGCAGGGCAGGGCAGGGAGGGCGAGGAAGGCCCAGCCCTTCGGTGGGGGCACCCCTGTGTGAGTGACACCCTCACAGCTCCTGCCTGCGGGTTCGGATGGCCAGTGGAGGTGGGGCGGGGCAGGCCCGGCAGTCACGTGGGATCTCGTCCACTGACCGGAAGCCCTGGTGAGAAGCACGTGGGCCGCGGCACAGAGGTGGCTCAGGGCTGAGGGTGTGGGGGTCGTGCAGGAGGTTCCCCGGCACTGCTGAGCACCAAGCCGGGAGTTGCCCCAGCAGCAGCCGACGTGGCCTCCAAACAACAGCTACAACAGAGCGAAGGGGAACCACCTGATGAGGGGCCTCCTGGGTTCTCACTCGGAGGGATGGGGCACCCCAGGCAGAGCTGAGGGGCACGGCCTCGGGCTAGACTGGAGGCATGAGAGAGACACGGAGCCTGGCTGCACTGAGCACTGGGTTAGGGGGCAAAGCTTCAAGATTTCAGTTGGTTTCTCTTTCAATTTTGTATTATTAGGCTGGAGCGATAGCACAGCGGTAGGGCGTTTGCCTTACAAGCAGCCAACACAGCCGACCCGAGTTCGATTCCTCCGCCCCTCTCGGAGAGCCCGGCAAGCTACCGAGAGTATCTCGCCCGCACGGCAGAGCCTGGCAAGCTCCCCGTGACGTATTCGATATGCCAGACACAGTAACAACAAAGTCTCCAATGGAGACGTTACTGGGTCCGCTCGAGCAAATCGATGAACAACGGGAGGACCGTGATCCGACCGTGATGATGATGATGATGATTTAGGCACCTTGTTTAGCTCTCTGCCCCTGGTGCTGGGTCCTAAGTGCTCTGTCCCCCGGTGCTGGATCCTTAGTGCTCTGCCCCCGCTCATGGACATCCTAGGGGAGCTGACTGCAGATGGCTGAGGGGGTGCTCTTCTCCTCCCAGGAAAGCCTTGCCCAGCCCCCAGCCCTCCGCAGCCCTCCCCTCTGACCTCCCCCCACTCCACCAAGCTGAAGCCTCAGCCACGGAAATGCATAAACACGTGTCCTCAGCTTCACGGTCAAAAGGGAACGCAATCAGGAGCCGGGTGATGCGTTTGCAAATTAAAAGCCGTGCCATAATGAGCGGAGCCATTCAAACTAATAATTACATAAACTCCCGTTACGGTGGCACGGTAATTACAACAGGTACTTTTTGCCAATTTGAAAAGCGACTCGGGTTCCAGGTCCTCAGGTGCAGCCGGAGCAGCCAGGTGGAGGGAGCTCTGGGGAGGCGGGGCAGCTCACCCCAGGGGGAGTGAGCAGAGAGCCTGCAATCCCAGGTTCCCGCCCGGCCGGCTGAGCACTGAGCCCAGGAGCACCGTCCCGCCCCCCCACAGCAAAGGTGCACAGAAACGACCAAACGCCCAGGTCTAAAATTCCAACCAATCCCAAGGGGTGCCTGCATTCAAATTATCCAATAAGATTCAAGCGCCACCAGGAAGTCTGTACAGACAGCAGTGCTCAGCCAATGAGGGACTGGGGGAGGGACCTTGTACAGCAGCACTCAGCCAATGAGGGAACGGGGGAGGTATTTTTGAACACCTCATAATACCCAGCCAATGAGGGGCTGGGGGAGGGACCTTGTACAGCAGTACCCAGCCAATGAGGGACTGGGGGGGGGGAAACTTTGTGCAACAGTACCCAGCCAATGAGGGACTGGGGGAGGGACTTTGTGCAACAGTACCCAGCCAATGAGGGACTGGGGGAGGGACTTTGTGCAACAGTACTAGCCAATGAGGGCCTGGAGGAGGGACTTTGTGCAACAGTACTAGCCAATGAGGGCCTGGAGGAGGGGCTAAGCGATCCAGCAGCCCTTTGGGATGCCTCACCAGCACACATCGTGCTTTCCCTGTGCCTTGGTGTCTTCATGGCCTCTTCGGGGGCCACACGGGACAGTTATCAGGAGTTACTCCTGACTCTGTGCTCGAGGATCACTCCTGACTCTGTGCTCAGGGATCACTCCTGGCAGTGCTCAGGAGAACCAAATGGGATGCTGGGGATCAATCCACATCTCCCACGTGCCAGGCAAGGGCCCTCCCCAGTGTGCAGCCTCTCAGGGCCCCTGTTGTCTGGGATGGAGAGTGGGTTCCGGGTGGTGCACCTGCTGGGACAGCTTCTGCCCTCATTGGGCGCCCAGGTGCTCATGCATTTCCCTTCAGAGGGGTGAGCGTGGGACTGTCATCTCGACGAGGCACAGGCAAGACTAGGCCCAGGCAGCATCGCTGCCAAACGAGAACCCTGAACGTACCTACTAAAGGGACAATGAATACTAGTTGTCAGGAAGAGCTCAGCTCTCCATCTCTGGGGGAGGGGCAGTAAAGAAAGAGAGGGAGGGGGCCTGAGCCATAGCACAACGGGGGAGGGCGTTTGCCTCGCACACAGCTGACCTGGGTTCAATTCTCAGCATCCCATATGGTCCCCCAAGCACCGCCAGGAGTAATTCCTGAGTGCACAGCCAGAAGTAAACCCCTGCGCATCACCGCCAGGAGTAAACCCCTGAGCGTTGCCAGGTGTCACCAAAAAAGAAGAAGGAAGAAGAGAAGAAAAAGAAGAGGAGGAGGAGGACACCCAACTGAGTCCTTATCCCCAAGGGAACCAGAGGACAGAGGCAGGATTCCTGCTGCCCCAGCACCCACAGAACGACTCCCGGGAGCTCAGGATTCCCGAATCTCACATCAGCCCCTTGGGGCTGTTCATTCACTACCTCGAGCTCCCCGACAGCCTTGAGGAGCAGGAAGCTCCATCCAAGCTGAGCCCCTCAGCGCGTCTGAAAACAAGAGTCTCTGGTCTGTGGGTGATTTCACCAGCGTTCTCACTTCCTCCCTGAGGGTGGCTCTACCCATCCTGGAGAAAAGCAGAGCCTGGCGCCTGGCCTGGCAGATAACTGGAAGTGAGCTGGGGATCAGGCCGCTGGGGCGGGCACAGCCGCACAGACCCCCACTGACCCCTCCACCCCTCGGCTCTGGGAAGTGAACCGGGAATTGCATTTAGTAATCAATTGACTCCCTTTGACTTGGTTTGGTGCCTTTTCTAAATAACAAGAGCCTGGCAACATCAGCGCTGGCAACACTCTTTATTAATGAAGCTGGAGGCCCCGTGGGGGGAAGGCAGGGGGCGGCCTATGCAAACGTGCCCAAGGAAATTATTTCTATCAGCTCCAGCTATTTGAAAGCAATTGAAAAGTTTCCATTTGAAGAAAAAGTAATTTTCCTGATGTGAGTCTCGAGAGCTGCGGTGGGCCCCCCCACCCCGGCCGGCTCCCCCCGCCCCTGGCTTTCTACCTCCTATTAAACCCCGGCTAAGTGGCCACACGCTGCTTGAATATTGTGTCACTTCTTAAAGTGATATCATTACCTAATAATTTTGAGAGCTTTCCTTTTCTTTTTTCTCTCTTTCTCTTTTTGCCTTTCGCCGGGAAGCAAAGGGAACAAATGCCTTGGCAGAGTCCTGGCATTTGGCAGACTGGGAAGGGAGCTCCGGAACCATGTGGGGAAGCGGGCCCGGGCGCCTCCTGCGTGCGGAGAACCGGGAAAGGCAGAACACGGCTCCAACACGTGTCGCCAGCCGGGGAGGGTGACACGGGCAGACAGCCTGGCAGGGGCAGGGGCTGAGTTCAAACCGCGGGACCTCGGGGCGCCCTGCGATGCCCTGGCCCTTGTGCCTGGGCTGTCCCACAGCAGGGAACCTTCCGCCTGCACTGGGCCTGGCTCAGGTCATGGCTCCCTGAAGCATCTGCCTCTCACAAAACACAGAATCCCAACTTCCTCCCACACGCCCCAGGGGCCCGTGGCAGGGCCTTTCGTCTCATCCTGGGGCCTGGGTGTCACAGATTCGTCCCACCCGTCCTGGCTCAAGCTGCCTCCACAGAAGGTCGGGGTGCAGCGGCAGGAGACAGAGACCCGCTGCTCCTTCTGCTGGACACCAGATCCGGCCCCAGGAGCTAGTCCCCGACTTCCTCTCTTCTTGGGCGCATCCCCGCAGGTGACAGCAAAGCCCCCTCGTCCTGCTGTGGTGTGGGCAGGGGACACGTGCTCGCCCAGTCCAGCCCTGCCCCGCTGCTCTCGGTGACTGGGGCCCCGTGGCTCCTGACCCGGGAGCCAGAGGTCACTGTTTTCTCTTTCCCACTGAGACGAGGAGCAAAGGGAGGGTCTGCCTGGAGCCTGGGGGGCAGGGGGAGCCAAGGAAGAACAGCCCGGAGAAATGTCACCCAGGCCTGACATGAACCTACCTGGGATCAAATTATTTTTTATTAAATTTTTCTTTCATTTTGTCCATCCACCCATCCAGCTATCCCTCCATCCGTCCATCATCCCCCCATCCATTTCTCCCTCCGTACATTCACCCACCCTTCATTCATCTCCATCCACCCACCCACCCATCCATTCATCCATCCACCCATCCATCCATCCATCCATCTCTATCCACCCATCCACCCATCCATCCACCCATCCACCCATCCACCCATCCATCCATGCATCCATCCATCCACCCACCCACCCACCCATCCATCCATCCATCCATCTCTCCATCCACCCACCCATAACCCACCTATCCATCCACCCATCCATCCATCCATCCACCCATCCATCCATCCGTTCATCCACGCCTTTCTCTACCCATCCCTCCATCCATCCATCCATCTCTCCATTCACCCAACCACCCACCCATCCATCTCTCCATCCACTCAACCACCCATCCATCCATCCACCCATCTCTCCACCCATCCTTCCATCCGTCCATCTCTCCATTCACCCAACCACCCACCCATCCATCCATCCACCCACCCATCATCCATCCACCCACCCATCATCCATCCATCCACCTCTCCACCCATCCATCCATCCATCCATCTATCCATCTCTCCATCCACCCACCCATTCATCCATCCATTTCTCTATCCATCTGCCCACCCATCCGTCCATCTATTCATCTCTCTCCATACATTCATCCATCCCCATCCATCTCTCCATGTACCCGTCCATCCATCCACCCATCCATCATCATCCGTCCATCCATCCATTCATCTGTCTCTCCTTCCCTGCATTCATCCATTTCTCCATCCATCTCTCCACCCACCCACCCACCCCTCACCCCTCTGTCATCCATCCTCCCTCCCTCCATCATCCCTGCTCCCTCCATCACCTGCTGTTTCTTCCAAGCTATTTTTTTGTTGGTTTTGCTTTGGGGGTCACACCCAGCGATGCACAGGGGTTCCTCCTGGCTCTGCCCTCAGGAATTACTCCTGGTAGTGCTTGGGGGACCCTATGGGATGCCGGGAATCGAACCCGGGTCGACTGTGTGCAAGGCAAATGCCCTCCCTGTTGTGCTATCGCTCCAGCCCCTCTTCCGAGCTATTTTTGTCCAGTTTCTCTCTCATACCACTGAGAGGCCTCCCTAGCATGTGCCAGCCCACACGCATCCCTTCCTCTTGGCTCACACACGCCACCCACTTCTCCACCATTCTCCAGCCGGGGTGAGACCCAGCTCCCCGATGCTGTCCTTCTCGGTGCCCACCTCCCCACCCGCTCTCCCTGCACGGGCCCCCAGCTTCAAGGCACTCCCGTCTCTCTCAGCGGCGCCTCTCTCCCGCTCAGAGTTCATTTTCCTTTTCTCTCAGAAATTCCGTAGTTATTCCCTGCCTTAGCCGGCTCTTAATCAATCCTTTCTATAAACTACCCCACCGAGCACTACATAGTGTGATGTGTGTGTGTGTGTGTGTGTGTGTGTGTGTGTGTGTGTCTAGTATCATTTCCTCTTTTTTTTTCCTTTTTGGGTCACACCTGACGATGCACAGGAGTTACTCCTGGCTCTGCACTCAGGAACTACTCCTGGCAGTGCTCAGGGGACCATATGGGATGGTGGGAATCAAACCCGGGTCAGCCCTACCCGCTGTGCTATTGCTCCAGCCTCCCATTTCCTCTTTAGGGAAAAAAAAATAGGGACCGGGGATGTTAAGTCATACCAATTTGAAACCACAATCTGCCACTGCCACCAGAATAAAGGCCTCTGACCTCACTGATGTAGCACCATGAATGTAGCTGTTAGCCACCAGCACCCTGTGACGGGAGGTGTTGGCGTTGAGCAAGAACATCGCTGGTCCAGAGGGCCTTCTCACCTGCAAAATGACCTCTCAAGACAGTGTAAGGCAATACTGGTCTGAAGGTGGAAAAACCGAGTCACACAAAGGTTAAATGGTTGCCCAAGGTCACAGAGTCAAGCACTGGAACTCTGCCAGCGAGCTTGGAATAGGGCTCCGGGTGCCTGGCAAGTGTCCAGCCCTGTTCAATCCTGGCCACCGTATCAGGTGTCCAGCGATCACTGAGCACAGAGCCAGGAATAAGCCCTGAGGTGTGGCCCCCAAACAAACAGGCACACAAAAAGAATTAGAATTTGATTCTCCTTTCCAAATCACAGCTCTCAGCCGGCACTGAGGATGCCAGGTGAGAGAGAGATGCGGAGAGACTTAAAGAGAGAGAGACAGAGAGGGGACACTCTGTCCCCGTGGCCCCAGCCGGGATGCCCTGAGGCAAGGCCCCCAGGAAATGTGCCCCCACCTCCCCGCTGGCTGGAAGGCCGGTCTGGGGTCCAAGCAATCAATGTGTGGGTCACAGTCCCTATTTTCACCGCCAGCCAGTGGGCTGGGTCTGTGTGTTAAAACACGATTTTCCGACTCCAGTTCCTCTCTTTTTTTTTGTTTTTTTGTTTTTTGTTTTTAATTGGAAAGAAGCTTTAACCACTTTGAAAGTGGCCTGGGGGACAGCACCGCGGCTCTGCCTCCTCCCTTTGAGGCCAGCGTCCCCGCAGTCACAACGCCAGCGCTGTTTTCAATTACAAAAGCTTGTTTGAACACGGGCTGTCACCGAGGCTGTTCAAACAGGCTTTTGTAATTGAAAAGGAGGAAAAACAAAAGATTTCTAACCTCCCCAAGCCAGGGCGGGAAGGAGCCGGTCAGACACCAGGGAAAGCAAAATGGCGCCAGCGCCTGGGCCCTGGGGCCAGCCAGGGAGGCCACCTGGGAGGCCACACTGCCTGGGTCAAATCCTGGGGGTGCCGGGGGTCGGGAAGCCTAGTGGTTTCCACCAGCGCTGCGGTGGGAGATGCTGAGAACCCCCTTTTTTTTTTTCTTGTTGGGTCACACCCGGCGATGCACGGGGGTTACTCCTGGCTCAGGCACTCAGGAATTACTCCTGGCGGTGCTTGGGCTAGGGGATGCTGGGGGGGATCGAACCTGACAAGCAAGGCAAACACGCCCTCCCTGCTGTGCCAGCGCTCCAGCACCTCAAACTCTGAGGATCTTGGGCGAGAGCAAGCCGAGGCAACGGAATCAGAACCTTTGAGAGACGTTTCAGCTCTGGGAATGTGTCAGGCCACAAACGCTCTGCGTGCTCCACACGCCTCTCACGCCTCCTCATCTCCCCCTGGAGCAGAAGGAGGGCCAAGTCTCACCCGTGCCCCCTGTCCGCTGCTGGCTGCTTCAGGGGCTGTGCAAATGCCCCCGGGGTGTCCAGCAGCCTGATGGGACACATAGCCAGGCGGCATTGGCTGCAGCCAACTCTCCTGCAGACGCTGGGCAGGCCCCGGCCAAAGGGAGGCGCATGCCTGGGGCAGGGTTGTCAGAGGGCCCGGTGCAGGCCAGCATGGAGCCGCAGCCAAGCCAGGCTCTGGGCAGAGGGTCCCACCGCTGGCGAGGTACGGAGGGGACCAGCTCTCCCAGGATGGGGGGCCCTGACGTCGGGGAAATCTCTCCCTTTAAAGGCCCTCTCGGTTCTGTCTTCACGGAATGAAGGTCTCGCCAAAGACTTCTCTGGGGGGAGGAGAGGGGGCAGATTTGCGCGTCCCCCCCCCCCCCCCCATCAGTCCTTTAGGAATCTGGATGAAATCTGAATCACGTTGCTGGGTTTTCATTATATTATAAGGAAAATGATGATAGCCCCTGATCTACTTAAAAGGCCTTAATCATATTACTGAAATTTACTTAAAAATAGATTTTGACCAAAATTAAATCAATTAAAATGTTTAATTGAATGATGGAGCCGGATTTAAAAAAAAAGTGGGGTGGGGGGACAAAGTCGCGGTGACAGCTGGAGACGGCAAAATCCAATAAAAACAAGGAAGAAGAGCAGATTTGGGGTTGTGGGCCTCTTGCTGAGGGTTTGGCCGTGAATAATCGCTTTTATTCACATTGCAATGTACTACTGAGTGGCGTCCCAACATTGTATAAAATCTCCCTCCAACCTCTGCAAACCAGGGTTAATAAAAATACATAAATAGATTATTAAAATGTCACAGAAGAAAGAGGGCAGTCTGAGAATTGGCTGGGTGACTGTTTTCTATTATTATTGTGAAAAGGAAGATGAACACTTAGTTTAATGTTTCTCGGGCTTAAATAATGCACCGATGCCCATTAGAACAATTCTCACCGTTCCACAGTATGGATGGGAAATGCCTGTCTGCAAAGCCCCGGCATATGGAGGACTCATCTGTAAATGAGAGAGACAGAGACAGAGACAGAGACAGAGAGGAAGGGTGGGAGGGAGAGACAGATACAGAGAGAGGAAGGGAGGGAGAGAGGGAGAGAAAAGGAGAGAGGGAGGGAGAGAGAGGGAGAGAGCAGGAAAGAGAGGGTAAGAGAGGGAGAGGGAGAGAGACAGAGAGAGGGGGAGAGGGAGAGACTCGAATTTAAGGGAGAGATTCAAATGTAAGTGATTCAATAAGAGAAACAGCAGAAGCCAAATCTCTGTCAAAGGATGAGGAGCACTGTGGAAGGAGGAGTCATTGCGTGGCCCTTGGGCCAGGCCTCTCCGCAGAAGCTGCTTCTCTCACCCTGACTGCCTGAAGCACTGCCCAGCACAGGCCACCCGAAACTTGCAACACACCCCAAACAGCCCCCGCGGTGCAGTGCCTCTCCCTGGCCAGGCGAGCACTGTGGGAGGGGCAGCGGGGCCTTCTCTGTCCTTCCCACCGCTCTGTGCTGGGAGCTGACCCTGGGGCGCTGGGCAGCTGGGCCTCCCCGCCTGCTCGGAGCACGCTGACCTTCCCCGCCTCCTCTGCTAGCACAGACAATAGCACAGCTCAGTCATGCCAGGAGGTGCCCCATGCCCAGCTGGTTCTGCCTGGGTAAGACAGCAGCCTCCTGCCAATCCCCCAGGGGGACACGGGCACCGGTGGGGACAGGTTGGGCCCTGTCTGCTCTGGGAGAGTCAGGGGGTGAGCCAGGGGCTCCGGCCACCAGCCACTGGGGCTGGGGCAGCTGAGAACAGAAAGCGTTGCTGGGCACGGGAAGGGCTGCCGCTGCTCCTGCCTTCACGCCCACCGTCCACGCGTACACGCACATGCATAGTCACACAGACACACCCTTGCATGCATGCATGTTCATGCATGCACACCCAGAAATACATACTTGCACGGGAACATGTACACACATTATGTACACACTTAACTAGGCGCGCGCGTACACATTCACATGTGCATATCCACACAAACACGCCCCGTGTATACGCCGACATGCACACCGGCGCACAAGCTTATCTTCGCACTCACACAAACACAATCATGCATGCATGTACGCACATACACACGCATATGCATATGCACACAACACACGAGTACACGTATGTGTAATGCACATGCACGTACCCATCTACGTGTACAGATACAACCCATGCACGCACACATGCACATCGGCATCCACGAATGCACATGTGTCTGCATGCGTGTGCACACGCATGCATGGACACACACGCACAGACACGTGGTCTATGCACACGCGTGTACACACGTGCACACACAGTGCATGAACACGCGTCACAATGCAAGCTTGCACACACGCGCATCCACAGTCCCTCCGAAACAGTGCGGTGCTCCCCGATTCAGCGCATCCTGCCGCATGTCCTCATGTCTGTCCGTCTCCCCCCGTCTCCCCCGTGCGCTCGCCCCACTACCAGTGTCCAGGGTGGCCAGGGGCGGGGGGTGGACAGTCTCCCTCGCGAGTTCCGAGAAAGGCCTGTGAGGGGGAGCCCGAGCGAGTGCGGACCCCAAGCCAGGAGGTTCAGGCCGGACACGCCTGGCGCCCGCAGCCCAGCCCTTGGCCGGGACGCGAGTGGCACACGGGCAAGGCACGGGCGCCATCTGTCAGGCTGACAGACACGGGCTGCGCCGTCTGTGTGTTGTGACTGGGGCTGGCGCGGCCTCCGGGGGCCAGCGGGTGTGGGGAGCGCCCGTCACTCAGCGGGGGTTCTGCTGCCAAGGGGGCACCTGAGGACGGGCGCGGAAGGGGGCAGAAGGGAGAGGCCGGGACGGGCCCAGGGATGCTGAGCGGAGGCGGTGGGGAGGGGGAGGCCACGCGGACAGTGGCTGCGGCTCCCTGAGAAGGGGTCCCTGTCGCGGGGCTCCTGGCACTGCAGATGGGACCCCCAGTCACACCCTGCCCGAAACCCACCGAGAAGAATGAATGCGGGGTGGGGGGGGAGGCCAGGAGCGCCTGAGGGTTCCCGAGGCTACCACACCCCTGAGCTGGCCCAGAGGCCCTAAGAGGACTGAGCAGGGAAGGACCAGCAGGTCTGCAGACGGACAGACAGACGGATGCGGGAGCCCCACCGAGCAGCCAGGGCACAGAGTAGAGCAGAAGCCGCCATCCCAGAGGGGCGAGGGAAGTGAAGGCTTAACCTCGGGGGACCCCAGGAAGCAGCACTGAGGCCCCAGCACGGCTGACGGGGGGCGGGTGGGGGACAGCCCCAGGAGTCTGGGAGAGCAGTGGCTGACCCCTGAGCCTGCCGGGCCAAGCGAGGGGCGAGCCGAGGGTCGCAGTGGCTCTTGGTTGGGTTCCTGACCACCCCTCTGGCTGGGCAGGGCATGAACGCCCCCAAACCCAGATTTTCGTAAGTAGCTGAACTCCTTTATTTCAACCCAAATGCGCCACGCCAGGGACTGGGGGGCTCACTGACCTACGCAGGAGGAAGAGGGGACAGGGCAGTGGGCAGAGGGAGGGAACCTGCAGACGTGTGTGGATGTGTGCACAGGTGTGCACGTGTACATATGTACATATTTACATGTGAATATATGTGGGTACACCCCTCTCGGAGAGCCCGGCAAGCTACCGAGAGTATCTTGCCCTGCACGGCATAAGCCTGGCAAGCTCCCCGTGACGTACTCGATATGCCAAACACAGTGACAAGTGTCACAATGGAGACGTTACTGGGCCCGCTCGAGCAAATCGATGAACAACGGGAGGACGGTGACAGTGACAGTGACATCAATGTGCATGCATATGAATGGATGTATATAAGAAAATGGTATATATGTGTCCTGTATGCACATATGTACACGCATGTGTATGGGTATATACACACATATGTATGCATGTGTGTACACGCGGGCACGTATGAGGGTATGTGTGCATATATGCGTAGATGGGTGGTGTACATGAACATGCAGATGCCCTGAACCCCAATGTTCCCAGTCACAGAGATGCCCCATCCCCCACTGTCCCTTGGTCACAGAGACGGGCCCCCGCGCCCCACTGATCCCAGGTGTGAGGCCAGAACCAGGCACTCTCGGGCCCCTGGGCTCGCCCCTCAGTGCTCCTCCTCGCCAGAGGCTTGTGCCCGCCCAGCTCCCCTCCCCTCCCCTCTCCTGTCAGCTCCGCTGCCTCTAATTATTTCACTGTAATTATTTTTCCTTAACAAAGGAGATAAAACTAATCATAACATCTTTTTGTAAGCCTCCAAGAGTCATGCTTAAATTACTGCACTCATTTGAAAACCCCAGCAAGCAAATAGGAAATAATTATACTTTTATCTGGGTTGTGGCTGATGCCTTGCCAGATACCCACCAAGTTCTTGTATGAAAACAAGAGGTCACCAGCAGAAGAAATGACTTTGTCACGGAAATCCTTTGACTTGGGATGAATCCCGCCCTCCGGGAGGCCCCGGGGAGGCACTGGGGGCTGGAGACCGGCCTCCCCCGCGGGCCCCGGGGTGGGAGCTCCCCAATCCCTGCCCGGGTGCTGCCCAGCGCCCACCCCATTCAGGGCCGACAGAGGCCTGCCTGGACACGGCCCAGGGGAGCCTCACACGCAAGTGTGACGGGGGTCTGAACCCCGCCATGCTGCCAGCAAACCCACTACTCAGAGGGGAAACTGAGGCTGAGCAACTCGGTCAGAGACATCCCTCCCAGGTTTGCTGGGGTGCACTGGGACTGGAGAGGGGGGTCTGCCAGGCCCCTGGTGCCCCTTTGCACTCACTGGACACTGGGAGTCCTGGTGGGGAAGTGGGAAATTGGGGGGATGGTCACTCCTGGATACTGGGGGCCCTGGTGGAGGGAAGTGGGGGACGGTCACTCCTGAACACTGGGGACACTGGTGGGGGAGGGGGGATGGATGAGGAACGGTCACTCCTGGACACGGGGACCCTGATGGGTGGCCCACACAGATAGTCCACAGGGAGACTCTCCCACGCCTGGCATGTGCCCGCCCCAGCATGCCTGGGGTGTCCTGGGTACCCCGACATCACATGGCCTGGGCAGCAGGGTCCTCGGCCCTGGCAGTTAACCAAAGGCTGGGAATCACTGGCGGGGCCCGTGGGCCTCTGGAGCACTGTCTGGGAGTCCCAAGTATGATAGTAGGAGCAATATGGGACGGGGCGGGCATGTGGCTTAGTAGCTGAGCTCTTGTCCCACAGCCCCAGGCCCCGGGTCGGACTCCGTAGAGGGATCCTGTCCATACCCGCGAAGGGGCAGGCGCGGCCGTGAGGCCAGCCCTCCGTGTCCCGCCCGTCTCCACCCGCCGTCTCCGCCCGTGACATCTCTCCTCACAGGCTGCCAGGGGCAGGGGCGGGTGGGTCCCCCGTGTGAGGCCCTGGTGCCAGCACACAGGCCCTGCCACAAAGGTGGCTCCTCCCCAGCCCTCCGCCAGGAGCACGCAGCGAGCCGAGGGGATCTTTGTATGCCGCTGGCCCGGCGTGCGAGGTAAAATGGCATGCAGATTTCTTATTTAATAAATTCCCACAGAAAATTAGTTTTTCACAGTGGGAAGAATTTCAAGGCTGGCCGAGATGAGCGGGCAGGATCTAATCACTGTTGAGGCTTTGTACTTACACCGGGCATCGTGGTCTCCGAATGATCCAATTACCCGCGAGGTGCGGGTCCTGGGGTCCTGCCCGCATACTAATGGCGAGACGGGAGCAGGAACCACCGTGGCCCTTTGGGAAGCGCCAGACGCACGCGGCTCCCTCCCCGACCCTCCTGCCAATTACATTCATCTCAATTCTATTAGCTCATCTCTGGCCCGAAGGTGACATATGCCCGGCTTAGAGGGGAACGTGCCTCAGGCTTCCTGCGTGCTCCGGAGCGCTGCTGGGAGCCCTGCTGTCCCCCAGGCCCCCCTGCAGGGCTGCCCTCACAGAGCACCCCGGCTCTGCTGACCCCAGGAGGGCTTAGGGTGCAAGGTGCCGGCGTTCTTCCGGCCAGTAGGAAGACCAAGTGAAGGGATGGAGTCCAGCATCTCCTCTGGGGTGAGCCCAGGCGTCGGGCATGCAAAGGGACGGGTAGACACCCCGTTTTGCCAATGAGCACATGGGGGCATGCCCCACTGACTCAAATGAGCCCCATATAAATGAATGCCTAGTGGGTTTGGCCAACAGACAGCCTTATGCAAATAAGCTCCTAGTGGGAGTGGCCAGTAGACAACCTTATGCAAATGAGCACCTTGGAGTATGCCCAACGCTCATCTAAATGAGCAGCTAGTAGAGCTGCTCAATAGCCGATGCTTATACAAATGAGTACGTAGTGGGTATGGCTGAAAGACAACTGTTATGCAAATGAGCACCTAGGGGGTATGCCCGGCAGATCATCCTTATGCAAATGAGCAGCCAGTGGGTGTGGCCAACAGACCACTTGATGCAAATGAGCAGCCAGTGGGTATGGCCCAATAGACAACCCCTAGTGGATGTGGCCAATAGGCAACCTACGAGAATGAACACCCGGTGGGTATGGCCAATGGACAGCCTTATGCAAATAAGCTCCTAGTGAGTACAGCCCACAGACAACACTCATGCAAATGAGCACCTAGTGGGCCTCCTTATGCAAATGAGAACCGAGAGCCAATGGGCTGCAGCTGTAGATCTAACTGTGTGCACAGCCCACCCCGGACAGGGTGGAAACATGCAAGGGTTGGAGACCCCGTTAGCGAATCCCCCTCAAGCTAAGCCAGGCCAGAGAGGTGGGCAGGAGCGCCATGACCCTGCCAGGGCCCACTGTAACGGACACTTCGGCCGTGCCTGGGTGCCCAGGCGCACCCTGGGGCTCTGGGCACAGGAGAGTCAGGAGGGGCTGCTGGGGAGAGCGGCCGGCTGGAGGGGGACACACGGGCAGGACGCTCCCAGGAGACGGTGACGCCAGCCAGGAGGGGGCATGTGGGCTCTTCCCGGATTTGGCTTCCGAGAGGGCAGCCAGCTCTGGGCTGCAGCATTGCCCACCGGCGCCCACTGGGCCCGTGACTTGGGCTCAGTCTCCTTCCACTGGGTGCCCAGCACCGAGGCCGCCAGGAGGGGGCCAGCTGGGCCCAGGCCGAGAGCAGGTTGCGGGGTTGGGGTGCAGGGGCTGGCTAGAGCCCCCTCCTTGTTTTATTCTAGCAGGTTGATTTCATTGGAATCACAGTGAGAGACAGCCAGGGTTGCTCTTGATGGGTTTCAGGCGTATCCTGTTCCAACACCCGTCCCCTCACCAGTGAGCATTTCCCACCGCGATGCTCCCAGTTCCCCTCACATGGCCCTACACCTCTGTGGCAGGCACTTTCTTCTCAATCCCTCTCCCCCTCCCCCCCCTCTCTCCCTTAGCTTCCACAGGGCCCACTGCGGGGGTCCCACCCCCAGTGTGAGACTAACTGGCCAGGGGGACCCCAGATGCGAGGGTCACGCTGCGGGGCAGGGCTCAGAGGGCAATCAGCAAGCACCCACGGAGACAGCGGGGAGGGAGGCCGAGAGGGGTGGGTGCCCAGCGGCAGTCTGTGTGGGCGAGATGTGGGGGCCCATGCCTGGGGAGGTGGACCCCTGGTGTCTCTGGGGCGGGGGAGATGAGGACCACTTGGGCCTGAGGGCACCTCTGGGGGCCACAAAGGGTCCTCTGCACCCCAGCAGGTCGTGCCTCCTCCTGCCATGGGCTGAGTGGGCCTGGCAGAGCGGGGGTCCTGCGGTCAGCTGCCGGACAGCCCTTCAGGGCTTCGCTCAGGCCCTCAGCACTGACCACTGGCCCCCAGGAGCCCCGTGGGCCTTGGTGGAGAGCAGCGATTTTCTTCTGCCCTGTCGAAGGACAGGGGCAGGTGAGCAGCTGGGGGGAGGCTGAGGCCCTCTCCCCTACCCCCCTGCAGGTACCGGGCACTGTGAGGTCCGAATACAAGCCCCCCCCCACACACACACTCTCCCTCAGCGCCTCCTCCTTGCTTTCTCCTGCCCCTCCCCCCAAAAACCATGCCCTGTCCATTCCGGCCCTAAAGCCCCTCCCAGGAGGTCAGGTGGTCAGCCCCCACTCAGCCCCCATGGCCAGTCTCTGACCTGGAGGGACACGTCTCTGGGGGTCCCAGTCCCGTTACCACCACAACTCAGGCCGGGAACTAGTTAAGCTGCAAAGCCACCAGCCGACCCCATAGAGGCGGAACCCTGAACTGTCACTGCCAGCCTGAAAATAAAGGGGCGCCCACAAGGAGACCCCTTTGGGAGTATCCAGGGAACCGTCCTGAGGCCCCTCCAGGGTGTTGGCCACTTAGGCAGGGGCCCCCGGTCTCTTCCCGTGTTCTCGCAGACCCAAAGCTGCGTTTCGAGGCTAACACGGGTCCTCCCCCACGTACTGGCTGAGGGAGCTGGGACGGAAATAGAAAAAATCGGAGTTTAAGTACCAGAGAGCCTTCAAGGGACCCCGGGAAGCGGGCTCCGTGTTTAGGGGGGCAGGCGAGGACGGCGGCTTCCTTTCACTGACGCTGGCGCTGCAACGGTTTCGTGGTGAACTGACCTGCCCCGGTGTGAGCCACCGGTGGTACGCACAGGCAGCTGTCAGCAGGTTACTGTGTGTGGGGAGACTGACTTCGAGAGGAGTGAGGGTCGTGGAGGCGGGCTGCAGACGGGCTTGGGGCGCTTGGAGAGAAACCGGGATTACCGAGGGGTAAATTTAGGAAGAGGCCGTCCCCCTCCACCCAGCATCAGCCCCAGAGCCGGGCACGAAGGCAGGAAACCACTCACACCCTCACACCCTCACACATGCACTCACACCCTCACACCCTCACACACTCATACCCTCACCCTCACACCCTCACACCCTCACCCTCACACCCTCACACACTCACACCCTCATCCTCACACACTCACACTCTCACCCTCACACCTTCACACACATTCACACACTCACACACAGCCTTACACACTCACACCCTCACACCCTAACATACACACTCACACCTTCACACTCACACACACATTCTCATACACACACTCACACCCTCACACCCTCACACTCCCACACCCTCACACACTCACTCACACACACTCTCATACACACTCACACACTCATACCCTCACACCCTCACACACACTCACACTCTCACACCCTCACACTCCCACACCCTCACACACTCACTCACACACACTCACACCCTCACACACACTCACACTCTCATACACACTCACACACTCACACACTCACACACACTCACACCCTCACACCTCACACTTACACACACACCCTCACACACACTCACACTCTCACACCCTCACACTCCCACACTCACTCACACACACTCACACCCTCACACACACACCCTCACACACACACTCACACTCTCATACACACTCACACCCTCACACCCCCCCTTTGCCTCCTTCCCAGAGGGGTTTGGCAGCTGGTGGGCCGGGGCATCGCGTCCCCCACGTCCCCTTCTTGGAGCAGCTCAGGCGGCCAGGCACACAGCCTCAGCCTCAGTCTAATGGAACCCCTGCTGGGGCGAGGCGCTGACCCTGGGGGTGGACGAAGATGACCCTGGGGCTGGCTCTGAGTGTCAGCACCAGCCCTTGACCCTGTCCCTGTTTCCATGCAAGCAGGTGTCCTGAACCTGCTGCCCGGCTTCTAGTCTCCGAGACTCGGCCCCGGGGCCACCCCTGCCTCCTCTCCACAACCCCAGAGGCTGCCCACCAGGACACAGGGCCAGCAGGAGGTCACGCCTGCCTGTGGCCACCTCCCAGGGGATGTTCCGAGCAGGGGTGAAGTGCGACCCCCTCTACCCTCGCTGCCTCTCCAGCCCCGGGGGCACCCCTTGAGTCTCCATCCTCGTCGCCGTCGCAGGCAGGAGAGCCCGGCCAGGAGTTGACTGAATCCAGCTCCCGCGTCCAGGGCTCATCCCAGAAATCTAATATCGGAGACAGATAATCTAATGGCCAGTGAGTCATCTGTTCCTCGGGATTCTCCAAGCTCCAGACTTGTATTAAGTTAGGATGACGGGCACCTGGGCCCTATTGCGTTATCATCCCCGGGGAGGCAGCCCCCGACGGGTTAGGACTCCACCCGATGACCTTGGTGTTCTGTCTGAGCCCAGGAGGACAGGCCCCGGGCGTCACAGTCCGGCAGGGGACACTGCCCTTCTGTCATAAGCTCCCCTGAAACGTGACTTTGGGGGTGGGGGGGACAGGGAGGGGGGCTGGTTCCTCTGGTTGGGACTTGGGACCCGGGGGCTGAGAGGCGCAGGGTCCGGCTGCCCTCGGCGGGTACCCAGCCGGCAGACTTGGCTCTGGCCCATCTCACGTTTTTCAAACGGCTGCCCTAGGACGAGCCAGCAGGGAAGGCGCTGACCTGGCCTCCGGAGCACCCCCAGGAGGGGGTCCCTGAGCACAGCTGGGCGTGGCCCCCAAACTCCAAACAAATCAAGAAAGAAAATAGCGACTGCCAGAGGCTAGGAGTGAAGCATGTGTTCACTCGAGAGAACAGAGAGAACAGTCAGGGAAAGCAAGCAGCCACGTAGGACAGAGTGGGTGATGGTTCTGGAAACACCCCCAGGAGCTGCTGCTCCTGCCCCTCCCTCCCTGTGCCCTGAGCCACGCTGCCAACACCCCCGGGCACGCCTGGGAAGCTCTGCCCGGGTGGCTTTCGTCGTCGTCTCTGGTGCTTCCGAGGGTCTCGGGCACAACCTGCCACTCACTGCAGCGATGCCATCCGCCTTCTCTCTCTCCACTCTCATTGGCCCGCGGTTCCCCCCGCGACTTCCCCCATCTGGCCGCCACCCTGAGGACCATCCGTGTGGCCAGCACGAGCACAGGTCGCCGTCCTCCCATCCCTCCACGGCAGCACCAGCCTCACCCCCGTGAGGTGCCGACCTGAGAGCGGGCGAGCCCCAGCATCCCTGGTCACGCCCCGGCTCCGCCGGCTCCGCTCAGAGCCCACCTCCTCGGAACGGCCAGACCCTCCATCCACACCCTTGGGCTCACTGTCAGCCTCTCCCAGGGCCTCCTCGGAGCCTGAGAGCCGAGAGCTGGCGCGCACCGTGGGGTCTCAGGGACGCCCTGACAAGCGGCTGAAGGAGCACGGGGGTGGGTGGGTGGGTGGGGGTGCAGCCGCGTTGCTGCTCCCAGGAGCTCAGAACAGGGGGCGGGCACGGCAACCTGTGCTCTGCAGGGGTCCTTCCCCCCTGCTGCCCCTCCTGAGCACAATGCCAGGCTGAGTGCTGAGGTGCCAGGCTGCCCCCAGGAGTGGCGGCCGCCCCCCCACACACACACACCCCCGCGTGCTGTTCGTTCACCTCCTACGTCTAATTAGGCTCTGGGAGATGGGGGGACGCTGGCTGTTTCCTTGACAGCAAATACCCAAACTGACTGAAACAATTAGTTTGTCTATTTTAAAACTGAATTCCACCGCTTCCATGGAAACCAAAGTTATTAAAAGATGTAAGTTAGAGTGTGCTGCGGCTGACTCGGCCTGGGAGGGGGGCCGTTCCCCCGGAGAAACATGGAGAACTTCCAGCCCGGGAGCCTCGGCCCGACCCCAACCCCCATGGGTCCCCCCCGCCCTGGGCTTCAGCTGGCGAGTGGGTGCAGGGCAGGGGGCGCCGGGGGGCCGGCAAAGGCATGGTGGCAGCTGCTGGACTCCTGAGCACAGAGAGTCCAGATGGCGCCACGGGCTGGCCAGGCTCTGGGCGGGGCGCCAGGATTTGTCCTCTGGAGCGGGTTGCAAAGCGTTTCCCTCTAGCAGACGGGGAAACCGAGGCCCGGGTGGACGAAGGCAGGGACGGCACCTCGGGGCCACGGGAGGTGACTCAGGGAAATCCCTGGGGTTGCTTCTCATTGAGGTGGGCTCTGCCCTCCTGCTCTGTGACCACCCTTGCCCTGTCCCGAGACTGTCCTTCCCCCGCCCGCCCTGTCCTGGCCTGGAGCTCTGGACAGAGCCCCCCTGGACGTGGGGTTGCTGGGCTTCGAGGTGGGAGGCTGTGCCCGGGATGCCAGCGCCCTACCTGCTCCCTCCTCTCTTGGTCCGAGCACTGCTCTCGGAGTCTTTTTCTGATGAGCCATGCCTGGCGGGGCTCAGGGGGCCTGAGCACAGAGACTGAGCCCAAGCGGAACCCTTCAGACCCTCTGCCGTACGGTCAGGGACGTCAGCCTGGCTCTGTGGAACAGGCAGGGTCCCACCCAGGGAGCGTCAGCCTTGGGGGGCAGCCCAGGATGCCCAGCCAGCAGGGGCCCCAGCAGAGCTGTCTACACCCGCAATTAACTGCTTTCTGTCTACACCCACAACGAACCACGGTCTACACTCGCAATGAACCGCTTTCTGTCTGCACTCGCAATGAACCATTTTCTGTCTACACCCACAATGAACTGCTGTCTACTCCCGCAATAAACCGTTTTCTGTCTAAACCCGCAATGAACCGCTTTCTGTCTACCCTCGCAATGAACCAGCAAGACCTTGATGGGCATCAGTCCGACTCCCTCTGTGCTCACTGCTCCCTGCCACCACACCAGCGGTGCTCAGGGCTTCGTCCTGGCTCTGTGCTCAGAGCTCTCATCTGACAGTGCTCAGGGGACCAAGCGTGTGGCCAGGAGTTGAACAGCGGCAGCTCCTCCCGGCCCGAGCCGTCTCTCCAGCCGCACCTCTAGTTCCCTCAGGACCACGGTTGCTGGGTCTGTCCCCTCCTGCTGGTTCGCATTCCCAACTGGGGTGCCCCGGGGCTGCCCTGGGTGTCCTCTGCTCAGAGCGTCACGGGTAGCCAGTTCGCCGTGCCAGGATTCGACCCCCGGGCAGAGAAGGGAGGGTGCCGTGAGCTCCAGCGTAGCCGCTGTAAATCTCAGCCTGACTCAAAGAGTGTTTTTTATTTTTGCAGAGAGGGGAAAGGGAGCAATACAGCCCTGATTTAAAACCACATTCAGGTTGCAGAGCTGTTTGGGGGGAAAAAAAATCACACTGATATTAAAACTGGGAGCGTCCCCCGCCCCACCCCCCGCCACGACAACCCCAGGAGAACACAGTCGTTCCCACCACGACGCATGTCCTCCCCCAAATCCGGGTGGCACCTCTTGAAATGACCCCTCTGCTCTCAGCCCGCCCTGGGAACCCGCAGACCCAGGTGGGGTCCCCTCGCTGATCAGCACACTGCAGGCCGGGGGCA
The DNA here is from genome assembly GCF_029834395.1 of Sorex fumeus. Classification (NCBI taxonomy): domain Eukaryota; kingdom Metazoa; phylum Chordata; class Mammalia; order Eulipotyphla; family Soricidae; genus Sorex; species Sorex fumeus. Next base: position 4,123,841 of record NW_026606167.1, on the reverse strand, counting down.
GGCCAGCTGGGCAGCCCCGCCCAGTGGACACACCCGTCCCTCCAGCCTCTCCTCCTGACCGCCTTCCCTCACACCCGCCTGTGAGGCAGTTGGGTAAGAAACTCACTTTGATTGGCGACTTCCCTGTGGGTCTATTTCTTTGCTTTCATATTTCACATCCTGAATATTTTATGAGGACGTTTTCCTTTCCGAGTGAGTTACTGCGGTGCTTAAATAATACCGAGGGGGAGGGACCCCGATATTTCTCCATGGAAGGGGGAGGACGGGGTAATGCAGCCACTCCGGGGTCACACACCTGAACTGGACCCAGGGGGAGCCCAGCTGTGCCCACAGCTCTCTCCCGGGGTTGGGCGCCACCTTCGGTCTGCAGGACGGACTCCGTCACATCCCCCCTCACCGCAGAGGGGCGGATCAAAGGAAGCCATCGCTGCCTAGCCTCTGGGATATGTCGGGAATAAATAGCACCTCAATTTAGGGAGCAACCCCAAAGGATATCCAAGCATACCTAAAGAGAAAATTCGGGGCTGCAGCGACAGCACAGCGGGCAGGGCGTTTGCCTTGCACGCGGCTGACCCAGGTTCAATTCCCAACATCCCATAGGGTCCCCGAGCCCCGCCAGGAGTAATTCCTGAGTGCAGAGGCAGGAGGAACCCCCGTGCATCGCCAGGTGTGACCCAGAAAGAAAAGAAAAAAACTAAAGAGAAGATTCTTCTTGTTCCCCTTCACGCCCCACGGGCTGCCTGCCAGCACCCGGCACTGGGACCGTTTTATTGATTCCCCCTTACGCAGGTGGACTACGTTTCCCAGCAGCCCTTGCAGTTGGGGCCCACCTGGATGGAAGATGGGAGAGAGGGACGTGTCTCAGCCAAGCCCAGAGTTCCCAGGCAGCCCCCCGTATCCTGTGTGTTGAGCCCAAGGAGCTGGATGAACCCCACGGCAGAAGGCTGTAGGCTCCCACTCCCTGGCGGGCTGTGGGGATAGACACCCACTCCAACCCTTCCCGGCACCGCTGTGCCACACTGGTGACTCCTCTATGCCCTGAACACCAGGACCCTGTTCTGTGAAGAGAGGCGGCTGCGACGGGACAGGAACGGGCTGGGGAACCCCAGAGTTCAGTCAGTGATGCGGCTGGAGGTGGCAGGATGACCCTCACAGCCACTCTAGTGTTATTTTAGCAGACGAGGTGGGCACTGCGGCATCCATCAGGGCCAGCGAGCAGTAGAACATTCCCTCACAGCACCGGAGCTATAGCTCAGAGGGGACAAGGGCTGGCCTTGCACGCGGCCGACCCTGGCTCCATCCCTGGTACCCTTATAGTCCCTGAGCACTGCGGGGGGGATCCCTAAGTGCAGAGTCAGGAGTCAGCCCTGAGCACCACTGTGGGTTGGAAAAAAACAAAACAAGGAACAGGCATGGAAACCAGAACCTCGACACACTGCCTTGTTTTGGAGAAATAAAATATGTGCATGTATATATGTACCGCAGAAGCCATACGGGACCCAGAGGTACGGTGCACACGTCCCAGACCAGGCTCCACGAGAGAGTGACCCCACAAACGAGGGGGAAAGCGAAAGGGTGAACAGCACCTGCCCAAACTGCACCTTCCCACAGCACGACCCTTCTGCCAACTGACGTCAGGGGGAGAGGAACGATGCGGCTCAGAGCTGGGGGGGTTTGAGAGCCTTGAGCAGCCCTGGGCAGAACGCAGGGGGCCATGGACCTGCATTGAGAACACAGAGTCTGAGCCAGCACTGGCCCCCATCGTTTCACTGCATTCGACACAGCAACAACGAAATGCAGCGGCCCTCGAGGCCCTGGAAACTGGCCCTGGCAGAAATCACAGGGACGCTTCCGCATGTAACCTTCTGTCATCAGCCACGTCTCCCAAAACAGGAGGCTCCTCCTGAGGGTGGCTGGGGCCGGTTGTTTAATGTGTTAATAAAGCAGTGACGGTTTTTCTGGCTCACATCCCATGATTTTAGCAAGCACACGTCCACGCCAATGGCGGCCTTCACGAGCTTAAATATTTTATGGACCTCAAGGCCTCACTCTGGAGCTTCCTGCAGATGCCAAGGGGGTGCGTGGGGCTGAGAAGGTGGAGTGTCCCTGCAGCTGCCCTGAGTGTCCCCCCTAGACGCCCGCGTGGACGTGGGCTCAGCAGCGCCCCGGGGTGAGACGCTGGGGTCTCTGAGAGCGTCCGCGCACGCACCCTCACGCGAAGCCGAGCCCTGCGATCCCAGCAGTGGGGCCCTGTGTCTGACACGACAGACTCTGCACGTCCCGGGGCGCCTACCCCCCACTCCTCCAGTCACTCCCTCCCACTGTCACGCAGCTGAAGAAAACCAGCCACGAGCCGGCGGAGGCGCGAGGTGCAGTGTGGGGTCACATGCGGGACTGCGCGTCCCTCGCTCACGCAGTGCATGACTCTGGACAGGCCTGTCACTCTGCCGCCGATTCTGGTGGAGAAACCTGGGAAAGGAACAACCCTCGCATCTGCCAGGGGCTGGCAGGGCTGGGCAGGACTGGGGGACCGGGCGGCTACGTTACAGCGTCATTGTCACCATTGCCCAGTGTCCCACTTAATATTCAAAGAGCAGTCACGGGTCGTGTCCTTCTCAGGCCGCACACCCCTGCAGGGGGTGGTGGGGAGGGGGGCTGGGCACCGTCTCAGGGGGCATCTATGGGCTGAGGCGACTCAAGAGTCCCCAGTCTCTGTCCTCCCCGGCTCTGGAAAGCACAGGCGTGGGGTGACACGGCAGGGTGACAGGACGAAGACACTTCCCCGCTGTGTGGATCGGTCACCCTCGGGTGCCCCCACACTCACTGAACCTGTAGCACGAGTCAGAAATAGGGCCGGTGAGACCGGAGTGGGCTCCCCTGGGGGTCTCTCAATGCATGGATGAGCATGTCAGGGCCATCTGACCTCTCCGGAGAGCCCCTCGGGAGGCCCGGGTCCCTCTGCCCTTAGGTCCCGACCAGGACGGGATCTAAGCCTGAGGGTGGGCCCTGGGAGATGCTTGGTGCCAGGGTCCTGAAGCTGCTGGGGAGCACTTGACTCCTCAGGATGCAGGATGCCCCCCAGGACGAGCATGCTGGTCACAGCGGATGCCCAGAGCACGTCATACTCGGCCCCGCCTCCTCGTTAGCAAGAGCATGGTTGGCTCCGCCTCCTCATTAACATGAGCATGGTTGGCTCCGCCTCCTCGTTAGCATGAGCATGGTTGGCTCCGCCTCCTTGTTGTCATGAGCATATTGGTCCCGCCTCCTTGTTAGCAAGAGCATGGTTGGCTCCGCCTCCTCATTAACATGAGCATGGTTGGCTCTGCCTCCTCGTTAGCATGAGCCTGGTTGGCTCCGCCTCCTTGTTAGCATGAGCATGGCTGGCTCCGCCTCCTCGTTGGCATGAGCATATTGGACCCGCCTCCTTGTTAACATGAGCATGGTTGGCTCCGCCTCCTCATTAGCATGAGCATGGTTGGCTCCGCCTCCTTTTGTCATGAGCATATTGGCCCCGCCTCCTCGTTAGCGTGAACACATTGGCCCCGCCTCGTTAACGTGAATATATTGGCCCTGCCTCCTTGTTAGCATGAGCATGGTTGGCTCCGCCTCCTCATTAGCATGAGCATGGTTGGCTCCGCCTCCTTTTGTCATGAGCATATTGGCCCCGCCTCCTTGTTAACGTGAACACATTGGCCCCGCCTCCTCGTTTGCGTGAATATATTGGCCCTGCCTCCTTATTGGCATGAGCATGGTTGGCTCCTAGTGAGCATGAGCATATTGGCCCCGCCTCCTTGTTAACATGAACTCATTGGCCCCGCCTCCTCGTTAGCATGAGCATGGTTGGCTCCGCCTCCTTGTTAGCATGAGCATGGTTGGCTCCGCCTTCTTGTTGACATGAGCATATTGGCCCCACCTCCTTGTTAGTGTAAGCATGGTAGGCCCCACCTCCTGTGGGCAATCAGAAGGGTGACCCCGCCTCTCATGAGTGGACAGGTTGGCCCAGCTTCCTCGTTAGCATGCTCATGCTCGGCCCTACCTCCTTGTTTGCATGTGCATGGCTGGCCCCGCCTCTCTGCGAGCACACAGGTTGGCTCCGCCTTATTAGCATGCACAGCCTTGGCCCCGCCTCCTTGCGGGTACACAGAAGGCTGACCCCGCCTCCTCATTAGCATGCTTGTGCTGGGCCCCGCCCCCTCATCTGTCGCCGCCCCTCCCAAGGGACACAGCCTGGAGCACAGCGAGGAGTGGCACCAGGCTGGAGTTCTGCTGCTGCCGGGGACAGTGCCAGGGCACAGTCGAGAACGTAATTAACACTTCTCAAATCAACATGTAAGACGCGTCGGATGTTTGAGTATTAATTAATATTTTTGCAGGCTAATTCCATTCGAGTGACAGGCCAGGAAGACACCGCGAGGGCTCCCTCATTCCGTTCCACTCCTCTCAGCTCAGCGGCGGTGTGGATGACCACTTTATTCAGTTTTTATTATTTTTTTTTAATTTACCAGAAACAATCTAAACACCACACCATTTCACGGCTATCATCATTTATTCATAGCTCGGTGGAGGAAGCCCGAATAGCAATAGCTCTCTCTCCCCCTAATTGTCATTCTGGGGAGATGAGTAGGATTTCAATCCCGAGTCAAGCTACATTAGCGCGGAGAACCAGGCGGCCATGGATTCCTCCAAAGTGTGAGAGAGCCATTTGTCACGGGCGGTTTGTGCTGTGCCAGCACACCGCACCCCAGGGGCATCGAACTGCTCCCCAGCTGAGCAGCCTTCGGCCCCCCGGCCAGGCAACTGGAATCGAGACAGACGCTGACTCCCAGCCGTGGGCCCCAGGGCTCCCGGCCCGTTGGTTTCTCTCCCTGCTGCAGGGAAGGTCGGATTAAGATGCTGTTGCCCAAGGAACGAGATGCCATGAGGGAGCCCTGGCTGTCCTCACACCCTCAGTGTCACCAGCACCAGGTCTATGCTCCTGGTACGTATCTTAAGGACACTTAGAACATCCGCTCCCGGGGCTGGAAAGACAGCACGGCCGGTAGGATGCTGGCCTTGTACGCGGCTGACCCGGATTCAATCCCCAGCATCTCATATGGTGCCCTGAGCACGGAACCAGGTTTGATTCCTGGGTGACCAGTACAATAACATCCCCCCTACTGTTGGCGGCGGGGGGCAGGGGGCGCGACTGGCCCACTGTCCTCCCACAAGTACTGGAGCGTGGGCTCTCCTGAGGGCATCCTCTAGGCTGGCAGGGTCATGGTTGGCCCAAAGGTCCAGCTGACACCTGTCAAGCTAGAACCCCACGGGCCCAAGAGAAAGCCTAGCAGCTCGCTTTTGCTCTGGTCTTGGGGACAAAGAAGACTGTCTGGGTGGGATTCAGGCCAGAGCGTCCACTGGAAAACCTCAGGGTCTTCAGCAGGGCTGTTCTGTGGCATGCCCATAGCAGCCGAGCAAGCCAACGCTTGCCTGGTTAGGGCCTGGCTTGGCCGTCATCACAGCAAGTCTCCAAACACGCTTCTGAGCTCTCACCTGCCGTCTTCCTGGGCCCAAGATGCCAGGGGAAGGGGAAGGGACGCAGCATGGGGCAAAACAGCTGTTACCCCTCCCCCCCCCAAGCCGGAGCGATAGCACCGAAGGTAGGGTGTTTGCCTTGCACGCAGCTGGCCCGGGTTCAATCCCCAGCATCACATACGGTCCCCCGAGCACCTCCAGGGGTAATTTCTGAGTGCAGAATCAGAAGTAATCACTGGGTGCGACCCAAAAATAGCAAAAAAAAAAAAAAAAAAGATAGCTGTCCCTGCCCCCAGCTGCTGTGCTGGGCCCTGTCCTGAGACGGGCACCCCCTCAGCACCGCTTCATGAGAGAGGGGTGCGGGCCCTCCCTCCTGCGATGCCCAGTAGGCTAGGGGCCAGCGCAACCCAGAGCCGAGACTGCAGTGCTCTCGGGGGTGGAGCCAGGATTTGCCCAGGCCACTCTGGGGGTGCCAGGGACGCTCCAAGCTGCACCTGTGAGGCTCAGGGGGGACCTGTGATGCCGCCCCTGCCCCCTCCCCTCCCTCTACTCTCCCTCTGGCCTTTGGACTATTAGCACTTTTGAAATTTAGACCCACCTTCTGGAGTGGCTTTTCTGGTCCTTATTTGACCAAGGAGCTAGTTCAGAGCCTGGTTCCCGGGCACGTGTGAATCCCTCGCCACCCCCAGCCTGGCATCCCGGCTGTGTGCCCTTCCCTGGCTTCTCCAGCAGCGGGAGGGGGGCTCTGCATCCCTGGCATTAGCACCAATCACTCCCGAGGCCCTGGCTTGTCCATCCGAGGCCCAGCCAACTCCCCAGGGGCTCTGGTCTCAGAGATCGGGGCAGCCCCAGAGATGAGCCGGGCAGTGGGAGGTGGGTGCTCAGGGGTGCTGGGCTGGCCCCGGCTCCATGTGGCACAACCATGCCCCCGGGAGCAGGACTGCCCCACCAAGCCCTCTCGGCTGGAGGCATGGAGAGACGGGAGAGGGCTTATCAGTCGTGCCCGCCTCTGGGTCCCGCCGCCACCCTGCCACCAACAGGAGATCATGATGGCCAGGCTAGACCCCCAACTGGCAACTGCGAAGAAATGCATTTTTTTCAGACTTCCTCGCCAGCGAGCTCAGCCACGTGGCGTGGGCACAGCCACCTGGGGTGGGTGGGGGAGGTGAGGGCGAGGGCTCCTCTCTCCCCCTCCTAGGAGTGTGCAGGGGTGGGGCAGGGAGCGCGGGCGGTCTGGGGTGTTTGGGACCCAGCGGCTGCACCCGGTGGCCGAGCCCCCCTGCAGCTGCCTGACGGTCAACAGGGGGAACTGCGTGTGTGTGAGTGATAAAACGGCCTAATGATCCTGAGGGGACGGAGTCCACGAGACACACAGTCGCAACGCAGGAACAAAATGGAACCGTGCGGGGCCAATTAATGTGCAAATATGTGTGTGCAGGAACTTGCATTCCATTCATCATGTGGACATGGGAATTGGGCCATTTATCTGTTATATTATGTATGTGACATCTTAGTTTGGCTCTTCCGGGCGGCTCTGGGACAAAGGGCCGTGGGCTCTGCAGCAACAGAGGGAGTTGGCGATAAATTCCTCAGCTGTCACCGACAGAGCCGGGCAGAATTTGGTCGGAAGATAAACCTCTTTCCTCCGCGGGCTGTGGACATCTCCCCGCCGCCCGGTGCCACCTGATTAAGGCTGTGTGTGCTGCGGGAGGGGTGGCATATGCCAGGAAAAACTGTTGGCACCGACAGCCTGCTGTCATGTTTTCAAAGCCCAGATTTTGCAAACCCCAGGCACATCCCGGCTGTCAATCGGCACTAGGGGAAGGGGGGCAGGGAGAGGGGGGCGTCTTCTTTGCCTCGGGGCGCTGTGCCGGGTGCCTGCTTTGCAGGGGTGGGTGGCTCTGCCCACATCACCAGGGCCTGTCCAGGCTGGGGCGTGGCCCGAGCACCTTCCCAGAGCCGGATAATGGACCCTCAGGAGCAGTCAGGCCCAGTGTCAAAGGATAGTGGTGGGGGGAGACGCTTCCTCTCTCTGGTCGCCCTGAGAAATGCGATTAACCAAAGGCCACCTACCCGCAGCTGGGCCACGCAGGATCTGGCCAAGTGGGATTGAGCTTCCACAACAATGGGGCAGGAGGAAGGATTAGTGAGAATGCACGCTCCATCGGGGAAACAGGACCAGCAAGAATGAATGAATGAATGAATGAATGAACAAGCCAAGGCATCAAGAAATCAACGAGGGGCTGGAGTGATAGCACAACGGGTAGGGCATTTGCCTTGCATGCGGCTGACCCAGGTGCCATCCCCAGCATCCCATATGGTCCCCCAAGCACTGCCAGGAGTAATTCCCGAGTGCAAAGTCAGGAGGAACCCCTGAGCATTGCTGGGTGTGACCCAGAAAAGAAAATAAATAAATGAATAAATAAAATTGGTAAAGGTAAAGGCCCTCCCGTTGATCGTCGATTTGCTCGAGCGGGCCCAGTAACGTCTCCATTGGAGACTTTGTTGTTACTGTGTCTGGCATATCGAATACTCTCGGTAGCTTGCCGGGCTCTCCGAGAGGGGCGGAGGAATCGAACTCGGGTCGCCCATGTTGGCCGCTTGTAAGGCGAACACCCTACCGCTGTGCTATCGCTCCAGCCAATAAAATTGGCTTCTTTAAAAAAAAGAAAAAAGAAAAAGAAATCCACAAGGGGCTGGAGCGATAACACAGCAGGTAGGGCATTTGCCTTGCCTGAAGCTGACCTGGGTTCGATTCCCAGCATCCCATATGGCCCCCCAAGCACTGCCAGGAGTAGGTCCTGAGTGCAGAGCCAGCAGCAAGTCCTGAGTATCACTGGGTGTGATTCCAGAACAAACCAACCTATGAATGAATGATTCACCGAACATGTGGAAGCACACATGAATGAATGCATGAAGAAATGAGTGAATGACAAATTAAAAAATGAATAAGCAAATAAAGGAGTGGAAAAAATAAATGGAGGCAGGAGCAGGTGCAGCTGCTCCAAGCTGCCCTCGGTCCCTCCCTCCCCGCCCGGCCCTCCGCCCCCTGCCCCTGGCCCTCTCCTCACCATGGCCCTGCAGTCTCTGTATTTGTGGTTCTCCCTTGGCCTAAGAATCGCGTCCCCGTGTGACTGTGTCACTTCACAGTGGCAACCAGTCCCCAGAAAAACGCAAACCAGCGACTGCCCGCCCTGATGCTCTGAGCAGACGGGCAGGAACCCAGGATGGAGCTCGGTGTCGGGGGGCTGGTTGAAGTGGGATCTCTGGACGGAAACGGATCATGAGTGACCGCTGAGACGTACCATCTCGATGCGCCCAGAAGCCGCT